>NC_064630.1:445078284-445703284 GCF_023864275.1 Schistocerca cancellata | reverse complement strand
CGGGATTCGAATCGTCGCCATGTGCACAACCCTCTAGCCTAGCGCGAACGCTGGGATCATCGCTGATCCCTTCACTCACCTTTAGAGAACAGCCACCTCTCTGACCGAACACGGTGAGCTACCGTGGCGTCGTCCACTTGATTATAATGATTTTTTACCGCCGGCACCTTCTCCAGATGTATCAGATAATAGACGCGCAAAATTTATTTTGCGATATTCTCGGAAATTCCAGTGTTGTGTAGCTTACTACTTTCACATTACGTTATTTTAATGGCTTAGTAAAGGTGTAAAATGTTCGAAGCAAATCCATGAACCCAACGTCGTGGCCCCGCCTTTTTTGATCAAGGACCTAATTAGAACCATCAGTCTCTCTCCAGTCCAGAGTTATTTAAGGGTGACTGTTTTTGCACGAAAAATCTGAACGAGGATGACTGGTTTTGCAAGTAAAATCCGAACGGTGCTGAGCATTAATGTCAGCCCAATTAAAATCGACTGCTTGAGCGCCTGCTCCGGTTCGTCATGCTAACTATGCATAATGTACTGCAACATAGGTACAGTAAGACAGATGTTCGAGATGCTATACAAATGACAGCTGCTCTTGGCTAAATCAAATTTCTTCCGCCCAATCCTCCTAACTCCAAAAGAAACCGAGCATCAAGACTCCCGAAACTGCGTTTCTGCGCGGGTAAGTGTTAGACCAGTAATACACAGGGTGAGGCAGCTAAGAAAAGCCATCCCAGATATATCCAGTATTAATAAATACATCGAGTTACGTGTTTCACCAAGTTATAGTGCAAAATATGGCGAATTTCCTGACGTTCCCAAGTATTTTTTATCCTTTCTAGTCGATACCGAATTTGTTTTTTCTAACTAAATTGTATATTTTTATCAAGAGCGTTTGGAAGAAGCTTGTAGGGGACTTCGACGACATAACACGTATGGGACATGATCAAACATTATCACGATAACAGTGCAGCAATCCACTGTCTCAGCGTCAAGAGGAGAGGTTCCACATATTAGACTACATAGATCCTTAGACCCAAAAATGAGATGATTCTCGTGGGTGTGGAACATGTCAGAAAAAATAACATAAAAAACATGAAACATTTTAATATAATATTCCCCAACGTGATCATTTGTCAGGAGATTATCAAAATAGGTGAATTAATTGCAGTAAACTGCAACTGTTAATATTTACAGAATTAATACACTGTCGGAATGAAACACAGTTATGCATTTTTAATAAATTTATTGTACACGAAATACCTAATATTAACTGTTGTGACCAAGTGCTGTCAAAGTTGAAATCTAACACACATTTTTCCTTAAGCTGGTCGAACATTTCGTGTTAAGATATTCATCTATAGAGTAGAAGGAGTTGCCTGTGAAAATGTCTTTCTGTCTCTGTGTAAACCGTACTTTATCTGAAACTAGGTTTTTAATGGTTACTGGAATTTTATTGAAAATGTATGTTCCTGAAGAGTGGAACCCTTTTTGGACAAGTGTAAGTGATTTTAGGTCTTTATTTAGATTGTTGTTATTCCTAGTATTGATAGTATGTCTTGAGCTATTGATTGGAGACAGAAATACATTACTTGCAACAAATTTCATTAAGGAACAAATATATTGAGAAGCAGTGGTAGAAGTTCCTGGAACAGGTTTCTACATGATGTTCTTGAATTTAAGCCACAAATTATTCTTACTGCAAGCTTTTGCACTGTAAAAGCTTTTGCTCGGTTTGATGACTTACTCCAGAGTGTGATCCTGTATGACATAATGTAATGAATATAAGCGAAGTATGCAAGCTTTTTAAATTAAGGTCTCCTACATCCCCTACATCCCCCCCATGAACCATGGACCTTGACGTTGGTGGGGAGGCTTGCGTGCCTCAGCGATACAGATAGCCGTACCGTAGGTACAACCACAACGGAGGGGTATCTGTTGAGAGGCCAGACAAACGTGTGGTTCCTGAAGAGGGGCAGCAGCCTTTTCAGTAGTTGCAAGAGCAACAGTCTGGATGATTGACTCATCTGGCCTTGTAACAATAACCAAAACGGCCTTGCTGTGCTGGTACTGCGAACGGCTGAAAGCAAGGGGAAGGCCGTAATTTTTCCCGAGGGCATGCAGCTTTACTGTATGATTAAATGATGATGGCGTCCTCTTGGATAAAATATTCCGGAGGTAAAATAGTCCCCCATTCGGATCTCCGGGCGGGGACTACTCAAGAGGATGTCGTTATCAGCAGAAAGAAAACTGGCGTTCTACGGATCGGAGCGTGGAATGTCAGATTCCTTAATCGGGCAGGTAGGTTAGAAAATTTAAAAAGGGAAATGGATAGGTTAAAGTTAGATATAGTGGGAATTAGTGAAGTTCGGTGGCAGGGGGAACAAGACTTCTGGTCAGGTGACTACAGGGTTATAAACACAAAGTCAAATAGGGGTAATGCAGGAGTAGGTTTAATAATGAATAGGAAAATAGGAATGCGGCTAAGCTACTACAAGCAGCATAGTGAACGCATTATTGTGGCCAAGATAGATACGAAGCCCACACCTACTACAGTAGTACAAGTTTATATGCCAACTAGCTCTGCAGATGACGAAGAAATTGAAGAAATGTATGATAAAATAAAAGAAATTATTCAGACAGCGAAGAGAGACGAAAATTTAATAGTCATTGGTGACTGGAATTCGAGTGTAGGAAAAGGGAGAGAAGGAATCGTAGTAGGTGAATATGGATTGGGGCTAAGAAATGAAAGAGGAAGCCGCCTGGTAGAATTTTGCACAGAGCATAACTTAATCATAGCTAACACTTGGTTTAAGAATCATGATAGAAGGTTGTATACATGGAAGAACCCTGGAGACACTAAAAGGTATCAGATAGATTATGTAATGGTAAGACAGAGATTTAGGAACCAGGTTTTAAATTGTAAGACATTTCCAGGGGTAGATGTGGACTCTGACCACAATCTATTGGTTATGACCTGTAGATTAAAACTGAAGAAACTGCAAAAAGGTGGGAACTTAAGGAGATGGGACCTGGATAAACTGAAAGAACCAGAGGTTGTACAGAGTTTCAGGGAGAGCATAAGGGAACAATTGACAGGAATGGGGGAAAGAAATACAGTAGAAGAAGAATGGGTAGCTTTGAGGGATGAAGTAGTGAAGGCAGCAGAGGATCAAGTAGGTAAAAAGACGAGGGCTAGTAGAAATCCTTGGGTAACAGAAGAAATATTGAATTTAATTGATGAAAGGAGAAAATATAAAAATGCAGTAAATGAAGCAGGCAAAAAGGAATACAAACGTCTCAAAAATGAGATCGACAGGAAGTGCAAAATGGCTAAGCAGGGATGGCTAAAGGACAATTGTAAGGATGTAGAGGCATTTCTCACTAGGGGTAAGATAGATACTGCCTACAGGAAAATTAAAGAGACTTTTGGAGATAAGAGAACCACTTGTATGAACATCAAGAGCTCAGATGGAAACCCAGTTCTAAGCAAAGAAGGGAAAGCAGAAAGGTGGAAGGAGTATATAGAAGGTCTATACAAGGGCGGTGCACTTGAGGACAATATTATGGAAATGAAAGAGGATGTAGATGAAGATGAAATGGGAGATACGATACTGCGTGAAGAGTTTGACAGAGCACTGAAAGACCTGAGTCGAAACAAGGCCCCCGGAGTAGACAACATTCCATTGGAACTACTGTCGGCCTTGGGAGAGCCAGTCCTGACAAAACTCTACCATCTGGTGAGCAAGATGTATGAAACAGGCGAAATACCCTCAGACTTCAAGAAGAATATAATAATTCCAATCCCAAAGAAAGCAGGTGTTAACAGATGGGAAAATTACCGAACAATGAGAATGAGATTTTCACTCTGCAGCGGAGTGTGCGCTGATATGAAACTTCCTGGCAGATTAAAACTGTGTGCCCGACCGAGACTCGAACTCGGGCACACAGTTTTAATCTGCCAGGAAGTTTCATATCGGCGCACACTCCGCTGCAGAGTGAAAATCTCATTCTGGAAACATCCCCCAGGCTGTGGCTAAGCCATGTCTCCGCCATATCCTTTCTTTCAGGAGTGCTAGTTCTGCAAGGTTCGCAGGAGAGCTTCTGTAAAGTTTGGAAGGTAGGAGACGAGGTACTGGCAGAAGTAAAGCTGTGAGTACCGGGCGTGAGTCGTGCTTCGGTAGCTCAGTTGGTAGAGCACTTGCCCGCGAAAGGCAAAGGTCCCGAGTTCGAGTCTCGGTCGGGCACACAGTTTTAATCTACCAGGAAGTTTTATACCGAACAATGAGTTTAATAAGCCACAGCTGCAAAATACTAACACGAATTCTTTACAGACGAATGGAAAAACTGGTAGAAACCGACCTCGGGGAAGATCAGTTTGGACTCCATAGACATACTGGAACACGTGAGGCAATACTGACCTTACGACTTATCTTAGAAGAAAGATTAAGGAAAGGCAAACCTACGTTTCTAGCATTTGTAGACTTAGAGAAAGCTTTTGACAATGTTGAGTGGAATACTCTCTTTCAAATTCTAAAGGTGGCAGGGGTAAAATACAGGGAGCGAAAGGTTATTTACAATTTGTACAGAAACCAGATGGCAGTTATAAGAGTCGAGGGACATGAAAGGGAAGCAGTGGTTGGGAAGGGAGTAAGACAGGGTTGTAGCCTCTCCCCAATGTTATTCAATCTGTATATTGAGCAAGCAGTAAAGGAAAGAAAAGAAAAATTCGGAGTAGGTATTAAAATCCATGGACAAGATATAAAAACTTTGAGGTTCGCCGATGACATTGTAATTCTGTCAGAGACAGCAAAGGACTTGGAAGAGTAGTTGAACGGAATGGATGGTGTCTTGAAGGGAGGATATAAGATGAACATCAACAAAAACAAAACGAGAATAATGGAATGTAGTCGAATTAAGTCGGGTGATGTTGAGGGTGTTAGATTAAGAAATGAGACACTTAAAGTAGTAAAGGAGTTTTGCTATTTGGGGAGCAAAATAACTGATGATGGTCGAAGTAGAGAGGATATAAAATCCAGACTGGCAATGGCAAGGAAAGCGTTTCTGAAGAAGAGAAATTTGTTAACATCGAGTATAGATTCAAGTGTCAAGAAGTCATTTCTGAAAGTATTTGTATGGAGTGTAGCCATGTATGGAAGTGAAACATGGACGGTAAATAGTTTGGACAAGAAGAGAATAGAAGCTTTCGAAATGTGGTGCTACAGAAGAATGCTGAAGATTAGATGGGTAGATCACATAACTAATGAGGAAGTATTGAATAGGATTGGGGACAAGAGAAGTTTGTGGCACAACTTGACCAGAAGAAGGGATCGGTTGGTAGGACATGTTCTGAGGCATCAAGGGATCACCAATTTAGTATTGGAGGGCAGCATGGAGGGTAAAAATCGTAGGGGGAGACCAAGAGATGAATACACTAAGCAGATTCAGAAGGATGTAGGTTGCAGTAGGTACTGGGAGATGAAGAAGCTTGCACAGGATAGAGTAGCATGGAGAGCAGCATCAAACCAGTCTCAGGACTGAAGACCACAACAATACATCTGACATCATTCTCACTAAAAGTACGTACTTGTTTAGGGTCATCAGCAATTCTATCATGTGCCCTTCACAGCTGAATTTGTTATTGAGTAGTAATCTCAGAAATTTGACGTTATCAACCTCTTCGATTCGCATGTCTTCATATATTGTACACATGTTGGAAAAAAATCTCTTACAGGTTCTGGACTGCAAATATTGGGACTTTTCATAGTTTAATGACAGAGAATTAGCTTTAAACCATTTATTAATGTCAGGAAAATTTGATTAGCAGTCATTTATAAATGTGTACGTCACTTGCTACTTATTGCAATGTTTCTATAATCTGCAACAAAATCATCTTATCTGGCAATGTAACAGACGAGTCATTATTAATGTAGACAAGATAAAGCAACAGACCCTAGATGGAACCTTGAGGCGCACCACATGTAATTAATTGCCAATCAGAGGTAGACTGACTGCTTACTGCACAGGTATTTCGCAATGACACCCTTTGTTACATAGGACTCAAACCATCTCGCAGCACTCCTGGTGACACCAGAATATTCTGATTTACTTTAGGTAGTACTGCGATTTGCAGTCAGAGGCTTCTGGCAGGTCACAGAAAATGCCAGTAGCTTTTGTTATCTAATGAATTAAGTATATTCTCACTATAGGTGTTAATAGGTTTCTCTATATCAAAACCCTTAAAAAAACCAAATGTGACTGGGACATTATATTATTTGCAGTCAGATGCTTAAACAGACACTTTAACACAACCTTTACATATATTTTTGACAACGCCAGAAAAAGGGAAACTCGTCGATAGTTGATAGTATCTCTTTATCCTTCTTTTAAAATAGACTTAGTTTCAGCATATTTCACCAGTCTGGAAATGATCCGCTGATGAGAGACTGATTTCACAAATAACTTAAGATCGAACTCAACTCGCATGAGCACTCTTTGATTAACTTTATTGATGTGTTACTATATTGATGTGTTACCATACCAACCAGAGTACTTAGATTTTAAAGGTTTTATGATGGAAGGTACTTCTTTTGGAGACGTGAGTGTCACTTACATTTTACTGAATATATTTTTAAAGACTGATCTCAGACTCTCCATTACACTGTTCACCGAACCTGATAACCCCAAACTATCAGCAACAGGAACAAACCACTTGTTTATGAGGTTTGCAACAGTACATTCACATATAAGTAATGTGTCACTTATTTTAGAGCTATCTGTTCCTCTTCCTTTTTGGCCCCACGTGTCTCTGCCTTCACTACATCCCATACAGTGTTTATTTTGTTTCCTGACGTAATTATCTTTTTCTCACAGTGAAGCTGCTTTGATTTCTCGAGTACTTTCTTCAATATTGTATAGCAGTCTTTGTAATGAATTACAATCCTAACATCAGAGCTGTTCCTAGATAGTAGACACTGCCTGTTTTTGTCCCACATGATTGCACACGTAAGTCTGTAAGCAAACAGGTAGTTCACGTACAATTCCTGTGTTTGCCTCTGCTCTTGAAACCAGTCAGTCTGTGTTCTGCTATTGTAGCACGCAGATAACTTGCTCATAAAGCTATTGAGACATTCACAATGTATACGACAGTCAAAATACTGAAAACTGTTTGTGGTGAAAATCGTCAGTTCTAGAAACTGGTAGTATAGAGTATGAAATGCACAAATAAAACAAAAGAGCACCTCAAGAAATAAATGAAACTAATATTTTAACAGCAGTTGTACACAATGCAGATTTCATTAAGAGGCACTCGGAGGTACGCGAGGGATCAACCAAACGAGTGTTCTGCGAACAATACATTCGATCACATTTCATCCTTTACAGGTTTCGCTGCATCTACAGCTTCATGGCAATGACTTCAAAAAAAGAACAACTTCAATAAAAGAACAGTTGTTCACGAAACGCAGTATGGTATTCACATTTATCAAACTTAACGCTTCTATACTTTAACCTGTAACGAAAATTAGAGGATGAGGTCTTTTAGGAGACACCCAAAGGCATAAAATTCCTAACAGGGGCATTGGTATAATAGGTAAGACTTAAGTAGGTATCTTGTGGGTGTTCTGGCCCAATGTATGTCACTGATTACGCCATCGATGCTTCATATGATTTCCCAGCTTTGACAAACATTTATCAATGGCGGGAAATTCAAAGCTTTGGCGAAAAATTCGTATTCCACACGAAATTCTAATTTTGGCAGAATTTTCCGCGCTCCTGTAAAGTGGGACTGTTATCCTCATTATAATTTGGCCCGCAATCCAAGAAGACTGACAAATGTGGCGACCATGGCGTACTGGACCTGTGATGACAGAAACCAAGACTTGAAATTCAGGCACTGGCTCTATGATAACACAAACCGGCACATATCTGCTAGGTTACTTAAAACAGTGCTGATTTCTTTAATGCTCCTGAGCTGCAATATGCTAACAGTGTAACTATGACATCACAATCCAGCTCAGAACTCTCAAGCTATTTATAACAGTGGAGTGTGTGGATAGATTGATAAATTAGGGCTGATGGGAGGTGTGCTAGAGTAGTCCGTGCAGTTACCATGGCCACTGTGTCTGGATGGCTTAGTGGTCAAAGCATTTGCCTAGTAAGCAGGAGACCTGGATTCGAATCCCTGTCTGGCACAACTTTTCAACTTTCCCCATTTATTTAAATTAATGTCAACTTTCAGCCAATGTCTGTAGTTACTTTGTGTCTTACACAGAAAATGGATTGACAAAACCTGTGGCCTGCAACTGGTGAAGTGTTGTGCTGACCTCTCCTTCGGCAATAGGTTCCAGACTAGTTCCCCAGTCAGGCTTTGCGACAGGACCACTAAGGTGGAGGTGATCGTAAACAAAATATTGAAAGATTAACAAGAGGATAACGTTCTATGATTTGGAGAATTCGAATGTGGCAGGGAAGCTAGAAAATCTATACAAAGAAATGCTAAGGTTCAACAGTCTATATATAGTGGAGGGTGAGTGAAGTGAAAGAGAAAGAAGGCAAAGATTTCTGTTTAGATGAGTATAGCAGATAGTATCAACAGCAGCAGAAAATGGTGTAACAGGATTAGAAAAGTAGGGTAAAGAGTGAGTTACTATGAACAAGACAGTGATAGAGTTACTCTCATCACAGTCGACAGGAAACCAATACCGACCACAGTAGATCAGATATACATGCCGACGTTGCAAGCAGAAGATGAAGAGGCACAGGAAGTGTAGCAGGATATTAAAACGGTAGCTCAGTATATAAAAGAAGGTGAAAATCTAGTAGCCGTGGGAGACCGCATTGTGGTTGTAGGGGAAGTAGCAGAAGATAGGGCTTAGGACGAGTATGAGCTTGGTAGAAAGAACGATAGAGGATAAAGACTGACTGAATTCTGCAATGAATTCCAGAAAGTAATTGCAATAATCATTTCAAGAATCACAAGAGGAAGAGATGTACTTGAAAAAGGCCAGAGATACGGGAAGACTCTAGTTATATCATGGTCTGTCAGAGATTCCGATAGTGTGTTGTAAGGTGTACCCTGGAGCAGATGCATACTCACATCACAATTTGGTACTGATGAAGAGTAGGCTGAAATTTAAGGGATTGTTGGTGAAACAAGAAATACCTCAGTTGACCAACGAGAGAAGGAACTACAAAAGTGGTCAAGAAAATTCAGGAATACAGAAAAACAAGCCACTTAGGAACTAGATAAATAGGAAGAGGAGGAAAGATAAGGCGAAATGTCTGAAACAAAATTGTGAAGAAA
The DNA here is from genome assembly GCF_023864275.1 of Schistocerca cancellata. Classification (NCBI taxonomy): domain Eukaryota; kingdom Metazoa; phylum Arthropoda; class Insecta; order Orthoptera; family Acrididae; genus Schistocerca; species Schistocerca cancellata. Next base: position 445,693,977 of record NC_064630.1, on the reverse strand, counting down.
TCGAAAGCGAAATGATTGTCGGAAGGATTGACTCAACATATATAAAATTCAAAAGACACCAAGATGAAATTAAATACCTAGCGTGCAGTCGGCATTTCACGCTTAAACGCAGAGGAGAGAGAGGATAGGTGGAAACTCTCTATGAGGGGAAAGAGAAGACCAATGACGTGACAAAAAAGGAATAGAAGGCGACAGGGTACCGATAGGGTATCCAGTTTTACAATCAAAATTTAGAAGAACTTTGAAAGACTTGAGATGAAATAATGCAGAAGGGATGCTTAACACTCCATCGGATTTTTTTTTTTTTTTTAATCCTCGGGGAAGTGGTCAAAATATGTCTGTTCACGGTGCTGTGTTGAAATTACAGGACTGGCGAAATAGCATCAGACTTTCGGAAAAAGATCATCCATACAGTTCTGAAGACTGCAAGGGCAAATAAATGCGAAAATTACTGCACGACCAACCGAACAGGTCATCCAGCCTAGATACTGAGAAGAATGTTATACAGAAGAGTGAAAAAGAAAAATTAAGATCTGTTATTGACGATCAGTTTGGTTCCACGAAAGGTAAAGGCACCAAAGGGGCAGTTCTAACGTTGCGGTTGATAATGGAAGCAAGACTGAAGAAAAATCAAGACCATATCGTAGGATTTGTCCACCTGGAACAAACGTTCGGTAAGTAAAATGCTCTAAGATGGTCGAAATTTTGGGAAAAATAGGGGTGAGCTGTAGAGAAAGACGGGTGGTATACTATACGTACAACATCCAAGAGCGTACAACAATACTGGAAAACCAAGAACGAAGTGCTCGGATTAGGCAGGGTGTAAGACAGGGGTTCAATGTTTCACCCATACTGTTCAATCTATAAATCGAAGAGGCAATGATGTAAATAACAACAGAGATAGAAGAGCGGGGTTAAAATTCAGGGTGAGCGGGCATCAGTGATGAGATTTAATGATGAAATAGCTATCTTGATTGGAAGGGAAGCATAATTATGGGACTGTTGAATGGAGTGAACAGTCTAATTAGTACAGAATGCGGACTGAGAACATAACGAAGAAAGACGAAAGTAATGAGAAGTAGGCGAAATGAGAACAGCGAGAAACTACAGTTTAAAAATTAATGATCGCGATGTGAATAAAGTTACAGAATTTCGCAACTCCTTTTTCTTATTTTTTTTTTTTTTTAATCATCAGTCTTCAGACTGGTTGGTTTGATGCGGACCGCCACGAATTCCTCTCCTGTGTCAATCTCCTCATCTCGGAGTAGTACTTGCAACCTACGTCCTCAATTATTTTCTGGATGTATTCCAATCTCTGCCTTCCTCTACAATTTTTACCCTCTACAGCTCCCTCTGTACCAAGAAAGTTATTTCCCGATGTCTTAAGTGACGTCCTACCATCCTGTCCCTTCTTCTTGTCAGTGTTTTCCATATATTCATTTCCCCACCAATTCTGAGGAGGACATCCACATGCCTTACCTTACCAGTCATCTAATTTTCAACATTCTTCTCTAGCACCACATTTTAAATGCTTCGAGTTTGTTGTTTTCCGGTTTTCTCACCGTCAATGTTTCGCTACCATATACCTCCGTGCAGTACATTCTTAGAAATTTATTCCTCAAATGTTTCTCTTGGCCAGGAACGCCCTGTTAGCCAGTGATAGTCTGTTTTATTATGTCGGTTTATGTGACCGATGGGCCACTGGTTATTTTTCTGCCTAGGTAGCACAATTGTGGTTCATGGTGTGGGTTCCTGTAGTCATGTCCTAGTTCATGAACCACAGGCAACGTATGAGTGGCCAAGTAAGTGGTCCCGACAGTCGGGATACCAGTTACTTTGGAATAAGGCTGGGCATCTGGGACTCAGGGCAAGTAAGGCTAGCAACCTACTTCCCTGGTACTTTAAGTATGATGCTGCCAACAATCAGAGCAAAATGCCTCGGACCTTTGGAGGTGACGGAGTCCCACCTCTAACTGACAAACCAGGGACTCCTAAGATACGACTTGGAAAACAAATGGTAATGAGATGTAGAGCTATTAATATCAATGGGGGCTACTCTGGGAAGAAGGTACAGCTGGCAGAGGCTGCAAGTAAGATGGGGTTGGACGTTTTAGCTGTTAGTGACTTTCGGGTAAGGGGTGAGAAAGAAGGGGACTTGGGAGAATACAAGGTCTACCTGTCAGGAGTCAAAGCAGGGATTTCATCAGGAAAGAAATGGAACCCAGCGTAGTTGCAATAAGGTATGTAAACGAACGACTGATGTGGATAGATTTGACAATGTCTAGCAAGAAAATTAGCACTGTGTCAGTATATTCGCATTGTGAAGGGACAGATCAAGATAAGATGGATAGTTTTAATGAGGCACTCAGCGATGTAGTTGTTAGAGTAAAGGACAAGGACAGTGTCCTGCTCATGGGTGATTGTAAAGCCAGGATTGGAAATCGAAAAGAAGGGTATGAAAAGGTTGTGGGTAAATTAGGAGAGGATATGGAGGCCAACAGGAACGGGAAACAACTCTTGAATTTCTGCGCCAGTATGGGGTTAGTAATCACAAACTCCTTTTTCAAATATAAGAACATTCACCGGTATATTTGGGAAGGCAGGGGAACCAGATCTGTTATTGATTATATAATAACAGATCAGGAATTCAGGAAGGCTGTGAGGGACACACGTGTATTCAGGGGATTCTTTGATGACACTGATCATTATTTAATCTGCAGTGAAATTGGGATTGTGAGGCCGAAAGTGCAGGAGGTCAGGTCCACTTGTAGGAGGATAAGAGTGGAGAAACTTCAGGATAAGGAAATCAGGCACAAGTACATAACAGCGATCTCAGAAAGGTACCAGTTAGTTGAATGTAGTCAATTACAGTCATTGGAAAAGGAATGGACAAGGTACAGGGACACAGTACTATAAGTGGCTAAAGAATGTCTTGGAACAGTAGTGTGTAAAAGTAGGATGAAGCAAACAGCTTGGTGGAATGACGCAGTCAAGGCAGCCTGTAAAAGGAAAAAGAAGGCGTATCAAAAATGGCTACATACTAGAACTCAGGTAGACAGAGAAAGTTATGTTAAGAAAGAAACAAAGCCAAACAGATAATTGCAGCATCCAAGAAGAAGTCTTCGGAAGACTTTGGAAACAGGTTGGAGACTATGGGTCAAGCTGCTGGAAAACCATTCTGGAGTGTAATTACAGTGAAAGGGAGGTAAGAAGGAAATGACAAGTATTTTGGACAGGTCAGGAAAACTGCTGGTTAATCCTGTGGATGCCTTGGGCAGATGGAGGGAATATTTTGAAGAGTTGCTCAATGTAGGTGAAAATACGATCAGTAATGCTTCAGATTTCGAGGTAGAATGGGATAGAAATGATGATAGAAATAGCATCACATTTGAGGAAGTGGAGTAAATGGTCAATAGATGGCAGTGCAATAAAGCAGCTGGGGTGGACGAAATCAAGGCGGAACTCATCAAATAAAGTGGAATGTCAGGTCTTAAATGGCTACACAGGGTAATTGAAATGGCCTGGGAGTCGGGACAGGTTTCATCAGACTGGACAAAAGCAGTAATCACACCAATCTATAAACATGGAAACAGAAAAGATTGTAACAACTGCAGAGGTATCTCTTTAATCAGCGTTGTGGGTAAAATCTTCTCTGGTGTTGTTGACAGGAAAGAGCGACTGTTAGTTGAGGACCAATTGGATGAAAATCAGTGTGGGTTTAGGCCTCTTAGAGGTTGTCAGGACCAGATCTTTAGCTTACGGCAAATAATGGAGAAGTGTTATGAGTGGAACAGGGAATTGTATCTATCCTTTATAGAGCTAGAAAAGGCATATGACCGGGTTCCTAGGAGGAAGTTATTGCCTGTTCTACGAGATTATGGAATAGGAGGCAAACTTCTGCAAGCAATTAAAGGGCTTTACATGGATAGTCAGGCAGCAGTTACAGTTGACGGTAAATTGAGTTCATGGTTCAGAGTAGTTTCAGGGGTAAGACAAGGCTGCAACCTGTCTCCACTGTTGTTCATATTATTTATGGATCATATGTTGAAAACAATAGACTGGCTGGGTGAGATTAAGATGTGTGAACTCAAAATAAGCAGTCTTGCATACGCGGATGACTTAGTTGTGATGGCAGATTCGATTGAAAGTTTGCAAAGTAATATTTCAGAGCTAGGTCAGAAATGTAAGGACTATGGTATGAAGATTACCATCTCCAAAACGAAAGTAATGTCAGTGGGAAAGAAATATAAACGGATTGAGTGCCAAATAGTAGGAACAAAATTAGAACAGGTGGACGGTTTCAAGTACTTAGGATACATATTCTCACAGGATGGCAACATAGTGAAAGAACTGGAAGCGAGGTGCAGCAAAGCTAATGCAGTGAGCGCTCAGCTACGATCTACCCTCTTCAGCAAAAAGGAAGTCAGTTCCAAGACTAAGTTATCTGTGCACCGTTCAATCTTTCGACCAACTTTGTTGTATGGGAGCGAAAGCTGGATGGATTCAGGTTACCTTATCAACAAGGTTGAGGTTACGGATATGAAAGTAGCTACGATGATTGCAGGTACTAGTAGATGGGAACAATGGCAGGAGTGTGCCCACAACGAGGAAATCAAAGAAAAACTGGGAATGAACTCTATAGATGTAGCAGTCAGGGCGAACAGGCTTAGATGGTGGGGTCATGTTACACGCATGGGAGAAGCAAGGTTACCCAAGAGACTAATGGGTTCAGCAGTAGAGGTTAGGAGGAGTCGGGGCAGACCAAGGAGAAGGTAACTGGATTCGGTTAAGAATGATTTTGAAGTAATAGGTTTAACATCAGAAGAGGCACCAATGTTAGCACTGAATAGGGGATCAAGGAGGAATTTTATAAGGAGGCTATGCTCCAGACTGAACGCTGAAAGGCATAATCAGTCTTAAATGATGATGATGATGATGAGGTAGTAGAATTCCTTAACTTCATTTACTTTCTGCTCACCAATCGTGCTGTTAAGTTTCTCGCTGTTCTCATTTCTGTTATATCTCATTGCTTTCGTCTTTTGCGATTTACTGTGAATCCACATTTTGTACTCATCAAGCGTTCGATTACAACACTGATGTGCAGAACTTAACGTCCAAAGCAACTGAGCATGATGTGTTTCTGCCAAGTAAAATAGCTGTATGAATCTAGGACGATACATAGAAATAAATGCTACGTGTACTACAAAAGGTAACCTAAACAAATGTAAAATGAGACAAGCAGAAGTGACACTTTCATTCAGACACTAAGACCTCCCTTCATGATGGTCCCCTGGACGCTACAAATGGTGGGACATGGTTCGTGATCGGGTGTATGGTCTTCACTGACGACAATGAACGGACTGCACCGTGCTATCCTGGTAAGGAGTTCTTATGGTTGGGAGTCCCATGCCTTGATAACAATTGGTTGATGGTCGTCGTGGCATGTGGACGTGCTACAACACGTTTTCCAAACATATCCCACTTGAGGTCGTGGAGATTTAAGTTGGGAGAAGGGATAGGGGAGTCCAGTTGCAGAATATCATCTCATTCCAAGAGTTCCTGAACCTGCGCTTTTCGATGCAGTCGCGCATTGTCATACATAAACATGAAGCCTCAGGCCCGAACGTAGCCATGAAAAGAACCACATGGCGTGATAGTACGAGTTCACAGTAACGAGTGTACCGTATTCCACCCGACATTGTTCTTTCCCATACCACAACATCTGGGACACCAAAACGATCCTCGATGCATTAGGTGACCCTACCTCTGGGCATGTGAGGGTACGTTCAGCATTGTGGAATATGATCGGTTTGGTGATCCGGGTGCTATGGAGTGGGGAGGCGTAATGTTGCACGGGCGTACCAATTTCCATATATTTGAACAAGGACATTGGCAGGTTTACCTGATTGGGGCACCACCCTTCTACACCCTCTGTGTCTTTTCAGGGTTGCTTTCGCTCTAACTACATTTTATGAGTGACAGTGTGCGACCGTGTTGAACAGCACAGATGAAGGAGCTATTGGAACGAGAGGATATTTAGTGAATTGGCTCATCTGCTCGTTTCCCCGGCTCAAATACCGTCGAACACGTCTGAGATGCGTTTTGGTGACGTATTACATCAACTCCACGTGCACCGACCACCATCCAGCTGTTGACAAACTCCGTGGTAGAGGAATGTAACACCCTGCAGCACCAACTCCTTAGCAACCTTGTGGTGAGCACGTTGCAGAGACTTCGTGCAGTCCTTGGTAATCATACACCCTACTAAGAAAAATTTTCAGCCTTTTCTAATGTCCAGGGGACCATCGTGAATCGCGGTGACTGCAGCGTAATTACTGTCTATGAATTAAAGTGCCATTTCTCTTTGTCTCGTAGCGTATTTGCTTCAGTTACCTTGTGTGCAATACCATAGAAGTTTTTTTCTGAGTACGTTCTCCATCCAGATATTTTACTTGATAGAGACCCATTATACGAAAGTTTCTTTCGTCCTTAAGTTTTGCTCACCAGTATCTTATCAGACAATGAACATTGTATTGTAAGTAAATATTAAACTACCAACAACTTAAAAGCCTAAAAAATCTAGAGGAAAAGTAAATGACAATCGGACATTACGCTCCCGGCTTATTCATTCTCCGCAAACATGCTTAGCCCTCAACTCTTGGCGTGAGCGTGAAACCAGAAACTGAAAACAATGACGTATTTAGATATACGAGATAATTTAAAATTACACTGTTCTGTTCAGTTCCGATTAGTATTAGCCCTTAGCTACTCCAAAACCTCATTGCTGAAACCCAGCACATCGTGCATCTGCGAATCCCCGCCTCATATATGGGAACGATAGCAGCTGGCGGTCTCTGCATTTGCATCCCTCTAAAGTTAACCATAGCTAACTCACAACCGAAAGCAAGTACACGTGGCTGATCACACGAAAGATCCTCTCTGATTGAGGAGTTCACCACAAGCGCTCTTTTACAAGAAGTTTCACATGAAACTGTAGTGTTATTCTGTAAATCCTAATGAACAAAAGCAATGAAATCATATACTCAGTAAAAAGACAGTATTCAGTGAACGAGAAGGCTTTCACAATTAAAAGGTAATGTAGACTGTTTTTCAAATGTCAAACATAATGTCAGCGTATTTCCTCAGCAGTATATCGGAAGGGTAGCCGGGCACTTTCATCAGGAAATAGGGAGGATGGTTGCAGCTATCCCATATGCTTCGTAGCATCATTTTTTTTATTCACGTATAGGTCTGAATTTGTATTCTAGAACATGTTGTAAAGCAGAATGATAATAATAATAAATTTTTCGTCCTACTCCATTCGCATCGAGTGGAAATTGATGTACGGGAAAACAACGTCGTTTTCCTTTTTTGGATTTAAGTTTAAATTCTCTGACCACGTCCGTTGCACTTTGTATGGGCAGTATCAGCCGTTATAGATCTAGCAGCGTGCCTCTGAATTAGTTCGATTGATGTATTCATTCCTACTTTATAACGTAACGGAGCAGCGTAGGTTGTACAGAAGTCAAGACTATAACTTTCTTTATCGGTACACACAGTTTCATACAGTGTTCTCAAACAAATTTACGTCTCCTGTGCTGCTGGTTTCAAGCTTCGTTTCATTTCGCATCAGCCCGGGGTACTATTCTACGATCTTACAAAACCCAGAAGTTTTCAGCAATTTGTTGGCACTATCAATTTGTTTCTCGCTTCTATGTGCAATACAGTATCTGACTTCACTTGTAGCTAAAGAAGCCTGATATCCTGTACACGTTGGAAGCCGCTTTACAGTATCTTACGTTGATCCACAAAACATACTTTTTTGGTGATAAAAGTACCGACACCACGCTTTCTAAATGTGTTGCTCATCCTATTGGATGAGTCATTTATATTTTCCAATCTGTAGGTGCAGATCTTTCTGTGAGCGAGCGGTTGTATATGAGTGCTAAGTAGGGGGCTATTGTATCAGCGTAGTCTGAAAGGAATCTAATCGGTATACAATCTGGACCTGAAGACTTGCCTATATAAAGCGATTTGAGTTGCTTCGCAACCCCTAAGGTATCAACTTCTAAGAGACTCATGCTAGCAGCTGTTCGTGTTTCAAATTCTGGAATATTCCATTCATCTTCCCTGATGAAGGAATTTCGGAAAACTGCGTTCAATAACTCCGCTTTAGTGGCACAGTCGTCGGTAACAGTACCATCGGCGAAGGTATTGACTGCGTCTTGCCGCTTGTGTACTTTACATACGACCAGAATTTCTTCGGAGTTTCTACCAAATTTCGAGACAATGTTTCGTTGTGGAAGCTATTAAAGGCATCTCGCATTGAAGTCCGTGCCAAATTTCGCGCGTCTGTAAATTTTAGCCAATCTTCGGGATTTCGCCTTCTTCTGAACTTCGCATGCTTTTTCCGTTAACTCAGCAACAGAGTTCCGACTTGTTTTGTGTACCACGGGGGATCAGTTCCATCTCTTACCAATTTATGAGGTATGAATCTCTCAGCTGATGTTGCTACTATATCTTCTAATTTGAGCCACATCTCGTCCACATTTGCATAGTCAGTTCGGAAGGAATGGAGATTGTCTCTTAGGAAGGCTTCTAGTGACACTTTATCCGCTTTTTTAAATAAAATTATTTTGCGTTTGTTTCTGGTGGATTTCGAAGAAACGGTATTGAGCCTAGCTACAACGACCTTGTGATCACTAATCCCTGTATCAGTCATGATGCTCTCTATCAGCTCTGGATTGTTTGTGGCTAAGAGGTCAAGTGTGTTTTCGCAACCATTTACAATTCGCGTGGGTTCGTGGACTAACTGCTCGAAATAATTTTCGGAGAAAGCATTTAGGACAATCTCGGAAGATGTTTTCTGCCTACCACCGGTTTTGAACAAGTATTGTTGCCAACATATCGAGGGAAGGTTGAAGTCCCCACCAACTATAACCGTATGAGTGGGGTATTTATTTGTTACGAGACTCAACTTTTCTCTGAACTGTTCCGCAACTTTATCATCGGAGTCTGGGGTTCGGTAGAAGGAGCCAATTATTAACTTAGTTCGGCTGTTAAGTATAAACTCCACCCAAACCAATTCGCACGGAGTATCTACTTCGACTTCACTACAAGATAAACCACTACTGACAGACACAAATACTCCACCACCAATTATGCCTAATCTATCTTTCCTGAACACCGTCTGAGACTTCGTAAAAATTTCTGCAGAACTTATTTCAGGCTTTGGTCAGCTTTCTGTACATATAACGATTTCAGCTTCTGTGCTTTCTATTAGCGCTTGAAGCTCTGGTACTTTCCCAGCACAACTACCACAATTTACAATTCCGACTGTTCCTTGATCCAAGCACGTCCTGTATTTGCCATGCACCCTTTGAGATTGCAGCCCACCCCGTACTTTCCCGAGGCCTTCTAACCTAAAAAAACCGCCCAGTCCACGCCACACAGCCTCCGCTACCCGTGTAGCCGCCAGATGAGTGTAGTGAACTCCTGACCTATTCAGTGGAACTCGAAACCCCACCACCCTATGGCGCAAGTCAAGAAATCTGCAGCCAACACGGTCGCAAAACCGTCTGAGCCTCTGACTCAGACCCTCCACCCGGGTCTGCACCAAAAGTCCGCAGTCGATTCTGTCAATGATGCTGCAGATGGTGAGCTCTGCCTTCATCTCGTAAGCAGGACCGGCAGCCTTCACCAAATCAGATAGCCGCTGGATCCAGAGGGAATTTCCTCAGATCCAAAGCGACACACGTCATTAGTGCCGACATGTGCCACCAACTGCAGCTGGCTGCACCCTGTGCTCTTCGTGGCATCCGGAAGGACCCTTTCCACATCAGGAATGACTCCACCCGGAATGCACACAGAGTGCACACTGGATTTCTGCCCCTCCTTAGCCGCCATATCCCTAAGGGGCTCCATTACGCGCCTAACATTGGAGCTCCCAACTACCAATAATCCAACCCTCTGTGATTGCCCGGACCTTGAAGACTGAGAATCATCCTCTGAAACATGACAGGCAGCTGCATCTGGCTCAGCCAGAGACAGTGCCCGAAATCTGTTTGTCAGACGCACCGGGGAGGCTTTCTGATCAGCCTCCGGGGACGTCTTTCGCTGCCTGCCACGCCTTGGAACGACCTCCCAATCAACCACAGGCGAGGGCTCAGTCCCACTGCGGGCAGCAATCGGGGCAAACACAGAGCAGACCGATCTGGGGACAGACGGGACGAGGTTGGCATCCCCGTGATACCCAAGTCCGGCTCCCCACAGTGGTGCCCATTGGCAACAGCCTCAAGCTGCGCGACCGAAGTCAGCGCCGCTTGCAGCTGTGAGCGAAGGGATGCCAACTCAGCCCTCATCCGAACACAGCAATCACAGTCCCTGTCCATTCTAATCGCTGCTGAACAACATTTACTGAAACACGAGTCTGTGACTAGATAACGCAAGGGAACACGCAAAGAATGTATTAACTAACCTGTACAAATGTCTAACGACTGCGCTACAATCTGCCTGAATGTACAATTACAGTAACTCAGACTCGAAATTACACCTCCTATACGAAACTCACACGCAATTTAAGTAAGAATCTACGAAGTAAACACTAAAGCGCGATGCTACAAATCTCAAATACTATAATACGCCAGAAATTTATGAATTAAACAATGCAAGTACCAAAAACACGCAAAGAAATTAAGAATTAAACTATGTAACAAATAAGTAAGCTAGGGGGTATACGACTTGCTGCTGCAGCTGCTTATCCAACGGCGACAGGGAGCACATTTTGTAGAGTGGACTGGACAAAGGATGTTTGCTTCCTTAATTTTACAGTCTCATATACTGAAGAGATGCAGTGCCCAAAATAATCGTCCATGTTACACATTCCATTGTTTTCACATATTGTGTGAAATGAACGACTGGCCAAAGAAAGAATTGAAGAAAAATTCTATTATCCATATAGTTGAGCTGGTCCACGTGTCACATTAACAAAGTATATGGTTAGAAACATAATCGAAGCTTTGAAGATCTCTGACTGTGTCAGATGGCTGCGGCGTTTCCTCGTTCACAGCAAATAGTAAACAGCTTATAGAGACTACTATAGGCACAGTACGATGAACCTAATGCGAATGCCATGCCTCTCATCTATTTAACATGTGAGTCACTCCATGAATAATAGATTTTTTGAAAATTTACCCAACGCTGTACGTTATCGCGTCTTAAATTACGCCCTATGACGAAGAAAAGAACGACGCATCACGAATGACCTATCCGAATGCTACACAACAGATGTGATGTACATGCACATGCAAACAAATGATCACAATGTCAGACAAACTTAATGATCTATTCATGAGAAAGAGCTTCACAAATTGAGCCAGTCAATAATGCGCTGATACGCGTCTGGCCCTTACGGAAACAGTTTTTCGCCTTGGTATTTAAAGACACAGTTGTTGGATGTCCTCCTAAGGGATGTCGTACTAGATTCTGTCCAATAGGCCCGTCAGATAGTCAATTCTCTAGATGTTCTCAGTTGTGCAGGAACCTAAGACCTTGCTTGGCGAGGCAGTGTCTGGCAAGCACGAAGAGAAGCAGTAGAAACTCTCGCCATGGGAGGTAATCTTGCTTAAATGTAAGTCGAGCATGAACTGCCATGTAGGGCAACAACATAGTCGGCGTAGAACATAGTCGGCGTACCACTATGCTGTAAGAGTGTCGCAAGTGACAACCAGGTGACTCCTGCTGTAAAATGAAATGGGACATCATACCATCAGTCCCGATCATCGGGCCGCAACGCGGGAGACATTGAAGTTCATATACCAGCGCCGTCCGGAGCGTCTCCAAACACGACTTCGCTGGTAATCGGGGCGCGACTCGAAGCGGCACTCAGCGCAGAAGTTAGTTCTACTACAGCCAATGACATTCCAGGCCTGCAAACGAGCTTCTTGTTCTGCAGAGGTCAATGGTAGTCGGTGTCAGGAGCGCTGTGAGCTCAGCCCCTTTCTGTCAGTCATGGTCCTTGTCGTCACTGAAGCACCAACTGCGCGTCAGATCAACGACAGTGACACATTCGGGGCTCTGAATGCCTCTCTGAAGATTTCTCTATCCCCTTCTTCTATCGTCTCTCTAGCTCGACCGCTTCCTTCTTCCGCTATAATCGGTCACTGGTCGCCAATTACTGGTAAAATTTTCGAATAGTGGCATTGCTTCTCTTCAGATGTATAGCAATTCGCCTATTATTCCCAACGGCTTCTTGGAACCCAACTACACTTCATGTCTCAAATGCTGATATCTTCATATACTGTTCAAAGATTGCTCTGTCCTCCTGCTCTATCGTCTCTCTAGCTCGGCCTCTTCCTTCTTCCGCTATATTCGGTCACTGGTCGCCAATTACTGGTAAAATTTTCGAACAGTGGCATTGCTTCTCTTCAGATGTAGAGCGATTCGCCTATTATTCCAAAACACTTCTTCGAACCCAACAACACGTCATGTCTCAAATGCTGATATCTTGATATGCTGTTCATGTTCCTCTGTCCAAGGCTAACTTACGTACCAACTGAGTGCATGGAACGGCATTATCAAGGACCTTGTGTTCTGGTATCGATATGTCCCCTGTTTACTCTGCTTGCCAGCTGCACGGTGAAACTGCGCTGCAGCATCACACATTCTTCGATCGGACGCCAAAAGTTCGCAGTTTTGAACTTTCCCTTGGTACCTGTTGGAATATAAATTTGTGAACAATTTCCACTACAGCTTCGTTGTGCGTCTTTTTTGGGTCTGATTGCATAACACAAATCAAAACAGTTAGGTATCACCTTGGTTCCGAGAGTTCCGGAACCTGTACAGAAAATTGGAATACACATCAACATAAACATCATTTCTGCCCATTTTGTTGCTCATGAGAACCACACATTGCATGTTGAACCACCATACAGCAAGACTTTCAGAGGTGGTGGTCCAAATTGCTGTACACACCAGTACCTCTAGTACCCAGTGGTATGTTCTCTTGCACTGGTGCATGCCTGTATTCGTCGTGGCATACTATCCACAAGTTCATCAAGGTACTATTGGTCCAGATTGTCCCACTACTCAACGGCGATGCTGCGTAGATCCGTCAGAGTGGTTGGTGGGTCACGTCGTCCATAGACAACCCTTTTCAATCTATCCCAGAAGTGTTCGTTAGGGTCCAAGTCTGGACAACATGCTGGCCACTCTAGTCGAGCGATGTCGTTTTCCTGAAGGCAGTCATTCATAAAATGTGAATGATGGTGGCGTGAATCGTCGTCCATGAAGACGAATTCCTCGCCAAAATGCTGCCGATATGGTTGCACTATCGGTCGAAGAGGGCATTCACGTATCGTACAGCCGTTACAGCGCCTACAATGACCACCAGAAGCATGCGTCTGCCTCACATAATGCCACCCCAAAACATCAGGGAACCTCCACCTTGCTGCACTCGCTGCATAGTGTGTCTAAGCCGTTCAGCCTTACCGGGTTGACTCTAAACATGTATCCGACAATTGTCTGGTTGAAGGCATATGCAACACTCATCGGTGAAGAGCACGTGATGCCAATCCTGAGCGGTCCATTCGGCATGTAGTTGGGCCCATCTGTATCAAGCTGTATGGTGTCGTGGTTCCAAAGATGATCCTCGCCATGGACGCCGGGAGTGATGTTGCGCATCATGCAGCCTACTGCGCACAGTTTGAGTCGTAACACGACGTCCTGCGTTTACACGAAAAGCATTATTCATCCTGGTGGCGTTGCTGTCAGTGTTCCTCCGAGCTATAATCCGTAGGCTGCGGTCATTCTCTGCACTAATAGCCCTTGGGTGGCGTGAGCGAGGCATGTCATCGACAGCTCCTGTCACCATGTATCTCTTCCATGTCCGAACAACATCGCTTTGGCCCACTCCGAGATGCCTGGACACTTACCTTGCTGAGGGCCCTTCCTGGCACAAAGTAACAATGCGGACGCGATCGAACCGCGATATTAACCGTCTAGGCATGGTTGAACTACAAACAACACTAGCCGTGTACCTCCATCCTGGTGGAATGACTGGAACTGATCGGCTGTCGGACTGCCTCCGTCCAATAGGCGCTAATCATGCGTGGTTGTTTACATCTTCGAGCGGGTTTAAAGGCATCTCTCGACAGTCAAAGGGACAGTGTCTGTGAAACAATATCCACGGTCAACGTCTGTCTTCAGTAGTCTGGGAACCGGGGTGATGCAGCACTTTTTCTGACGTGTGTATTATTTAAAGGCCAAATAAAAATCTTTTCCTCAGTCGGGGCAACGGAATGTACTACAAGAAGGGAAAGCGAAGATGAATATTTGGGCTTTCAATTATGCCAGACACAGAGCCTTCTATTACAGAATGAACAGTGAAGAACAGGCTATAGCATGTCAGTTTACAGACCTACCTTCGTGCAGCAAATCGTGGCTTTGATAAAACTGCAGAGAAACATAATTTGGAGAAAGGCAGGAGATTTTGGAAATATAACACCGAAAATTACAGAGTGATACTAGGTCAAGTACCGTGTTATTAACGTGCATTCATTAAAGTATTTTAAGCGAGTGACAACAGCAGTGGGAAATGTATACTGTAGAAAGAAAACTACAGGTGTTCAATTAGCTTCGTGAGTTGTAAATATAAGACAAATTCAGGCAAAAAAAGGAATACATTTTCTAAATATGTAAATTCGTCCGAATGGAGAGAGCGTAAAGACACCTCAGTGCTTACTAGTAGCATCGAAACTCTCACCTAATTATACACTATATGGATTACCTATAAGGACACAAGTTGATTCCACGTGAAAACAAAAAAGGTTCAAATGTGTGTGAAATCTTATGGGACTTAACTGCTAAGGTCATCAGTCCCTAAGCTTACACACTACTTAACCTAAATTATCCAAAGGACAAACACACACACACATGCCTGAGGGAGGACTCGAACCTCCACCGAGACCAGCCACACATTCCATGACGTGAAAACAATATCAGTGTTGGGTATAACAGAATATTATGATATACTGGACAATTCAGCATCAAAAATCGGAAAGACAAATGTCCAAGAACAGTACACCGAGCATATGAATTCTGTATATGTGAATATTAGATGAAATGGCGTCTATTACATAGTAATACACTGGATATAAACTCTTGAAGCATTCGTCTCAAAATTCTCAAGTTTTGTAAGTAGCAATGCATTTACACTTTGATAGCAATGTAGACTGATTCATTTGATTATTTTTTCCAATTCTTTATTGCGTACTTTTAAGCTGGCTTGTATTATGTGGAATGTAATATTCTCACACATTACCACCTTACCTTGTTGAGTAGGGATGGGAATTAACCTGTTGTGGGGATAAGAGTCCTCACCAAGAGTTGAGAGTACTAGACTTTCTCCTTCTGGGATAGGCCAACTAAGGACCAGGTGCTAATTTTAATTCCGTAATCGTCGGTCTGATCTTTTCTTCCGGTATTCTTTCATCTGTTCTCTATATCATTTCTTCGGGTCTGAAGACAACTCTCCTGTTTTGGAAATCTTGCTCATTCAATACATTTTCTCAAAACACTTCTCAGCCAATAGTTCCTTCAGAGTTTCTATTACTTTTTTCTAAATACTTTTTTACATTTTAGGTTTAGATTCTTGTTGAAATTGTATCCTAAAAAAATTGAAGAAATTGGGTTAATGTACTTAATTGCATTCGACATTAATGTACAAAAAAATACCATTACTTCCTGAATACCTTCTACGATTCAATTAATTTCATGATTACTTCGTAGTTTCAAAACTCGTAGAATTTTTCGTGGCCCTATTATTTTCCTAATCATTTGCGTTTGTAGTACTGGCAATTTCTCTAGATTATAGACATTCGCTTGGCTATAGACGTTCTGTATTGTAATATCTTATTTATGCATTTTTAAAATGATTTTTTTTGTGATTATCTTCAGCCATATCATATTCTCTTCCCATTATATGGCACCATTTCCTCTATAGCGGCTTTTTCCAAAGCATTGTCTTGAGACGTCTCCTCCAAGCTATTTAAATTTTTTTAACTTTCTGTATGTGGCTAATACTGTTCAATAAGCAGAATGGTACAGCTTTACTCTCACCGCTTTAGAATGTAGGCAATGGTCAATAATTTATCAAAAAATATGTCAGTCACTTTTAGATATAATGTCTGCGTTTGTCTTACAGAGTTATTTGAAGTATTACTCCTTTTGCTGCTTTTACCTCAGAAGTTTCCCAACAATGAACTCGCAAGAGCAGATTGATGTGAACGTGATATACTGAAAGTGAGATAGATTTTACTGCAGAATCATTATCTCCAACACAGGCAAATAGGAGAGCGTTAATTTCCTGTAACAAAAATATTATTCGATTCTCAAATCGTTTGCAAAGACAATGTGAGTAGCGATGCAGTGATGATCAATGTCTTTAAACACCGTCATACAATTCTGTTTCAACGTTCTTCAGCCGTGACGGCAATGCGTGTAGCAACGTCGGCAATGAAGAAGTATTTGAATTCTTATCAGATTAGTACAGTCGCCCACATGAGCTGGATGGCGAACATAAAGCTTTACAGCGTACTGCAGACTGATATTTTTACTGCGTATGAGAGCGCAGCGGAGCAAGCCCTATCCTTCGGCGTTTCACACCCGATAGGATCCCCAGACGCGCCCCAGTTTAAAGCCGCTTCGGAAATCCCGTTGCGCGACGCAATATATCGCACAATGCTTGGCGAAGATTGAAATGGGGCTCGAATACATAATCTCGGAATCTCACGCGCCGAGTGAAATGCTCTGAACTGATAGTACGACTGACGGATTCCATCCGCCCAATTTTACTTACATCGCTGTCGTTGGCATTGAAAAGAAAGAAACGAAGAAAGAAAGAAAGAAAGAAAGAAAGCAATTTTGAAATATTCTTACGCCTTTGCGAGAGGATACAGGGAACCAAGCAGCAGCCGTTATGGCTTGCACTTAGTTTTATGTTTTTCCAAAGTCTCTGTCGTTAGAGGGTTGCTATCATTCTCTGTATTCACACTGCATATGTCGGAAGTGTGAGATGCACATCTTTGTTTCTGACAAAGGAACTACGTAGAGGAAAGTAATTACAGGAAAAATAGAAACTACTTGAAGAAATATCCCAATAGTACGATTGACGACAAGACACTTTAAATGAAAGAGTATTTGTCTGTTCTTGTCCTGACGCGAACAAAAAGTGTGTGAAATTGTAGTATAGCAGGACGCTGATATGACGAGGAACCTTCGAGTGCGAGATCGCAAAATGTTAATGATGTTTATGGCGTTGAATACCCCACATATTGTCTACCATGCAGCCACAATATTGGATTCTGGTGGTCACAGCTGGGGGGGACGGGAGGTATCCAAAGATGAGCACGGCATGTGGCTACCATGCGTAGTTAAACTGGTTAATTGACGAGACGAGCAACTCGCAACCGTGATACGGTGCTAGTAGTGTTAATACAAAGCAGAGCAATGACAACGATAAACAAAGCAAACATTGCACTATACCTACAACAGCTGCTGAAGTTGATATTTCGACACAAAGGAACCCAAGGATTTTAGCAGAATGAGAAAGAAGAGGTAGATGAAATATTAGGGTTTCTGCAAGATGAGTCAAAGGAATGTGTTGTGTCGTCTACGCTCGATTGGTTGGTTGGTTGGTTGGTTTGGGGAAGGAGACCAGACAGCGTGGTCATCGGTCTCATCGGATTAGGGAAGGATTGGGAAGGAAGTCGGCCGTGCCCTTTCAGAGGAACCATCCCGGCATTTGCCTGGAGTGATTTAGGGAAATCACGGAAAACCTAAATCAGGATGGCCGGACGCGGGATTGAACCGTCGTCCTCTCGAATGCGAGTCCAGTGACGCTCGATTGTGCGGACAATGTACATGAGGAGTACAACGAGGACGATACGTGCTTAACAAGTGAAAGTGATAATGAAACACGTGTCTAGCCACGTAGCACAGGGAGCAACAAATCCTGTTTTCAGTGAAACCTAGTAAGGGAGCATCGTTGTCCAAGAAGCGGCTACATTATTACGTATGTATAGTAAAAACATAATTTTCAACCGATTTCGAACAAATCCACAGCAATATGAACGATATTCACGGAAAGCACCCTTGTTACAGAAACTGGCGTTTGCGCGGTTCAAGGATGCTCGATAAAATTTACAGGATGTGCATGATAGTCACCTACTACTTTATGCACATAAAACTGCGCGCGACATAGATTACAGTGAATTCTATAGAAGCACTGGATGGCTGCATAATTTCATTCAGTGCTACAGAATGGAAGATGTAAGATAACGAAATTTAAAAGAAACTGTCAACTTGACGCACAGTAATCACGGAAGCGGCTCGAAAATTTAGAGCTGAGTTAAACAAAGTTATCGCATCGTTTGGTAAGGAATTTGTTTTCAGTTCCGACCAATCTGGATTTGCAGAGGAAATGCATGTGGAAGGAAACCTGGAAATCACAGGTACCAAGAGTTGTATCCAGATCAACTAACGTCAATGCTTGAACACTATCGTATACAATTAAAGCGACTGTTAATCTGGATGGTAAATTGTCTGGAAAGTTATTTTTCGTGCTGCGAGGTACTATGGCCCCCTATGATTCTTTTTACTATGCATGATCTTGCAGGGCAGTAGGGAATGCTTACGTCACAGCAAGCACGAATGGACTAATGGCGTAAGAGAATTACAACTATGGTATGAACTCTGCTTTGGCCATAGCTCGTCAAAATAACTTGCTTTTACTTGACTCATGGTCTGTGTATAACACTCACACTCTTTTAAAGCAATCCCTCTTGAAAGGTGTGTGAGATTGCAATTCATACTATCTGGAACGACTGGATAAATCCAGCCTTTGGATGTTTGCTTTTTTTTTGTGCCTATGACACATATTATCACAATATCTGCAGCCGAACCTTAAATGTTAGCCAGTGTCACGTCAGGCCCACGATAGACTGTTTCGTATTCGATTCCGTGCCGTGACATTCCATCAGTTCTCATTACCTCGTTTCACCAGTAGGATTCTGTATGCATTCTTTAAGACTTGATACTTGCCTGAACGTTATGTGCTGTCTGTAACTCCCAAGAAATTCACCTTCGAACTTGATGGTGCGGACCTTTGTGATCATGGTGCAAGTTAATGGTGTGTTTTCAACATTTCTTGAATGTCGACGACGTCCATTTTCTGAAGCGTAGTTTAAATATCCCGTGGAATGTTTATATCTGCACCTCTCGGACGCTCAGTTTCTATCGGTTTGTTGATTCATATAATGAGTCATTAGCAGCTAATATTCTTCCTGTCATAATTGTTAGCGCAACACTTTCAAATAAGCCTTACTAAAGATTGAATATGCGACCTCGCATTCAAAAGTTTCCTTGTGAGTCACGTTTATTAAAACTCTTCAGTTCGAATGATTTCTAATGTGAGCAGATAAAAATCAGCTTAGACAGACTAATGGACTGCTCACATTTACTGGGAATCGCCTGTAACTGCAAAGGAGTCCTCGTAGAAACACGTGGGCAACGTTACACAATACGAATGCGGTTTTTAAATCCCCACAACATCAAATTAACTGAAAAATTCAAAATTGTATTCGTTGTATCTTAAGTGTAGTTCTAACACGTTGTTAGAACAATATTCAGACGCCTAAGATCTTGCATGGGAATCACCTCCATCTCCATCTACACAAGCCACCTTCAAGGCAGAGCGTGCATCTAGTACGTCAGATCCTGTTTACATGCTCCGCCACCCAAAGAAAATACTTCGTATTTTCACTTCTAATTTTGTGATAAAAACATAGTGTTACTTCTGCGAGATACTCCGTTGATGTAAACCTCTCCTTGAGACCAAACATCTCTCTCTTCTAGTATCTGATTCTGCAGCAAGATGAGCTACTGTTTATCGCTCTCCTGCCCGCTAAAAGGAAACCGTGGTTCGTTTTTTGAATCATATTCTTCATAATATTTTATCATCGATCGAACAGGTAATTCACAAGCGACATCTTTAGTGGGCTAATCACATTTCACCAGAATTCTTTTAATGAATTTGTGGCACTTCGTTCTCTTAAATTTAGTTTTCTGTGATCGTGTCACTTCAGACCAATTCTGGCATATGCTTGCATTATTTTATAGCTGTTATGGTTCACACACTATTCCTCACAGTACCATACGTTTATTTGCGTCGAATGTCAATTGACAGTATCTGCCTGACGATCGTCCAGACTTTCGCCGCAGTTTCCCAGTGTTGTCCGCAGCTCGTGGTTTTGCGGTATCGTTCTCGCTTCCCGTGCACGGGGTCCCGGGTTCGATTCCCGGTGAAGTCAGGGATTTTCTCTGCCTCGTGATGACTGGGTGTTGTGTGTTCTTCATCATCATCGACCCGCAAGTCGCCGAGGTGGCGTCAACTAAAAAGGACTTGGAATACGGCGGCCGAGCTTCCCCGCATAGGGCCTCCCGGCCAACAATTCCATACGATCATTTCATTATTTTCCCCCGTGTTACAACCCGTGTCTTGCGGGTGGAATCTTTAAGAGAAAGATGAATCTTTTCCGAAAACATTACTGGCCTACCTTAAGCCACCTGGCAGAGCGACTATTTGTGGAAAGCTTCTGCTGCTCAGTAGCATACGTCGTAGAACTGACATTAGAGGACATCAAACGAGCACGTGTGTGAAGGCATGCGGTCATGTGGCCGGGCTCCATTCGCGAGGAGAATGGCAGTGACTAGGGCAGAAAGTGGGGTCACGTATGCTCCGTCATTCTCTACAAATGCCTCTGAGCACTGTGGGACTTAACATCTGAGGTCATCAGTTCCGTAGAACTTAGAACTACTTAAACCTAACTAACCTAAGGCAGGATTCGAACCTCCGACCGTAGCGGTCGCGCAGTTACAGACTGAAGCGCCTAGGACCGCTCGGCCACACCGGCCGGCTCCACCATTGTCTCTATGGAGTAATTCCACGTTCTGATGTCACGTGTTTCGTTACTATTGATCTCTTTTTCTGCAAAATTTAGAAACTAAGTTATAAACAAATCTGACATATGACAGTAACAATGATCTTTAACTGTTCCTGATAAGGAGGGTCTAGCCGCTTTTCCTACACTCTTCATACGTCTACCAAATCAGTGCCACAGGTATTCTGATTTAGGAAGATAAAGAGAAAAAAGAAACTCGTTCAAGTTATTTCTAACGAATTACGTCCTTTCATTTAAATTCGTTACTGATGTCCACTTGTTCTCATTGTGTCTGGGCATCCACTAACAATCCATATTTATTAGATATTATTGTCGATAGTGTAAATCATTAAATTCGATATATTATTGCTCCTACCGGATACCCGTGGTCTGGGGGTGGCGTCTTTGATTTATAATCATAACGTCTTCGGTCCCGGGTTCCATCCCCGCCACGGTCTAAATTTTGATAAATAATCATCATTGGCGCCCGAAGACTTCCGGCATAAGAAGTAAGCCTCATTCTGCCAACGGCATTGTCAAAGAGGGTGGAGGAGCGGATAGAGGTTCAGGACACTCTCTTGTCCTAGGGGTGGGAAATTGCCCCTAAAGGCGGAAGAATCAGCAATGATCGACGACATGAGGATGCAGAAGGCAATGGAAACCACTGAATTAAAGACACGTAACGTGTATCCACAGGACATGTGACCTGTAATTGAAGAAGTGTCATGATGATCTCTCCATTGGCAAAAGATTCCGGAATAGTCCCTCATTTGGATCTCCGGGAGGGGACTGCCAAGGGGGAGGTTACCATGAGAAAAAGATTGAGTAATCTACGAAAGGATAACGTTCTACGAGTCGGGGCGTGGAATGTCAGAAGCTTGAACGCGGTAGGGAAACTAGAAAATATGAAAAAGGAAATGCAAAGGCTCAATCTAGATATAGTAGGGGTCAGTGAAGTGAAGTGGAAGGAAGACAAGGATTTCTGGTCTGATGAGTATCGGGTAATATCAACAGCAGCAGAAAATGGTGTAACAGGTGTAGGATTCGTTATGAATAGGAAGGTAGGGCAGAGGGTGTGTTACTGTGAACAGTTCAGTGACGGTGTTGTTCTAATCAGAATCGACAGCAGACCAACACAGACAACGATAATTCAGGTATACATGCCGACGTCGCAAGCTGAAGATGAACTGATAGAGAAAGTGTATGAGGATATTGAAAGGGTATTGCATTATGTGAAGGGGGTCGAAAATCTAATAGTCATGGGCGACTGGAATGCAGTTGTAGGGGAAGGAGTAGAAGAAAAGGTTACAGGAGGATATAGGCCTGGGACAAGGAATGAAAGAGGAGAAAGACTAACTGAGTTCTGTAACAAGTTTCAGCTAGTAATAGCGAATACCCTGTTCAAGAATCACAAGAGGAGGAGGTATACTTGGAAAAGGCGGGGAGATACGGGAAGATTTCAATTAGATTACATCATGGTCAGACAGAGATTCCGAAATCAGATACTGGATTGTAAGGCGTACCCAGGAGCAGATATTGACTCAGATTACAATATAGTAGTGATGAAGAGTAGGCTGAAGTTCAAGACATTAGTCAGGAAGAATCAATACGCAAAGAAGTGGGATACGGAAGTACTAAGGAATGACGAGATAGGTTTGAAGTTCTCTGACGCTATAGATACAGCAATAAGGAATAGCGCAGTAGGCAGTACAGTTGAAGAGGAATGGACATCTCTAAGAAGGGCCATCACAGAAGTTGGGAAGGAAAACATAGGTACAAAGAAGTTTGCTGCGAAGAAACCATGGGTAACAGAAGAAATACTTTAGTTGATTGATGAAAGGAGGAAGTAGAAACATGTTCCGGGAAAATCAGGAATACAGAAATACAAGTCGCTGAGGAATGAAATAAATTTGAAGTGCAGGGAAGCTAAGACGAAATGGCTGCAGGAAAAATGTAAACACATAGAAAAAGGTATGATTGTCGGAAGGACAGACTCAGCATACAGGAAACTCAAAACAACCTTTGGTGACATTAAAAGCAACGGTGGTAACATTAAGAGTGCAACGGGAATTCCACTGTTAAATGCAGAGGAGAGAGCAGATAGGTGGAAAGAATACATTGAAAGCCTCTATGAGGGTGAAGATTTGTCTGATGTCATAGAAGAAGAAACAGGAGTCGATTTGGAAGAGATAGGGGATGCAGTATTAGAATCGGAATTTAAAAGAGCTTTGGAGGACTTACGGTCAAATAAGGCAGAAGGGATAGTTAACATTCCATCAGAATTTCTAAAATCATTGGTGGAAGTGGCAACAAAACGACTATTCACGTTGGTGTGTAGAATATATGAGTCTGGCGATATACCATCTGACTTTCGGAAAGGCATCATCCACTCAATTCCGAAGACGGCAAGAGCTGACAAGTGCGAGAATTATCGCACAATCAGCTTAACAGCTCATGCATCGAAGCTGCTTACAAGAATAATATACAGAAGAATGGAAAAGAAAATTGAGAATGCGCTAGGTGACGATCAGTTTGGCTTTAGGAAAAGTAAAGGGACGAGAGAGGCAATTCTGACGTTACGGCTAATAATGGAAGCAAGGCTAAAGAAAAATCAAGAAACTTTCATAGGATTTGTCGACCTGGAAAAAGCGTTCGACAATATAAAATGGTGCAAGCTGTCCGAGATCTCTGAAAAAAGTAGGGGTAAGCTATAGGGAGGGACGGGTCATATACAATATGTATAACAACCAAGAGGGAATAATAAGAGTGGACGATCAAGAACGGAGTGCTCGTATTAAGAAGGGTGTAAGACAAGGCTGTAGCCTTTCGCCCCTACTCTTCAATCTGTACATCGAGGAAGAAATGATGGAAATAAAAGAAAGGTTCAGGAGTGGATTTAAAATACAAGGTGAAAGGATATCAATGATTCGATTCGTTGTTGACATTGCTATCCTGAGTGAAAATGAAGAAGAATTATATGATCTGCTGAACGGAATGAACAGTCTAATGAGTACACAGTATGTTTTGAGACTAAATCGGAGAAAGACGAAGGTAATGAGAAGTAGTAGAAATGAGAACAGCGAGAAACTTAACATCAGGATTGATGGTCACGAAGTCAATGAAGTTAAGGAATTCTGCTACCTAGGCGGTAAAACAACCAATGACGGACGGAGCAAGGAGGACATCAAAAGCAGACTCACTATGGCAAAAAAGGCATTTCTGGCCAAGAGAAATCTACTAATATCAAATACCGGCCTTCATTTGAGGAAGAAATTTATGAGGATGTACGTCTGGAGTACAGCATTGTATGGTAGTGAAACATGGACTGTGGGAAAACCGGAACAGAAGAGAATCGAAGCATTTCAGACGTGGTGCTAGAGACGAATGTTGAAAATTAGGTGGACTGATAAGGTAAGGAATGAGGAGGTTCTACGCAGAATCGGAGAGGAAAGGAATATGTGGAAAACACTGATAAGGAGAAGGGACAGGATGATAGGACATCTGCTAAGACATGAGGGAATGACTTCCATGGTACTAGAGGGAGCTGTAGTGGGCAAAAACTGTAGAGGAAGACAGAGATTGGAAAACGTCAAGCAAATAATAGAGAACGTAGGTTGCAAGTGATACTCTGAGATGAAGAGGTTAGCACGGGAAAGGAATTCGTGACGGGCCGCATCCAACCAGTCAGTAGACCGATGACCAAAAAAAAAAAATTGCTCCTAGGATGGGTGAAAAGATACCTCCTTTTGGGGGTGGAATTCATCAGTTTTCCATTTAGGTACAGACTGCCACGACATCCTACATCTACTACATCTACTTAAATACTCCGCAATCCACCATACGGTGCGTGGCGGAGGGTAGCTCGTACCAAAACTAGCATCATCTCTCCCTGTTCCACTGCCAAACAGAACGAGGGAAGAATGACTGCCTATATGTCTCTGTACGAGCCCTAATCTCTCTTATCTTGTCTTTGTTGTCTTTCCGCGAAATGTAAGTTGACAGCAGTAAAATTGTACAGCAGTCAGCCTCAAATGCTGGTTCTCTAAATTTCCTCAGTAGCGATTCAAGAAAAGAACGCCTCCTTTCTTCTAGAGACTCCCACCCGAGTTCCTGAAGCATTTCCGTAACACTCGCGTGATGATCAAAGCTACCAGTAACAAATCTAGCAGCCCGCCTGAATTGCATCTATGTCCTCCCTCAATCCGACCTGATAGGGATCCCTAACGCTCGAGCAGTACTCAAGAATAGGTCGTACTAGTGTTCTCCTTTACGGATGAACCACATCTTCCCAAAATTCTACCAATGAACCGAAGACGACTATCCGCCTTCTCCACAACTGCCATTACGTGCTTGTCCCACTTCATATCGCTCTGCAATGTTACGCCCAAGTATTTAATCCATGTGACTGTGTCAAGCGCTACACTACTAATGGAATATTCAAACATTACAAGATTCTTTTACCTATTCATCTGCTTTAATTTACATTTATCTATATTTAGAGTTTGCTACCATTCTTTACACCAATCACAAATCCTGTCCAAGTTATCTTGTATCCTCCTATAGTCACTCAACGACGACACCTTCCCATACACCACAGCATCATCAGCAAACAGCCGCACATTGCTATCCACCCTATCCACAAGATCATTTATGTAGACAGAAAACAACAGCGGACCTACCACACTTGCCTGCGGCACTCCACATGATACCCTCACCTCCGATGAACACTCACCATCGAGGCCAACGTACTGGGTTCTAGGTACTATTACTTACTTCTGCAAACGTCAGTTCAGAGTAGCGCCGGTACACAAAATCCTCACTTACAATTTTTCTCTTTATGTTGTAATAAGCATATAGTAAGAGGAAAGAAATGCAAAGGAAAGGAAGGGAAAAGTGAAATGTATCTGTAGGGTCGGACGAAATAACACTCGTCGGTACAGTGGTGGATTCTTAGATTTACTTATGGAGGAGGCCGAATTGATACTACATCAGACAGCGTGGACGTGAACCGTATGTGCAGTTGACGGACTTTGAGAGAGGGCGTATAGTGGGCATGCGGGAGGCCGGGTGGACGTACCGCCGAATTGCTCAACACGTGGGGCGTGAGGTCTCCACAGTACATCGATGTTGTCGCCAGTGGTCGGCGGAAGGTGCACGTGCCCGTCGACCTGGGACCGGACCGCAGCGACGCACGGATGCACGCCAAGACCGTAGGATCCTACGCAGTGCCGTAGGGGACCGCACCGCCACTTCCCAGCAAATTAGAGACACTGTTGCTCCTGGGGTATCGGCGAGGACCATTCGCAACCGTCTCCATGAAGCTGGGCTACGGTCCCGCACACCGTTAGGCCGTCTTCCGCTCACGCCCCAACATCGTGCAGCCCGCCTCCAGTGGTGTCGCGACAGGCGTGAATGGAGGGACGAATGGAGACGTGTCGCCTTCAGCGATGAGAGTCGCTTCGGCCTTGGTGCCAATGATGGTCGTATGCGTGTTTGGCGCCGTGCAGGTGAGCGCCACAATCAGGACTGCATACGACCGAGGCACACAGGGCCAACACCCGGCATCGTGGTGTGGGGAGCGATCTCCTACACTGGCCGTACACCACTGGTGATCGTCGAGGGGACACTGAATAGTGAACGGTACATCCAAACCGTCATCGAACCCATCGTTCTACCATTCCTAGACCGGCAAGGGAACTTGCTGTTCCAACAGGACAATGCACGTCCGCATGTATCCCGTGCCACCCAAAGTGCTCTAGAAGGTGTAAGTCAACTACCCTGGCCAGCAAGATCTCCGGATCTGTCCCCCATTGAGCATGTTTGGGACTGGATGAAGCGTCGTCTCACGCGGTCTGCACGTCCAGCACGAAAGCTGGTCCAACTGAGGCGCCAGGTGGAAATGGCATGGCAAGCCGTTCCACAGGACTACATCCAGCATCTCTACGATCGTCTCCATGGGAGAATAGCAGCCTGCATTGCTGCGAAAGGTGGATATACACTGTACTAGTGCCGACATTGTGCATGCTCTGTTGCCTGTGTCTATGTGCCTGTGGTTCTGTCAGTGTGATCATGTGATGTATCTGACCCCAGGAATGTGTCAATAAAGTTTCCCCTTCCTGGGACAATGAATTCACGGTGTTCTTATTTCAATTTCCTGGAGTGTAACTACATATAAGGTAAAATACTTAATTTCAAAACAATCAGTGTCCTGAAGAATGGCACGTGTATTTGTTTCTATCACTGAACACTAATCCATTATTTGCTACAGTAGAAGTTTCTATTCCTAAAGTACAATGGACTATAAATTTGCTGCATGTTTCATTCTAATACAACTCTCGCACTGATGGCTCTCTAGTGAGTTGATGCCGTCGTCTTCGGCGTTGATTGCAAAGTGGGATGAGCGTCATTCCTTTCTGACGTATTTAAGCATGACGTATTTAAGCATGACGTATATAAGCACGTTGCAGCGGTGGGGTGTGGAACTCTTCAGGGCGTGTCTGCGCCAAGTCTGGCATTCGTTGTTGTGTTTGGCAGCGACTACGCTGACTTATGGTTCCCTCACGAGGTACGAAACATGCCTTGGGATATTGTTCTTGGGTCGACAACACAGTACCTGTTTTCAAGAACAAGTAAAGACACTTCAGTACCTGCACAAATCACACAAAGGTCTCAAAATTACCAAGTGAAGTTATTAAAAATCGAGGAAAATTCACATTATGTCAGAAATCAATAATGCCAACAACACACTTAAGGGTGCATCTAATGTTGTGATATCAGAGGTAGGGCAACAGACTACCAAAGACGAGAACATCACTACTGAATTAAATGGAAGTGCCATACATTATTAGTCACAGGTAGCATATACACTGACAGGCAAAAAATCGTAACACAAAAAAGGAGCTCTTAGCAAACTGTTTGACTAACAGTATTATAGCTCCCCATATAACCACTTTTAGACTGTCTTATTTAGGAAGATAACCATCCAGATTTTAAATTTATCCAAATTTTGCAGCTTCAGACGTGGAAAATATGAACAGTGTAAACTTACCAAATAAGCCAATAAAAGTCTTTCTATCGTTTTAGCAAAATTATACTTTTTTTCTCCATAGTTTTCAAACATATCAATTCGTTCAAGAGGCACATTGGCAAACAAAAATCTTCAATATGTGTGTGAAATCTTATGGGAATTAACTGCTAAGGTCATCAGTCCCTAAGCTTACACACTACTTAACCTAAATTATCCTAAGGACAAACACACACCCATGCCCGATGGCGGACTTGAACCTGAGCCGGGATCAGCCGCACAGTCCATGACTGCAGCGCCCTAGACCGATCGGGTAATCCCGCGCGGGTCGCAAACACATGATTGTAAACACTTCACAGATGTGTTTGTACATGGTGTGGTCAAAGATGAATGTTTCATAGGGCTAAAAATATGATTATTTCACAATTGACATACGCATGAAACAATTGACATATGCCGGATATAAGTTTAGAATAGGTCTTTAAAATTATTGAAGTAGCTGTGGCTTGCAAAATCTGTTCATTTAACATCGATCCATGTTTTTTTGATTTTGTGGAGGTATATCTCCAGTTGTCCTAACAAACTTTGGGTCTTACCATTGGCTTCATTATGTAATACTATCGAAATGAATTCTAGATTGTTGATGACATGTTTCGCTTCCAACATTTGTTGTGCAATGTGTGATTTATCAAAGTATTTGAGCCTGAAAGCATTTACACGTTCTTGAAAACGAGTTTTAAAGTTTCTGCCTGTTTTCCCTACATAGTAGGTAGGAAAACTGGTGCATGATAGTTTGTACACTCCACTGTTGTTGCATGTCTGCATGTATGATTTTATGTTATGTATAAGTATATCTTGGTAACGGTATGAAAGAAGAGAAAATATTCGCCAGTATCCCATACCAGGGCTCCATATTACACAAAATTGCTAACCTTTTCAAAAAACCAAATGTAAAAGTTTCATTGTCAACTAATAATAAGTTAGGAAACATACTCATCCGTAACATAAAATCAAATACGCAAACATACCACCACAGTGGAGTGTACAGAGTATTATGACCCAAATGTCCAGCCTACTATGTAGGGAAAACAGGCAGAAACTTCAAAACCCGTTTTCAAGAACATATAAATGTTTTCAGGCTCAAACACCTTGAAAAGTCAGTCATTACACAACATATGTGGAAAACGAAACATGTCATCGACAATCTAGAAAACAGTTTGGTAGTATTACACAACGAAGCCAACGGTAAGACCCTTAATCTGTTAGGCCAACTGGAGATATACCTCCACAAATCGAAAAACCAGAATCGATGTTAAATGAACAAAAAGATTTCGCAAGCCACAGCTACTTCAGTAATTTTAAACACCTATCCTAAAGTTATTTCCTGCATATGTCGATTGTTGAATGATAATATCTTAAGCACTCTGAAAAATTCATCTTTGACCACACCATGTACAAAAACATCTGTGAAGTGTCTACAAACATGTGTTTGCGAATGTGCCTTTTGAGTGAAGTGATATGTTTGAAAGCGATGGAGAGAAAAACGTATTCTTTTGCTAAAACGTTAAAAACGCTTTTCTTGTATTATTTGGTAAGTTTACACTGGTCATGTTTTCCATTATTTCACACATATATTTCGCGTTTGACTTAGGAAATTCGTAACCTAACAACAAATATTTTTGTGACAGAAATATGCATTTCATCTCATTCAAGAGAAAAGATAAAGCATGTATTAAGACGAATTACACTGGAAGAAGGAACCACAGGGTCCAAAAAGCATCGTGTGCTCAAACAAGCACGAAAAGTAGTGACTGAAGGCGATTTTTAATTCATACCTCGAGTGTCATCGATTAGTTACGGCTTTGGATGATGTCAGGTAACTATAGTATGGTATGCGGTTTAGGATGCACTCAAAGGCGAAGTTATCAGTGAATATTTTTCCAAGGTACTAATTTAAAACTTATCATACTAAGTTTCAAGTAACCTATGGTGCTTACTATCTGCTTATTTGTGAACTGATGTTTTATGTAATGTGCTGCTTTTTATGAATATACAGGGTGTTTCTGTAAGAGCGTGCAAAAATGTAACAGGACATAGAGTATGCTCCATTGAACAATTTGAAGTAGGGAATCTGGGGTCGGAGAAACCAGCTTAAGGAGACATGGAAGTAAACTTGTCTACCGTTTTGTCTAGCATTACTGTTCTCCAGCTTATTTACAACTAAAATGCGTACAAGTTTACACGTACGGTGCTTTTTGTTTACATGTACATTCTTTATTTCCTGCGAGAAAACAAGGAGGTTGTGCGTAATTGCTAGGAAGTCATGATGCAGGTTTTGTTTACTTTACTTGTACATAAGGTGGCTCTGTCGTATCGTACTTACATTGTCCCATGACAGACCGTGCTATGAATCAACGTCATACCCTGTCATTTCTCAGTGCTAGTCAGAGACGTACGCTATAGTAAAACGGAGTAGTACCGGTAAAGTTTCTCAGAACTTACTGACAAGCACCTTGTGTATGGGGAAGTACGTTGCAGTGCTCTCGCTGTTGAAAGGCTGTACAAGGAACAATTTCCTAACAGGTAACATCCCTCGCGAAGAGTGTTAATTTCACTCGGTCGAAAACTGAGGGAGATTGGTTCATTGGAAAGACAACATGCAGACCACTCACACACCCGCCTTTGATGACGAGATACTGGGACGTGTTGCAGCGGACCCCACTAGAAGTACTCGTCGTATCGCACGCGAATTGGGCGCTGCACATACTAGCGTGTGGCGAGTACTCCATTAACAACAGTTACACCTGTATCACCCACAAAGGGTCCATGCAATGCTTGTGACTGACTTTGATCCAAAGTTCACGGTGTGCCAATAGTTGCTCCAACAATGAGTTCATCGACCAGATTTCCTCCAAATTGTGCTGTTTACTGACGAGCCCTCATTTGATCGTGGTAGTATCTCTAACAGCGGGAATAGCCATGTGTAGGATGGGGAAATCATTCACGCTATACCAGAGTCACACCATCAAGTACGTTTTGCTGTGAATATCTGGGCTGGCAATGTAGGCGACAGTCTCACAGGCTACCTGGACCTTTGAATGACCAACTGTACTTCAGGTTCGTGCAAAGAGTTCTACCTGAGGTGTTCGAAAACGTACCCTTGGCTGTTCGTGAGAAGATGTGGATTGAACATACACCGTCTCACTTCTGTGTGGCCGGCCGCTGTGGCCGAGCGGTTCAACACGCTTCCGTCTGAAACAGCGCGACCGCTACGGTGGCAGGTTCGAATCCTGCCTGGGGCATGGATGTGTGTGATGTCCTTAGGTTAGTTAGGTTTAAGTAGTTCTAAGTTCTAGGGGACTGATGACCTCGGGTGTTAAGTCTCATAGTGCTCAGAGCCATTTGAACCATTTGAACATCTGTGTGGATATCCGCAACCATCTTAATGCTGTATTTCACGGTCACTGGACTGGAAGGGGAGATCCAATTCTATGGCCAGCAAGATCACCTGGCCTAATTCCCTTGATTATTTCCTATGGGAATATCTAAAGTCACTTGTATGTGAGACCTCGGTGGACACAGAACTAGTTGCCCGAATTGTAGCTGCCTGTGATGTGATTCGAAATACACCAGGAATAGTCGTCAGCGAGTGCCAGGATCTTGTTCTACGATGTCATGCTTGCATTGAGGTTAATGGCCGTCAGTTTCAGCACATTTTGTAAGATACAGAACAAATGGTGTTCATTGTGTCAGTGATGGTATTTTCAATTAACCGTGACAAACGTAAATAAAAAAATGCTCACTAATATGATTTTTTTCCTTGCTTCTCCGACTCCTGGTTCACTATCTCAAATTGTTCAGTGCAGCATCCTCTGTGTCCTGTTAAATTTTTGAACACTCTTACGGAAACACCCTGTATAAAGTGATTTATATCATCTTCGACTGTTTCGCTATGGTCACATTTTTTTCTAGAGATTGGTGGACTTGAAATTGGCCTGCAACTTCAGTTCACAAGCTAAGTGTTTGACAAACCAGATAACTTCCTCCCAATAGAATTTACTGAACAAGTGGTATTTTGTGCCTATTTCTGTAGCTCTCATCCCCTCAATTTGGTGAGCTGCCTTCTGCGTTGCCTCCTGACGTTGTCAGTTTACCTCAGCCAGATAATGTGTAGCAGCTATAGCGGTAGTATTTCATATACCCTTCTTAAATTTCCTGACAGCTCCGAGTTTTACTTGAAATTAAATGTCGCTACACACGTGACAGTCTCGTTGAGGGCGGCTACGACGCTGCGCCGCAATAGCTCAGCCGGCTTCAACTTTTTTGCTGTGCTTCGTAATTATTCTGGAGGCGGGCCCTTGGGAGCATGACGGGGGTAGGGGCTGCGTGCTGGCGTAGGGGGTGCGTGGTGGCGCGGTGGTGGAGCTGGGGGTGGTAGTGACGACGCAGTGGGGCGTGTAATTCCGGCCTGGGATAATGGTCCGGCAGCCGCAGGTAATCGTGTGTAACATCATCTAGGGGGCAGCCCCGCTGAGGGGATAAATGAACTGAAATTTCCGCCTAACCGATCCCGAATGGCCATCAAGGGAGGATATCATATTTCTTGAAGAAGATCTTTTCGTACACAACTAAGTTGGTTACAGCACTGATGGCAGACAGTTACAAGACACCGCGATATGTTTCATCCCCATTTGTATCTTAAAAATAGTCTTTTATAGTATTTTATTGACATTGAGTTTATACTTTGATTTAACCACTACAAGAAAGGGTAATGTAGCATCCAAAAAATATAATGATGCTGTACCTTAATAAAATATAGTGTCATTTGACGAAACAAACTATAGTACCAGCTGTAACGTTAGTTAATATGATCAGCTACGGCCTATGTAAATGTGCGAAATACAAGACAGCGGTAAATACTAACGACATTATTGTCCAGAGTGCTGCGTTAAAATACTGTTTTTCGAGTAATAGTGCGCCAGTTGTGGTGTAAACGTAATGCAAAATGAGTCTCGGATGGAGGACGCTGCATGGAACGACAATTGTCAAATGAGATATGGCTGTTGAGAACTATTATCAATAGACACTATTAAGTGCATTATTGTTCTCCAAGTCATCAGTCTTCTGACTGGTTTGATGAGGCCCACGGACGAAATTCTCTCTTGTAGCAAACTTTTCATCTCCGAGCAGCACTTGGAACCAACCTGCTGAAATTATTACTTGCTGGATGTATTGCCATCTTAGTCTTACTCTACACTTTTCATCCTTTGATACCATAGATGTTATTCTTTGATGTCATAACAGGTCGCAGTTCGTAGTAATAGACGGCAAATCATCGAGTAAAACTGAAGTGATATCACGTGTTCCTCAGGGAAGGGAAGCGTCCTGGCACCTCTGCTGTTCCTGATCTATATAAATGACCTGGGTGACAATCTGAGCAGTTCTCTTAGGTTGTTCGCAGATGATGCTGTAATTTATCGTCTAATAAGGTCATCCGAAGACCAGTATCAGTAGCAAAGCGATTTAGAAAAGATTGCTGTATGGTGTGGCAGTGGCAGTTGACGCTAAATAACGAAACGTGTGAGGTGATCCACATGAGTTCCAAAAGAAATTCGTTGGAATTAGATTACTCGATAAATAGTACAATTATCAAGGCTG
This sequence comes from Schistocerca cancellata, assembly GCF_023864275.1. NCBI lineage: Eukaryota > Metazoa > Arthropoda > Insecta > Orthoptera > Acrididae > Schistocerca > Schistocerca cancellata. The sequence goes on along the minus strand of NC_064630.1, from coordinate 445,660,299 downwards.
TCAATTCTACTAAATACCTGGGTGTTAAAATTACGAACAACTTCAGTTGGAAAGACCACATAGATAATATTGTGGGGAAGGCGAACCAAAGGTTGCGTTTCATTAACAGGACACTTAGAAGATGCAACAAGTCCACTAAAGAGACAGCTTACACTACACTCATTCGTCCTCTGTTAGAATATAGCTGCGCGGTGTACGATCCTTAAAAAAATGGTTCAAATGGCTCTGAGCACTATGGGACTTAACAGCTGTGGTCATCAGTCCCCTAGAACTTAGAACTACTTAAACCTAACTAACCTAAGGACATCACACACATCCATGCCCGAGGCAGGATTCGAACCTGCGACCGTAGCAGTCGCGAGGTTCCGGACTGAGCGCCTGAACCGCTAGACCACCGCGGCCGTCGTGGGATCCTTACCAGGTGGGATTGACGGAGGACATCGAAAGGGAGCAAAAAAGGGCAGCTCGTTTTGTATTATCACGTAATAGTGGAGAGAGTGTGGCAGATATGATACGCGAGTTGGGATGGAAGTCATTAAAGCAAAGTTCTTCGTCGTAGCGAGATCTATTTACGAAATTTCAGTCACAAACTTTCTCTTCCGAATGCGAAAATATTTTGTTGAGCACAACCTACATAGGTAGGAATGATCATCAAAATAAAATAAGAGAAATCAGAACTCCAACAGAAAGGTTTAGGTGTTGGTTTTTCCCGCGCGCTGTTCGGGAGTGGAATGGTAGAGAGTGTGTATGATTGTGGTTCGATGAACCCTCTGCCAAGCACTTAAATGTGGATTGCAGAGTAATCATGCAGATGTAGATGTAGGTGTCCTATCATCAAAAATGGTTCAAATGGCTCTGAGCACTATGGGACTTAACATCAGTGGTCAATAGTCCCCTAGAACTTATTTTGTTGAGCACAACCTACATAGGTAGGAATGATCATCAAAATAAAATAAGAGAAATCAGAACTCCAACAGAAAGGTTTAGGTGTTCGTTTTTCCCGCGCGCTGTTCGGGAGTGGAATGGTAGAGAGTGTGTATGATTGTGGTTCGAGGACCCCTCTGCCAAGCACTTAAATGTGGATTGCAGATTAATCATGCAGATGTAGATGTAGATGTCCTATCATCAAAATTGGTTCAAATGGCTCTGAGCACTTAACATCAGTCCCCTAGAACTTAGAACTACTTAATCCTAACTAACCTAATGACAACACAGACACATCCATGCCCGAGGCAGGATTCAAACCTGCGACCGCAGCGGTCACGCGCTTCCAGAATGAAGCGCCTAGAACCGCTTGGCCACACCGGCTGGCCTGTCCTATCATCATGTCCCTTCTTCTAGCCAGTGTTTTCCGTATACTCCTTCCTTATCCCATTCTGTGAAGAATCTTCTCATTCCTTACCTTATTAGTCCACTTAATTTTAAAAGTTCTTCTGTAGTACCACAACTCAAGTGCTTCGATTCTCTTCTGTTCCGGTTTTCCCAAAGTCCATGTTCAACTACGATACAGTGCTGTGCTCTAAACATATGTACATTCTCAAAAACGTCTTCATCTAATTAAGACATACGTTTGATATTAATGGATTTCTCTTGGCCACGAACGCTCTCTTTGCCTTTGTTAGTCTGTGCTTTTTGTTTCATCCATGCTCCGTATTTCATGAGATAATGTGCTGTCCAACTAGCAGAATTATTTCATCTGCTTCATGATGACCACTCCTGACAGTCAATAAGTTTCTGCTGTCGTTTCAGCTACTTCTCGTTACTTTCCACCTCTTTCACCCCACAGTCAGTCCATCTTCTGTAATCATTAGACTGTTCATTCCATTCAACATATCCTGTAATTCTTTTTCACTCTCACTGAGAATAGAAATGTCATCAGCTAATCCGATCACTCATATTTTTCCACCTTGATTTTTAATGCCACTTTTGAAGTTCTTTTACTTGCGTTATTACACGTTGAAGTAAATACAAAGTAGCTTATTCGGAGGAAAGTTTTAATTTCGTTTGAGTTACTGTTCCTATTATCAGTGCTGCTCAGGTCATGGGAACGCTTCTGTGAAGTTAGTAAGCGTTGCATAAAGTTTATGAAGTGTTATCAATGTGCGCCCCACTGCCACTATCTGATGGGAAGTATCTGGACCGCGATTAGGAGACATCAGTACGAGATGTGTCCAGTGGGGTGTCTGAATGTCTGTGGAGAAATGCTAGCCCAATCTTCCTGAAGAGCCGAAACTAAAGGAGGGAATGATGTTGGCCGCTGGGGTCTGGAGTGAAGTCTACTCTCTCAGTCATCCTAGGGTGTACTGTTGGGTTCATGTCGGAAGTCTGGGCAGACCAGTCCATTTTAGGATTGCTATTGTTCAAAGACTACTGCGTAACAGGTGCTTCTTTATGACAAAATGAACTGTTAAACTAACAAAAATAAACCATCGCCTCCGAAGTGTTCCTTTACTTCAGTCACCACACAGAGCTGTAAAATGTGTTGATATCCTTCCACTTTCAATGTTTTCTTAAGCACAGTAACTGGACCACTCCCTTACAAACAAAAAAAATATCCACATAAGATAACACCCCCTCTTCCGTACTTCATTGTTGGTGCTGCGCGTGATTCCAGGTAACGCTGTACAGGTATTCGCAGATGGTGCCCAGTCTTAGCCAGGCACCCACAACATTATGTATAGGTTTAACCGGCATAGGGGCACAGGAGCATACGCCGAAATTATTTTTCTTTTTCCTGAGTGCTTACGATTAACGCATGTGAAAAGTGATGAGTTAATCTCACGGAAATCGTGACGTAAGTTCTCGAACAAATCCAAGATTATAATTCCACATTTACGTTTTTGTCAATAAGTACATCCAAAGTTAGTGGACTCTCTACTTTTGACAAAGCCTTCTTGGTATACGATAAATGACATAATATTTCTTTCAGTAAAATAAGGAACGAACTATCTATCTTGTTACATCCGACAAATAAGTAGATCCAAAAGTTAGTGGGCTGTCTACTATTGACAAAGCCTTCTTGGTGTACGATAAATGACATAATATTTCTCTCAGTAAAATATCGAACGAACTATCTATCTCGTTACGTCTGACAATGTAGAATTTTCCGAAATCAGATGAATAATTTTGTAATATGTTAATAATTTTTTCCGTTGATGTTTATTATTTGGCAACAGTTAGAGGAATATCAGGCAAATAAGTTTCTATGCGAAGAGAAATGTATACAAAAAGAATAGAAATTCTAATTTGGTACGTACGAATACCACCCAGCCCCCCCCCCCCTTTCCCAATCCAATTTTCTTCACGTGAGGGTAACGTATGGATCGCTGTTTGGAACACGTTTGTGCATGCCCTTATAATATAGATTTGTCGGCTTTTATCGAGTGGTGGAAGCCTTTTACTTCGTCAGCGCATGGAGCCGAGTAAGTCATTATCGGGATTTCTCCGAAATCGCCACATTAAACTTTTACACTAATCGCTGTGTCACTTCAGGCACCTCTCGCACTGCTTTTCATCAATAACATAGAAGCATTTCTGTATCTGTGCACAGCAAAGGATCACCCAGTCGCTCACTGTATCAAAGCAGTAAAACACGCGAATCGATTGTTTTACATATTTTCCTTACCTTAGTTCTTTATGAACAAATTATCTGCCTGGAATACTATAGAAATATCTGTACTTCTGTCATACACTCACTGTTCTTGCTGCAATTAACAAAGCCCCTAACGCTAAAAGGCAAGCAAACATTTACTGAACTTTTGTTTCTAACATTTTTTCTACATGTTTCAGACTATCGTGCCACATTCAGCAGCGGTATGTGTATTATTTGACTCATCTTCAAAGTCGATCGCGATATTTTCGTTGGGATGGATGAACTGGAGTTCTCAATTACTGGTAGCTTATATACATTTACTCTTGACTTCTTATAAGATATCTCACATATGGATACATTAAGCGGCTCCGCGTTATGGTAAGAGAGTTCACCGACTGCAGGTGCGTTAAACGGCTAACCACACAGGCACGTCAGAGGAATGGGTCCGCTGAACGTTATTTCGAGATTCTGCTACGAGACAGCTTTGTGCCTGACGAATGGTATAAATGTTCAAGAGGAAATACAGATACGTACATTGAATAGTTTTCTGAACATCTAACCGATTTTGAGAGCCGGTTTCTTATTTATATATGTGTTAACAACATATGCATATAGATACAACCACGGAAGTATGGACGGAAGTATTGTCTCCACACGAGAAACTATCGCCAGTTTTTTCTTCACAACATGAAGTGTTGTACCAATGAACATATCAAAGAGGAAACCAGTGGCTGATCAGTATTTAGTAAGTCTTCTGAGGTGGTACTAGAAAACAGATACGGATTTCAAAGGAAAATTGTCTTCCCTGGAAGTACGCTGTCTCTCTCAGACAACTCATCTACGACACATCCGTCCTATTCACGATATTTACTGCATATTGTTATATGTAATGAAATGTGTACAGGGATACCACAAAAAATTTCGAGGGTAACAGTTGCACAAAATAAAAGTACAGTAGTTAATTTCGGAGACTTCCAAAAGCCCTACGATTCAGTTGACGGAGAAGCAGTATTCCAGATATTTTATCAATTAGGGAAAGAATATGATAACAAAGCACGAACAAATTAAAAGAGTTGATAAATTCAAATACCTTGGGGAGTGGATCCAAGCCAATCGACAGGATAAAACAACAAATAAAGAAAGAATAAGAAAGTCAGATTTTGAATATAAATTAACAAAAAACTACTACAATAAGAAATCAATGTCCATACAATCGAAGATTAGACATTATAATTCAGTTATGAGGACACAATCAACATATCGATCAGAATACCTGACATTGATTAAGAAAGGCGAATTAAGAGAAGTAGAAAAAAAAGAGAGAAAAAAACTAAGAAAAATGCTAGGTCCTGAGAAAAACAATGAAAAAAAGTGGATTAAAAGGAGATACGAAGATTTATACAAAACTACAGAAAAGATCACATATATAATGAGGAAGAGACGTCTATGACGTCTGTCGCAGATTCAGATTCCGCAGCGCGGCACCAGATTCCTCCCCCCTGAAGCTTGGGTGTAGGGGCGGAAACGCCCCGGACGGTGCCACGGTGGGTGGCAATTGGGAGAAGAGCTGGGCTCATCAACCGCTGATGACGGGGAGGAAGGGATGCCCGAGGTATCCATGACAGCCGACCCAGAGGCCATGGCCGAGGAGGGAGCCACCGATCCACCTGGAGGTAGGGGGGGCTGGCGGCAGGCCCACGGGGAAACGGCAACCATGGCAGCGGCGCCGACTCGAGGACCACGTCTGTACCCAAAGGAGGTAGCGGACGAAGTGGCGGCGCGAGTCCCGCGGGGGCATGCGGGCCGAGATGATTATGATGGCGGCGCCCCAACCCTTTCGACGTCTGCACCGACGTCACGCAGCGCCCATGGGCCGCGACAACTGTGGCGGTGTCCAATCCGCCTTGCACCCATACTCGATGGTCCACCCGGCCTTGCCGTGGTCATAACGCTGCGAGGGCAGTGAGTGGGGGTGGGAGGGGGATGGCATCAGCAAATGGAGAGGGTCTGCAGCTGTCGCCCATGAAGGAGCTCTGCCAGACTGTGTCCGTCAATTGGTGTAGTGAGACAGGTGCTCAAAAACAGGGAGATGTGTCGACTGCCTTTGTCAACTGTTGTTTAAAAGAGATGACCAGCCTCTTTGCCATGTCACTGGACGAAGGGTGGAAAGGGGGTCTAGGGATGGGTTTGATTCATTTGGCCTGACAGAAGGCATGGAAGGAGGATGCTGTAAATTGGGGACCATTATTGGAGACCAACGTGTGTGGCAGGCCCTCAATGGCATGAACCTGGGCCAGGGCTGTGGGTGTAGCCTCCATGGTGGTGGATGCAATGCGGATGACATATGGGTATTTGGAGTAGGCATCAACGATAAGTAATCACATGGACCCAAAAAATAGGCCCCCAAAATCAATATGGATGCGATCCCATGACTGGTGAGGCACTGGCCAGGGTGCAAACGACTGAGGGGCGGCTTGCCTGGTGATGTGCATACACAGTGCACCCACCGACAAGGTGGTCAATATCGCCATCGACGCCGGGCCATTACATGTGCCGGCGAGCCACAACATTCATACGGGACATACCCCAGTACCTGTAGTATAAAAAACTTAGCACCCAAACTGCAAATCCAGAGGGATGACCACCCGATGGGCATCTGACTCCATGGCCAACAGAAGGACATCATCGGCCACAGAGAGCACGTGGGACAGGAGGAGCCAGGGGCTGAAATCGGACTGCATCCGATGAGGAACATTGGAGAGCCACCTGTGGACCACTTAGTGGAGGACCTGCTGCAAGATAGGGTCCTGGCAGGTAGCCACAGAAATTTGAGCAGCCATAAGAGCCAGACCATCCAACGCATCCCGGCAGACGGAATCAATGTGAAAGCAGAGGACCTCCTGTTGGTAAAAGGCAGGATCGGGGTGTGCTGGGAGACATGACAAAGTGTCCGCTTTAGCATGGTGGGTGGTGGGCTCATACCAGATGGTGTAAGCATAATTTCGTATAAACAATGCCCGGCGCTGGAGGCGTTGAGGCAGCCACTCTGTGAGAGTGCGGTCCAAAAAGCGTAACCAAGGGTTTATGGTCCGTCAGGACGGTGAAATTTGCCCCTAAGAGATAGGTGTGAAATTCTTTGACGGCGAACACAATCGCCAGGGGCTCCTTTTCAATCTGGTAGTAGTTCCATTGTGCTGGGGTCAACGTCTTAGAGGCATAAGCAATGGGCTATTCAGCCATCGACATCCCAATGCGTGAGGATGGCCCTGGTGCCATATGCAGACGCATCAGCGGCCACAACCAAGAGGAGGTCCGGAGAGAAGGAAGTAAGGCAAGGGGGCGGACTTCAGCATCGCCTTTAAATGTAGAAAAGCCTGGTCACAGGCATGAGTCCAATCAAAAGGTACCCCATAATGATGCAGGTGATTGAGGGGTTGAGCAATGGAGTCAGCCTGGGGCAAGAACTTTAAGTAATAAGTAACCTTGCCCAAAAATACCTGGAATTCAGATAAGTCCTTGGGACGAGGAAAGACCTCAATGGCCGTGACATTACGACCTGAAGGGCGAATGCCACCTTTGCTAAGCCAGTGGCCTAAGTATTCTATTTCCAGTTGAAAAAAAAAACACAATTCTTTTCCAGCCAATAGCGTAAACCTGCAGATTGCAGAGCGTGAAATAAGGTGCTGAAGTTTTGCAAATGTTCCTGGCTTTAACGCCCAGTGACCAGGTATCATCGAGATAAATCACACAGGCAGGCATAGACTGTGTAAGCTGCTCCAGGAACCGCTGGAAAATGGCCAGACACCAAAGGGAAGGCCCTTGTACATATACAATCCGAAAGGTGTGTTGATAACCATGAAAAATAGTATCCCCGGCAAGCGTGGTGAAAAGGTCTTCCTGTACGGGAATGGGTAAGTGTCAACGAGGCACAAAGCATTGACTGTAGCGCCGAAGTCCCCACAGAGCTGAAGGCACCCCATTGGGTTTCCATATGACCATCAATGGCTCCGCTCAGACAGTGTAAGTCACAGGCTCCAGAACGCCAGCGGCTTGGAGCCAATCAAGTTCCCGCTTGACTGCCACAAGAACGGGCCAGGCCCAGAAAAAGCGAGGCGGCTGAAAACCAGAAGCACATACGAGATCCACTGCAAACGGCGACGCAAAAGCGGAGCACAGATCGTCCTAGTCCTGAAAAGGAACAGCCGTGAAAACGACCTTAACTTCATCGGAAATTGAAAAGCCAAACAGTTGAAACGCATATAGGCCAAAAATATTCGAAGCCGACGGATGGTCGATGACAAAGAGTGTAAGGAGCCGGGGAACACGCTAGTACGTCGCCTGGACGACGAACTGCCCACGAAAGGGAATGGAACCGTCTCACTAGGCGGCCAAACGGCGAGAGGGAGGAGACAACTCAGGAGAGCCCAGGCAGGTATACGTCGCCATATTAATCTTGGAGACGGTGGCCCCAGTATCGACCTGAAAACGGACATCCTCAGTGAAAAGGTGTAGCGTGAGGAAAAGCTTCCGTGCTGATCGGTCATCCTGTGGGCCGACCGATCGCAGAGCTTGGACTGTATCTTGAGGCCCAGGAGGGGCAGGACGGGAGTGAGTCGAGCGACTACGACAAACCGATCGGATGTGGCCATCCTTGTTACACAGCATCCACGTTTTCCAGCGGTGGGGACAATCAGCTCGAGAATGTACAGTAAAGCACTGTGGGCAAGATGGAAGTGGGCCGCGAGCCAGGCGACGAGGGGCGACCGGAGGCGCTGACGACATCGAGGAGTCCCGATGGCGCTGGCCTCTGTCAACTGCGCCATGTTGACGTCGTGACGACGGAGCCATCCGTGACTCCTCGATCGCCGCCACCTGTGGTCACGCGATAAGACGCTCTTTAGCCGCTTGAGAAATTTCAAAGGAGTGGGCAATGCGGAGAATCTCTTCCAAGTAGGGGTTATTGAGTTTCAACGCCGAAGTACGGACCTCAGGATCGGGAGCCAGCGGAACCACTACATCCCGGATAAGGGAGTCTGCATACGGAGCCTTACACACTGCTGATTGGTGCGCATAAAATCGCATCGACAGCTGACCCTGCAAGTCCGTGACCCCTGGAACGATACGATTGACCCGGCTGTTTATGGTACTGGTGAAACTACAGCCACATTGTAGCATTGTGAATAATAGTTTGTCAGCAAAAGGCATATCTCCCGGAAAGAGAGAGCCACAGGATCAGACAATCGTGCCAACATGCGGAGAAGAAAGAACGTGTCTGGGGAGGCCCAAGACAAAAACAACGAACGCTGCAAGGAGTCGTCCGTAACTTGAAAATCCGTGAAATGTTATTTCAGCCGATGTAAGTAGGTTTCCCAGTCTTTTTGTAGCGTCATTAAAGGGTGGGAACGACGGTGGACGTGGGAAAGCATCAGACACCCGAGAACTCGGAAATTGTTGTGGCCCAGAAACAGTAACACGTTTGTGCCGAGGGGAAACGATCTCGAATTTGTAGAACAGTTTGGTCCACTGAGGGCTCTCTGGTCACCTGTCAGGGGTGGATGACCGCTATCCTCGCATGGAAATATCCAGTGCTGCGAGGAGTATATACGGTGCTGTCTTTGTTTGCAGTATATGTACGAATGATGTAAGAGGGATGTTTTTGCATGGCATAGGATAGGAAATGTATGTTTACTGCATCGACATGGTACGCGGTGGTACATTGCTACGTTCAAGAATAATTTAATACACTTATATTCAAGCTCCTGTCCTCAGTGGGAGAGCAGTGTAATTGAGTAAGAGTATTCCCGTATTAGACGATGTGTATTGGCAATTTGCAGGGTTTAATTGTCAGTGGAATATGGCGATCATTTTAACTTTTTTTTTTACTGCTGAAAATCTCATCTGCTGAAAGAAAGAAAAGCCGGTTGGTGCTTCCACACTGGCTACGTCCGTAATTCGGAGGGGAAATTCGATAAGAGCCAATCATAATGTTTGATTCATTCACATGATGTCCTTGTGCTGGGATGTAGGGGTCTCTACATAGCGGTGGGAACGTTTGTGTATTTTGAAATCAGGAAGGGGAACACGTGATGTTTGGGGTGCGACGTTAGGACCACGAGGAAGAATGTGTTAGGTGTTATTCTGAGCTGTTTTTGTAAACAGGTTCTGTTAGGGCAAGAATTTCCGTGTATACAAGTTGAGACATTAACAAAACGAACGTTATCTATTTCTGGGCCACTGTACAGTTTTTTTCTGGGGCACTATACAATTTCCGAGAGGCCGACTCGTTTCTTATTTTACATAGCCACGTGACATCTGCATAAGATTGAGCACCTTTTTAGTTGCGCTTGCGATGATTTGTAGCTCTGCGCAGCAGTGTATCAGTATATGCGTCACACATGTCACGCGCGGGGGAACAGGATTTCTACAGCACGATCTGTGACGTCAGTATGCGCGTCATACACACATGTCGAGAGCGGTGAAACAGTTTTCTATAGCATTTGCGAGGGCGAGTCACTCTGCAAATAGGTCTTCCTGGACCGCAGAGAAGATGGGGTCGGCAGCGGTGAACACACGCGTGTGTGGTCCAGAGGATGACTTGGTACTTATTTAGATAGACATGTGACATCAGTATAACATTACAAGAACTTCCACATGCCGTTGGCAGTGACTTGAGGGTGATGGCCCACGCTGGCTTGCGTCTAGTGTTGGCTCGCACCCTTGGAGCGTCTGCACTCTGCAAATAGGTCATCATCCCTGTCCTGTCGTGTCAGTAACAGTACCTAGGTCATTACGTATTTCGAAAGGAATTTAAAAGGTGTCAATTATGAAAATGATGTAGCAGCCTCTTGCTTGTGGGCTCCTGTGTGTGTTTTGACAGCTGCCGGTGCATCTCGACTTCTGGGAGCGTGTGTGGTTGCATCCTGTGGAGTTTAGTAGACAGGGGCGGCGGACGGTGTCTGTGTGCGTTGTTTGCATGTCTTTTGCATTATTTTGTGAGCAGGGCTATAGGCTGTGCTATACCTTATTTGGCCAGTTTACGAGTTAATTTCGTGTCTGTACATCAGTGTATTGCATTACTTAGGAAGAGTTTGCATATCTATACCAAAATTATTTCGGTAACTTAAGAGTTGTTTACATGTCTGAAGAAAGTTAGTTAGGAGTAGTTTGCATGTCTGTGGGCTGAGTGGTATGATACCAAGCATGTCAGAGCATCTGTATTGTATCGGTGTGATAAATATACTTTCTTTCAAAATCCATCCCTAAATAAATTGTTCCAAAATAAATGAAGTATATGTCTTCCTCTCCCCAGCAGCGCAGTAGAGTCTGAGTCATTTTCCCCTCCACATAGTCATCTTGGGTTATGTATCAGAATGGGCAACAGTGCTCTCAGGTGACAGTATTGTGTACTAGGTCAGTTGAACTCTAGATCTCGTGGTGGAGACACTGCCTGTAACATTAACACTTATGTCCAGCACTGTCAGATTACTTTTCCCGCCATTTACCTCCACCTCAGACTGACATCTTGGGTTACATCACAGAATGGACAACAATGCCCTCTGGTGATGCTACTGTGTACTAGACCCGGACCTCGTGGTGAACACACTGTTTCCCATCTTGGATAATGGTACCTGCATCATCAGTTGAGGTCATGAAGACTGGTGCATGCAAAATAATAAAGACTTATGTCTAGCACAGTCCGAGTCCTCTCCCCACCAATCACTAGGAACAGGTGGCAGTCGGGTGACATAGGTAAGTGGAGGTAGCCCAACTGCCCTTTCTTTCCTGTCATTTTATTAGACAGCCCAAGTGACCTTTCTTTACTGCCAAAATTCAAACTTCGTGCCAATCCCTAGAAAGAGGCGATGGTCAGATGACTTGGGGTAGTGGGGGCAGCCTAATTGATGTATCTTCCTGCCATTTTACTTACATTAGTAGAGGCTGCAATGTCCTAATGGAATTTGATCTTCATGCCATTTCCTGAGGGAGGCGAGGGTGTTAGGTTAGTGGAGATATGGTATCCCACTTGACCTATCTTCCCTCTAAAATTCAATCTTCCCGCCAAAAGCCGCCATCTTGAATGACATCATCGCCACTATCTTGGATGATGGATCTTTTGGGCCACTCTGTGCAGTAGAACTATCCTGGAGTGGGGTGACGTCATCACCGCCATCTTGGATGACGTCATTGTGATGGAAATTTTGTTACACGCTGTGGGGTAGCACCCTCTCTGTTCCTATACTTATATTAGGTTCATAGATAACCAGTTGACGGTTGCAGAGCTGAGATTTTGAACACATGAACGTTGTTGCTAATCATGAAGTTACACTTGACAGGTGACGCAAATGGTTGTGGGCACCCATTTTCATAGGAATTACGTTCAGACTCTGCACTGCAGCCCTTTCGATGCTAGTAGTGTTAGAGTCAAGGAAATGGCTCTGAGCACTATGCGACTCAACTACTGAGGTCATTAGTCGCCCAGAACTTAGAACTAATTAAACCTAAATAACCTAAGGACATCACACACATCCATGCCCGAGGCAGGATTCGAACCTGCGACCGTAGCGGTCGCTCGGCTCCAGACTGTAGCGCCTAGAACCGCACGGCCGCTCCGGCCGGCTTAGAGTCATGACTTGCTGTTTCTCGCCAGTACCGGTAAGGTGACATCGGATTGAAACACAAGGATCAGTGATCATAATAGTTCCAGAGAGCCTAAGTGGGCAATGTGAGCGAGACTTTGCTCTTAAAGCGTTTTATCAAACAACAGTAATAGTGCTGCCGCTCTTCACGAGTGTCGACGTATTAAAGGAATTTGGAGAAATCCTCTTTGAATAACATGATTCGGAAGTTCAAATTAACCATTCAGCAGATATGAACTCGCGTCACTTCTGGCCGTTGGGTTACCTAAAGGAAAAAGTTTGTCAACGGGACTCTAACACATGTTGGACGCTGAAGATCAGCAGAGATAGGGAGGTAGCCAATTTCCCACTCAGGTGTTTCTGGTAACAATAGAGCAATTTCTAGTGCAGTAATAGACTATCGTGGGTGTAAATGGTCATACAATTGAGAGCAACGTTTGAAACTTGGAACGAAACCATACGCAAATAACATCTGAAAACCTCTCTTGTAGATATTAAAATGTGTTTCATTCAAAGGTTTATTCCTTACTTCTCTTCGGCATGTCCTTACAGATATTTCCCCAAAGTTACATTGTCCAACGATCATTTGTTTTTCTTGCGGATCCTCTCTAGTAGCGGAAGTTTGATTATAACCACCCTCTATTGTGCCTGTTGAGTCATGTCATCCTAAGCGGAAGTCACCGAAAACCAATTCTGTTAGGAGACCATGCACGTATTTTGTGTTGCAGACTTGAAAAAATAAACGGAGAGCAAAGGTGTTCTAATTAACATTTCGGTATTATGATTGGGAAGGTTTTGAGCGAAGTTTTAATGTAGTTGAGCTTAAACGTGTAGACACTGTGAATATTTCTCGGCCTCGTACAGAAAAATTACTTCTGTTGTGGAATACAAATCTTACGATAATGTCCTCCCATAAGTCAGTGCAACATCAGTATAGATATTTCAGTGATTTCATTCTTATAGCGCCACCTTGAATTTGAAAATAGCCCTTTTGTGCTTTCCATTGGCTTCAAAATGTGTTCTTGCAACACATCTCCTTTTTTTTATGAATTTTGGCAGCAACCGACTGCATTCAACTTAAGACTGGTGTTTCTTTTTTTCCTTTCTTCCCAGTACTTCTTCATTTTGTTTCCAACTGCTCGTCTCTGCTCATTTGTCCACACTCTCTTGGGTCGAGGTTTTGGCTCATCTTTCTGGTACTGCGCACTGTGGAATTTGAATCCGAGCCAGACGTCATGAATGTGGAACACCCCTAGGGGTCTTTGCACCATCGCACCATAAGCTGTGGCGGTACGCGCCTCCTGGCCGACATTTAGTGTGAGGATGCCACAGTGGAACACGTGCTCCCAGAGGCCAAAAGTGGCGCCCCTGGTTATGTGGCTTTCAGGATCTGTAGTAGATCCGAGTTAGTGTCCGAGTGTGGATCCACTGCAAGTTATATTTGGAGTAATGTTGGGATGCAGATCCACAATATACCACATCCGAGTTAGCATACGAGTGTGGATCAGCCATGGCCTGTAAGTCCGAACGAATGTTTGGAGGTGGATCCACCACACATCTGCAATAAGGTTCACAGGTGGACCACCCATGGGTTACGTCTGAAAACGTATTCTACATTCGAAGTTTGGTCCACAAGAGGGGGGACTGGCTCCTGGGAGCCTTCTGCAACACATGTATATACACAGATATACAGAAAACAGAGCGAACGTTCTCCATTGTGGAGGTGCCTGGACACTATCGAGTACAGTACTATACTACACCTCCCGATCAGTGCATTTGGGATTGGGGTTGGCAACTGTGCTACATTTACAGGCAACTTTTGAACAGAGAACTAGAGGTTATGTCATGGTCACATGGATAGATCTGACATACAATCGATAGAATTGCGAAAAATTGTGGGGAAAAGGTGTAAATTAACTGAATACACACAGAAATGAGGGGAAATTGAGGAATTACTTTCTTATCTTCTGGTTCGTACAGAACAATTTGTAAATGGGAACAAGTATGTGGCAGCAAGAGGAATCCGAGAAAACGTCGACATGGAATCGAAGGGAATCAAGGAAGCAGTCGATTTTTCTACATCGAGGCAGCATTATACTGTATGTCTACTGAGGTACCAGTGATACATGTGAGTTGACTACTGTATTTGACGCTTTTCATGAAGACAGAGAACCATCTGCCTCTAAACTTGCATGCATCTGCATTAAAGGATAACAGAGAGTGGACGGAGTGATTGATTCAGATAGAGCTGTAACGAGGTACGATTTAATGGTGGACTGGTGATGCGTTCTAGAGTGGGAGAAGTTGCTGCATGTTAATTTTTCCCCTGTTCTGTCAGGATGCATCAGTCGCGTGACGTAGCCTGCTTTCTACTCGTATATAGCCACGTGTTCTGTATGTGGTTTAAAGCACTGTCATCTTGCGATCGTTAATGGTAAACCTGTCCGTCATCAGAGGACTTCCATGTCATGTGTGATGAAACGCGACACATTCCTCTAAACAAATTATGATTTATGTGATGTACTCCATCCCCATGTCGCATCTTGGGTGTAAATTCAAGACTTCAGCTTCATAACTAAATTAGCGTTAGGTGCTTGTGAAGCATTGCAGTCCCTGTGTATACAATTACCTGACAAATGTGCTGTTTACAGAGTTAGTGGCGGAATGACGTATTTTTCACATGTCGGACGCTGCTGCTATGTGTTTATCTGTTCCCTTGTAAGAGATATTCCCCATTACTAATGATCATTTTGTATAGGACTGAGGAAGGAATAGTATAATTTCTGAACCGTGATCAGGTGTGTACCGTGGACGCTATACATCTCCAGAAAGCAATATCGTGCTTGTTTCACACAGAGTCGATGTGTTACGGCAGTAGTTTCAAAATGGCTCTGAGCACTATGGGACGTAACAGCTGTGGTCACCAGTCCCCTAGAACTTAGAACTACTTAAACCTAACTAACCTAAGGACATCACACACATCCATGCCCGAGGCAGGATTCGAACCTGCGACCGCAGCACTCGCGCGGTTCCGGACTGAGCGCCTAGAACCGCTAGACCACCGCGGCCGGCGCAGTAGTTTCATTTTCAGTCCGGCAACATAGTTTATCGTAGAGAAACCAGGACGAAAGATGTATGTCCTGCACTTTGTGATGGTACAAACCCCCATTACTAGATGAATAGATCTAGTGTGCAAGGAGTTCTTTGTGGAGAGTGAGCACGTGACATGATCCAGCATTCACGGAAGCGCGTGGCACGCCCGAGCGACATTTGCAACGGTCGGTGGGATGCCTCCGTTTCCAGGCGGCCACGTGGCCCAATGCTTGGGGCTTTGTTTGGTTTTTCGTGCATTACGCGAAAATTATGTAACTTATGGTTGGTATTGGAATGTGGTCAGCAATATGCCCCTTCTGAAAGATGTATCTTCGTTTTAAGTAACGGGATGCCAAACTTATAGTAACTTGAAAATTGTTTAATAAGACGAATACTGAAAGATTAATGAAAATAGTAAGTAACTTATAGGGATTAGCGAGCACTCATTAAAAACGTCTCGTCATAGCGGATCGAGTGCCGTAGTCATATGTAAGATTCATAAATAATGAAGCTCGTAAGAAGCAATAAACAAAGTTTGATTGGAAATTGTTTATAAAATTCAATACAAAATTCAAGACGTAATGAACGGCCCTATATAATATTTGGGGTGGCATCACACGTATTTTAAACTAGTTATGTTTTACTATATGCTTAACTGGCAATACTTTTCGTTGTTTGCAATTAATTATGAACATTTATGGCCCATAATTAATTAATTATTATAGATATGAAAATTTTGAGCCACGCAATGTGTAGATCGCTATAGATTACGTCTAAAAACAGTGTTATATGCAGTTGTATGTTAAAACTTTGCAGCACAGATATAAACAGACAAATTTGCGGTAAGTGGCGAAATTTTGGAAAAACCGAAACTTGATTTACGGTCGATAGGATAATCCTAGGAATTAATGTAACGTATTAGATAAGATGTACTTTTTAGCGTGGTTCCGATGGTGTAATTCTTTCTGCAGAGGGATGTATGAGTCAATGTTTGTAACCTTAGGGGGGGGGGGGGGGGTAGACATCCGAGCCTATATAAGCGAGCGGTCATTTTGACCACCAGAGGTCTATTTGTGTGAGTACGAATTACGAGGTATACATCGGCGTAAGGGAATATGTGGCGATCTGTGATTTCGCGCCAAAGCTGTCAGAACAAAGAGGACAGTGGTTCTGTTCGAATTGATTGAGTAATATTCGATTGTAGCAGCCTACATTACTGCTTTTGGGGGCTTGGGGTCAAATCATTATTAAAATAAAACTGTAAACCGTCTCACCAGTGCTAATTTCATTGTGTGAAAGAAAAGGACGACATCAATAATTAGGGATTGAACTGTGTCGTGAAAATGGATTTTTCTATAATAATCGCTTACTTTTTGTTCACTAGCTTAAACTGCACTCGTGTCTGAGTGAATATTAATTCAAAAACTATAACTAATGCGCATGTGTGGAACAGTGTACTAATGCACCAATTGTGTGGAAATCACTTTAACGAATATTTGTATATGCACATTCGTGTGAACGCTTCAATCGCACTTATATTCGGCCACATCGTAGCTTGAAATATATTTCTCCCACTGGAATATTAATAGCACTACATTCCATACGACAGATAGGCCAAAAATGCAAGTGATCTAATATTATGGCCTGTTTTAAGTGCAGAATGTTGTAGCCTTAGGTGTGCATGTGTAATTCTGTTCTCTTACCAACGCCTTCCAGGTACAGATACTAGACTCTGGAATCATACTTTAAATTTGATACTGTGGTTGATTTAGGTAAAAATGCTTTGAACTCCATCTGTCTGGAGATCAATCAACCATAAAAATCATTCGTTTCTTGTTCTTCTTAACCATCTGCTATTACGCACGACACTTTCAAATCTGTTACTATATATCAATAAGGAGTGCTAACCTCCTCGACATGGGCGCATCTCGAGATATCTTGTGCTCTTGGAAGGGTGAGGACTCGGCAAGCTCCACTCATTCACGAGATGTGGAAAGTAGCGGTCTACTTCTGGTCAGCTGCAGATTAAATCGATAACTGTGCTGCAGAGCGGGTTGGTCACTGACAGTGTGAGGGGCGTCTTTCACTCTCTAAGTTTACCACAGAACAGCGAGAATGCTCTGTGACTCCCACGTGCAGAGAGATGGATTTAAATTAAGCACTATGATCGAGGTGCTAGAAATTAGTGGAACACTGTCTGATACACTTTGGTACTGTATGCGTTCGAGAATTAACAATGAATGGACGTACTGTACAATCATCTGTCCACATTTGCGATGACACTCACAAGGTGGAGAAGGGGTGGTTTACGTATGATACTGAACAATGGGAAACATCCTGCCACATCACTGGTCCATGTTGAAATTACCCTAAAATTGTTCGGACTACCAACTATGATATTTATTATTAGATGGTGTCTTTTCCTTCCCACCCATCGACCGGCTTGCTGTTGGTTAGCAGTTAATGATTGACTGACATCACTTGTTTGAGTTAGAGAAAGAGTTTTGGTGGAGGGATAACACCTTCTAGTGCAGATAGCACTGAAACAGTAATCACATACATGACTGCAATATAATGAATCAGCCGAAACGGTACACAGATTTATCAGCTATTTCGTCACTATGGCAGATGAGTTTAAATGTAGAGCTCATGGATCACCTTCAGGCTGTAGTTTGGAAACTCTCCACAATGCGACCAAACTCTTCCAGTTTCATCTTGTAACTGTATTTTATTTAAAATCATCCAGTTTATGTGGCATGTTATGGTATCCACAATAGCAATATGACTTATACTGAGCGATGTTTAGTTTTCTGTGAGAGGCCATTGATCAGATCGTCTTAAGGTCAGTTTAGAACCTGACATAGACCTCATAGTCATGGCAGAAAAAAATCTACAGCAGTGTACAATGTGTGCTACAGCAAAGAAAAATAAAGTTTCAAACAAGGAGACAGGGTCACAGGGTGTGTCTCTTGCGATTTACAGTATGGGATGCAATCATCCTCCTACAGTACAGGTGATGAAACTTTAAACTGGCCTCTGCAGTGGATCAGTACCTGTATATTTAATGGGATCATTCCACACCGACAGCAGCAGCAGAAGTTTGACAGTTGAAATCAGTGACAGAGGGGCTGTTCCGTTAGATGTGCTAGAAGGAATGCACGCTGTGCTATTCTGGGAAGCATTGCAACATCTCTCTATCCCCGCTGGACCCCTGCCACAGCTATGCATCATCACGCTAGCTTCGGTGCCTAGTGAGTTCTGTATCAGATGAAGGTAGTAGAGCTTTTATAGTTCGTAAATTTTCTCTGTTGGATGGCAAAGAATAACGATGGTAGCATGTTGGTCTGACAGATGTGAGCGGATGCAGATCTGCTTTGGACTGTAGTACCTCTATCTGATTTGGAGTCGCATCACAATGCACGCATTTCCACCGAATGGTAAAACACGTTCTTGTGGCACTAACTCAAGTAGTTCAGTTTCCACACGGGTTGCTGTAGGTGGTTGATATGGCTTCCTCCATCTTCTGCTCAGTTCCGACTTAAGTTGGAACGATCACATGCGCAAAGCTGTAGAAATGGAAGCAGATGAAAGATGCATAGGGGATGACTAAAACCACATTCCATTTTTACTCTAGCAAATGGGTTCAAGAAAGGTGACTGGTTTCGAGATACGAGAGTGCCAGAAATATTATTCGCTTGTGACTGTAATCCAACGTAGGAAGGGCTTTCTAGCAGATAGCGTAACACTAGAGACCTGAAAAGCTAGTGTACATTCCTTACAACCTGAATCATACCATCTATTACTGTTTGTGATCCCACTCAATCATTCATCGCTTATAACTCAGTGGATATATTGCAGAACGTATGACATGGAATCAAGACAGGAAACGTTACAAATACTATAGAAATGTCTAGCTGGGGCAGAGCTGAGTGTAGAAAAGCGAGCAAGCAACCAGGTGTCTGGACAAGAAACAGCTACACATGTGTGCCGAGGGGAAACAATCTCGAATTTGTAGAACAGTTTGGTCCATTGATGGCTCTCTTGTCACCCATCTGTGGTAGATGACCGCCGACCTCACATGGAAATATCTAGTACTGTGAGGAGTATATACAATGTTGACTTTCTTCACAGTATATGTACGAATGACGTAAGAAAGATGATTTTGTATGGAGCAGCATAGGTAATGTAAGTTTACTGCATTGACAAGGTATGTGGTGATAATAAATGAAAAGCACCAGTTTGCTTTTGTTCTGCAATATTGTAGAAGAAAAGAAAACTGGTGCTTTTCATTTATCATAATGTTGTTCTACCAAGAAGATTCTGTTAATATGTATATAGTTGGGTTGGAGATCTGTTTCACACTCTAAAATTCAAGCTCCTGTCCTCAGTGGGAGGGTAGTGTAATTGAGTAAGTCTTCCTGTATTTGACGATATGTATAGGCACTTTGCAGTGTTTAATTGTCAGTGCAATATGGCGATCTGGGTATAGTAGATATTTTTAGCCCTGACAATCTCGTCTGCAGAAAGAAAGAAAATGTGGACAGTACTTCCACACCGGCTGCATCAGTAATTTGGAGGGTAAATTCGATAATAGGCAATCTTGATGCTCGATTCATTCACACAACATTCTTAGAGCTGGAATATAGGGGTCTCTACATAGCGGTGAGAACGTTTGCATATGTTGAAAGCAGGAAGGGTAACACGTGATGGTATGGGAGTGATGTTAGGACTGCGAGAAAGAATGAACCCGGTGTTATTGTGAGCTATTTTCGTAAACAGGTTCTGTTAGTTTAAGACTTTCCATGCATACAGGTTGACACATCAAAAAAGAGAGTGTTAACTATTTCTGGGACACTATACAATATCTGAGAGGTCGACTTAGTTCTCATTTTACATAGCCATGTGACATCAGTATAGATTGAGAACCTTGTTAGGCGATGGATTCTAGCTATGCACATTGATGAAACCGTATGCACGTCACATATGTCACGAGCAGTGGAAAAGGTTTTCTAGAGGATGATCTGCGATGTCAGTATATGCGTCACACACACACGTGTCACGAGTGGTGGAACAGTTTTGTATAGTATTTGCGAGGGTGAGTTGTTCTACAAATAGGTCTTTGCTGGACTACAGACAAGATGAGGTCGGCTGCGGTGAACACAAGTGTACACGGTCCAAAGGATGACTTGGAACTTATTTAGATAGACATGTGACGTCAGTATAAACGTCAAAGAACTTCCACATGCCATTGGCTGCGTTGTGAGGTTGATGGCTCGTGCTGGCTTGCATTCGGCGGTGGCTAGCGCCCTTGGAGTGCCTGCGCACTGCAAATATGTCTTCGTCCCTGTCTGGTCACGTCAGCAACGGTGCCTAGGTCACTACACATTTCTAGAGGAGTTTCTCAGGTGTCAAGTATTTAAATGACGTCGCCGCCTCGTTCCTGCAGGCACCTGTGCCCTTTGACAGCTACCAATGCTTCTCGACTTCTGGGAACGAGTGTGGTAGCGTCCTGTGCGGTCTAGTGGACAGGAGGCGGCAGGTGGTATCTGTGCCCTTTCTTTGCATGTCTGTTGCATTATATTGTGAGCAGATCTGTAGACTATGCTATGCATTATTTTGACAGTTTACGAGTTGATTTCGTCTCTGCGCATCAATGTATTACATTATTTAGAAGGAGTTTGCATGTCTGTACTGAAATTATTTCAGTAATTTATTAGTTCTTTGCATGTCTGCAGAGAGTTATTTAGGATTAGTTACAGGTCTGTGAGCTGTATGGCTTGACCCCAAGTATATCAGAACGTGTATTTTGTATCAGTGTGATAAATATACTATCTTGCAAAATCCATCTGAAAATGAATTGTTCCAAAATAAATAAAGTACACACCTTCCTCTTCCGAGCAGCTTAGAGGAGGCTTAGTCGTTTTCTCCTCCAGACAGTCATCTTTGGTTATGTTATGGAACAGATGACAGCGATCTCTGGTGATAGTATTGTGCACTAGGTCAGTTGAGCTCTAGATTTCGTGATGGAGACACTGCCTGTAAAAAAAGACTTATGTCCAGCACTGGCAGAGTCCCTTTCCCCGAGACCATCTTGGATTACATCGTGGAACAGACGACAGCACTGTCTGGTATTAGTAGTGTTCACTAGATGTGGACCTTGTGGCGAACACACTGTTTCCCAGCATTTTGGATAATGGTGCTTGCGTCATGAGTTGACGTCATGATGCAATCATGGATTTCGTCACAGAGTGGATGACAGTGCCCTCTGGTGGCAGTACTGTGTACTAGGTCAGTTGGAGTACATACCTCGTAGTGAACACCCTGGATGGCTGCACTGCATCAAATTGTTCTGTTAAAGACTGGTGCATGAAAAATAATACTTATGTCTAGCAGGGGTCAAGCCCTCTCCCTGCCATTCCTTAGGAAGAGGTGGTGGTCAGGTGACAGGTTAGTGGAGGTAGCGCAAGTGCTCTTTCTTTACCTCCACTTTCTTAGGTTAATAGCGATAGCCAAAATGATAGCCCAAATGACCTATCTTCCCTCCAAAATTCAGACTTCCCACCTATCCCTTGGAAGAGGTGGCGATGGGGTGACTTAGGTTATAGGAGGTAGCCCAACTGCCTATTCTTTCCTGCCATTTTCTTTGGTTAGCAGAGATACCCCATTTGACCTTTCATTACCACCAAAATTCCTACTTCGCACCAAAAGCCACCATCTTGAACGACTTCATCGCCACCATATTGGATGACATCGTGGATGAGAGCACCGTCTTGTGGTGTTAATGTGTACCATGTCAGTTGGTGTCCGGTCCTTGTGGTGGGCGCACTGGATTGCTGTACTGTACCTAATCGTCTAAATAAAGACTTATGTCCAGCACAAGGTGAGTCCTCTCCCAGCCATTTTCTAGAAGGAGGTGGTGGTCAGGTGACTTAGGTTACTGGAGGTGGCCCAACTGCTCTTTCTTTCCCGCCATTTTCTTCAGATAGTAGAGATGTCCCAAATGACCTATTTTCCCTCCCAAATTGAAACTTCGTGCCAGTTCCTAGCATAATTTGGTGGTCCGATGACTTAGGTTAGAGGAGGTAGCCCAGTTGGCCTATTTTACCGATATTTTCGTGCTACATTGCATTACCCTGATGATATTTCAATTTCCTTCTATGAAAGTTAGGTTAGTGGAGGTACCACAATTTCCCTACTTCCCTCCAAAATCTGCCACCTTGAATGACATCATGGCCACCATCTTGGATGATGGAGCTTTTGGGGCACCCTGTGGGGTAGAGTCACCTGGGCTAGGGGTGGTGACACGTCGCCGCCATCTTGGATAATGTCAAAGTGATGGAACTTTTGGGACATCCTGTGGGATAGAAACCTCTTTGTCCCAATATTAATATAATCTGTCCTGTATGGCCTGAAAAGTGATTGACAAGGATATCGGTAGCTGAACCAAGAGAGGGAACAGAGAACTGCGTCAAGCCATGACTGTCTTCAAGCACGCTGCACTTGCAAATTTCGATGTTAGCCAGTCATGACGCTGGGTGAAAATGTGCGACCAGCCAACCACTGGGTAGGTACCCTGAAGTCAGTTGAAATCAGCCAGCGGTTTACCCCATGATGGAAGGCACCAGTCCAGATCTGGAAGCATCTTTGCATGGCCCATAGTCCTGAAGCTAGCAAAGCTCCATTAGTAGTCGAGGCAGGATGACCCAGATCAGGTCAACTAAGGGTTTGGACCAGTGCTTGAGGTTGATTGCAAACAAATACTGCATAGCTGGTGTGGACGGTATTCATGGCCGCTCGATCAGCTCTGTTGTGACTGTACATAATATTTTATCACTTTACCATGCTGTCTCGTCCAGATCACCAGTCTGACGGGCTGACATTGTTTCCGAAGATCAATGTTTCTGAAGATATATTATGGCACAATTTGCTGAAGATCGATCATGGCACAATGCTGATAGAAGAAATTTAATCATAAAAACATGTCATAGCCATCACTCGCATATGGCACAGTCTCTATGCATTGCCCAAATTCAATCACGTCCAGGCAAAATTCTGTGTCCACCGATGCTCGTGGTGAGACATGATTCTATGCTGTCTGTACTGTGATAGGTCCAATTGCTTACATTTGACCAGATCACTACAGGCGGCTGACACTTGCGCCCCTGTGCCCAATATCATCCTGCAACCATTTCTCCCTACTATTCCTCTTATTGTACAGTCCACCTCTGTAGATGATATCGTAGCGTCCAATCTTACTGGGAATGTCTATGACTGGACGTGGGGTTCAAGTTGGCTTTTAACAGCTTGTGCTTTCTGGTCCTCTCCTTCTAAAATTGTTACTTCCTGATACTTTATTGACATCAGGCTGAGGCTGACAACTGCTTCCTTATATAGTCCCATTCGTCCATACATGAGACATTTTAAATTAGCTGTAAACACTGTCCATTTACCCTGCATTCCAGACAACAAATCGATCTCCTCACTTTCCATAGCTAACTGGATTGCTGTGTTCAATTCTGTCGCAATCCCTGACCATATACGTCTTGAAATTTCTGCATGCAGTCCTCTTAAGAAATAATCGAATACCTCTGCTCAGCTTCTTACAAAATAATTTCATCGACTGCATAATTCTGCACTAATCCATAGGTATCCATTGCTTCTCCTTCTCCTATCTGTAAATTTGTTCTACAGTTTCCGCATTTTACTTAGTTATTAGCCTTTATTATTCCCTACAGGGGCGGTAATATTTCAATTTGTATATCTTTGAATTAATCCCCCCTTAAATTTTTTCGGATGTTATGGCTCTCTTAAGCGCTTCTGTATACGCAACGTAATTTTTAGCTTCCGCTGTTGTTCTCAATTTTGAAAAACTCAATAATTCCTTATCATATCAACCCTCCATCTCAGCCAGATTTCCAAAGTCCCCCAAAAGGCCTGCACGTCCTTGATAGCCTTACCAGAAAAAGGAGCAGTCAAACTTAATACTGGCTAATCTACATTCAGTTGTGACGATTATGATATTACAAACTCACGCAGTTCTGTATTATTGGCTGTTAACCGTGCTACTTGAGCCTTGCACGGCTCCTGTTCATTCCATTAGTTCTTTGTCATATTCTATTACGGTAGTGCTGCATCGTTTACTTATTCCATTTACTAGCGTCACTAACTTTCTGCCTTACTTGTCCGTGAGTGGCAGCAGTAGCGTGTATCGATAAGCACACTGTCGTATCATCCCTCGAGCGTCGACAGTATTTCTGTTTTTACTAAAAATGAAATATCTCCAGCTGTACTTAAGATTTATTTACTTCGCTACTAGTTTCGGCGTTGCGTCAACGCCATCTTCAGGCCCGTACACTTTGCTGAAATTAGTTGTGTGTGGCTCAGTCTAGAAGTCCGCGGTGAGATCTCACTGCTTTAATCTAGACTGAGCCACACAGAACTAATTTCAGCAAAGTGTACGGGCCTGAAGATTTCGTTGACGACAACTCCGAAACTAGTAGCGAAGTAAATAAAAATCTTAAGCACAGCTGGAGGAATTTCATTTTTAATAGAAATTACACCAGCTGTGTCCCACCTTCATCCAGTTTAAATATGGATGTATGAAGATAGTATTTCTGGGTCGTTATGTGTCGGGTAGTCAGTGAGTGGGAGACGCACCTATACTGCAGCCGTGAATGAGCAGCAGTCACGGACAGACCAGCAGTCCGGTTGGGGTGGAGCAGCAAGCAAGCCCCCAGCGTGGGGAGTCGGACTGGAGCCGCTGGCGGTGTGCACGCGCGGTTGGAGTGTGAGGTGCTGCTTGCGAGTGCTATGAAGTTCGTCGCCCACCGATCATGGACATGAAAGCTGAGTCCTCACTTAACTTACTATCGAGACTCTATTCTTCACATTTCACCGTTTGATCCTGGTTGTTGCCTTTGGGACATTCTCGCGAGTAACAACGTGTGTGTATTAAAGTCGGCTAAGATTCCAGCCGTCTTCCTGTGAAATTTTACTTAATTTTTTCCCTGTTATTGAAGTACACCAGCGGTATCTTCTGCCTTCTTGCCGTTGACGTTCCGGTTACCTGCCCTGATCGTTGACGTAATTTTAGGCAGTGTATTTTCCTGAATGACACGAGATGAGACGAGATACTGGTAGAAGTAAAGCTGTGAGGACGGGGCGCGAGTCGTGCTTGGGTAGCACGGATGGTATAGCACTTGCTCGCGAAAGGCAAAGGTCCCGAGTTCGAGTCTCGGTCCGGCACACAGTTTTACTCTGCCAGGAAGTTTCAGTGTATTTTCATGATTGTGTTGATCCTGTCCAGTGCAGCGTGTAGTTCAACAGCTGAGTTGTTGTTGGCCGTTGTGGGCGCCAATATTCTGTGTGTCATGTATTGAAATCTTGTGGTCGTTTTGCTGGTTGTGTGGAGCGGAACTGATTTGGTTGATTGGTCGGTCGGCTGTCTTTCGATTGGGTTGCCTCCAGATTAAGAAGTCATTGGACAGGCTGCCTGTCTCACGTAAATGGGCGTTAGTGTTACAATCACAGGCCGACTCTTGGAAACTTCTGAGCGCCGTTCCTCCTGTGTTATATAGTATTTTCCCTGTATGGATTTTAGTGACTGGGTTGTGGCTTTCAGCCGAGTATCAACATCTCTTAAATTAATGTTCTTGTCTTGCCCTTAAGGCATGAGATTATTATATTATCATATGGGGCCATCAGCCGAATATTACTGGAGAGGTTTTAAGATAAGGCCTCTTGCCTTTTCGATTGATTCTCTTCCTAGGCCATAAGCCGTTAGACATACTTTGTTGATATGTGGCCTACAGCCGAGTACTAATATCACTTAAATTAATCTTCTTTTCTTGCCCTTAAGGCATAAGATTGATATGCTTTTGAATGGGGCCTTTACCTCAAATTGCATGAAATTTTTTTAAGATAAGGCCTTCTGCCTTTTGATTGAAACTCCTCTTATTGCTCAATATGCGACCTCCAGCCTAGTTCCATTAAAATAAATTCTTAATGCCTTCATGCGATTACATTGAATATTTAGAAAATATTCTTGGGTGAAACCTCCAGAAGAACATTGTATTTAAATTTTGCTTATGCCTTGTGTCTATGATTTTGAATGTGGCCTTCAGCCGAGCTAAAGTTAATCAAAGGAGGTCGATTAAAGTTTTGAGTGTTTTGCATCCTTGTTGTAATATTGTGTGTTGATAAATAAAGTTTGTATGTTTAGTGCTACTGGCAGGAACTCATTTAGCCCCTTTCACAACCTAATCCCACCTTCCTTTTAGCCCAAGCATTTCAGCCACCTTTTTCAACAATATGCATACTGAGTCCAGTCTAACACACCTTGCATTTCTGGTTCTGTCCAAACTTTGTCCTTGAAAAGATTCATTTTGAGGACTAACATTCAAAATAAAAGGAAACAAAACTGATTTTCTTCATTCTTACATCGAATCATGAACCGTCTCGAGCCCTGGCATTGCCTAGTCGTATGCTCCCAACGATCACATGTATAACTGGAACAGATAATGTGCATGGCGCTGAGTTGTCTTCGAGTTAACACTGTGCACATCTAACAGACACTAATAAATTGTGGCTTCCATTACCTGTAAAACTACCCAAATCCGTTGATTCTCTTCCCGCAATAAAGTCTGCTTTACAGAAAAGTCATGACCACTAAATCTTTTCTCCATGACCAAATTACAAACAAAGTTTTGATCTCACCGTACCACAGGTGTAGGTTCAGACGTTGCTTTAAGACGGCGACGTCAATGATCTGAGAGCAGTATTCAATGATCCATGGATGGTCATCTGTGGAGATTGAAATGAGACGTCAGAGCGACAGCAGATTTGTTTAAATAACTTCTTTATCCACGTGCTCAGCGATAGAACATCAGGAACAGCTTGTTCGAGGCGTCCAGTTTCCTCTTATGCAGAACAATAGGTGTGCGGCATTGCTGACAACACGAAGAATGGGACGGAGTGGGTATCACTCAAATGCCACTGTCACTGACATCGTCGGCTGTGACTATGATGATAGCTCTGCAGCGCAGCTGAGAAAACTGTGGAAGTGGCCATGACCTCTCTCCACCGAGTGGGTAGCTCTGTGCTCCGCTGGTGGCTGCTTTCGTGACCCAGAGCAGGCTGCCCCATCCCATGGTCGAACAGCGGAGCCAGTACTGCATTCTGGTATGTCACTCCGCGTGTCACAGGCTCGTGATGTAGGCTGCGAAACTGAGGTGATAATATTTCAGTACAAGAATGGCTCAGTAGTTATAAGTTCCAGACTATGTTCGTTTAGGACTTAAGGCACGCACTCTAACACTCTTTTGGTGGAAAGTGGAGGAAAGGCTTCCATCATTCTACTAGCGTATTGGAGCGTAGGCTGTTACTATACCGCGCTCAGCTGTCTCTGTTTCACGATGCCTGTCCATTGTAATTTGATTGCCTTAGGATGGCTCGGTTGCAGCTCACTTCCGCTGTGGCACACGTTTTGTTCGCATATGGTCGATGCGCTGCAATACTTTCAATGAAGTACGTTGAAAAAAAGTTATGCTTATAAGAATACAATTTACCAACGTAATCTGCTAGATAAATATTTTGCCAAGTTGTCTGTAGGAAAATTCACTCCATTCATTGAAGGGTGCACTTCTTAAAAACATTTCTGGACTTCATACATATTCTAGGTGGAACCTGTGAGTTCAGCGTTTTTACCTCTCTATCGATATGAGAATAAATATAGACTCTGCAAATTGCAGCAACAAGCAGTTAAACTGCTCTAGTCACAACAATAAGATACTGAGTTGCTGGTTTCTTGGGCAGGCAGCGCAGTAATAGTAATGTTTTTACATCACGTGCTCGACGAATATTTAACATTTTCCAAAAACACCTACTGTTATTAGAATCTAACGGCGTGATTTCATTATTCTTACTCCGTAATTGCCAATAACAAGATATTAATAAGTCAGTAGTTTCTTAATTTCAGTAGTCACCTAATGTCTTGCCCGCATCTCGTGGTCGTGCGGTAGCGTTCTCGCTTCCCACGCTCGGGTTCCCGGGTTCGATTCCCGGCGGGGTCAGGGATTTTCTCTGCCTCGTGATGGCTGGGTGTTGTGTGCTGTCCTTAGGTTAGTTAGGTTTAAGTAGTTCTAAGTTCTAGGGGACTTATGACCACAGCAGTTGAGTCCCATAGTGCTCAGAGCCATTTGAACCATTTTTTCACCTAATGTCATCCGCTGATCACCTAATGCTCTTAGCTAAGAAACGATTTGTCATCGACAAGGAGAGGAGCAATATTTTTCGTCAAAGGCAGGTGCTGCCTTGCAATCTGGAGTTTTGGCATGAGTCTCTTTACTGAGGCAGAGTCAATTCTCGAGTGCTTGATTAAGCCTTCCGCTTGGTCCCTTGGTCCAGGGGTCTGCCTTAAGTTCGCCGGCCGGTGTGGAGGAGCGGTTCTAGGCGCTTCAGTCTGGAACCGCGCGACCACTACGGCGCAGGTTCGAATCCTGCCTCGGGCATGGATGTGTGTGTTGTCCTTAGGGCTAGTTAGGTTTCAATAGTTCTAAGTCCTAGGGGACTGATGACCTCAGATGTTAAGTCCCATAGTGCGCAGACCCATTTGAACCATTTTGAATCTGCCTTAAGTTCTTTGTAGGTACGTTGATCAAGAAATTCTTTCATTTTTTCCTTATATTGCACGCATTCTCAGATGAAAACCTGTGTCTGAAATGCTCCTCAAGGGACACAGGGAAACTGTGATCAAATTTCAAAAAGTTTATTGGCAACAAAAATACGTCTATATCGACGGCAAGAACAAAAAGGCAAAAATTACAGCGTCTCACTAGATACTAGTACAAAGGCTGGATAGAGCTACTATCTAAATTCACCTGACTATTTCTGCTATGTAGTGACAGTACTAGGAGCTGCATAGGAAAATATACTTGTAGGGAAATAACCCTAGTTCCAAGAACGCCTTCCTGACTATCTGCAACACAGGCACAGAAAATTCTATCCTTAACGCAGTCCACAGAAGAAAGAACGATGAAAACTGACAACAACGGATTCCGTCGATACGATGGATTTCGAGAGCGTCCTGAGAGAATGTGGCGAGTAGCACCTGCCTGGAGGCCAAAAGAGGCTATCGAAGCGGGAGGAACTGCTTCGTGTGGTCCATGCGCCGGCCTTTATAGCTGCCAGCGACAGAATACTTGTGAGCATAATTTCTTGTCGTTTGTTGTGCGGACGCGAATAGGTTCTTCGAAAGTGTTACCACAGCCTTGTTTCCGATCGTGACTGCCACATGGAGATCGTGGTGCTTCGGCAGACCTGGGCAATGCAGACTGGAAGCATTCCCGTCGTGTCCGATGGGTTACCGCTATCTTTTTCGTAGTTCTCTGATATATAAAAGTCTGCTTGCGGTATCATAATTTTTGTCCTTACGTAATGTGTTGGCTGTCGTCTCCTCTAGGCTGATGGTCCTTCAGTGGTTAAGTGGCTTGTACATAGTCAAAATTCGAGTAGTTTTCTCCCTAATCATCGTGCCCTCAACCGCAGGTGAGTGGTGAAAAGCTCTTCCTGAATCTTTGGTTCGCTGCAGTGACAGCAATTGACAATATTATGAGGCATAATAGCCTGAAAACCTACATGTTAACCGACCCTCGACGTGGAAGCCAAGACATAGTCTAATTTCCACCTGTCGTCCTTCACACAAGACGACTAATAAATTTTCTACTTCAATACTTATGTGTACTACGCTTGGTAATAGTTAATACATCCATATATGAAGTTTTGGCAGATGTAGCCAGGCACCCGGATAATGTAAAGAATAGATGAATTATCTTTGGATCGTAACTACAACACTGAGATTCCGCCGATCGACATTGGACTACTTTGTCTGCTGACCTAACTTACAACCTTCGCACATAAGAGACTGGCCTGACACATTTTTACTTCTATAATACATTATTTTATAAGACACGGAGAATGCTCAACAGAAATGCAAGTAACGCTGAAATGCTCGAAGCAAGTAAAATAGAACCGTTCAGAATCTGAAAGTACACAAAGTATTTGCCAGATACGACCAGAAAAACATGCAGACCATTTGCTGACGTTGTTAGTTTCTACTACATTGCACTGTCACTGCATGCTCATAAAGAAATGTAGGATATCGCGAAGAGCACTTTTGCTTCGTGTAGTGAATGGACACTCTCCTTAAAAGTTAGTCGTTGAAAGGCCATGTCAGTTTCTCAATAATTTTCCTTGAGTAACTCGTGAATTATCAAGTGAATTTATCTTTCGTGAACTTTAACGAACAGGTTACTGTGTCCAGTATCGACATTTGCAATGCAGATCCTTTGTGTTGCCCTCTGAAGCTTCCAGTGGAAGCTAGTAGCAAACAAATTTGATGGTGACCGACCAAACAGTGAGCAGGACAGTGAGAGATCATGCATGAGAGGAGCTTTGAATACCCACTAGTTGACGGACACTGAGTATGGCTGGAGATCTTGGCTCGTGTTCAACTCGTCTGTCGCGTATCTGCGGTATTGGAAAGAACGTTTCATTTGTTTCCTGTTATTCAAAGTGGTTGGTCATATGCAGGGCTTCCTATCCCCTCACTCGTACGGTGTTCGTAGTTCGTATCTCACGACTGCTGGTACCTTATGTGATTCTAGCTCTCGTGTTATGGTTATACGACCAACACAGTCGAACATGATCGTTTTGGTAGTTTAGACGATATGGTATGGGGAGACAAAATGCTTCATGAGCGTACTGACCTCCAAATCTTTGAACACGGTACACTCGCTGATTAATGCTATTGTGACACTGTGTTCCTTCCCTGAGTGCGTGTTTTCAGGAGTGAATTCGTCCATGACTTAATTTTTACGGATAACATTGTGTGACTGCACCAAACAGCGCTGATGGAGAAGCTCTTGGAAAGAAAGTATATTCGGCGAATGGAGTGGCCTGGCCGTTACTCCAACTTAAATTCCACCGAGGACGTATGGGATGCATTGAGGACACGTTTTGCTGAACCTCCACATGCACCTGCCACCATCCAATAGTTGTCACAACAGTGGTGCAGGAACAGCAGGCCCTTCAACCATAACGCCTTACTAACCTTGTGAGAGTACGTAGTCGAGCATGTACTGCCGTCCGCGCTGATCAAACGCCTTGGTAAGAACCAAGTGCTGCCTTTTTCACCGTCCAGGAGATCATCATATATCGGTGTGACTTAAGTATAATTATTATCTTTGAATAAAAGTGTCATTTCTGTTTGTCTCATTGCCGGTTTCTTTTAGTTCTGCACTGCACTGATTTAATTTTTGCTCACCAGTGTAGTTGTAGAACACAGGATGGATTATTGGAGATGACCTAAGTACATCACTGAAAATAAGGCAAGAAAGACGACGTTGCTCCTCCAGGACCCTGCTGTATTAAATTCGAGCAGCGGTGCTTGAGGAAGACTGCTGCTCAACATATCTGAACCTTGCGTCGTGTTATCACAGGACTCAAGAGACAGGCAAGTACACTAACTGAGGCTTATCGACTATATAATGTAGCAGTAAATGCAAATCAAATGAATACGATGAAAGTATCACGAGACGCGCCATGCAACTTCAGTCCGCAGAAAATGAGTCCGTCTAAACGAAGGAAGGGGAACTAAAGATTAACGCTTAAAAAATTTAAACTTACGATTCAAGGACTTTTTGGTGCCCAGGCACTTTAAACGTTCCATCATTATGCCCAATAATTTTACGATTAATCTAACCGCTTTCATCAGATACCACAGGAAGTGGTTTTTACAAGTGCTTGCTGGCCGAAATTTAGCCGCACTGGCACTACATAAATTACACACGATAACAAATCTATGATGGAATTCACTACAGTTACGTTCAATAAATGTCGCATGATTTATCGCTGTACACAATTCGCGAATTAAAAACCGTGTAAGTGATTGTATATCACAGGAAGTGACCCACAATCATTAGCTGAACATGAAACCAGCTTCACGTCACTTTTTTGGTTCTTAAAGTAGTTGAGGCTCTACAAAAATTGTTAAAATACCAGAATTATTTACGATAAAATTTTACTCACGGTGTGAAAGGAGAAACTGTAAGATTTCTGTTACGTTTTCTAGATTATCAGGCATAATCGTTAAGGATTCTTGGGCCATCAGCGACACTTTATAGTAGATATTAAGTGTTTCTCCCTAGCACATTTTTTTTTGTCAATAAAGGATGCAGTAGAAATTTGTGACTGTTCCTATTTAGGGAGTAGGGTAGCAACCGCTACCAGTTGCAGTTGAAGGTGGTTTTACTTAACACAGGACCAGTTTCCATAACCAGTGTTGGTTAACACTTTTTAAGTAAAAAACAAGTAAAGTGATCACGACTAAAAGAACACAACTGGAATGGCTGGAAGTCGCTAAGTGACAGGTGCCGAAAGATGTTATACCATTTATTTATTTACAGGTCAAGTTCCGTAGGACCAAATTGAGGAGCAAATCTCCAAGGTCATGGAACGTGTCAGTACATGAAATTACAGCATGAATGTAATACCAGGTAAAAATGAAATCTTTATGAATCCGAAAATAGTCAATCCATAAGTTTAAGTAAACGGAGTGAACAATACAACAAGAATCAGATTAATTTTTCAAGGAACTCCTCGACAGAGTAGAAGGAGTGACCCAGGAGTAAACCCTTCAGTTTCGATTTTAATGCGTGTGGGTTGCTGCTAAGATTTTTGAATTCGAGCGGTAGCTTATTGAAAAGGGATGCACCAGTATTCTGTACACCTTTCTGCACAAGAGTTAAGGGAGTGCGATAAAAATGCAACTTTGCCTTCTGCCGAGAATTAACTAGGTGAAAGTTGCTTATTCTTGGACTGACACATAGCATAAGTTGCCAATATTGTTTCGACATATATAATTTATATTTTTACGAAAACATTTCGATATTTTACACCTTAACTGTTTATCAGTCACCAAGGTAGTTAATGGTACTTCAATATTACATGGCTGATACGGTAGCGGCACTTTAGATGTTAGTAATTTGAGAAGCACGCGCACTCACAACATCCAACGTGTCTACATTGGAAAACGTAATGGTCAAAGAGCTTAGATGTAAGAAGTATAGAGATGTTGCATATACAGAAACACAACAGATATTACGAATTATGAAAATACAATTGTTACATGATTGTGGAACCTGTCATTTATAATATGTGGTTGCTGGCCAATTAAGATTTTTTTACTAGTTATGAGGGGGCAACCAGTAATGAGTTAAGCTGTGTTTTTAAATAGTTCGTTAGAGATGTGTAAAAACTATATGCTTTAAACGTCTACTTGTTCTGTGAGAATTAGAAGTGGTGAGTTGGAGCTAAGGATATAATTTTCGAACCCTCCAAAAGGATCACCTTTCTTTCCTGTGCTGACAGTGTGTAGTATCTGCAGGTTGTCTTTAATGGTTGTGGATGACAAGTCATGTTCTTTCATATGTTATGTAAATATGCATGTTTCAGATGTGTTGCAAAAGTGGATTTACCGAAGTTATTAACTGGAAGGGATCCATGTGTTACCGGTATCTTACAGCGAATGTCCTTCCTGTCTAACCTAAGTCGAATTGTGGACAGTTGTCACTTAAAAGTTTGTAAGCAACTGATTTTCTGTGACGTTGGCAATTTATCTTGCTGCAGTGAATGAAGGGCTGTTGTAGCTCATTGCTAGTGCTGAAGGATATTTCAATACCGCTATTACTAAAGGGGTAAGCAATTCGTACGAAATTTTTCATGTAAAGGGGATGCCAGCAAATGTGTGTATACCTTCTTGTGAAACTCATTTAGAAAGTACCAATAACAACTGTTGTGACTAATATCCAGTTAACGTGTAAAAACACGAAGCATTTATGTAAAAAATATTATAAAAATAATCTGGAAGGGATATGGATATGCCAGCTACATGTAAGCACCATAATAAATTTCAGCACATGTCTCTTAGCCACTTCCACTTATTTCAGTTGATGTCTGTTTATTCATTAACAAAAAAAATGGTTCCAATGGCTCTGAGCACTATGGGACTTAACATCTATGGTCATCAGTCCCCTAGAACTTAGAACTACTTAAACCTAACTAACCTAAGGACATCACACAACACCCAGTCATCACGAGGCAGAGAAAATCCCTGACCCCGCCGTGAATCGAGCCCGGGAACCCGGGCGTGGGAAGCGAGAACGCTACCGCATGACAACAAGATGCGGACACATTCATTAACTCATCATTTATTTTTTAATTAAACAGTGATCTCTAACATAAGTATGTGAATATGTCAATGAATGTGAACCACCCGATGATCGGTGCAAGACTGAAATCGGTCGTTAAATAAAATAATGATATATTTCGTCATTAATATTCTTCAATAACTAGTACATAAATCATGTATCTTAAAAATAATGGCACTGCTTTCTACCTCTCTTGGTTACTTCTCTCTTGCTCCGAGCACATCGATGGGATCAACGTAAAGTAGAAGACTAATGCACAGTAATTTCCTCACGACCTCAAGCGCCATAAATGAGCTCGTAACTGATACCCATAAAGACGAAAGGTTCTTATTAGCTGACAGGATCTCCCATTTTGCTCGAAAAGATCACGAAAGCGTTTTAGCTCGGCGCTGCAGCGTTCATATTCATGGCGCGCAGACGTCCCAGCGTCACGCCTGGGCCCTCCATCGCCGAGAGCCAAGCAGGTGTGAAGTCAACATATTGGCGGCCGACTGCACCGCATACAGACCACAGCGGTCACCGCGATGATCGTTTTCCATGTAAGTGGAAGCCGTGGAAGCCGCCAGACTCATCCGGAGTACAATTATTCTGTCTAAAGACTTGTCACTTATGTAATTTCAGTTCTTTAGATTAATCCTTAATACGAGGCATATTCGAAAACTGCGAGCCGTAAGGTCAAGAGTAGATACATAATTTAAAAAAAAAAACATTTACTAATATAGGGTACATTTCTCGACAGACTTGAATGTTGTCAGACCATTTACATGAAAGATGGTAATACAGAAGTAATTATCGACTAATGTCAGAACTTCAGTCCTTCTGCAGGCACTGGAAAAATTTATCTTTCCAAGAAATATACCGTACGTAACTTAAGTATTTCCTCCTTTGTCCGTCTCAGTTTGAAATCCCAAAGGGCCTCTCCACAGACTGTATTTGCTCGTTCCCTTATTAGATAATACAAATGAGCAAATTTCTTCCACTGGTGATTTCTGCGACTGTCAAAAGCATTTCATTCTACAGTTGAGAACATTCTCTTAGGTCAGGTAAAACATCAGGTATCAGAGATCTTGCTGGTTGACAGATCCTCAACCGGTCTCGTTAAACAAATGCACAGTGTTACATTACGAAGTACAGCAACGAAACACATAACGAAATAGCATACTCAGAACGAGAGGTAATCATTACAGTTGTACCACAGGCTTACAAGAAGCGACATAGTACTCTTCGCTGATAATCCGAGCATTATAATCAAGGCTAATGGTATCTTCTACACTTGCTGATGTGAATAATATCTTCTTGAAAATTAACAAGTGATTCTCTCTAAATGGACTGGCACTGAATGTAGATAAACCGCTGTATGTACTAGTCAGTATTAATCAAGACTTGACCATAGCATTTCAGATAATCGATGAGCGTAAACGAATAAATCAAATAGAGTATAACAACTTCTTATGTGATCATACTGATAAGGACCTAAACTATAAATCATATGTTACAGATTCTCGTAAAAGTTGAAGTTGTGTAACATTTACCTTGCGAATAATTACAAATTATAGAGCTGAAAATTTCCAAATAATCGCAGTTTTCTTTCTCTCTCCATTTACTAACGTCTAATGGATCATATTCTGGGGCAACTCATTGAGGAAAATAATATACGTTGCACAAAAGTATGATGTATGTTGTCCACTACAGAGCCTCTTGTACTATGGTCATTCAGCAGTTGGCCATACAGACAACTGCCTCACAGCACATTTGCTCCCTTATGAGTAATGTTGTCAAGAGTTTATCACAGTGTGGTAACACCACTAACATTAAGAAATATATTACTAGAAGGAGAAATAATATACTTAACTTCGCTCCACCCGAACAGGCCATGACGGCCCAACGGTACCGACCGGCCTCCATGTCATTGTCGGCCCACAAGCGTCACTGAATGCAGATACAGAGGGGAATGTGGTCAGCACACCGCTCTCCCGGTCGTATGTCAGTTTACGACACCGTAGCCGCTATTTCTCAGTGAAGTAGCTCCTCAGTTTGGCTCACAAGGGCTGAGTGTACCCTGCTAGCCAACAGCGCTTGGCAGCCCGTATGGTCACCCATCCAAGTGCCAGTTCAACCAGAAGGCGTTGCCACATCGGCAAGGCCGTTGGCACAGAAATAATATGCATTGTGTAGCACAGAAATGACTGAGCTATTCATTCACAAAAATATTAGAATACCTAAGGGTGATATGAAGAACTTAATGGACAGCAAACGTAAATTCTAACATAAACTGAAATTATCTCTGCTTGACAATTCGTTCTGCTCCATAGATGAATTTCTGAATAGGTAGTGGTGAGATTTTCCGTGTGTACATGTGCACGTGCACGTGTGTGGGCGCGATTTCTGTGCGTGTGTGCGTGTGTGCGTGTGTGTGTGTGTGTGTGTGTGTGTGTGTGTGTGTGTGTGCGCGCGTGTGTGTAAGCCCTAGAATTGTCAGATATGTTGTCATTTATTTGCCTGAGATGATGTACACAATAATGAAAGAGACACTTACCAACTGACACCTAAAGGACACAATTACCACCATGGAACATTTAATGGAGTCACCATCTCGTGTTGCGGCGCTTCTGCGTGCTCGCAGGGACCCTACACGATATTAGGCAGGTGTACCAGTTTCTTTGGCTCTCAAGTATATTACAGATTACTATGCGCCATGTTTTCATTTATGAAGTTAAGAAATTAATTTATTTCTCATGTATCACTCCCTTTTCGTCTGTGTAGGTAGTACTTATTAATGTATATTCTTCATAGATACCCCACTTTTTCATTGTTTGAACTGTATTCGTTGTTTCATCATTATTATTTTGCTTCCTCAAGGAGTCGGCCTTCAAACAAGTAGTGAAATCACTTACATCTTTTTTATTGTAGACCTCGTTGCTTCAGTGTCGGTGTGGACGTGCTTGTGCGACAGTTATTTACTAATTCCCTGCGCTTTCTTCAAAAGCTCTTCATTTACTCTAGCTTATAATCAACCAATATTCAGAAGTGAGAGCCCTGACAGTCAAATCGATGGTTCCTCTCGCTTTATTAAACAGTCGAACGCCATTTGCGAATGTCTGTTTCGTTGTTTGACTCTTCCATTACATGTTCAGTAGTAAAAGATACTGTAGCCCTCATTTTCTCTGTGAAGATGATGTTTGTAATCTTAATTTTTCATTAATTGTCGTAAGCGATGGCTAACAGCTGTACTATATTTTCTGGATATCGCGACGCGCCGTCACTCGGATCTATAGAAAACTGTTATTTATTAAAAAAAATATTTTTTGCTGTTCGCACATTGTGTTTTAATCGTAAAATAGTAGTACTCCTTACTTCTTGACGTTGGAAGCGCGGGTGAACACAGAATACCTTGCTTTGATCAAATTTATTCGTAAACAAGTTCCATTGAATGCCTAATTTAGCTAACGGATGAGAGTTTTCTGTTTTATTTTATCCCAAAGGAACTAAATTTCAGTGTCAGTCAATAACGGAAACGTTTTAATATAATTTTTTGCCTTCGTTGGTTGCTCTATGTGTCGAACTTCTTTCTCTATGTGAGAACTTCTTTCCTGTATTCAAATATTTGCTCTTGGTTCCATGTAATAAATATGTGATACTTCGAGCTTCTCTTAACGGTACGTTCTTAATTTTCCTGGATTTCTCACAGTATGATGTGTTTGGTTGCCGGTTGATTGGTCCTTCATCTAAATTTCGTTACTAGACGGGAGCACTATTACCACTTCAGTTTCCCTTGTGTTCATAGTGAACCATCTTAGGTCATACTCCCGTAGTTGTTACTGTCTACAGCTCGAAGACCATGTTGATGCACTTTTCAACGTATATATATATATATATAGCGTAAGTTTTATCACCTCTGCGTAACTACTGCAGTCCACATCCACTTGAAACTGCTCAACATTGGCAAGCCTTGTTCTCCGTCTTTATTTTAACCGTTTAATCATCACTCACCACACACGCATACTTCACTCCATTTTCAAATTAATTTGAACTTGATGCTGTAGGGCCTTGTCACATGAAACTGTTATTGCTGTTATGGTCTTAAGATAATAGACCGATCTATTTCAAAGTTTCATGCCAGTCTATGCTCTGCGAGCCTCTTCAGCTCTGCACATATACTGCAGCCCTCATCCATTTCACTCTGTCCACTGTAGTCAAGCATTGCTGTCCCTATGTAATTCCTACTCTTTACATTTCGATTATTTAATTAATTATATATTGTTAAATACCTGAGGTTGAGTCCTATCAACCGAACCTTTCCTTTGATCTAATTGGGCTATACACTTCAGTTTTTTCCCCATTCATTTCTATATCTACTCGCTAGTTACTCTCTCTAACAATCTAATCTTCAGCACTCTCTTCAAGTATCACAACTGAAATGCTTCTAATCTCTTTTTATGTGAACACTTTAATGTTGACATTTGACCTCCATACATGGCTGCTCTCCAGAAAAATACAGGATAGTTGTAATTAAAGCGTAACTACTCAGAGAGGTCCAGTAAGAACTGTGATCATGGTATACCAGCGAAATTTGGTAGATATGCTAACGCGTTAATGCGGAACTGAGTTACAGTGGAAAAAAATTAATTCCGATTATGTCCACCAGGTGGAAATCTGTCACTGTACACTGCTTGTACGACGGTATGACAGTTACTCTGTCATTTGACAAGCCATAAGGTGAGCGAACAGTGTGGCTACCGAGAAAAGAGACCGTTTGCTGTGACCGGCAGTAATTATAAATTACGGTGCTGCACTGACAGGGTATCACCGACTCAAAGCTCCGAGACTAGGTCCGATGTCATTAAGTGGTTTAAAGAAGATGTTAATGAAATTTGAAAATACTCTAACTTTGGGGTGGCACATGGAAAAGGAAGGCATGCTATCAGGGTGGAAGTTATTGACGACGTTGCTGTTGCTATAACTGACTGTACAGGACGTGCGCTAGGTAGAGCTAGTGCTCGAGCAATGTGACGAGAATTGTCCATCCCATGGTCAACAAGGTCAAGAGAACGCAGGTTTAGCAGTCTGTTTTACACTTTTATCCGTAAAAGAGCCAGACGATACAGCAATTGTAACCTCATGATCTGCAGCTGTGTTCTAAATTTGCTCTTCCGCTTCTGGCACAGATCAAAGTTGATATGTGGCAAGGCTATAATCTGTGGCGTCACGAGGCACATTTTACGCTACAGAGTGCAGTGAATACACAGACCTGCCGAATCAAGGGAACTGTCGAACCGCGTATTGTGCAAGTTACCCCAGTGCACTCGCCGTGTGTGACTGTGTGGTGCTGATTCACAAGCACCATTATTCTCGCACCGTTCTTCTTTGCAGAGAATACACCCAGAGGGAGTGTCAGGTGTAACGTAGCGCCTGCATTTTATCGAGACCCTCCCGATTTGGAAGATTACAACTGTGTGGAGACCATTGTTTACATGCAGGAGGGAGCAACACCTCATATCGCTCGCCCAGTGAAAATCCACTTAAAGCAACCTTCCACGAACGTGTCATCTGCAGAGGTTTTCCAGATGCATGACCTGCAGGATCACCTGATCTGAATCCATGTGAATTTTGGCTCTGTGGATATCTAAAGTAAACCGTGTATCAGGGAATCATTCTGTCTCTACCTTATCTGAAGGCCAGTATTCAGAAAGACATTGGTCACAAGGGAACCTCCCCATCGCACCCCCCTCAGATTTAGTTACAAGTTGGCATAGTGGATAGGGCTTGAAAAACTGAACACAGATCAGTCGAGCAAACAGGAAGTAGTTGTGTGGAACTATGAAAAAAATAAAATATACAAACTGAGTAGTCCATTAGCAAGATAGGCAATATCACGGATACCGTGAGGTTAGGAGCGCCGTGGTTCCGTGGTTGGCGTGAGCAGCTGCGGAATAAGAGGTCCTTGGTTCAAGTCTTCCCTCGAGTGAAAAGTTTATTTTTTTATTTTCAGACAGTTATTACCTATCCGTCCGTCCTTCCGATTCGATCACTTTTGTGGGAGTGATTATCACATCCACAAGAAAACCTAAATCGGGCAAGGTAGAACAATATTTTTACCCATTTGCCAAGTTTACAAGTTAGGTGGGTCGACAACATATTCCTGTCATGTGACGCACATGCCGTCACCAGTGTCATATAGAATATATCAGACGTGTTTTCCTGTGGAGTAATCGGTTGACCTATGGCTTTGCAATCAAATGTTTTCAGTTCCCATTGGAGAGGTACGTCCTTCCGTCTACAAATCGCACGGTTTTGCGGTGCGCTCGCAAAACACAGACATTAAACTTATTACACTGAACAGAGACGTCAATGAACGAACGGACAGATCCACGGCACTCCTGAGCTCACATTCTCCTTGATGTTGCCTATCTTTGGCATGGCCTACTCAATTTGTATATTTTGCTTATTTTTTCATAGTTCCACACAACTTCTTCCTGTTTTCTCGATTGATCTGTGTTCAGTTTTTCAAGGCCTTTCCAATTTGCCAACTTATATCTAAATCTGAGGGGGGTGCGATGGAGAGGTTCCCTTGTCAGAATCCACCGGAACTGCTGCCACTAAATGTTGATCATGTCATTTTACGGATGCAGCATCTCGTCGAAGTCTTCGGTGCTCTTACTGAACATCCCGTGTAAGCGGCGGTTCATAATAAAATCACTTGTTTGACCTTTTCTGTTCACTTCCTTTTCCAAATGCATTAAGTAATGAAACATATCAGTACACCTTTCTTGCACTCACGGCGCCAGATTTACGCTTGGCCGCCAAAGCTGTAACTATTTTGTCCAACTTAAATCGGTTCCATATTAATGATTTAGAATATTTGCCGAACTTCACTGCCATACGGTAATTACAGTCCACACTACATCTCTGTGAGTAGCTGCTCTTTAATTATGAACACGCATTACCTGCAGAAAAGATTTCCTAACACTTAAATTTGTGTTCGGTGTTAACATTTCTTTCCAATATTGCTTATTTTGGTTTGCCAGTCTTCATTTTATTTCGTTTGTACATCGACCGTAATCACTTATTTTGATGCTGTATTAGTAACATTCATGTACAACTTTTAGTGTCTCATTTCCTAATTTAGTTCCATCAGCGTTGTCTGATATTACTCGATTACACTTCATTACTTCTGCTTTACTTTCGTTGATCATTTCCACTCCACTGATCCATCAGTCTAAACCATCTTTCAGTTAACTTGTTTCCTAATGCCATTTTCCACATGTGTGGCTTTTTATCCTTTTCTTTTAACATTAACATTGCCTTTAGAACCAAAATATAATAGATGAACGAAACACAGGTAGGCTCAGATGTGTCATTAATCAAAAGAATTCCATTTTATTTCGCTCAGAGAAGTTATCTTCTCTATGGGTGACTCATTTCTCTTCCTTGCGATCGGCGTCGCAGATGGCGTTGCAGAGACAAGGGGGCACAAAGGAGGCAAATAAAGAAGTAACTTCTCTGAAAAGAAACACGGATGAATAGCAGCGTAATACTTCAAAGGAGGAGCTAGCATCTCTGACGGCAGAGCGTCTGCTTCCGGTGGGATCAGCGCGGCCGGGCGTTCCTTTTGTGTGGGCGTGGCGTCTCGAGACACGCTACTCTCTCTCTCTCACACACACACACACACACACACACACAGAGAGAGAGAGAGGCTGGCAGCACAACTTCTGTGGCAGCCGCAGCCGATGCCGCCGATACAGCGAGGGAACGGACGCCCGCTCTGGCTAGCTGTGTATTACGAGGCCGGGGGCGCTCTCGAAATGAGCTCTGTGTGCGCACGTCAATGAGACCGAGCATCGATTTCACTCGTTAATCTCTCAGAAGTAACAACGGAGCGACCACAGAACCGAAACCCGCTCCACGCGGGCCCCATCAAAGTTTCCTTTCACTGTCAACGATAGCAGCATTTATAGCACCTCAATGAAGCTTAGATGAGATGGAATGCGTAAATCAAAAGCGTGCCGAGATTACAGTGAAATCACATCCACCTCGTGCTTTCGTGTTAACAATATAGCAACAAAAGAATAAACGGTGAATGAAATAGTGACTATCTCAGTAGTTCCTTGGACAATAAATTATTGTAATGCTAATAACCATTCGGGTAAAGTTTGTAACCCACGCACCAGGATGAATTCCACCAAAAAAAATTATTTTCATTATTATTTCTTCTTCTTATTTATTTTGCTACTGATTATTAGCGTCCCCCTTTTAGCAAAACACAGTTACGTATTGTTATTTACACGAACATATTTTCTCACATTTATGGCATACTCAGCTTATGCTGTTTTATTTTCTCTGACGATATAAATGGTAGAACATCTGTGTGTGTGGAAAATATGTACACTAGCTTATTGTTAACGTTTCAGCTACATTTTTGTCCATTGTATGTTACTTTAGGACTATATTTTTTTCCATGGCTGTTTATTCATTTCAGCCATCGATCCATGCTAAATGCAGAACGTCATCTGCAAATGGTCTGTTTTAAAATAATATGCATCTTCAACAAATAGACGAACATATATTAAGGCAAGAGATCACAGAAAATGTCAGCTTTGACACTTATTGTAAGAGTTGCGGTCTTGCTGTGCACCTTCTAAGTTGGTATTCTAGGCTTTGATATTCAGAATGTTTCTATTCGTATTTTTGGCGATATGAAGGTGTCAACCAATACTGTAAAGTGTTACGTATTCCTTACACAGTGCAGCTATAGCAGCGTTTACTTGTGCTTTCCTCGTACTCGTTCGCGTTTTTTAGCTGTTATTTGTTTGAACGTTCAAATGTGTGTGAATTCCTAATGGACCAAACTGCTGAGGTCATCAGCCCCTAGACTTACACACTACTTACAAGGGAATGGTCAGACTTGTCATGCCGAAACATGTCTTGATTTTTTTAGCACTGTTATTTAACAGTGCAAAAGGTCCCTTTGCAAAATTGTAGCTGCTGACATGAACTGGAAGTCCCTAAAAAAGAATCACGAACATGGCTGTGTTTCCTGCTTGGCGCTTGCAGTGACGGCTGGCCACCCCTGGAAATGGCGAGTCGCGAGCGTTGTGCGCATGGTCGGGAGGTGCGGCCGTCTTATCGCGGCGTTCACTAAAGAGGAATATCGCTGCACGGTTTTGGTGGAAAGGGGAAACGAATATTCATTTCTGTGGCATGCACGTCCTTTTAATTTCTGGTACGTATTTCGAAACACACCGTCCTGAAACTGGTTAGAGATATGAAACATGTTCTGTACATGTTCATCTATACTCCGCAAGCCACTTTCCGATGAACATTCAATCTCCTCTCACAGGTGATGGCGAACCCTGTAAATGTTTTGCTGCTTGCCTTGGAGATATACCACAGACGCCAAATGAAGCAATCAACAGAAAACACGCTTGAAGACTATGTGTTGTGCGACATGGTTGTTAAACTTGTAGACGTGCATGTAAATGGCGCAGACATGTGGCTAGAGCCGGCCGCGGTGGTCTAGCGGTTCTCGGCGCTCAGTCCGGAACCGCGGGACTGCTACGGTCGCAGGTTCGAATCCTGCCTCGGGCATGGATGTGTGTGATGTCTTTAGGTTAGTTAGGTTTAAGTAGTTCTAAGTTCTAGGAGACTGATGACCACAGATGTTAAGTCCCATAGTGCTCAGAGCCATTTGAACCATGTGGCTAGAAACAACTGGAACACTCGATATTGCAGACTGTGACTCTACAGACGGCGAAGACACCGACGAAAGTTGCACTCATGGAGACTCTTCGAGTGATAGTGCCACGTACCATCATCAATTATCTCCGAAAGTAACACCAGCAACTACAATTACCTTATCAAGCAAAGAAAAAGCGGTGACGTATTGCTTGAGC
This sequence comes from Schistocerca cancellata, assembly GCF_023864275.1. Taxonomy (NCBI): domain Eukaryota; kingdom Metazoa; phylum Arthropoda; class Insecta; order Orthoptera; family Acrididae; genus Schistocerca; species Schistocerca cancellata. The sequence continues at coordinate 445,615,823 of NC_064630.1, read as the reverse complement.
GAAAGTTGTAAGAAACGCCTACGTGTCAGTACCGTTCAAAATAAGTATCACTTTGTCCGTTCTGAACGTGAATTGTATAGATGGAAAAAGCAAGTCGCTCGACGACGTAATAGTCGACTGGAAATTGCGACGGAGAAAAAACAGCGACTTTTTGAGTTATTTACCGATGCCAGACAACAGTCATTTGGTGTGAGCAATACAACTTCGCGTGATTGGGCGTTAGAGATTGCCAACGCCATAGGCGCTAAAGAATTTACAGCTTCTCGAAGTTGGATTAGTCGCTTCAAAAGATCACATAAAATTGTAGCAAGAAAAATAACAAAATTTGTATCGAGAAACAGGTCGGAAAATGAAGTGACACAAATCGAAATGATACAAGCTTTTCTTACGAATGTAAAAAAATAAGATCGCTAGTTTTAGTGAATCGTACGTGTACAGTGCAGATAAATCAGGTTTTCAAAAAGAAATGCGTGCGAAAAGAACACTGTCATTCAAAGGGGAAAAACATATTGAGGCGATTGCGCAGTCCACGACTGCACTCACCCATTCATACACTATAATGCCCATAATTAGTCTGGATGGTTCATTGCTGCCTAAAATATATGTGTGTCTTCAAGAACCAACTGGACGTTCTGGATCACGTGTCAAAAGAACAATGTTCTACGCAAAAGTCTTGTAGTAGACGCATCGAAGTCTGGAAAAAATGGGAAACGAAAACGTTACACTTTTCATGCGTCATGCTTTTCTTCCGTTCTGCGGGAACAAATCTCTTCTCCTTCTAGATTCGTGGTCAGGTCATAAAAGGTCTGATTCATTAAAAGCTCTATTTCGAGCCCACCCTGACAAAGAAGTAGAGATGCTTCAGATTCCACCAGGCACGACCAACATAATTCAACCTTTAGACAGAGAATTTTCCGCCAGTGGAAGGCATTTTACAGAAAACTAACAGAGAAAATTATTGTGTGCTGATCACTGCAATTTACTGTCTATCACCGTGACAATATTCTCAAGCTGCAATCAGTAGTACATTATCAATTTTCCTCTCCACTATTTCAGAATTTGATTAAATATGCGTGGCACTCCTCGAAATATGCTGATATTAGGCCTGATTCATTCCTAACACCAGCCCAGTTTTGTCTACGGACATTTAACAACGTCTGTGATGCGTAGGGCTGTCATATGTCGTCTTTGCTTGTATGTTCTTGGTGCACAAAAAATCTATGTTTTGAACATTGTATCAATGTTTCGCATTTTTGCGGTAATTACAAGAAATAAAATTTGGACGTGTTCTAAATCGTGTATTTATTTGTGTCTATTTCATAGCAATTTGGAAAGAATGTCGTAGATAACATATCAGCCATATTTGTCAACGAATGTTTAATTATCGTACGATCGCTTTCACTGGGGGAATCAGCTCTCTCACCGCTGTGGCAAGAGAGCGGCGCGTAGCTAACGCCACCTTGTCCCTAGATGGCGTTGGTATAACGTAGCGAGAGAGGTCAGGGTTGTACAAGAGGCAGTTATAAGCGTGGAAACCATGCGACAATAATGTCTTACTTCATAAAATTGTTTACAGACTTCCAGGTCATGTCAGCAGCTAAAATTCTGCATACAGACTTCTTGCAATGTTAACTCATAGTGGTAAAAAAAGCAACACAGGTTTCGACATGACAAGTCTGACCATTCCCTTGTTAGACTAACTTACACTAACTTATGCTAAGAACAACAAACAAACACACACACACGTCCGAGAGGACTCGAACCTTCGGCGGGAGGGGCTGCGGAGTCCGTGACATGGCGCCTCAAACCGCACGGCCACAACGCGTATTTGTTTGTAGTCGTGGTTTCCAGTCTCATTCAGTGGATACTGAGTTACTTGTGTGTCATTGTGTGTTGCTTCGCAATTATCTGTTGGCTCAAATGGCTCTGACCACTATGCGACTTAACGTCTGAGGTCATCAGTCGCCTAGAACGTAGAACTAATTAAACCTAACTAACCTAAGGACATCACACACATCCATTCCCGAGGCAGCATTCGAACCTGCGACCGTAGCGGTCACGCGGTTCCAGACTGAAGCGCCTTTAACCGCACGGCCACAACGGCCGGCAATTATCTGTTGAACAGTATTGTATCACACATCGATGTTCAGGCATCCACGAGTTCATTGCTCTGCAGAAATAATGCCTGTATATGATAGTTCAGTTCTATTGTCACCATTTGGCACTGGTGATTACTGTGCGTTTGCACCTTAAGTTCAGTTGAAAGCGACGTTTCTTCTCGCTTAGAAAGCGTCATTCGACTTCTGAGGTATTGGTGCGCTAGCCCAGATACTTAAGATATACATAATTAACTATAATCATCATGAAAGATTATTAACGCTCTCTGTCTCGGAATGAAGTTTTAAAAGAGGACGCACAACGTACAGGGTAAAGGAAAATTCATGTCCTTGGACTCAGCAGCACGACTCCTCACATACTAGCAGTACAAAAATGTCTCTCACAAAATTTCGAGTTGTGCATATTTCAGATTGATAATCGGCTAACACTGTAATTATATTTACGGAAACTACCTCTGTCAGGATATGGCAGACTTCCTGTACAGCTAGTACAGTAGACAGCGTTTTGGTTTGGCGTGCAGGAGGTCGGGCGTTCTATTCTGAGTAGAGGCTTATTTGTTTTCATTTGCCATCTGTAGTCTGCGTAGTGCGGTATCTGACGTCTTAATCGACATACAGCGATTACAGTGGGTCCTCTACAAAACATTTTCGTTACGTACTACGAACATAGAAATGGAAGTAGAATCCTGTTCATTGGTCAGCTTTTAAAGAAAACTTTCGCACATAGTGGACAGTTTCGCACCACTGCATCTATTACATTTCAAACTTATTTTGTGTCTACCCTCCCCTGATAGTCCCATCGCTTAATACCAAGTATTGTTCTTGCCACGTTCAGATCCATTACATTTCGTTATGGCCTCACATCACGAGTACGCTAGCAACATGCTTTGCTAATAATTTCTATGGGGCCACTGTGGGAGGGTACACGGAAAACAGCTGTGGAATCTAGTACATGCAGTGGCGTGAAAAAATTCGTGTCCACGACGTGCAAAAGGCTTCTTTAATAGCGGGCCAATGAAAACGATCGTACTTTCGTTTCTCTGTTAGTAGTAGATGACTGAAAATATTTTGTGGAATATGCACTGTAATCGCCGTATGACAGTTAAGACGGCAGATGCTTTATCATGCAGACTACATTTACCAAATAAAAACAAATATGCCTCAATCCAGAATCGAACCCTCTACCTACTGCATGTTAACCAAAAAGAGGCTACCCACTACACCAACTGCACAGCACTGCCGTACTTCCTGACAGAGGCAGTTACCGTACATGTGATTCCAGTGTTGTCAGATTGCCAGTCTTTACGTCCATTTATTGCCCGAAATGTTCGCAGGACGAAATTTTGTGAGAGGCGTTCTTGTATTACTAGTATGTGAGAAATCGCGCTGCGAGGTCCGAGTGCGTAAATTTTTCTTCGCCGTGTATAATTAAGCGCAACGGGTAACAAAGATCTAACATATAACAGTACAAACTGTAATAGGAAAATAAACAGACTCTTGTGTGACAATCTCGTATCGGCCTCACGCTTGTAACAATCCGTAATTCAGTAAGGGTGTTTCGCCGAGTACACATTCATCTTCCCACAGTCAATGCAATAACAAACCATTGATAAATTCACTCAGTATACTAGTTACGCATTTGTCAAGCGTGAAATGAGTATAATTCAGTAGCGCAGTGTTGCCACATGCAGCAGTCCCAAGTTCAGAAACAACAGTCAACGTAGCCTTACCTTATCTGATGGCTGAAAGTAACTAGCTAGTCTAGAAATGAAATGTGCAACATTATATTATTTGGTACCAGCTAATATCCCTCGATGTTTACCTTACTGCAGTTCTACAATATTTCTGCGGCCGACGTTGCACGAATTTAAGCAAATTTAAGAATGATTATTCAACACGAAACCTTAGAATAAACCGACTATACTGTTCTTTATCAATTTAAAGCACTAGATTACAGTTTCATAGTGAGAATAGCCACTAGGTGTCAGTTTACAAAACTACTTTACCAATCGGAAACTCAACCCAATCTCACGAGCGAAGCATACATTCTCTTTAAAATAGAGCTCAATATGTATAAATTGAATGCAAAATAGAGTGAAGTAAACATGAAAATGATAGACTGGCCACTGTCCGACACCTGATAGATAGTAATCTCTCGGAGCCTGTAGCACTGCATCAGAGTATGCTTCGTGAGAATTGTTATACAGAGTTATACACAATCGCGTCCCATTATGTATCTCAAGAAACAACACAGAATTGGCCACAATAAATTCATTCGAAATGTTGTGCCAATAATATGATGCATCCTACAATTATTCGCCCTCAGGCAAATAAATTCATGAATACACGATGTTCTTCCAATTGTGGCTCAAGCACAAAGCACGTCTCATCGCTTCCTGTACCTCGACTCTGCTAGGAGAAGACTGTGAATAGAATGATTGACTTCCTTTTAGAACAAGAAGCACATAGAATATGCTACCATCTGGACCTGTGATGTTTGACAACCAACAAAACACATAAAAAAAGCTCCCGATGCTATGTCTGCAAAGAGTTTGGGAACGTAAAATAATCGATACATAATGAACTGACTAGTTTGATATGTCAGAGATAATTGAAAAGTAGATATAATGAGTGGTGTTCTGTGCCTTTAGAGCAGTGTTCATGTACCATGAGATGATTTGTAAATTTGGAGTGCGAATTTCCACTTTCTACAGCTATTAGTTGCACTGAGTATCTTTGGTATCTATTTACAATCATATTAAGCCGGAAGAAACTTAATTTCGGCTGACACCAGTGATCCATCTTGTGGCGCCTGCGTTGCGTTAGGAGTCTATAGCTCAGTTTTGATGCGTCCCTCCAAAATGGCTCTGAGCACTATGGGACTCAACATCTGAGGTCATCAGTCCCCTAGAACTTAGAAGTACTTAAACCTAACTAACCTAAGGACATCACACACATCCATGCCGGAGGCAGGATTCGAACCTGCGACCGTAGCAGTGACGCGGTTCCGGACTGAACGTCCCTCCATGAATTCCTTTTTGTGCCAACTTCTTCCTCTTAAGAGAACACTTCCACCCCATGTCATAAATGGTTCTGTGAGACTTATTCCAATGTCTGTTGCTCCACACAGTTTTCACACTCTGCAGCTTCTTTTAGTACAATGACAGTTATTCCTTCACGTGTTAACACGTATTCTGTCAGGGTACTGTGTCTTGTTCTTGTCAGTATTTCCCATATGTTCCTTTCTTCGCAAGAAGCGAGGTGATGTATCCAGCGATCCAATTTAAGTTTTTCGTGATTTCCCTAAATCGCTGCAGGTAAATTCCCTGATGATTCCTTTGAAAGTGCATGGCCGATTTTCGTCCCTAATGACCTTGAAGTTGACAAGATTTTAACTCCTAATCTTCCTTCTTCCTTCGCTGATTCTGCTGAGAATCACATCATTATTTATCAGTACATCTGTTTTTCAGTAACATCCTATAGCAACAGATCTCAGACTTATCGATTATCTTCTTTACCGGATTTACAACAGTCTATGATTCACTGTCACCAGTTATGTGCTCCGAACGTACATTCTCATGAGGTTCTTCCCCAAATTAAGTCCAACATCTGACACTAGCAGATTTCGTATGACCAGGAATTCCATCTTTGTGATGATAGTCCAATTTTTTATGTCGTCCTTGCTTCGTCCATCAAGGCTTCTCTACTTCAGCTACATCGTTCTGAGCAATTTTCACTGGAAATTTATCGCTAACGTCATTTCTGCTGTTCTTCATTACTCTTGCCTTTCTTCGGTTTACTCTCAATCCATATTCTGTATTTATCACACTGTTCATTCCACCAACAGGTCCCTCATTCCTAATTCACTTTCAATGAGGCTATACATGTCATCAAAGAATCTTATCATTGATATATTTTCTCCATCAGTTTTAATCTCAATCCTGAACCTTTCTTTAATTTCGTAACTGCCTCTTCAGTGTGCAGATTGAACATTACAACGAAATAATGCACGTGCGTTTGCACGCTTTTCAACCCGAGCACTTCGTTCTTGGTTTGCCATTCTTTGTGCTCCTGTTGTGTCTGCAGCTGTGGGAGGTGGATACGAGATAAAACATTTAAATTATAAACGCAAAGATATACTGTGGCTTGGATAAAATTTGCTTATTTTCTTAACAATGTTACAATAAACCAAGACGATAATAGCAATAACATAATGTCTTTCTCTGTTGAATTACCAATTGCTCATCTGTTGTAGGATAAAGTTTAAATGGTTCAAATGGCTCTGAGCACTATGGGACTTAACATCTATGGTCATCAGTCCCCTAGAACTTAGAACTACTTAAACCCAACTACCCTAGGGACAGCACAAACATCTATGGTCATCAGTCCCCTAGAACTTAGAACTACTTAAACCCAACTACCCTAGGGACAGCACACAACACCCAGCCATCACGAGGCAGAGAAAATCCCTGACCCCGCCTGGAATCGAACCCGGGAACCCGGACGTGGGAAGCGAGAACGCTACCGCACGACCACGAGAAGCGGGCTAGGATATAGTCCTTGGTTCACTGATTAGTAGTTATCCGTATGGTGATTGACTCTCCATGATTTTGATGATTCCATAGAACTCTTCCAATGTTCATCCTGCCCTGTCTCCCAGGTTTTCTGCGTGCGGCGACTTTTAAGAAGGCACAGATGATACTAAATGTTACATTCAGATCATGGCCATTTCTGGTGACCTCTATTTGTGTATTTTTTTTTTCAGGCGACTGTCAACAGCATCGATACACTGTATCTGAAGAACTGCATCATACACTTGCGCTGTCTTACATGTATTTATTCCAATTGATTTCGATAATAGATCGTCTTCACAGTTGTTGTGCTGTTGTGGCTGAGCAACGGGACTGTGCGGTTACTGCTGTTCATGTTCTCATGTTTTCACTGTTTTCTGCTTGCTAAGCCGGTATTACGGAGTTAACTATCTTTTACTGGCGTTTCCAAGTTAGTTACGCCATATACGTTTCTGGTTAAATAGCATGTAAGACATGTAAAGTTGTCACAATAGATGTTTTTCCATTATGAAGACGATGTATAATCGAAACCGGTTATGAATATAAATACTGTAAGACAGCACAGTGGTCTGGTGCATTTCTCCAAGTCTGTTTGAGAATTTGAGAGCGTAGCACCACCCGTCCGTTTGTGGCGACTGATGGAGGTTCCGAGTCGAGAGAAGCGACCACTGACGGCAACTCTGAGTTAACTACATATACTCGGCCAACTTCTGAACTATGACAGTGTCGTGTGCGGTGGTTGGCGAGAAAAAAATATCTTCTCACCATCGTAGATTAGTGTATTGGTAGCCCTCTGATGTGGTGCATCTGACGGAGTTGGATGCGTGACTACGGCAGACGAGAATGTCCAACACACGTCCCGATATTTTTCTTGCGGATTTCTGCTGAAAAAGCAGAAACGGGACACAAACACACACAATCAGAAAAGCTGCAGCACAGACGTTGATGACGATGTTGATACCGATGATTCGACTTCCATTAGGGATATAGTTAATAGTGGAAAAAGACGGCAACTGAGACGACTACTGCATAGGCAGCTGCGGCATAGGCGGGGGTTGGTTTCGACTTTTGCTGTCGATCGCTGCGATCTGTCCTTGTAAAACGAAAATGTATGACGGAATCAATATAGAAATCGACTTTGGTGGCGTCTAAGTGTCCTCTGTTTCTGTGGATTGTATAGGTTGCTAGATTGGTTTTCTGTAAGATAATTTTGACTTTCAGTAGTCTGTTTTGATATAAACTTGTTGGAGCACTTTGTTACATTTAAGACACTCACTTCGTTGTAGGAGTAGTTAAATGTGATGACGTGCGATGAGGACGACCATAGAACAATTCAGTCGGGGATTCGTCACCAATATGCACTGTATGATATTTATTAAGAAATAATAACAGACCCAACGTTCATAGCACCAGGCTACAACATTACCAAAGAATTATACTTATGTATGAAAACCAAGACAAAATTTAAACCTAATATGATACTGTTAATTCAGTAGACCTCGTTAACGAAATTATACACTACCTATTCCACACAGCTCAAAACTAGTATCCTTTGAAGTTAGCAGCTTATTTAAAAATATACCAGTGAAAGAATGCCTTGATATTTTTACAGAACTACTGTACATGGCCGGCGTTAGCCCTGTACAAGTAGAAGACATGAAACTGACCACCCAGACATGTTTACAACAAAATTATTTTCAATTTGAAGGTACTCTATATAAGCAAATAGAGGTAGGCAATGGGTTTTCCCTCAGTCCTCTTTTAGCAAAAATCTTAATGGACCATTTCGAATAAACGTAATGTGTTTCTCGGTAATAGAACAAATATTGATGATGTGTTGATGGTGTACTGTGTTTGTGGACTGAAACGAAAATAAAACTGAACGTATTACATGATCATCTAAATTCATATTACAGAAACATACAGTTCACCATGGAGGCTGATTAAAATTTCATTAACTTACTAGACCTCATCATAGGTATCACTACAAATACACACTGTTTCAAAATTTACAGAAGACCTACGACATCAGGAACTGTAATACTCTCATGTCTATTATCCACTATCACACAGAATGCTGCGATCCATTCCATGGTACATTTCTTACTTCCACACAAATGTCAAAACACAATTTTGAAACACTATTAGGCACCATTAAAGTAGTGGCTACATCCCTGAATTAACTGATAACATTTTACACAAAAAAGAAAGAAGAAAAATGTTACATTGAGTGTATGCCTCCTCTGCAGCAAAAGTTACATCTAAAACCAAGTGGTATACTACCCCATATTTAGGAAGCCTATCTGACAATTTAGCCAAAACCCTCATATCCTGCAATTACAGAACTTGATTTTATGCAAGAGCCGCTATAGTCCATATACTATTCAACTGCAAGGACGAAACAGGTTTATTAAGTAACAGTGGTGTTTACAAAATCACTTGCAATGATTGCAACAAACTGTATATCGCTCAGACAGGCAAGGCCATAACAATAAGGCTGACTCAACAAAATTTACAGAAGCCAGACTCCATCTTTGCCGAACATGTGCTCAAAGAAGGACACAATTACCAAATTCACACTGAAGTACTACATGCACTTGAGCTTAACAGACACCTAGCGCTCAGAATCCTCACGATCAGTTACAACTGAGCACATCCCTCCCCCCCCCCCCACACCACCACCCAACGACGTACCCACAAACCGCCACAGTGACACATACTGCTACACAAAAAGTAACACAATTTCCTACTCCTTATCAGACAAACTTCAACAATATAACTTGCAATACTTCAACACTGTATATTTTAACGATGTACTATGTTCAATATGGCCCATTGCATAAAAAAATTAATTTCCAATGTTAAACATGTTTGTTTCTCAAAATATGCTACTATTGCTCAGTGAGATAGTTCTCAGTCAATGTCACAACCTGACAAACTATGGCGTCAGAACTGTACAACCGGCAATCATGTAAGATTATGGATTATAATTATTGTATATAATACTGTCCATTGCCTCTTTAGTCCACAATGTTAAAATATATATGTTTGTGACATAACATAAACGAAGAGTACTCATTTCAACAGTATCGCTAAACAATGAAAGTACAAAAAATCATTTAATCTATATATTGTGTAGTTTAATTATTTATCGCACTTAACATTGGCCATTGCATAGAGTTTAATTTGAACATTAAGAAACTAGTGTGATGCACAACACTCTTTGAAAGTGATTGTGTCGTCGCCTATAACGTTTGGTTATCTTGGAACCAGTGTCCCTTCTAAATGCTAGCGACTTGTTTCCTAAAGATGGCCTTATAAACTAAAAACTGGTTTGAAATAGACAAAATTTCTACCTTAAATATGAAATTGTACTACCAAGAAGTAACGGAAGAATCCATAAATATGAATAATAGAGCACTTCTCTTGTGTGCAAAAGACTAGCTTCGGCACCTCAGTCCAGAAAATGGGCACAAAGTGATCGTTTATCCGTTCGACTGAGGAGAGAATATAGTCATTTTGATGTGGCGAACTCTTGTTTTGTTGACAGAATCTCTGAAATTCAATTTTCTATATCTGTGGATCATAAACTGTAACAGTGACTCAGGGCAATCCTTCGAGACAGGAATCAGAAATGAGTATTCTGATGCAGCCAGCCCTGCTCGTAGAATGAAAAGGATTACAAAAAGTTTTTTGCTGATAGCGTCGACGACGATTATCTATCGTGTGTTCCAAAAGGGACCAGCAAAAACTGTGTGAATGTGTCGCAAAAGATTTTCAGGTAGATGACAATTGAAAAATTCTCAACACTGACCTGCAAGGCTTTCCACGCAATCGTGAGTTAGCGAAATTATTAGTAAAATTAATTTGTACATCCCTCGCTAGGGTCAATGTCGCGACGCCAGATGTGTTGTTTTGAATATACTCCCGTGGCCACACGTAAACGCCGAAGATATTACGCGGAATTTTTGAAAGGTTCATTACTCTCCTGTGTTCATTTCGCTACGTAACAAACATACAATATTTTTATATAAAAACTGTTGAGCTGTGCATGATGTCTTCAAATTAATTAATGAGAAAGCATTCTTGTTACGAGACCTACCCATCCAAAAGTAATATTGGAGCAAACGTAATGAGCCATCATTTTGTGATACTTGAGCGACTCCCCGAAGATCAGTGGGAACAGTCTGAAGGGCTTCTGTTTCAGACTGACCTACCTGAAGACAAGATTCTCTCGATGAATAGATTTATGGAACACAGCAAAACGGTAAATGAAACAGACTGACTGCGTTTGCAGGATGTGAACTACGACGATAGATAATATCGTAGTGACAATTAACCATCAAAGTAAGTTTTGCATCACCCCGGTTCCCAGAGCCCTTGAAGAGAGACGTTGATTGTGGATATTGTAGCACACACAAAGTGTCACTAAAGCCACCCAAAGATGTCAACAACCATGCATGAGCAGCGCCTATTAGACGGAGGGAGTCAGACCGCCGATCAGTTCCAGTCATTCCCCCAGGAAGGAGTTACACGGCTCGTGTTGCCTGTAGTTCCTCCATGCCTAAACGGTCAATACCGCGGTTCGATCGCGTCCGCGTTGTTACTTTGTGCCAGGAAGGGCTCTCAACAAGGGAAGTGACCAGGTATCTCGGAGCGAAGCGATGTAGTTCGGACATGGAGGAGGTACAGAGAGACAGTAACTCTCGATGACATGCCTCGCTCAGGCCGCCCAACGGCTGCTACTGCAGTGGATGACCACTACCAACGGTTTATGGCTCGGAGGCACCGTGACAGCCACGCCAACATGTTGAATATTGGTTTTCGTGCAACCACAGGACGTGATTTACGACTCAAACTATGCACAATGGGCTCATGATCCGCAAATTCACTCCTTATAACCGTGGCGAGGTTCATCTTTGCACCCGCGACACCATGCAGCGCGGTACAGATGGGCCCAACAACAATACGAGTGGACCGCTCAGGATTGCCGTCACTTTGTCCTCACCGATGGGTGTCGCATTTGTTGCATATGCCTTCAACCAGACAATCGTTGGAGACGTCTTTGGAGGCAACCCGGTCAGGCTGAACGTCTTAGACACAGAGACTGCAGCAAGGTGGAGGTTCCCTTCTGTTTTGGGGTGGCATTATGTGGGGCCGACGTACGCCGCTGGTGGTCATGAAAGGCGCCGTAATGGCTGTACGATACGTGAATGCCATCCTCTCACGGAATCTGGACCAACAGTGCCTTGATGAACTTCTGGATAGTGTGCCACGATGAATACAGGCGTATATCACTTATAAACTCACTTGGGAAGTATTTTATTTTATTTTTTAAAATATAATCCACACCGTCTGAAAGTGTTTAAATTCTTATTCGCATTACCTCAAGATCTAATAAAATCAGTAATTTTTTATGTAGAAGGCTCTGGATTGCTGTGTTATAAAGGTTAAGTTACGTGTTTGTATTGGTAGCACTGTCAAAAACAGTATCGTATCGTTTCATAGTGTAAACACGCGTTGTATGTCGAAGTGCTAACGTTTTGCCGAGAAAAAGTGATGAATGGATTCGCAATTTTCTCAAAAAGTAAAGTATGACGCCAAAACATAGTGTTCTTACGAAACGTGGGTTTCATGGTAATATATTTTCGAAAAAAGGAAACATTGTGTTTAACATGTAGCGTATGAAGTTACAGACAGTGAAATAGAGTTGTCAGTATCTAGAGAAACACACATTAGTGCTTCGAAGATTAGAATAGAACGTTGTGATACACAGTTTTCTTAAAACGAAGGTAATGTAAATGGTAGGTTAGATTATATTCTGATAAATTTACACATCCTACCAAGGGAGTTCGAGGAATATGTAAGATATGTGGAGGGTCAGTTAATTCACATGAAGATAGTGAGCTATCAAATGGACTAGTCAGGAAACGTATCATTAAATGTGCCATTTGTTAATATACTCAGTCATTTAGGAATTATGACTAGTGTAAAGATAATTACTTTGAAATAAATGTTACGTGGTTTTATGGATTAAGAGCAGAGATAATGTGTCCCGTGAAGAATATGCCACACCCACCTTGTAAAATCGACAAGTATGCAGGATTTATTGGAGCTCCTGTGGAATCTATTGCATGTGAGTGAATGAAGAGTGCTGCAAACGAAACTGTCGAAATAAATGATGGGATGACCGACATACCAGTAGCTTTTGATGGCACTTGGCAGAAGAGCGCCTACAGTTCTAAGAACTCTGTTACTACGGTGACCAGTGTGGATACTGGAAAGATAACACATTTCTAGAATTTAACGAAACATTGAAATAAGGGTTAAATCAGGGACTGAAGAAGGGCATATCTGTGACAGAAATTATGAAGGAATAAGTGTTGGTATGGCGGCCTCCGCAGTTACTGAAATTTTTAGTCGATCTGTGAACGAAAGGGGAGTGTGTTACAATAAGTTCTTAGTTCATGGAGACTCAAAAGCATATAACAGTGTAGTAGCCGCTAGCCCTTATGGTGAGAAGATTATTTCAAAACTGGAATGTGTTTGTATTACAGTATTGTGGGATGCCCATTAGAAATAATACTGAGGATTTGTTGAAAATGAAGCAGGAAGTATGGGCTACCTCCTTCCACAGACTGTCAACTGATGAAAAAACAGTACACCATCTTTGCCCTCCTGGACCTTATTCAAAGAATGGCTCTGAGCACTATGGGACTTAACATCTATGGTCATCAGTCCCCTAGAACTTAGAACTACTTAAACCTAACTAAGCTAAGGACATCACACAACACCCAGTCATCACGAGGCAGAGAATATCCCTGACCCCGCCGGGAATCGAACCCGGGAACCCGGGCGTGGGAAGCGAGAGCGCTACCGTACGACCACGAACTGCGGACCTTGGACCTTATTGATGGTGCAATAACCGCAGTGGCCAGTAATGAAACAGTTTATACAACCATAAACATTCCATCCCAGCAGCAGTCGTGGATATCATAAAACCTATTTAAAGAGACCAGGCAAATCCTGAATTACTGAAGAAGTGTCTGCATGGTCAGACTCAAAATCCCTATGAGTCGTTGAATAATCTTACATGGATTCGCTTACCAAAAAATGTTTTTGTTGGAATGAAGATACTAATGTGGGGGTCAGTGATGCTGTTATTGCTTTTAATGCTGGCAACATTGGTAGGGTGAAAGTGCTACGGCATATGGAATTAATCCTGGAGCAAACTGCATCAGAGAACTAGAACGGATGGACAAGGTTCGCATAGATAAAGCGGATTATGCAGTACAGTTGGCCACTAAGGTGTCCAGAAAGAAGAAAAGGAGAAAAAACTTGGAAATAGCTCAAGAGGATGATATATAGTATGCTGCAGGGTGCTTATATTAAGCATATTTTAAGTGAGTTACAGTCTTTTGAAACTTTAGAAGCCGTTCCTGAAAATTTACATTTTCTGTTGCATGTTTCTATAAATTGCAGAAACCAATTCGAATAGAGTATTCGAATTTTCAGGGAGTAATAACATACATATCCTGAGTCTACTGAATTATAAGAAGAACATAATGTTGTGTATAATTAAGATTACTTACGATAACGTACAGAAAAGTACACTACATTTTAACCATGTAGTTAAAAATTGTATTTCCGAAACCAGTAGCAGAAATGCAATTATTGTAGTTCAGTAGCCTCAGAACATACAGTTTAATGTCCTGTAAAAGTTACATGTCAATGGCTACAGTGGTCCCTGAAATACAGGGAAGCCAAGTCACTAAATTGTCGGGATAGGGCATTCCAACTCATCATAATATTTGAAATTATTGTACTCATTCTTGAATCTATTTGAGGGGGGAATATTTTAACGTCTGAAGCATCGCAACGGTACCGCAATTTAAGGTGCGTTTTGAATGAACGTTACACAAGTTGTCAATTTTCCTATAAACCGTTTGTAATTATTGAAAATTTTTAGTAGAAGGTCGTTTTCGGAAGACCTCAATAAGTTTGATGATAGGACGTGCGCCGTCTGACTGGTATGATCCAAATATTCAGTTTATGTATTAAAGAAAATATGTCCTGTCATACTGCATTTCAGTCCTGTGTCTTGTCAGACCACAAAATGAGATGTTGTTCCGGTGTCTTTCCTGGAACAAGTATATCGTCCATATAATTAGAAAATTGTGGAAGCTTCGTTGAGACCTGTTCTAAATAACAAAGCAGGAAATGAAGCGCTTCCGAATGAATTACCGGCGCTCGAGACTGGAATCTTTGTCTTTCACGAGTAAGTGTTATACCGACCAGGTGTTCTATCGACCAATTGTGACTCACAACTCCTCACCACAACCTTACTTCCGACAGTGTCCCATTTCCTACCTTCCTAACAACAGAATATCTGCGGAACGTGCACGACTAGCACTCCTGGAAGTAAGGATACTGGGTGATCAAAAAGTCAGTATACATTCGAAAACTTAATAAACCACGGAATAATGTAGATAGAGAGATAAAAATTGACACACATGCTTGGAATGACATGGGGTTTTATTAGAACCAAAAAAAAGTATTGTTAGACGGGTGAAAGATTTCTTTCACGCGTCGTTTGGTGATGATCGTGTTCTCAGCCGCCACTTTCGTCATACTTTGCCTCCCAGGTCAGTCCGTGCGATTATTGGCTGACCTGAAGTCGAAAGTGTATCGTGATCGACCGACATCTCTATGGATGCTGAAAGACAACATCCGACGCCAATGCCTCACCATAACTCCGGGCATGCTTTACAGTGCTTTACAGTGTTTTACAGTGCTGTTCACAACATTATTCCTCGACTACAGCTATTGTTGAGGAATGATGGTGGACATATTGAGCATTTCCTGCAAAGAACTTCATCTTTGCTTTGTCTTACTTTGTTGTGCTAATTATTGCTTTTCTAATCAGATGAAGCGCCATCTGTCGGACATTTTTTGAACGAAAAATGGTACAAATGGCTCTGAGCACTATGGGACTTAACAGCTGTGGTCATCAGTCCCCTAGAACTTAGAACTACTTAAACCTAATCTAAGGACAACACACAAATCTGTGACCGAGGCAGGATTTGAACCTGCGACCGTAGCGGTAGCGCGGTTCCAGACTGAAGCGCTTAGAACCGCTCGGCCACCCCGGCCGGTCATTTTTAGAACCTTTTTATGTTTTTGGTTCTAATAAAACCCCATGTCATTCCAAGCATGTGTGTCAATTTGTACCTCTCTGTCTACATTATTCCATGATTTATTCAGTTTTCAAATTTATACTGGCTTTTTGATCACCCGGTATTTCGGAGGCATGGCTTAACCACGTCTTGGGGGATCGTTTCCTGAATGGTGTGCTCTGATACAAAACTTCCTTGCAGATTAAAACTGTGTGCCAGACCGGGACTGGAACGCAGAACAAGAGAACTTCTTTGGAGTTCTTGAGGTAGTAAAGACGTGAGGACGAATCGGCAGTAGTGCTGGTGTGGAAAGTCGAGAGAGCACTTGCACATCGAAGGGAAAGATCCCAGGTTTGATTCCCGGTCCGATACACAGTTTAATCTGTCAGGAAGTTTGAAAACAGCGCTCATGCCGCTGCAGAGTGAAAATTTGGTTCTGGAATCTATTACTGTTTGATCATTTGCAGTTTCTTTGAAAGCTGTACAGATCCTAGTTTTCCTTTCCCTTTTCTACTGATTGCCGTAGGAGGTGAAAACTGACGTATTATAAAGGGGTTGAGGATTCCTGTTCGTTCTTTTACTTTCAGTTCTGTAGGTACTTTAGTTTAGAATAGTATGTGAGACTGGCGTAATTCCGTAAAATATAAGTTTGGCAATATCTCCAACCGCCTGGAATTTCTTCATGTAACCCTGTGTAACCGAACAAATGGTTACATTTGCCATACAGTTGTTTGTGCTCACGTGTGAGGTCTGAGTTTGACTGCATGTACATTAATTCTCAGACCGAAAGAATCGAATACGTCAGTTCCAAATATGTTTCAACTAGAGCTGGATTAGGCTACAGTGAATGCTACTGTGTTGATCGTATTTTTGTACACGCACTCAGAACAGAAATTTTTTCGCTATGTTATGTTAGGGGATATAGATTTATTTGCTTGAGTTTAGGGCGTCCTAATATTTCGTATGTTTGGACAGACAGGCACCAGTAACGTGCTGAAATGACAAATTTGTATATCAACGAGCAGTTTTCAGTTGTTTCTTCGAATCTAAGCGGCGGTACTATATTCTGAAATATGTTTACGCTTCGAGTCTTGGTTGAGCGCACGATTTGATTTTAGTCTGGGGAAAGGTGACGTAACTCTTCAAGAGCGAAATTTAGCTTTACGCTTTTAATTTCGCGATTCAAGGAATGCGTGAGAATCTAAGTCCGCGAAGTCTTGTTCCTCTGCACCTTCAATCACTTGTTGTACGTCACTCAAACAGGGATTGTGATACCTGAAGATTTCTGCTGTAGTTTTACAGTCTCGTAATAGCACCGCGAGGCATTTTGTCCCGATATGACGGTCTACAAGTTCAATAACCCGTCGATGCCCGAGTGGCTGGAACTGCAAAAATGCATGGAGGGGCCTGTAAAATCCCTATCGCGGAACCAACACACAGAGGCTATTTTTAAAACAATTTATAAAATTAAGATGCTTTTGGTGATGCAGAATACATGAGAAAGTATTTCTTATTATACTTTGCCAGTTTTAGTACATGAATATCTTAAAATAAGTGGAAATTTTTCTAAGATTAAACAAAATACTTTCAGTTTCACTTGGCTCAAGGTAAAAGTTACGCTGAGAAGGAATTCCCACTCCACAACTAATTACACTATGTTTTTGCAAGCATTTGTTATGCATTTACTGTTTGATCACTTTTCCTGTCTAATCCATAGAGGAACACGGAACATCGTTCATTTGGAGATTTTCCAACTGGCGAAATCTTAGGATGTTGGCAAGTACCTCCAACCGTGCCAAGGCTGATGAGCAATCGTAGAGAGACTTGGGCCATTGACTCTCTTATCGATATGAGGAAATATCATTGTTTCCCTTTTTTCTATCTCCCTTCCTTCTAGTTTTTATGTTGCTGTGAAAATTAAAACAAAGTATTTATTGTTGTTACAACCATTGCGTTTGCCATAAGTCCACAGTCTGTTCTCTTGATTGTCTCTTGCATTTGTAAGCATGCGTCTTCTGCTCAAGAGAATCGACTCCCTACTTAGTTTTGCCATTGCACAAAACTATCTCTGCTTTCTTTTTACATCTTTAATGTATTGTACCACTGTGGTGTTGAGAACTGAGCAGTATGACCTTTTTTATACTAAATAGTCTACATCTTAGGTGTTTTCTCCTCTTTATCGTGTTCCCTTATAAAATACACTTATGTACTTCAAACATTAATTTCTTTAGACCGAATTGCAAACAAAACACAGTCACTGCTCTCCAAAGTACACACTACTAGCTACACCACACTTCTGACGTCGATTGTAAATGTTACGGAATCTCTCAGCAGACCCTCCCTTACAATCTCTCGAAGGACGTTGTCGCACGTCGCAGCATATCCGCATCATGACAGGATGTGACGCCCGGTTCTGCCATCACGATCTGGACACCAAGTGACAGTCCGAGGCATGGTGTTCACCGCTTTTTCCGCCTCCTTCGGCTAGAAAGTCATAATGGATCAAACCCCTGATTTCGGAAAAGGCAATCAGCACCGTCTTAATCTTAAATTTGGTGAGGCGACTTCCTTGGAAGGACGGGAAGACGATGTATGCCAAAACTTCGACTGTCGCTTCGTCTCTGGTTCGTACTAGTACAACCAGATCTTATCTCCTGCAACGCAGATATACTGCAAGGCGTGGCAATGGTGTCTCGAGCGACTCTAGGTTAAGCGTTTGCTGACAGTTCGTAACAGCCGGACAACCGATGTCAGTGAGGTGTTGTAGTTAATGGTGATTACTCTGGAGTACAGTAAAGTAATTTTGATTATAACCCTTGTTTATTTTCTGACTAACCTTGTGGAGATTAATTAAACAGCACACAAAAAGTGTCCCATTAGGCTTTACTACATTGAACAGAAGGAAATAACTACTCTTCTTCGTATCAGAGCAGCGAAAGCACTCTTCTGACAACACATACTGTCAGTTGCAAAACGCACTGTGCAGTTCATGAAAATTATGGCGATGGTTTCATGTTGTTGTTGTGGTCTTCAGTCCTGAGACTGGTTTGATGCAGCTCTGCATGCTAACCCTATCCTGTGCAAGCTTCTTCATCTCCCAGTACTTACTGCAACCTACATCCTTCTGAATCTGCTTAGTGTATTCATCTCTTGGTCTCCCTCTACGATTTTTACCCTCCACGCTGCCCTCCAATGCTAAATTTGTGATCCCTTGATGCCTCAGAACATGTCCTACTAACCGGTCCCTTCTTTTTGTCAAGTTGTGCCACATCCACCTCTTCTCCCCAATTCTATTCAATACTTCATCATTAGTTATGTGATCTACCCATCTAATCTTCAGCATTCTTCTGTAGCACCACATTTCGAAAGCTTCTAGTCTCTTCTTGTCCAAACTATTTATCGTCCATGTTTCACTTCCATACATGGCTACACTCCATACAAATACTTTCAGAAACGACTTCCTGGCACTTAAATCTATACTCGATGTTAACAAATTTCTCTTCTTCAGAAACGCTTTCCTTGCCATTGCCAGTATACATTTTATATCTTCTCTACTTCGACCATCATCAGTTACTTTGCTCCCCAAATAGCAAAATTCCTTTACTACTTTAAGTGTCTCATTTCCTAATCTAATTCCCTCAACATCACCCGACTTAATTCGACCACATTCCATTATTCTCGTTTTGTTTTTGTTGATGTTCATCTTATATCCTCCCTTCAAGACGCCATCCATTCCTTTCAACTGCTCTTCCAAGTCCTTTGCTGTCTCTGACAGAATTACGATGTCATCGGCGAACCTCAAAGTTTTTATTTCTTCTCCATGGATCTTAATACCTACCCCGAATTTTTCTTTTGTTTCCTTTACTGCTTGCTCAATATACAGATTGAATAACATCGGGGAGAGGCTACAACCCTGTCTTTCTCCCTTCCCAACCACTGCTTCCCTTTCATGTCCCTCGACTCTTATAACTGCCATCTGGTTTCTGTACAAATTGTAAATAGCCTTTCGCTCCCTGTATTTTACCCAGGCCACCTTTAGAATTTGAAAGAGAGTATTCCAGTCAACATTGTCAAAAGCTTTCTCTAAGTCTACAAATGCTAGAAACGTAGGTTTGCCTTTCCTTAATCTTTCTTCTAAGATAAGTCGTAAGGTCAGTATTGCCTCACGTGTTCCAACATTTCTACGGAATCCAAACTGATCTTCCGCGAGATCGGCTTCCACCTGTTTTTCCATTCGTCTGTAAAGAATTCGCGTTAGTATTTTGCAGCTGTGACTTATTAAACTGATAGTTCGGTAATTTTCACATCTGTCAACACCTGCTTTCTTTGGGATTGGAATTATGATATTCTTCTTGAAGTCTGAGGGTATTTCGCCTGTTTCACATATCTTGCTCACCAGATAGTGGAGTTTTGTCAGGACTGGCTCTCCCAAGGCCTTCAGTAGTTCTAATGAAATATTGTCTACTCTCGGGTCCTTGTTTCGACTCAGGTCTTTCAGTACTCTGTCAAACTCTTCACGCAGTATCGTATCTCCCATTTCATCTTCATCTACATCCTCTTCCATTTCTATAATATTGTCCTCAAGTACATCGCCCTTGTATAGACCCTCTATATACTCTTTCCACCATTCTGCTTTCCCTTCTTTGCTTAGAACTGGGTTTCCATCTGAGCTCTTGATATTCATACAAGTGGTTCTCTTTTCTCCAAAGGTCTCTTTAATTTTCCTGTAGGCTTTATACATCTTACCCCTAGTGAGATAAGCCTCTACATCCTTACATTTGTCCTCTAGCCATCCCTGCTTAGCCATTTTGCACTTCCTGTCTATCTCAATTTTTAGACGTCTGTATTCCTTTTTGTCTGCTTCATTTACTGCGTTTTTATATTTACTCCTTTCATCAATTAAGTTCAATATTTCTTCTGTTACCCAAGTTGTTTCATACCGAGAGGAAAATGATACATTCATCGAAATCTAATTGATAAATATACCACAACATATCTACAAAACATCTTAAAATATTGCAACAGGGAAAAAACAGCAGCGGACTATCTTCACATACAAACTTTGGTATTCATCTATGTGTGCTACCACACTTACGTTTAGCAATCCTTGGCTGTTCCGTCGTAGTTTCGTAATACACCTGAGGCATGTCCATCCTCTATCACATTGAGAGAGGATAAGTAACTCTGTAACTTATTTTCATATTTAAGGCTACTCTTTAATGATGTTATTGCGCCCTAGAGATCATTTTTATAAGGTGGTAGTGTGAGCGTGTGGGTGTTATTCTGTCATTCTGCGCAACGGATTAATCTGATATGTACCCTTTATCCTGTGGCTCTTGCAAGATGCAATTTCCACCCCCACACTACTACATAAGTCAAACAGACGCTCCTTATGTTCTAAAGAGAAATGCCTGAAAAACTTTTTGCGATAAATATCTTCTGGAGGCGTCCGCTGTAAGGAAATAACACAAAAATTCACAAAATTCCTTACGTAACTAGTGGGATACTTGGGTACTGGAGTAGTACTAGTTAGCGTAAGGAAAACACGAAACTAACGAAATTTATTTTTTTGTAAAAAATTGGAAAAATTACAATGGCTCTTTTAGTTATGTACTGAACAAGTTATTTCCGGGTTCTTTTCGGAATGTGAAGTTACCTCTTAAGGATAGGATTCGCTAATGAAATTTGTATACAAAGTTTAAGATTGTTATTGACTAGGCTGAATGGCTGAGAGCCGCGCATACTCAACTTGGATAATTATCTGTTAGAGTGTTGCTAGGTATGGTCGAGGCTGTCGCGTGTGAAATGCAGTGAAGTGTACTGTTGTGGAAGAAATATGGAGCTCGCAAGAGGTGTACCGCACAATACCGTAAGCTGCGATGACTGCTGTCTACGCCCCTCGCTGCTGACAAATGAGATAACTCTCGTTCTATCTGGATTGACCTTCGCCAATCAAACTCTCTCTACCCCTTGATGAAGTCAAGGACTCCTATTCGCCCCTAGTCTATTGGCGTGGTACACCGGTCAGATAACCAATCCACCGCGATGCCACTCGCAGGCGTTTAGCTATAACTCTGTCTGTTCACACCGCACAATTAGTGTGGCGGCCAACACAGTGAACAACGCTTAATCGCATGGACTCAATACAGAGTCGCACTCCTACTCGCTCTCGTCAGAGGTGCTCTCCCAGTGAAATACTGAGGAGAGAATTGTTCCTCGCTCTTTGAGTTCATGTACGAGCGCACATGCTCTCGTCATGTGTTCTCGCTCCAAGAGCGACAATAAAGCGGCCCCTCTCCACGCCAGACGTGAAGGGGTATGTCCTTTGGTCTCATCCATTACTCCTTCAGCTCAAGGCGTCAGGAATATCGTCTGCTAATCAGCATTGCTCTTCTAAAACGGGAGAATGACGTTTCGTTTAAGGCGACCAATCCGGAAATCTGTAGCATCGGCGTTTGGCGTTTGCTGTCTCCCTGTGAAAAAAAATCCTCTGAAACTGCGTGCTATGTTTGTAAAGAATGTGTAGGCTGGGCGCTCCCACACAACGTAGCGGAATTTGCTTTTAAGCCAAACACAGGGTCGTTCTCCCTTTCATTCGGGCAAACACTGTCTGCTCTACTGGCGGTCGCTGGCCGACATAGATAGGCTGACTCGTCCTCTGAGGGGACCGGCCTCCTGGCGTGCGGTTTGCCTCTCCCAAACTAAAAGCTTTTGTGACTGTCGTGTCTTGAATGTGTGTGTGTACGCCAGCCTCGAGTCATTCAATCTCGGTGCGCACTTGCGATTTATTTGTTATTTGCATATCTTTTACACGAATTCATACAACACTGACTTTGTCTTATCGAGTTTGGGTTCGAATGAAGCGTCTTGATGTGCGGAATATGATTGTGAGGGCGGAATATGTAAGGAATGTAGGTCAGGAGACCACGACGTCTTACAATAGGAAGTTACGAACAAGAGCAGGCATTGGTGGGACTATGTACATTGTTAATGCAGCGGGATCTTTATGGTAGCTCTCCTTCAAATAGTATTTTCTGGAGATGAGAATAAGATGCTTGTTTGGTTAGTTAACAGCAAATCTAGCAGTGGAGATTTGGGGCTTGGAAGCCATGTACAGGTGTTACAGAGAGGAACATATCAAAGCACTTACAGGGGCAGAACGCTGGTCTCAAGAATTTCTCTCACTGGCGTGCAGACAATGCCTTCGGCCGAAGAGGCGATAAACTGCATAGCTGGATCTACTTGTTAAGCGTTTCTATCAACGGCTGGGAGAGGCGTGCAGGAAAGAAGTGGGTCGGCCTGCCAATGGGTTTCGACACTGTCGTAGAGGCCCACTGTGTAAAGAGATGCTGTCCATAAAAATCCGCAAGTTTCCGTGTTCACCTTGCACCAGACGTTATCAATGGGGTCATCAGATGATGTCGTCCTCTGCCTGCCGAGTTTTCTAGGAAGCCTCAGGCCTTCAGAGTAATTTTAGGCTGAAACGCAACATTTATGATGGCGCTGAAATGGTCTCCGTTGAGACACCAAAGCTTTTCTCTTAGTTTAGCCTTAGGCCGCTCTTCGTAGTTCAAACATTCTGTAACGTTCAGCCCATCAAGATAATGAGCTCTGTGGTAAATGTATAACTCACCGTAGGTCTAAATGTAAACTCAAAACATGATGCCTAAGGCAACAAGCCGGACGTGGTGGCCGAGCGGTTCTAGGCGCTACAGTATGGAACCGCGCAACCGCTACGGTCGCAGGTTCGAATCCTGCCTCGGGCATGGTGATGTTCTTAGGTTAGTTAGGTTTAAGTAATTCTAAGTTCTAGCGGACTGATGACTTCCGAAGTTAAGTCCCATAGTGCTCAAAGCCATCTGAATCATTTGAGACTACGGCTGTAAAAAACAATTCGGGAGCTGAACGTGTTCTCCTTCCAGCGTGGAAATGTATGAGTCTGCCTGATTCTCCATCAGGGGAAAGAGTATTATTGACTTTGATTAGGATTGACCAGAAGGTAATGTAGATGAGTTAAAGGGGAAAAATGGCCCTCGCAGATTCTTGTGATAGGCACGAAACACTAGTGGCGTGGTTGTATGGGTGCACTCTCCGAGTTTACTGAGATCTGACGCAAAGAAATTAGCAAAGAAACGAGGCTCCTGATTCAGACTCTAGTCTGGAGAGGAGATACTGGTCTCTTGTTATGAATGGGTTGCGCTTGGATCACTTATCCTGAGCGTGACTTCGCACTAGAACTGGTCTTCAATGGGGAGCCTGAGGTGAGGTCTTAGCTGTAGCGACTGTTTAGACTCGTGACGAGGACAATCTTGTAGATATCAGGTCTGCCGTCTTGATGTTTGATCTCCTTTTGTGCACTGCCATACGAGTCACAGTGGTCCATGGGCTTGTCACACGCAGGAATCTGCCGAGATTTCAGGGTTCCCTCAGAGAGTAATTGCCATCCATCTAACAGATCGCCAGTCCGCTGATTTGCACATTTCGTGTCCGCAATAACGAATTACAGGAGCCACATCTCGCTATTCTGCACACGCTCGCATCATGATTGTTACCTTAGACAGCGCTATACATCGAGAAATTGATGTAGTATTGCTCCTCTGGCTTGTTAGGGCAAACAGAATCACCGTCTTGCCACTTGTTCTCAGCTGCAATGTAGTATAACTTCTGTGTACAATAAATCCATCAAAGTGTATTCAGCGTCAGATAGTTTCAGATTGCGTTATACGTGTTTCGAGCTATGGTAAATAGATTAAGCAGATAAACCTTAGTCTTTGCCAACCTAACATCACTTGGTTTAGTGCTAATAATTTGTTGCTTCTCTTTGTTTTGCTAACACTTCATGATTTATTTGCCATCTCGATTAACTTGCGTTATTTGTGCTATTTTATGATCAATAAACTCCTACTATGTTTCAGAGAAAATTACTCATGCGTTGATATATTAATCACCCGTCAGTAACTGACTATAATAATGACACACTCACTATTTCATTCAATTATTTCAACATTGAAGTTTTATTTAAGATGCTGATGAAAGTGATAACACCCTATACGACTCCTTGTCCCTAGTAATATCGGCACTAAAAGGGAGTTCTAATATTCTGTCCTTCCAGAGAGAGATTAAAATTGATTTCTGACGTAAAGCTAAAATATATTGGAGTGCTATCCGGAGAGGTACTGGATGTTTGGCCAGGTAGACAAATGGAAAGCTTAGAAGTTAAAGTGATTGCTGTCAGGGTGTAAAATTACAGTCACCTATAGCCTTTCAAATCAAACCACAAGACCAGTGTAGACTAGCAACATCGTAGCCAAGTTGAGGACCAGCATAGAGGCATTAGAGGGTAGGTGCCCACATCTCACTCTACTCCACGATTTTTAACTGAGCCATTCAGTGTCCGCCAGATTCCCCACCCCACATCAGGCCACTTTTTCCGTCTTGCAAGTCACTGGTTTGCTGTGTAGTATTCGTACAATATACAGGGCGATTCCTCGAAGATGGAATAAACTTTCAGGGATGATGGCGAAGGATATATGTACCAATTTGAGGTAAGGTTCTCTGGTCCGGAAACGACCGAGTGTAAAGTGATAAGCAAAAATTGTTCTGATACTCTGATAGTTGAATACATAT
The DNA here is from genome assembly GCF_023864275.1 of Schistocerca cancellata. Classification (NCBI taxonomy): domain Eukaryota; kingdom Metazoa; phylum Arthropoda; class Insecta; order Orthoptera; family Acrididae; genus Schistocerca; species Schistocerca cancellata. The sequence goes on along the minus strand of NC_064630.1, from coordinate 445,590,332 downwards.
ACTAGGACTGTTGTTGCAACGATTTTAGGGTAGGCAATCGCGACGAGTTTTTAGGTGCAGAGTTTGGGATAGTAAGTAATACAGTGAAGATGGATAACGTATACCGATATGTGCATTCATGGTGTACAATGTCTGTAGTGTAGTAGACTGCAGCCTGTGTTTAGAAGTTGAAGTATTAACGTCGATTAATCCTGACCAAATTGAGTTGTACCCGGTGAAGGAAGTTGCAGACAGGGGTTTCGCTTATAGACAAGCAAATGGAAGCAACTGACAAGCGGACATGTTATGCAGGACCGAATATCCGCGTAGAAGAAATCCGGAACAGGACTTGCTTCCACAACTGTTCCATGGGTTAACTGAAACAGGGCAATTACTACTACAGTACGACGGCCAGGGAGAACAATGAACAACGCGGACTTTCTGACTTACAAGATGCAGTATTTGATCGATATTTGACGTGCCTGCAATCAGCACTTGATCATTTGAACTTGAATGTTTGGTAGAATACTGTGTGCTATTACGGGAAAGGCAGCTACACCGTTATCATCCAGAGAATTAGCACGCTTTGTCTCCTGCTGAGTTCTGACACCGTGTCGTGTTCAGCCAATGGTTCTTGCAGCGCCTAACAGCCGATCCTCGCTTTGCTGCGTATGTAGTTTCCATGGATAAAGCTTGTTTCACCAGCGACGGAATACTAAACAGTCTTAAAAGTTATGTATCGGCCGATGAGAATCCCTACTGTAGAAATATGATGATGGCATCTGTTCTTTCGTACATGTCCGAAAGAACAGATACCATCTTCATATAGTTAAGGCTAACCGGCCATTGACCTTCTTCTTCTGTACTGGATGTACACACATTGCCCGAACTCTTGCGGGACTCGGTAAGATTGTTTGCTGCGATTAATGAGTGTAATGGACAAGGGCACTACGAATGTAGTGTATGGACATTAATTTGGCGGTCTCACGGGGAGCGTGCAAGTGATAAATCCCTACAGTCGCACTATCCTCTGTGCTCTTGGTGGCTCAGATGGATAGAGCGTCTGTCATGTAAGCAGGAGATCCCGGGTTCGAGTCGGGGCACACATTTTCAACTGTCCCCGTTGATATTTCAACGCCTGTCGACAGCTTAGAGTCGTCATTTAATTATCATTACATCCCCACTGTAGAGCTGAGAAAAACCTTCAACACACCTTATCAGTCAATGCATGGGTTAGCATAATCACTGATTGCGTACTAGGCCTGTTTCTTCTTCCTCCTACTTAAATGGACCACCGTACACACCACATTCGCAGTTTCGAATAAGGATAACCATCTTCTGTGTAATGGACAAGCATGCGACATGCTTGTCGAGGCTGAAGAAGATCTCCAGGCAATAACCGTCGCTGCTTGTGAAAGGCTAAAAAGAAATCGTGAATATCGGAACGGAACGACGGAACTTGGTGCGACGATGTCATCCGTGCATTGGTGGTGTGGGACGATATTTCGAATATCTCTTGTAAATTTAAGAGCTTGTGAACCTGGTGCAGGTAGCTTGAAGTCGTTATTTCTTTACCGTAGACGTGAGTTTTGGTCTTTCTGACATAAAGTAACTAGTCCATAAACATGAGAAATTATGTGAGTGAATTGGAGAGTATTCAGCTGGCATTCTGTGTACGTCATGATCAGGTTTCGGAAGCTGTAGCTCTTACTTTGAGCGCTTTCAGTGCATTTTACCTTAAACTTTCGACTCGATCGTTTCCGGATAAGTGTCCCAAACCTCAAACTGATACGTTTACCCTTCTCCATGATCTCTAAAAGTTTGTAATATTATCATGGAGTCACTCTACATATCTAGAGTGTAGCCTAGCAGAGAAGTGAAAGATGGATAACAAATCGTTAAGTTAAAATGAGATCAAAAGCTTTCAAAAGAATATTATAGATCAGATACGTAGATCGAATAAATAATAAAGAGATACTGGACTGAACTGCGGAAAAATTAAAGTTAGGCAAGAAAAGTACATTTTGTACTAGAAGGAAGTGCGGGAGGTCGAAAACTGTTGGGTGACACCAAGGCTCGAATACAATAAGCCAGATCAAATGAATGTCGCATCAGCTACGCACAGACGAAGTGTTTTGCACAAGACAGACGAGCGTGCAGAGCTGAATCACAACAGTCTTCAGATTGAAGACACAACACCTAGTACCTCTCTGATTATCAGTATCAACGCCAGTCAAATGCAACATATGCAAGTGTATCTATTAACAATGTGATGATTCTGTACATAAAATTTTTAAGCCTACACAAGTCACACTACTTTACCTTTAGCCATCTTTAATTGCGTTGTGGAGGATACTCGTCTGTGTATGGATGAGTATCTAAGGGTATTTACTTCTAAATACGTGCGTTACAATCTTGGGTCGATGTGAAACACTTCCATTATTGTCTCATCCACCGCTTGTGAATGAGAGAACGTTAGTTTTTCTTATTGGTGGAACATTACAAATAAAAGAAGTGTTTCAATTTGACAGATCATTGATGAGAGAAGTTTCTTCTTTTTTCTTTTCGATAAGTGAATTTGTGCCACTTTTCTTTTAATATCGCTAGTTCAAAAAATGGTTCAAATGGCTCTGAGCACTATGGGACTTAACTTCTGAGGTCATCAGTCGCCTATAACGTAGAACTAATTAAACCTAACTAACCTAAGGACATCACACACATCCATGCCCGAGGCAGGATTCGAACCTGTGACCGTAGCGGTCGCTCAGCTCCAGACTGTTGCGCCGAGAACCGCACGGCCATTCCGGCCGGCAAATATGGCTAGTGATTTCAGCAAAAATTAGTGTATTGTTCCTAAATTCATAGAGTGTTTTTGTCCTCAATAATTTAAATTCTTTTCCTTACTAGTCGAGGGAGTGGATTGTGTAGTAATTCCAAAAGATAGTGACCACTGCCTTAATTATGGAATTAATTATCTTTTTCAATTTTTGGTACACCGTAAACTTCTAACGATAAGTGTAAGTGAGAGGCCTCATTCCATTTCAAACTCCAGCAAAATTCAGACTTTATATATCTTTGCGATAGGCGAAATATCTCAGATGTTTCACTCCTAGGACCTTACTACGGAAAAGACTTCATCAAATCCAGTTATGATCATTTGCATTCATGATTTACATCTTTCTTTTATTAGCGGAATATGTCGATAGGTTCAAATGGTTCAAATGGCTCTCTGCACTATGGGACTTAACTTCTAAGGTCATCAGTCCCCTAGAACTCAGAACTACTTAAACCTAACTAACCTAAGGACGTCACACACATCCATGCCCGAGGCAGGATTCGCACCTGCGACCGTAGCGGTCGCGCGGTTCCAGACTGTAGCGCCTACAACCGCTCGGCCACACCGGCCGGCTACGTCGATTGAATCTACCGCAACGGAAAATACTTCTAACAGTTACACAGAGAATCTTCAGTTATCATTGAATAACCCTGGAGAGAGATATGGTTATTAGTGAGGAAGGGGTGGGGGGAGGGGGGAGAGGCAGATTTGAAGTACACACTTGCGATAAGACACACCTATCATTTCTTTCTGGTTTTCAGTAGGGCTTAGCCTCTTAGCCCATGAACGTCAGATTTTTCGCAGAGCATTGGCACGTAAAGTTCTTTCATGTGTTTAGAGATTTACCTCCTTCACGTGAGGAATCCACTCGTTCACATGTACTTAATGATGTGAGCCATTTATAAGAGAAGATTTCCTTTCCTCCTTTCCCCTTTCGTCGGTGAAGTACACCGAAGACTTGGTAAGGAGATTTGACTTCAGTTTTTTTTTTTTTCCTGCCGCAAGGGGAACGACAGCGACTTTGATGCGGCCGTCTTCGCTTTTAAACTGCCTTGTGTGTGAGTCTCACGTTTCTTGCTCTTTTTGCAGAAAGGGACTCTTTTACACTGCATTCTGCCACTGGCATCATCCCCTGGCAATGGTAACTTTCGTTACTCTAATAAAAAGGAGGCTAGTTATTATTACACTGAATGTACATTTTTGGGTGCAGGTAACGATGGACATCATCAAAGTAGCGGTATTGTCTTACTGTAGAGTTTTTCCAAGTTTTTTTTATCATAAGAACTTTTTTTTTGGTAATTCCCAGCTCCTGAATTTTTGGTTTCTCGACAGATACAAGACAGTCTCTGCACCACACTGGACGATAATCCCTCGGTCGACAGTGGGAATTATGTTAAAAAAAATGGTTCAAATTGCTCTGAGTACTACGCGTTTTAACTTCTGAGGTCATCAGTCACCTAGAACGTAGAACTAATTAAATCCAACTAACCTAATGACATCACACACATCCATGCCCGAAGCAGGACTCGAACCTGCGACCGTAGCGGTCGCTCGGTTCCAGGCTGTAGCGCCTAGAATCGCAGGGGGGATTATGTAATTCGCTTCGTTGTTTTTTAGTTATTCACATTTATGGCAAGTAAGTTGTCAAATAAACACATTAGTAAGGGAGCCAAACTAAACACATCAAATAATTCACAGTGAAAGGACTAACGCTCATTAAAATGTGTACTTTTGTTTCCTCTCGAATACCTCTTACAATTCTAAAAGCACTTTTCTCGTTATATCAACATCCGATAACAGTTCCAGAAATTCTTTTCCATCAGTGTTCTCATATCAGAACGTCCTTTAAAATAGTTACGAACACTGTGCAACTTGCATACGGCTAGATGGTCACCCAGGTTTTTTCTTGTGTCCTTGCCAACGCGCCGACTGTTTCTACTTTATAACTTCGCTGTACAAAGCAGTCTTATATCATCAGTTTACAAAGACGTGGCCAGTGAGTTTTCATTGTGAATTTCAAGAAAAACAGTAGTGTTATCAGTAGTGTTACATTAATCACAGTATATTTTCTGGCATAGAGTTCCAGTTCCATCCCAATAATAAAACAGAACGTCGTTCATAAGTGATAATCAATGTTCACATAGCAGGATAGAAAGTGGTAAAAGTAGTGATTTGCTTCCCTATCTTATGACGAAGGCTGTGTTCCGCTGTATATAATACAACTGTGCATAAAGTTATAGTTTTGCTCATAAAATCATTCAGTTATCATCATCCTGAAGTAAGCGAGTTTACATTGAAACAATGGAGTGAAAAAGCAAATTAGTATGCAATATAAGCATTAGTAACTTGCTTACATACTTATTTGTTAAAAAGCAGCCGGCCTCTGTGGCCGAGCGGTTCTAGGCGTTTCAGTCCGGAACCGCGCTGCTGCTACGGTCATAGGTACGAATCCTGCCTCGGGCATTGATGTGCGCGGTGTCCTTAGGTTAGTTAGGTTTAAGTAGTTCTAAGTCTACGGGACTGATGACCTCAGATGTTAAGACCCATAGTGTTTATTGTCTTTTCAACCATTTTTTTAAAGCAAAAATACATCAGTAGCATATCAGTGCCAATCCTGGAAAACTTTGTTTCTGTTTCTAACATGTGCTAACCCAGATCAGTGTCGCAAACCAGGCCCTTCTTATTAGTGACATCACGACTCGTACAAATATCATCAGTCTTATCAAAGACTTATATCACATGACAAGTTGTGACTCTTATCCCCTCCACCTCCCCTCTACGGTCGACCACAGCCGACAATTTTGGTGACATTACAAATGAAACAGAGAATAAAAATCCACACTGGCACAACTAATCCCTTTGTGATAATGGGAATTAAATGTCGAAGAGAGTGGAACTAGCCCAGTTGCGCTTTATAACCTCTTCAACTTCCCTTCTCCATTCACACCGTAGCAGTAAAATGAGGCAGCCAGTCAAAACACAGAAGCCAGCTTCTGGCCACAGTTTCTAAGATTGGCACTATTTCCCAAACCTTAACTTGAAAATAAACAAAAAATGGATAAAACATTGTAAAAAATATTTACGTCTGAGTTGTGTGCATACATCTGTATTTAAACTGCACACTGTTACAATGAGGCAGTCAACATCGTACAAAAGATAGCACATTCAAAAACATGCTGTCCTTCCGAGAAAAATATGCAATCTTCACTTGAAAGGGTGTGTGGGTTTGTACGTATATACCGGGTGGTCCATTGATAGTGACAGGGGCCGGCCGCGGTGGTCTAGCGGTTCTGGCGCTGCAGTCCGGAACCGCGGGACTGCTACGGTCGCAGGTTCGAATCCTGCCTTGGGCATGGGTGTGTGTCATGTCCTTAGGTTAGTTAGGTTTAAGTAGTTCTAAGTTCTAGGGGACTTATGACCTAAGATGTTGAGTCCCATAGTGCTCAGAGCCATTTGAACCATTTTTAGTGACAGGGCCAAATATCTCACGAAATAAGAATCAAAATGGTTTAAATGGTTCTGAGCACTATGGGACTTAACTTCTGAGGTCATCAGTCCCCTAGAACTCAGAACTACTTAAACCTAACTAACCTAAGGACATCACATCCATGCCCGAGGCAGGATTCAAACCAGCGACCGTAGCGGTCGCGCGGTTCCAGACTGTAGCCCCTAGAACCACTCGATCACGACGGACGGCTAAATAAGCATCAATTGAAAAAACTACCAAGAACAAAACTCGTCGAGCTTGAATGGGGAAGCCAGATGGCGCTATGGTTGGCCCGCTAGATGGCGCTGCCATAGGTCAAATGAATATGAACTGCGTTTTTTTTTAATAGAAACCCCCATTTTTATTACATATTCGTGTCCTGCGTAAAGAAATATGAATGTTTCAGTTGGACCACTTTTTTCGCTTTGTGGTAGATGGTGCTGTAATAGTCAGAAACGTATAAGTACGTGGTATCACGTAACATTCTGCCAGTGCGGATGGCATTTGCTTCGTGATGCATTACCCGAGTTAAAATGGACCGTTTACCAATTGTGGAAAAGGTCGATATCGTGTTGGTGTATGGCTATTGTGTCAAATGCCCAACGGGCGTGTGTTGTGTATGCTGCTCGGTATCCTGGAGGACATCATCCAATTGTCCGGACCTTTCGCCGGATAGTTACGTTATTTAAGGAAACAGGAAGTGTTCAGCCACATGTGAAACGTCAACCACGACCAGCAAAAAATACTGATGCCCAAGTAGGTGTTTTAGCAGCTGTCGCGGCTAATCCGCACATCAGTAGCATACAAATAGCGCGAGAATCGGGAATCTCAAAAACGTCGGTGTTGAGAATGCTATACGCGCCAGGAATTGCATGGCGACGACTTTGAACGTCGTGTACAGTTCTGACACTGGGCACAAGAAAAATTACGGGACGATGACAGATTTTTTGCACGCGTTCTGTTTAGCGACGTAGCGTCATTCACCCACAGCGGTAACGTAAACCGGCATAATGTGCACTGTTGGGCAACGGAAAATTCACGATGTCTGCGACAAGTGGAACATCAGCGACCTTGGCGGGTTAATGTATGATGGGTGGAAGGATAATTTGCCCCAATTTTATCGATGGCAATCTAAATGTTGCAATGTTTGCTGATTTCCTACGTAATGTTCTTCCGATGTTACTACAAGATGTTTCACTGCATGACAGAATGGCGTGTACTTCCAACATGATGAATGTCCGGCACATAGCTCGCGTGCGGTTGAAGCGGTATTGAATAGCATATTTCATGAGAGGTGTATTGGCCGTCGAAGCCCGCACGTTTACCGAATTTGACGCCCCGGATTTCTTTCTGTGGGGAAAGTGAGCAAACATTACGGAAGGCGAACTACTTGCTGTTGATAGGAATGTCATTACACTTATTGCCAAATGCATTGAGGTTGACGGACATAATTTTGAGCATGTATTGCATTAATGTGGTATTGACAACTAATCACGCTGTAACAGCATGCGTTCTTAGAAATGATAAGTTCACAAAGGTACATGTATCACAGTGCAACAACCGAAATAAAATATTCAAACGTACCTAAGTTCTGTATTTTAATTTTAAAAACCTAACTGTTACCAACTGTTCGTCTAATATTGTGAGCCAAATGTTTGTGATTATTACAGCGCTATCTATCACAAAGTCTTAAAAGTGGTCCAACTAAAACATTCATATTTCTTTACGTACTACACGAATATGTAATTAAAAATGGGGATTCCTATTTTAAAACACGCAGTTGATATCCATTTGACCTATGGCAGCGCCATCTAGCGGGCCAACCATAGCGCCATCTGGTTTCCCCCTTCAAGCTAGACATTCCCACGCCCGGGTTCCCGGGTTCGATTCCCGGCGGGGTCAGGCATTTTCTCTGCCTCGTGATGGCTGGGTGTTGTGTGCTGTCCTTAGGTTAGTTAGGTTTAAGTAGTTCTAAGTTCTAGGGGACTGATGACCATAGATGTTAAGTCCTATAGTGCTCAGAGCCATTTGAACCATTTTTTCAAGCTAGACAAGTTTCGTTCTTTGTAGTTTTTTCGTTTGACTCTTATTTCGTGAGATATTTGGCCCGGTCACGATCAATGGACCACCCTGATTACACAGGCAGAATACGGCCATGTGGTCGGCAACACCTATATAAGAAAACAAGTCTCTGGCGCAGTTGTTAGGTCGGTTACTGTTGCTGCAATGGCAGGTTACCAATATTTAAGTCAGTTTGAACTTATTTTTATAGTCGGCACACGAACGATGGGACACATTATCTCCGAGGTGGAGGTTTTCCGACACGACCATTTCAGGAGTGTACCTTGAATATCAGGAATTTATTTAAAGAACAAATCTCCGACGTCGCAGCGGCCGGAAAAAAATCATGCGAGAACGGGACCAACGACGGCTGAAGAGAATCGTTCAGTGTGACAGAACTGCAACCCTTCCGCAAATTACTGCAGATTTCAATCATGGACCACCATCAAGTGTTAGCGTCCGAATCATTCAGCTAAACATCATCGATAAGGGCTGTCGGAGCCGAAGGCCACACGTAGACCCTTGACGAATGTACGACCCAAAGTCATAAGCCTCACCTGGGCCTGTCAACACTGACATTGGTTGATGACTGGAAACATGTTGCCTTGTCAGACGAGCCTCGCTTCAAATTGTACCAAGCGGAAGGACGTGCACGAGTATGGAGACAACGTCATGAATCCACGGATCCTGACAGTTGAAGCTGGTGGAGACTCTATAATGTTGTGGGGCCTGTGCAGTTGTAGGGACATGGAACGACTCTGACAGGTGACACGTACGTAAGCATTCTGTCTGATCACCTGCAACCATTCATGTCCATTGTGCATTCCGACTGACTTGGGCAATTCCAGCAGGATAATGCGAAACCCCAATGTCCAGAATTGCTAAAGAGTGGCTCCAGGAACTTTCTTATGAGTTTAAACACTACCACTAGCCACAAAAATCCCGAGACATGAACATTATTGAGTATATCTGGGATACCTTACAACATGCTGTTGAGAAGAGATCTCCAACCCCCTTGTATTCTTACGGTTTTATGGACAGCCCTGAAGGAGTCATGGTGTCAGTTCCCTTCAGAAATCAGTCACGGCCATGCCACGTCGTCTTACGGCACTTCTGCGTGCTCGCGGGGTCCCTATACGATATTAGGCAGGTGTTCCAGTTCTTCAGTGCATATCAAAGTCACATGTCACGATATATGCCCGGTATAAATTCCGAAACTACTGAACATATCTTGATGAAAATTTAACAGCGGTATCTAATTTGGTCCAACTTAAAGGTAAGATAGTTTTTATCTCGATTTCTGACTTCCATATTTGTTAAGCAAATTAAAAGTTTCTTATACGAGATTAGCCTGTATTTATTTGTAAGTTCTATGGTTATTAACAGATATCGGTGTAAGTTAATACATCGACATTACACGCTAACACCTTTTGACAGCTAGGTTTCACGTGATATTTGGTTATGTTGACGACACAACCGTGCTATTTTAATTTTTCATGTACCATTTTCATAATTGAACTGCGTATTGTGTTATAATTGTGCTGTGTATCATTTAGATATTATTATCATTTTTAACAGAAAAATAATAATAACTTACAACTTTACAGACATTTTTCCTATTGCTCTTTTATACCACTCGAAAACGTGTAAGTAATTCTTGCTTGCTTTCTATTTTCAATCGTATATTATTCTGCATTTTTGATATGTTTATTGTTAATTGATTCGTTCATTATTTTTGGTCTAATTTATTTATTGAAACTTTAAATATTATCATTTTTTTTCAATTTCAGTATAAAGCCACGGAAATAATCTAAGCTTAACAATGTGTGTAGCAGAGAAACACGACGCAAGCGTTTTGATAGAGCTCATGAATCGGAAGAACAAATTGCGGCAAGGAGCGCAGCTCAACTAAATTCGTAGACAAGAATCTCGAGAACAGCGTGATGAACGTCCGCGACAAAATATATCAAGAACAAGAGAGGTGCGTGAATGGTACCAAGCCACTTTCAAAGAACGTGAAAGAGAACGGCAGCAAAACAGCCATGCATTAACATGTGCATCAATCGTTCGCCTTGCGTTCGAATATGTACCAGGCATTGATTACTCTGCACATCTTAACAGTACGGTTGGTGCGACGGACAAAGTATGCCAATGTTGTCAATCGTTAAAATTCCGCATTGAAGCAGTCGGTATGTGTTGTGCATCAGGCACAGTTTTACTGTCAGCTATTCGTACTCCACTGGAGCCTTTACAATCACTTTTTGCTGGCTAATCAGACGATTCGAAGTTGTTTCCACGCAAGACACTCAAATACATCCCTTGCTTTCAAATGACGTCCTTAAGGGCAAGTAAAATTTGTGATCTCACACATTTAATAGACATAATTTTGAAACTACATTCAAAATTCAAGGCCAGGAGTATCATAAGATTGGATCGCTAATGCCGATTCCTAATGATGATCCGAAGTTTCTCCAAATTTGTTTTATCGGATGCTGTGAGAAACGCCTGACAACTCGCTGCCAGTGTAATTTCATCGAACGAGCAGAGAATTGTTGGAAAATTTTTTGGAAAACTGTAAACAACTTATTCAGTTGTTCAAAAGCGTGTCGCAATAACTAAGAAGGTGATCCACCTGACAACAGAGACATCAAAGTCACACGTCGAGATGGTACTGTTAGTATAATTTCACACCTACGCCGTTCGTACGGCGCACTTTAGTATCCTCTAATGTTCTGGAAAGGGCTGAATTAATATCACATCATCATCAAACAGTGTGTTCCAGTTGCTGGTATGTTTGATATTCAACTATTTAATTTCTCATTTTATTGATTTTAATTTCTCATGTTTAATTTTTCTAACTATTAGTAACTCATTTTTAAGATAATGAAACGAATAATAAAGTTAGTTCAATTAACTACTACACGCAGCTATTGATGATTAGACATAATCAAGCTAATTATGTGCTTCGATATTGTCAGGTGTACTATCAATACGTTATGGATATGTACGCTAAGATGGAAAGTCAACACTTACGATTTGTTAGATAGAACCATCTGAATTACGATCAAAGGAATACATCCATTTATGAGATGCTGTTATCGGAAACACCGATGCAAATTTAAACACCAATGACATCAGTACTGGATTTAGTTTACCTTCCAGCTACATCGGCAGTCAACGGCACGTGAAGGAATACGTACAAGATGCGATGACTTACGTACGTCATTACGCTCGTCATGATTTATTACATTTAAATGTAATCCCAATTGGGAGGAAATACAAACTTTGTTATTAGTATGCCAACAATCAGTACATCGTCACGATATCACTGCATGTATTCAAACAAGAATTAAAAATCATTAACTGATTTAATTGTAGACTTTCGGTTTTCGGTAAAACACTTTGCTGTCTGTATTCTATTGAGTGGCTAAAGCGAGGTTTGCCCCATTCTCACATTCTGCTTTGGCCTGAAGATAAAATCACTTGAAGATGCCGATACTCCGAATCGATTAACTGACCCAGAATTGTTTGATATTGTTAATAGTCACATGTTCCACGGACCTTGCGGTGCTTCTAACATGAAATCGCCAGGCGTGGAAGATGGATAAAGTAAAAAGCGTTTCCCAAAACAATATACAAATCTCACTGTTACAGATATCGACGGTTATTCATTGTACCGCCGCAGAATCGCTAAAAATAGTGGCCACACATTTACAATGTGAATGTCAGATTCTACAAATCAAATTGAAACTGACAATCAGTGGGTAGTAGGGGACTCACCATTGCTTTCAAAAACGTATAAAGATCATATTAATGTCGAGATTTGTATTTCCGTAAAATCCATTAAGTACATTAGCAATTACGTTATTAACGGTAGTGATTTGGTCGTGTGTGAAGCACAAAATATAAACAAAAATGAAGAAATAATACGATACCAGATGGAAAGGTATATCAGCAGCAACGAAGCACATGGGGTATTTTTAGTTTTCCCATTCACGAAAGAGACCCTCCCATCCAACAGCTTGCAGTACATCTCGAAAACGGTCAAAGTGTATGTTTTACCGAAGAAAATATTCTCCAAAGAGCAGTTGAGCCACTGAAAACGACGCTAACTGAATTTTTCACACTGTGTCAAAAATCTGATGTGTTCGGCCGATTCGCAAAACATTATTATGTGCCGATGTTCCACGGTACTTTGCATGGAATAAATTACGGAAAAAATGGGAGCCACGTAAACAAGGAAAACCATATTCATGAATCCCAGGCATAGTTAAAGCCAAGACATTGAGATGACTATACACAGTACATCCTAAACAGCGTGAATGTTTTTATTTTTATTTATTTTTTTGTTGGTGAATATTCCCGGACCGACATCTTTCGAATTTTTCAGAGCAGTTAATGGTCAAGTGTTCAATACATATCAAGATACATGTCGCTAGTTGCTATAATTGAAAGAAGTCAATCTTTCGGATTTGACACTTGCCGATGTAGCGTTGACATGCAAGCCGAATAGTATTCGTCATCTGTTTACAATTATTTTGAAGACGTGTTATCCAACATAGTCATCGACTTTGTGGGAAAAATATAATAACTGTATAACTGAATACATAATGCACCCAGTTAAACAAACAAACCGATGTCCAAATCTAGATTTCACACCAGAAATGTATAATGAAGCAATGGTGTTGATCGAAGATATATATTTTAATTTCAAATTTGCCACTCAGTCATTATGGCATGCAATCACCTGAGCGCCCACCCACCGAATTAATAATTGTTTGCAACGACGTTGACTTAGCTACAATTATTACGAGTAATGAGCCATTACTGACAGCTGAACCAAAAATATTTATAATCGGATTATGCTGACCGTTAATGCTGAGTAAGGCCGTTTCTTTTTCTTAGAGCACCTAATGGAACCGGTAAGATATTTTTATTATCATTAATCCTTGCGAACATACGGTCGCAACAGAAAATTTCATTGGCATTGCTGCCACTTTGTTAGATGGTGGGCGAACGGCACATTCAGCGTTGTTGCGATTACACATTCATAACGAGGCAAACGCAGTATGTAACATTAAGAAAAAGAGCGGAATGCCAGCAGTGTTCCAAAAGAATTCAGTTGTAATTTGGGACGAGATTACTATAGCTCATAAACAGATCTGAAAGGCAACGATAAAGTTTTCGGTGATACTGTCTTACTACTGTATGGTGACTTCCGGTAGACATTACCAGTCATTCCTCGCTCTGGTTTTACCGATGAGATTAATGCAAGTTTAAAACTATCGTTTTTATGACGAAGAGTCGAGACATTTCGATAGACCATGAACATGCGAATGCTGTTGCAAAATAATCCATCGGTACAACTGTTTTCTAAGCAATTGCTGGGTATTGGAAACGGTGAAATTGAACTGGATCAAAATACACCACATCCGATTGCCAGACAGTTTCTGCACTCTTGTTGATACAACAATTATCTCAGATCATAATTGCCTCAGTAATCGTGCTGTTTTGGCAGCAAGAAATGTTGATGTTGACGAAACGAAATTCAAGATACAGATGTTGTTGCTCGGTGATTTGATGTCTTTTAAATCAGTCGACACAATATTTGATGAAGCCGTAATTATTCCAACTGAATTTATAAACTCTCTGTATGTGGCAGGAATGCCACCACACAATGTAAACGTAGCCTTCCGCGGCCGTTGTGACAATAAAATTCTTCTGGGTTGGGAGCTGCATTGTCAACTATAAAATTCCGACGTTTCGGCGACTGTTGCAAGGCGGTTTCCTCAGGGAGTATTGTTACTGCTGCATGAGCACTGGTTTGGTTACTTATATACTATGGAGAAGCGCTGTCATTGGATATGAGGTTGAGGAGGAAGGGTATTAGGAGTAGATTTTATTGGTCTTTGCATTGCGTGTTGTCAAGGGCCGGAGTAGGCGTTTTCCATTGAAGTTTCCTTTATTGCTTGTTGTAACATCCCCTTCGAAAAATTTATAAATGACTGTGCTGTAAAACCTCTTACGTTATTTGATTTTCAAACAGGTGAGCAAAACTGAACGTACTCAGACATTTCTCTCTTTACTTATTCTGATCAACACTAAACTGACACACAATATTATTAGCGCAACGAAATCTGACTTTCAATAATCTCTACAAAAGAATGGCCCTGACTAACAATAGCCTATACCTTTCATGAATCACTTACCTCACAAAAATCTTCGTTACTCGAACTACTGCAATACAGGGAGCGCCAATACTGCCAGCTAAATAAAAGATTTTAACTACTAAGAACAAACAATGTATTTACCTTAATAGTGTTCAAAAGTCATTATAGGAAATATTCCAACAATGAGTCCAACCATCCACAGACTGCAGACTTCACAGTCACTGATTTTCATACAGAGCGCTACATGGCGTTAGCAACATAAAAACCTAAACAGCCTACTTACATTGTTATTGGTGGAAATCGGCGAATAGGAACTGAGCGACGACTGCAGCGTAGCGTTGTTTACTAACCGCCTAGTATCGAGTAGGGCGCGTCAGCACACTGTGTACTCTCCGCCGCTGTGGCCTACCGCGCCCCTGTTGCTTTGCGAGTGCTGTCACTGCTGGCAGCTAATACGATGGAAGTCGGTACCCGTCTTCTCTGTTCATGTTGTCGGCTGGCTTGGCTATTTCTATAGCCTCTCTAATCTTCCTCCTCAAACTCGCCAGTAAACGGGCGTCTCGAAATTCGATCTTCATGCCGGCCGCGGTGGTCTCGCGGTTCTAGGCTCTCAGTCCGGAACCGCGCGACTGCTACGGTCGCAGGTTCGAATCCTGCCTCGGGCATGGATGTGTGTGATGTCCTTCGGTTAGTTAGATTTAAGTAGTTCTAAGTTCAAGGGGACTGATGACCACAGATGTTAAGTCCCATAGTGCTCAGAGCCATCGATCTTCATCCTGCACGGTTCCTGATGTTCTGCCACCGCTTATTTGTTGTACTGTTTGAGGCGAATATATCTATCGTGTTCAGTTAAGCTTGTGCTTATTGGACGCCCAGTCCCACCTACACACACCTGTCCACATTCGCACCTGGCGGCAAACTCCGGCGGCATGAAACTTGTCAATTGTATCTTTTGTCGAGCCCAGACAGTCTTTAATTTTGCTGTTGCTACGAAAAATCGGCTTAATACCTGCCCGACGAGAATTTGGCCCAGACGTTCAGTAACCCCTCATACGTATGGTAGCAGGACGAAGTTCTGTGCACTGGACTCGCATTCGGGAGGACGACGGTTCAATCCCGCGTTCGGCCATCCTGATTTAGGTTTTCCGTGATTTCCCTAAATCACTCCAGGCAAATGCCGGGATGGTTCGTCTGAAAGGGCACGGCCGACTTCCTTCCCCATCCTTCCCAAATCCGATGAGACCGATGACCACGCTGTCCGGTCTCCTTCCCCAAACAACCAACCAACCGATGTTCTGTGCCTCGTTCTGCATTTCCCCGTTGCCCTCCTCTTTGGCGCCATGGTTTTGTGTATCATCCTCATGTCGTAGGCATTAACTCCAAAAATGGACCTGAGGTTCTGTAGCTCAGCTTTCAGGTTGTGTACATTGCTGATACTGTAGGCTTTCTCAGTTGAGGTTTGCAGGGCCGATCTCTTCTGCGCAGGATGGTGGTTGGTGGTGGGAGCATGCTAGCAGGTACCTGTCCGTGTTGGTGGGCTTCTTATAAACTCTGTGTCCATGCTTCCCGCCAGGCATACGGTAAACTTCCAAGTCGAGAAAAGGCAATACTCCGTTATTTTCTTTCTCCATGGTAAAGTGAATTTTTCTGTGCTGCTGATTGATATGTTGATGGAAGTTCTGAAGCTCTTCTTCTCCGTGTGACCAGATAACAAAGGTGTCACCAACGTATCGTAGACTTCATTCTGGCCGTAATGGTGGGGACTGGAGTGCTGTTTCTTAGAACTCTTGCATAAAAATGTCTGCTGCGGCGAGAGAAAGAGGGGAACCCATAGTTACACCGACCGTTTGCTCATAAAAATCCCCTTTCGATCTGAAATAGGTGGTGTGAAAGAGTGGCGCACTAGATATCAGGTGCCATGCGTTCCTCTAAGATGTTCATGGTATCCGGCACGGGTAAATTCGTGAACAAAGACTTCACGTGAAAACTGACCATCAGATCGGTTTCAGAGACACACTTTTCTTTCAAAGTGCTATAAAGTAGGTGGAGTCCTTGATCTATGAATCTATGTGGCTCACTAAACGTCTAAGCTTCGGAGCCAATTCTTTCACTAATTTGTAGGTAGGTGAGTTAATACTACCCACTATCGGCCGTATACGAAAGGCTTCTTTGTGGGCCTTTGGTACACGTTATACTCAAGGGTGCCTGTGGCACTTGTGGAATGAGTCTTCGGGTCGTGTCAAAATTTATCCTACTTTGCTTCAGCAGCGATTGCGTCGATTTCATTACCTTGGCCGTCGGATCTCCCGTAAGTTTATTGTTAATGGGTTCATTCAAAAGATCCTCCATTCGCTTGTAGTGATCTACTGTGTCCAACACTACGGTGGCATTCAGGAAGGCGCCTTGCAACAGTTGCCGAAACGCCGGAATTTTATAGTTCACAATGCGGCCTCAAACCCAGAATAATTTTATTGACCACCACCACACAATCTTCGATTGAAAATTGGTTCACCGATCATTCTTCTCCGTAACTGAAACCCAACTACATTATGCAATGGTACACGTTTGTTCGTCAAAAGGATCACCGGAAATGTTCTCGAAGCAACTATTTTGAGAGGAAAGTTTAAAGGAGAACTCGTTCGGTTACCACGTATTCCAATGATAACTTCAGAATCTACAATAAAATTTAGAAGGGCTCAATTTCCGATTCGGTTGGCTTTCTCAAGGCCAGACAATGTCTATGTTCGGTTTGGACTTGGAAAATACGTGTTTCTTCCATGGGTAACTGTACGTAAAATGCTCATGTGTGGGAAAACCATCAAATCTATTTGTGTTAGCAAAATAAAGGTTAACCAAAAACACTGTACATCAATTAGCGCTTTGATAACTGAAAATTTTAAATTCTAATAATTTAAAGTAATGGAAATAATAGTTAAAATCAATGTGATATACATTTATTAAATGAAGTTCTTATATGTTAGTAACGCATTAATTATTTTGACAATAAGTCATTGATAACGTCCTATAGTTGAATATGAGATGAATGTATGTTGGTTTGTGGTTAATTTCAACATTCTGATAATTTACCAGCCACTTTCAAAATTTGGTGTAACCTTTAACTCTCAGTTCCATATGTTTCTTGTGGTCCTAAAACTTTTCTGAGGATTTTCCTTTCTTCATTTTACAATTGTTCTGCTTCAATTATCTCATTCGGTGTTAGGCAATCATATACATATAGCGAGTCCAGTTGATCACTGCTGAGTAGTGTTTATTAATTTTTGCCTGCAACGATACCAAGGTTCATTGTGGCGGTTTTTGGTGAGTTTGTATGCTAATTCCAGTTTCTTAACTCTTCCCTTACTTGTCATGTTATCTAATCCGCAGTATCCTTTCTCTCAAATAATTAAACTTCAATTTTTCTGTCGCTTCCACGTTGTGCTGCTATATATTATTTATCTGTTGTGTTTATATTCAACGAATTCCTTTTTCTCATACGATATTTGCAATCCAGTTTTAGCTGCCATTCTGTGAAGTGTTACTATGATTAGCATTGCACCTGTTTTGTCCTTAGAAAATGGTTCAAAGGGCTCTGAGCACTATGGGACTTACCATCTGGGGTCATCAGTCCCCTAGAACTTAGAACTACTTAAACCTAACTAACCTAAGGACATCCCACACATCCATGCCCGAGGCAGGATTCGAATCTGATACCGTAGCGGTCACGCGGTTACAGACTGAAGCACCTAGAACCGCTCGGCCAGCTTTTGTCCTTAGAAGTTACTGCAATATCTTTAGCAAAAGCGAGGTATTTCACCTCAAGCCTTCCAGTTTCTGTCCAGGATAGATTTCTTCGATGTGTTTCTGTTGTGGATCTTTATCCTACTCTCTCATGACCTTGTCTAAGAGCAGAGTGAAAAGAATCGATGAGAGCCCAACGCCCTGCTAAACACCTGTGTTAAAGCAGGAAGGTTCAGAAACTTCTGCTAGGAATTTCTGTTCAAGTTGTGTCTGCAAGTATCGTGTGAGTGTCTGTTTGATCAAATGTCTGGTGGTTTCGTCGATGCCTGCTTCTTTCGCTGTTAGAAATACTACCTATCTGTCTACAGAATGGCATCCTTTTTTTTTAATCAGCAAATGTAACGACTGTGTCAAAGTCAACATTGTTCTGATCCAGAGCAATGTTTTCCGGTTAAA
Source organism: Schistocerca cancellata (assembly GCF_023864275.1). Taxonomy (NCBI): domain Eukaryota; kingdom Metazoa; phylum Arthropoda; class Insecta; order Orthoptera; family Acrididae; genus Schistocerca; species Schistocerca cancellata. The sequence goes on along the minus strand of NC_064630.1, from coordinate 445,571,605 downwards.
AGTTTGCTCTGGGCACGATCTATTCTTTCTGAACCCCCTTTGCATTCGCCAGTTGTCTGTTCTACATAGATAAGAGAACGTAACCTCCACACATGAATCGTATAAAACAACGCTGTTACTGAGAGAGTCAGTTGCTGGATCTTGTTTCATCAGTAGCTGACACCCTCCGCCGGTAGCTTACATCCCCTTGTAGCTGAAATACCCCATCAGCTGACGTCCGCTGGTATCATTACAGAGAAAGTGATAGAGGAGGGAGGGTATTATTCGTCATAATGTTTTTATACACACAATAAAATCAACCACCTCCGTAGCCAAATCGCTAGTCTTAAGAATGGAAGGAGGCAGGTTTGATTCCTGGTATCACCTCAGATTTTTTGAAGTAGGACTATCTGGAGGGCATAGAACGACAATTTCCCCTGTAGGTTCACCAGCGGAATACTGTATCTTTTATTTGCAGGAAAGCTTGAAATATCAGACCCTGGACGGATATCGCTCCTTGTATCTTCGTAGGTGTATGGGGTTCTAATGCGACAGATAAAGCTATATCTTTATTTGCATCACAGTTTCACATTATATGCCAGAAATTTGTTTAGTTTGCATCCATAAAGAAAATCTGTAACAAAGTGTCGGCTACAGGTAGAGATATCAACTACTCGGCATTCTTGTCTTCCGTCTGTATTATATTGTAAAGCTGTTGCCCCAATAATGTAAATACCGTACTACACAGAGAGAAAGGGAATTTACTGTGGTATATAAATTAGAGGGGTTTTGATAAAGCAGATGTGAAAATATAGCACACAATATTTGGATTTGCCAGCTCCATTAGCAACTGATAGGGACTGGTTTCTTCAGAATTTATGTCATGTGTGATTTCCTGCTGAATTAGGAATTTGTTGCAGCTCTGTGTAACATGAAAGAAAATATTTTACAAAGTTGCTGCGAGGTGAAAATTTTTTGACAGTTTTGATGTAACATGGGCAACTTTCTACAATTTGTCTGTAAGATAGTGATATATGCATACATAAATTGTCATGTTATGCCCAATATAGAAAATGAGGAACTTCTTGTACTGCAAGATAATGGTAATACCCTAGCATGGGGCCACTGCAATATTTGACTAACTTTGGTATCAGATAAGTTTCTGATACGGGAATAATGTTGTTTACTTTGGTAATTCTCAGTGTACTTTAGGCTCTAAGATCTGCCATTGTGTTCATTCACATGTTTTCTACATTTTTATAAATATATTGATAAATTTAATGCATGGCCCTAAGATCAAACTATGGTCATCGAATAACCTAAAATTTACATCAGTATTACTATTCATCAAGCTGTCGTCATTTAATAAGTAATACAGACAATTCCCATGTGGAAATACAGGTTGGTGCATGAAAATATGGCCCCGAATAGAGATTGCTCGTGAATTACTCGTGAATTGTTGCCTGCCACGAGCAAATACAACAACAATTAAATAAAATGCAAGCAACAATTTCGAAACAATAGACGAAAATTGGCAGACGACGGTGACCAGTCTCGTACTCAGCATGGTTTTTAGTGCGCCGCCCTTTCTTTAATTTGAAGGTCCATTGTGCTTGAAAATTGTGTTTGTGCTCAATATAATATACCTTCATTTTGCAGCAAAGTTCGGATTTCCGAGAACTGTGATTATTCTTGCATACAGCACGAATGTTATCTTATAAGTAATTTTACTTTCGAGATATAGACTCTCCCATTATGTTTGCTAATATTCCATCTCCGTTACTGACTCCACCAACTGAGCTACCCAAGCACTGAGCTACCCAAGCACTTGGGTAGCTCAGTTGGTAGAGCATTTGCCCGCGAAAGGCAAAGGTCCCGATTTCGAGTCTCGGTCCGGCACACAGTTTTAATCTGCCAGGAAGTTTCATATCAGCGCACACTGCGCTGTAGAGTGAAAATTTCATTCTAGAACAATTAAAGGTCAAATGAGGATGCGTTTCAATCTTCGTGGCTCACACAAATAGACAGGTATTCTCCCAGGAATAATTGCACAGTATAATTCAACCAAACATAGCACAGTAAAATCGTGACCAATCGATGTTCATGATAATGGACTCATGGACACGGTGTACTATGATATTAGTATGCTGGATATACGTAAACAGAAATTTAACATGGGTGACTTGATGCATATTTCAAAACACAAGACAGCATTTGAGAAGTCATACCTCCCAACTGATCTAGTAAGGTATTCATAGTTTACAAATACGGAGAACAAATCCCAGAACTTACATCTTAATGGATAACAGTCGCACAGGAATTTCAGGACACTTTTATACCGAGGAAACGCGAAGAGCTCATAACCACATTTGTTCCTCATAGAGCGAGTCATAAGATGTAGAGGGAATAGAGCACTAGGTAAAAGGCTTGGTTTTCTTGCAACACAAAATAGCAGGATTGATGCTGACGATTTGCTATATAATGGGTTGCACCAGAGCACAATCAGCACAGTAGCGTGACATGCATGAGAAGAGATGCATTGTAGGAGGCGGTGGTATGTTCGACAAACATCCTGTTAATTTGCACATTCTGGGATATAATTACTGTGGACCTAGCACAAAACTTCAAAAAACATTTGGCTCATGGTGATAAGGGGAATAGCCTGCTTGGTGAGATGTGTCTGGAATTAGGCATTGTTTAAGAAAAACATAAAGATCTCCCAGGACGTCACGCTACACATCGAATATTAGATAACAAAGGCAACACAATACGTATGAGGAAGGATATTGGTACAGGACAGGATGTTGCTATATTTTTAATTGATAAAACCATGTGTGGTACAATTAAGTTGGGCTTGGGTATGAATATCAAGCAAATTATGAGAATAGCACGTCATGCACTGCAGAAGAACAAGAAGAAGAAGAGAAGGAAGGGGTGTTTAAAAAGCTATATTCTGTCAGCGATATATGCAGCTGAAAATGCCCTAAAGCATAAAAGACCAGTTAAAGCGTCTAGGTCTTGCCGATACCCAAGACATCAGGTGGAATTATCCGCTTCCTCATTCCTACCCTCGCAGGTCTCTCAGGGATAGTTTCACTGGCCGGTGGTGATACAATTATTGCCAAAACAGTGAAGAACACACCAAAATCCCAGGAGCAGCTAGAGGAAGCAATAGTACTTAACCGCATGATCGGAGCAGCAACCATCCGAAAAGAGCTACAGCTGAAGCCATGAAAGAAAGGTCTAAGTCTCTTAATTAATAAAAAAGAACTCCCGTTAGCTATCATAGTGGATAGACCGCTTACAAATACATATGCTCGAGTTTGTTAGGAAAATATTCAGCTCTCCGAGATTCCATGGTGTAATTACGTGGGGTACCTTACCGAAGACGCCATGGAAATCTAGAGAAAGTGGAATTATGAATTTAGATGTTGCTGTCGGGGGACAGGAATCCACTGGGTGGCATTTGTTAAGAAAAATACAAATAAAGTCTATTATTTCGACTCATTTGGAGGCTTTCAGCGGCCAGAAAAGTTACAATAGTTCATGTCAATTTTCATAGCTACCATGAGTTTAATACCTACTTAAGCAGGCATCTGTGCATCATGTGACTCATAACGCTTATGAAGAATGATTTATATAAGGGTTTTATTGAGCATCAACTCATCAGTCGAGGATCAGATCCGATATCGTATACTCTGACTTTAAAAGGTCGATCGTGAGTATTACACACCCAATACTTCCCATCGAATTATTTAAGCACTGCAAGTGGAACATTGCACTGATTGGACTAGAGACTTACAACTGAATTCCGAGCATTACAGAGGTTAACAATAAACTTCATTTGAAAATTAATGATGGACAAGAATTTGTCGAAAAGGAACGTGGTGTGTACGATATTGATGATTTAAACGGAGTTTCAAAACGGCGTGGGAAAGGAACTGCGCTTGGGCACACATCAGTACCCTTAAATTCGAAATAAAGATAAAGAGAGCAGAGACTGACTTTAACCAGAAAGAACCAATAGGATGGCTACTACGTTTCACAAAAAAACACGTTTTGACGAAGGATCCTAATAATTTCTACAGATCCGACCAGCCAGTGTATATATATATACTACCTGTCAGTACAATCCATGCCGAGTGTAACTTTGGAACAAGCTCTTATCTCAACAACGGATTGATTCATATAATTTACGAATGCTTCTCACCAGCCGAACAGGGCATAAGATCGTTGTGGCCCCACCAACACTATTTACCTCCCAGATCGGGCTTTGGACTATCTGGAGCTGTATATTGTGGACCAGGTTAATCAACTTGTCGATTTTTGCGGCTAGGAAATCATTGTACGGCTGCATCTAAAGCGGAACAAGCAGTGATATTGAACGTACGAATACCAAGAAGCAGTGGCGGCCTTCATGCAGCCAGGACCTGTTGGAGGCAGAATCGACTACCTTTAGTTTGCCATACCGGATGTGTCAAAGGCGAGGTTCAACCAATTAGGGATCGCTGCATTCCCGTATTGTCAGAATGGACGGAAGGTATAAAACCAAAGTGCACAAGTTGCAATGTGGCACTTCACAACAGAACAGCAAGGTAGTACCATGTGGAAACTACGTCTTAAATTATTAGGTGTGAAGCAATCCAGTAATGTCGTTTGATATAACTGGTATGGTGGAATGTGATGAGCTTAAAATACACTAGGAATACTTCTCGGCCAAAACGTATGCATCAACCACATTTAAGAAGAACGATTAAATTAGGATTGTCATTCCACGCTAAGACGCTTTAACCCTCCCATGCAAGAATTTCATATACTCTTACGGATCATTTACGAGAATTCATGGTACTCCTACAGTGGCTTAGAACCTTACACATAATACTTCCACGTTCCTGTTATGAACTTAACAGGGTCGAGATTGACCGTACAAGCAAAGACAGCATTACACCAATTCTTAAAATGTATGTCTCTGCTTCTCCCTCGGATCTGAACTACATAGAAAATGCTGGATGGTTCATTGACGAGCCAGTGGATAGAACAGTGGAAGAGTACAGGAGATTTACTCAGTGTGTACCCTTAAATTTAACGAATACAATTAACAGTTTTATGCGGTTGACGGTATTCGTCTTTTATTTTATCACAGTTGGTTTCTATAACAGTTATTAAAATTTTAAAAACTGTTACATGTATTTCACCTAATGTATTTTTATGAGATTATGGTTCATACGTAAATAAAGAATACATCTAAGTCCACAGTAGCGACATCTATGAAAGCAAAGAGATTTCTGGTAGCTACTGCACTTCAGTAGGTTTCGTACTATAACGCCAGTTGCAAATTGACCGTGTGGACGTTGTGGCCTATTTTACACCCATATTTAGGTCTGTGTGACGATGCTATGCTGAGTGGATTTATATGTTTTGACGACGATATTACGGCTCTATCTAATTAGGACCTGGTGTAGACAGGTACACTTTACCTTATGTGTACATTTCCCAGTTTGTATGATAGTATACTGTGATATGAAATTCTGTATTGTGTTGATAGACTGCCCACTAGATTTATATATTTTTTATATTGTAGATAAGAAGATGGTCATTACTGACTGAAACTGGTCATAGTCAAAGGAATTTACATGTTGCTCAAAGACTGGAATAAAGAAACCTTAATTTAGGTTCTACGAAATGAGTTTTCGCGAACTCACACTTTAATTGCTACATGTGGAGGTTGGTTGGATCTAATATGAACATTCCCACATAAACAGGCTTCGTAAACTATACTGCGGTCTTCGTCATCTCCACAACTACAAATTTCTCATTGAATGTGATGACCCGCTAAAATTTGGTCTGATGATTCATTTTTTTTACCCTCCAATGCCCACCCTATTTGCTTCTAATCCAAATTTCACGCTATTCCCTCGAATTTCCCATTGTTTTGTCGAAAACTGAATTTTTCATTAATTTAAAAAAACCTTTCTCACAGCCGCACATCGCGGAAGCCCTCAGTGCCGTATTCAGATCAACATACTCCTTCAACCCGGGGGATAGCTTGAAGGGGATAGCCTGGGTGATTCTCACAAGCTCCATCCCCATGTTGAGACACCACCTGAGATTATAATAATAAATAATCTTTCTGTTTTTTTTTTTTTTTTTTTTTCCGAGACTTCAGTCTTCTGACTGGTTTGATGCGGCCCTCCCGAATTCCTATCCTGTGTCAACCCCTTCATCTGAAAGCAGCATTTATGGCCAACGTCCTCAATTTTTGCTGGATGTATTACCACATCTGTCTTCTTCAAAAGTTTTTAACCTCTACAACTACCTCCAATACCATGGAGATCATTCTCTGATGTCTTGATAGATGTCCAGCCATTCCGTCCTTTCTCCTGGTCCATGTTTTCCTCATACTCATTTCCTGTCCGATTCTGCGCAGATCTCCCTCATTCCTTACCTTATCAGTCCACCCAATTTTCAACATCCGTCTGTAGCACCACATCTTAAATGCTTCGATTATCTTCTTTTCCGGTTTTCCCACAGTCCATGCTCACTAACATACAATGCAGTGCTTCAAGCGCACATTCTCATAAATTTATTCCTCGCATTCTGGGCTATGTTAGATGCTAGTAGACTTCTCTTGGACAACAATGCCCTCTTTCCGAGTGCCAGTCTGCATATTATATCCTCCTTCCTCCGTCCATCATTCGTTATTTTCCTGCCTAGGTAGTAGAATTTCTTAACTTCATCTACTTTGTGACCATCAGTCCTGATGTTAAGTTTCTCGCTGAACTTATTTCAACTACTCTCATTACTTTCGCCTTTCTTCGATTTACTCTCAATCCATATTCTAGAGACAATAGACTGTTCATTCAGCAGATAATTTAATTATCCTTCACTTTTACTCAGAACAGCGATGTCATCAGCGAATCATATCACTGATATCCCTTCACCTTCAATTTTAATTCCACTCCTGAATCTTTCTTTTATATCCAACATTGCTTCTTCAATGTACAGAGTAAACAGTAGGGGCGAAAGATTACATCCCCGTCTTACACCCTTCATAATCCAAGCACTTCGTCCTTGGTCGTCCACTCTTATTACTTCCTCTTGACCTCTTGGCTCTTGTACATATTGTGCATTACCCGTCTCTTCCTACAGCTTACAACTATCTTACTCAGAATTTAAAACCTCTTGCACCATTTTACATTGTCGAACGCTTTTCCCACGTCGACAAATTCTATAAGGGTGTCTTGATTTCTCTTTAGCCTTCCTTCCGTTATCTACAGCAACGTCCGAATTGCCTCTCTGGCGCCTTTACCTTTCCTAAAGTCAAACTGATCGTCATCTAACTTACCCTCAATATACTTTTCCATTCTTATGTAAATTATTCTTGTAAGCAGCTTCGATACATTAGATGTTAAGCTGACCGTGCGATAGTTCTCGCACATGTCAGCTCTTGGATTTTTCGGTATTGTGTGGATGATATATTTCCGAAAGTCAGCTAGTATGTCCTCAGACTCATACATTCCGCACACTTTACCTTGGTGCCACTCCGTCAATGATTTTTTAAATTCTGACGGAATGTTATGTATCCCTTCTGCCTTATGTGATTTTAAACCTCCAAAGATCTCTTAAATTCCGATCCTAATACTTATTTCATCTAAACCGACTCATGTTTCTTCTTCTATCACATCAGACAAATCTTCCCTCTCATAGAGGCCTAAAATGTACTTTTTCACCTATCTGCTCTCTCATCTTCATTTAACAGTGGAATACCCGTTGCACTCATAAGGATTCCACATTAAATTTTAATTTCTCCGAAGGTTGTTTTGACTTTCGTATATGGTGAGTCAGTACTTCTGACAGTCATTTCTTTTTCGATTTCTTCACATCTTCCCATCAGGAATTTCGTCTTAGTTTCCCTTCACTTCCTTCTTATTTCATTCCTCAGCGACCTGTATTTCTGTGTTCCTAAATTTCCCTGAGCCTTTTTGTACTTCCTTCTTTCATCGATCAAGTGAAATATTTCTTCTGTTATCCATGGTTTCTTCGAAGTTACCTCCTTCGTACCTATGTTTTTCTTTCCAACTACTGTGATGCCCTTTCTAGAGATGTCCATTCCTCTTTAACAGTAATAACTACTGAGCTACACTACACTGAACACTACCGAACTACACTGAACTACACTACTGCTGTGACTACAGCCTTAGAGGACTTAAAGCGTCTCTCATCATTCCTTAATACTTCCGTGTCTCACTTGTTTGTGTATTGATTCTTCCTATCTAAACTCTTAAACTTCAACCTGCTCGTCATCACTACTACATTGTGATCTGAGTCTATATCTGCTCCTGGGTATGCCTAACAATCCAGTATCTGATTTCGGAATCTCTGTCCGACCATGACGTAATTTAACTGAAATCTTCCCACATCACCCGCCCTTTTCCAAGTATACCTCTTCCATTTGTGGATGTTGAACCGAGTATTCGCTATTATTATATGAAATTTATTACGGAACTCAGTTAGTCTTTCTCCTCTCTCATCCCTTGTCCCAAGCCCATATCCTCCTGCAACCTTTTCTCCTTCCCCTCCAACTGCATTCCAGTTCCCCATGACTATTAGATTTCCATCTTTCTTTACGTATTGTATTACTACTCCAGTATTCTCACACACTTTCTCTATCTCTTAATCTTCAGTTAGTGACGTCGGTATGCATATCCGAACTACCGTTGTTGTTGTTGGATTGCTGTCGATTCTGATAATAACAACCCTGTCACTGAACTTTTCAAAGTAACACACTCTCTTCGCTACCTTCCTATTCGTATCGAGTCGCACTCCCATTACATCATTTTCTGCTGCTGTTGATATTACCCTACACTCACCTTACCAGAAAAGCTTGTCATCTTCCCATTTCACCTCACTGACCCTACTATAGCTAGACTGAGCCTTTGCATGTCCCTTTCCTAATTTTCTAGCTTAACCACCATGTTCAAGTTTCTGACATTCCACGCCCATACTCTAGAATTTTATCCTTTCCGTTAGTTATGCAACCCTTTTCTCATGGACAGCTGCTCCTAATGGAGAAATATTCCGGAATCATTTGCGATTGGAAAGTTCATCACGACACTTTTTCAATCGCAGACCACATGTCCTGTGGATACACGATATGTGTCTTCAGTGCAGTGTTTTCCATTGCCCTCGGCATCCTCATACCGTTGATCGTTGTTGATTCTTCCGCCTTTAGGGGCAGTTTCCCACCCTAAGGAAAAGTGAGTGCCCTTGGACAAGGCAGTTAGCAGAATGACGGTGATTTCTTATGTGGGAAGTCTTCCGCCACCAATGCTGATTGTCAATCAAAATTTAAGCTATGGCGGGTTTCCTACCCGGGACCAAGGACGTTTTAATTGGTAATGAAAGACGCCCTCTAGACCACAGGTGCAAATTAACATGGTGGTACTTAATGTAGATATTGCATACTTGTTTGTGTTTCTGACGTATCTTTGGAGAGATCTGAAATATTGAATTAACAATGTGACATTTCATAATTAACACAGAACAATTTAGACGTGATAAAAACTAATTTGATGTTATGTTGTTTGTTACACCAAATATGGTTGATAGGTAGAAGTATTTGACACAAGCAGCAGCAGCACAAGGGAGCAGTTGTTTTTGTTTCGCATTTTGACGATATATGGAACAGTGTTTACAGTAAAACATCTTCAGCAACTATGTAATTCTTCTTCAATAATTAAATTTCGTATGGGGAACCTGGTTTAGAACTGTTTAGGGAAAGTATGTTTCATATTGATTCTCGTATTCTATAGTGAATGCTATGACATTTACGGAAGCAACTGGCGAAACTGTCCATACACAGACTTTTATAGTGAGGAATGAAAACATAAAGGACAATATTTTGTTCAAATCAGGTGGGTGTCAGATGGTCGTTTTAGTTGTAAGTGTTTGCATTATTGATGTGTTTTGGATGTGGAAATAACGCAAAAGCAATTTTTCGACTGTTAATTCAAGATGTTCATATATTTTTGAGGATGGTGAAAAAATTCAGATCGTTCGGATACTTTTGAACACTATCAAAATGACTACTTGGTGGGCTACATTATGAGTGCTTGTTTCGTTTTCTTATTTCATTTTACTGGAGCGTAATGTACTAGGGTATGATAGGAGGGAAGGAGATATGGAGGCAGTAGGTAAAGATGGAGGGGAGATGTTACAAATTACAACTGGGCTAAGTCAACTATGTTTGATTTTTAAACTTTCACCAGCACTACTGTGCTCCTCCTGCTATCATGAATTTTGATTGTCTGGAAAGAGAAGGTGGGAAGGGTAGAGGGAGTGCAAGAAGGCAAAAAGGCACCTTTTTGTATTTCGCACCATCGTGCACTTTTGAATTTCCTGCAGTAACCTGCAACCTTGCACCTTTAAAGTTTCTGCCAGCGCCATCTTTCCGCCAGCAAGTGTTCAGCCTCATAACCTCTGCCCCTGCGTGTACAAAACCCCACCAGCTCTTTCGAGGTCTTATAAGATTATGATGTCAGGTGATCTAATGAAATGTATGTGACAGCTGTCAAGGTTAATGACTGCATTCTAGGTCGAATTGTATCTTGATAACACATTGCCTTCCTACTTCCTTCAAATTTTCATATCAAATAACATTCGAAAATTGGTAGAAGGTTCATAATTGTTAAATATTACGTCACAAATGTATTATACACCTTTTATACAGAATAGCAGAGCAGTTGAGTAGTAGATTAAAATTATGTTTTTGGCTAACTGCTTCTACTGAACTGAAAAGTGTCTTCACAGGGACTGTGCAATAAATGAAGCTGACGTCTAGTATGCCTTTATATCACTCAAGCGAGACTCACAGCCCTGATCAGAATCCGACGGTAACAGTTTACTCACCAGAGCTGATCGCTATATGCAACAGTGAATTATATTCGAACCGAAACACATTTCACTGTGTAAGTACTAAACCATGATATTTAAATTAATAAATGGTACTAGGAAAATAACCATGCTTCAGAAATTATTGCTTGTTGTGGATAGATATGTCCGGGTGAGAATAACACGATGATTGACGTCCAGCTGTTCACATGGGTGCTACCACGGCAGCAGCCAATCACAGAACGCGGTTGGCCACGCCTCTTCTTCCTTTTACCGTTGTCAGATTTCTCTGTTACTGCAGGTAGCGGCTACTGTAGCCAGTTGTAGACGATTCTCGTGGCCGGTAACGAAGACAATTGTTATTAATTTATTTATGTGCTTTGTATCTCTAAGCATCGGGTTTATTTTATGCTACATGGTGACTGAAGCTTGTAGTTGAAGTGTGCAAGACAGTGTGGCTGCTAAGCGGAAGATTCAGCGAGCCATTCATGTTTTGTGTGGTTAAAGAAGTGAGTTTGAGTGCTAGGTGCAAGAATATTTCGAGAAAAAGGGAGACAATTATTCAAATCTGTTGTCTCTAACCAAGGTAGTCGAACGAACTGCAGACAAATTGAAGATTCACAGTGCAAATACGGCGCAGAAGGGAAAGAGCGTGGTTCATCCAAACTGCGGACACTCGGTAAGAAGAGGACAGAACCACGTGAAACGAGGACTTTTTTCAACAAGATGGTGTTCTTCACCACATATATGGATATAAAGAGAGAAAAAACGTCCAACCACAAAATAACTGTGTCACACTATTTGCGAGGCAGTGTTATTCAGTGGTAGCAAAACGTCTTTGTTAACGTTTGTCGAAGCCCTCGGTTTTCTGTATAAAAGAAATAATGGACGGAAACTTATAACTGAGAGAGGCTACATCATAGCGTGGCGTTGTCAATTTTTAAAAACTACAGTTAAAGTGCCGATGAAAACATTAAGTGGTTGACGAAACCGGAAATTCTCTCAGATAATTTTGCACAGATGACAGCATATGTGAAGTTCTGCTGTTCCGGTGGGAAATGGAACAAGAATTATTGTCTTGCATGTTGGAGCTGGAAATGGTTCAAATGGCTCTAAGCACTATGGGACTTAACATCTGAGGTCATCAAACCCCTAGACTTAGAACTACTTACACCTGACTAACCTAAGGACACCACACATATCCATGCCCGAGGTAAGGATTCTAACCTGCGACCGGTGTAGCAGTGCGGTTCCAGACTGAAGCACCTAGAACCGCTCGGCCACAGCGGCCGGCTGCTGGAACTGAATCTGGTTTCTTACCTAACAGTCTTCTCATTTTCATATCGAGGGAAACAAACGACTACCACGAAGAGATGAACCACGATGGCTTTCTGAAGAGGTTCATAGGGCGACTTCTGGAAAACTTAAATCTGCCATCTGTCATGGATAATAGCCCTTCTGTCATGGATAATACCCCACACTACAGTTATTAAACCTAACACTTCAACGATGGCAACAAAAATCGTCGACATTATTGAATGATTGCAACGCCACAATGTGAAAATTCAGGACGATTTATGTAAGTCGGACCGCATGAAACCAGAAAAGAAAAATAAGCCACGGTTTCAGCAGTATGTTGTGGACGTGGTAGATAAAGAACATGGTTGCAGGACTCTTAGATTTGCACCATACTACTGCCACCTTAAAGCTATCGAAATGACTTGGTCACAAAAAAAAATTCATGGCAACAAATAACAAAACCTTAACTGTGGCAGAAATTCAAGGACTATTAGAGGAAGCAGTAGCACAAACAACGCCAGAGAAGTGGAAATGTTATACGCAACATAGAAACGGTTGTTACAAAATGGTTCAAGTGGCTCTAAGCACCATCGTACTTAACATCTGAGGTCATCAGTGTTCTAGCCTCAGAACTACTTAAACCTAACTAACCTAAGGGCATCACACACGTCCATGTCCGAGGCAGGATTCGAACCTGCGACCATAGCAGCAGCGCGGATCCGGACTGAAGTGCCTAGAACCCCTCGCCCACAGCGGCCGGTCGTTGTTACAGAAGATTGGAAAAGTGAAGTGTGTTTCGAGAGTAACAGAGAAAATGTAATTATATCCTTCGGCAATTCCAGTGGCTCGTCCACGGACCAGAGCTCAGATAACGACAGTGTCGAGGAAGAAAGTGATTGTGAACTAAGGGGAATTTACCTTTTAGCGTAATTCGTTTTTACTTTTGTGTTTGTATTTCGTATTTTTGAGCGAATGTTGTGTACTGCAGTTGTACAATGAATCTCGTCTCATAATTATTGAATGCTCATCAGCACAAGTTAGACAGTTTGCATGTACAGTATTTCGATTGGTAAGTACTCCAGCATATTATATTGTTTTAATGTTATTGTATTTACATGAGCAATTTTAACTCCCCTTGCGTATCGAGTACGACAACAGAGCGTGATTCATTCTGATTATTGTAAAAACAGTGCTCATTCTGTTGCTTTTGTTGAGATATGTAGACCATATGAACGCGACATCATTTTGTATATGGGAGTGCGTTTGTTAAGCTACAAAGATATAACGCTCCTCTTAAGCGAACTCACTACCACAGATAAAAGGCGGATTGAGGAGGTTGTTCAGTAATGAACCACATAACTGTTGCTGCTACGGCCATAATGCGCGCGCACGCACCGCCAAACCGAAAACGTCGCCTGCTTCCACGCTCAACTGTGCTTCGCTGTCAGTCACTTTGTTACTCTGATTCGGGTATAAATACACTCGTGTGTATAACTTAAGGAGAGAGTATTTTTCGCATGTTGTGTTACAGACAAATAACATAGTTCGGTGAAACTTGGGTCATACGTAGAAACAACTGCTACAGTACAATTCAGTACAATACAGGAGTTAACTGAAAGATGTACGCAATAAGGTGACCAGAAATGCACTGTCACTAAAAGTCAATAATTGCATTAATATCACAGCTATTAATGAAGGTCATTTCGACGCTACGCGTAGCACTTAATAGAGTGCATGACCACCACATACAACAGTACATTCGCTGATCGCAAGGTTGGAAGGGTGTTTTATGCAGGGGTGTTCCATCCGCATGAATGACAACTGCACGACGGACATAGGTGCATCTGTACCTGTTGTAATACATCTTTCCAAAGGATTCAACACGTGCTTGATAGGATTTAAGGAACAGGCAGGCCAGGTCATTCGCAGAATCTTCTTTCGTTTTAAGAGATCCTCTACCTGCGCTTTTCGATGCGGTCCCGCACTGTCTTCGATATAAATGAAGTAACGAAGAAAATCACCCCTAAAAAGACGCAGATGAAGGTAGAATATAGTGTCGCGGTAATGTTGACCAGTGAGTGTACAGAGTTCAGCGATATGGAGGGTAGTACGCCGAGGCTACACTATTGCTCCTCACACAATAACACCTGGGCCACCAAAGCGATCGTGATTCATAATGTTCCTGGTTGTAGCACATTTTCTCACCTGTCGCCAAATAAGGGTACGTCAAGCATTGTAGCAAATGGGCATTTTTGATGTTCCAGGTGACGTGGTGTCAACAAAGTTCTGGTTTGCTCTCCTGGAACCTTGTACAGATGTCCAGCTCACACAGAGATGGTCATAGTTCCGTTGACGATTTGACTCATTGAATGGCTTACAGAGGGAAGTGCAGGTCTACTTTCCTGGAATGAGTATGTAATTTTTAAGCGATACCACGAATTAAATTGAACTGTTTCATGCAATAGTTAACACAGTTTCTGATACAATCGCAATTACATTCTGGTTATTGTTGTTGTGGTCTTCAGTCCTGAGACTGGTTTCATGCAGCTCTCCATGCTACTCAATCCTGTGCAAGCTTCTTCATCTCCCAGTACCTACTGCAGCCTACATCCTTCTGAATCTGCTTAGTGTATTCATCCCTTGGTGTCTCTCTAAGATCTTTACCTTCCACGTGGCCCTTCAGTACTAAATTGGTGAACCCTTGATGCCTCAGAGCATGTCCTACCAACCGGTCCCTTCGTCTAGTCAAATTGTTCCACAAATTTCTCTTCTCCCCAATTGTACTCAGTACCTCCTCATTAGTTATGTGATCTACCCATCTAATCTTCAGCATTCTTCTGTAGCACCACATTTCGAAAGCTTCTCTTCTCTTCTTGTCCAAACTGTTTATCGTCCATGTTTCACTTCCATACATGGCTACACTCCATAAAAATACTTTCAGAAACGACTTCCTGACACTTATATCTATAATCGATGTTAACAAATTTCTCTTCTTCAAAAACGCTTTCCTTGCCATTTGCAGTCTACATTTCATATCTTCTCTACTTTGACCATCATCAGTTATTTTGCTCCCCAAATACCAAACTCATTTACTACTTTAACTGTCTCATTTCCTAATCTAATTCCCTCAGTATCACCCAGTTTAATTCGACTACATTCCATTATCCTCGTTTTTCTTTTGTTGACGTTCATCTTATATCCTCCTTTCAAGACAGTGTCCATTCCGTTCAACTCTTCTTCCAAGTTGTTTGCTGTCTCTGACAGAATTACAGTGTCAAACATTCTGGGACATTCTTCAGATTCATAGATAGTGAACTACTGCACTATCGAACAATGTGATAAAATAATTTCATTCCCGTGAACCTCAGAACAACTCCCTACTAAGACTGCTTGCGACGTTTAAATATACCCAATCATTGTCTGTCTACGTGGAACCTCTGTCTCTTGGTTCTGGCCAATCAACGGCCAAATAAAGCATTATGTGACCTACCAGTGAGAAGCGAGAAAACAGTGATCGTATGAAGAACCCTGGCTTAGCTCGAGATCACGGCACTACAGTTCATGCATTAATGGTATTTGAGCCATATTTCACAACATTACAATCTGCACCAGCCCAATCAGCCGTAAATGTTGCGTGTTTGATTCGATCCTGTTAATGCTGTAATGGTGAATACAAACAGAAAGAAACTGAACCGTTACAAATCATAAAATCACCCGCTAGCTGTCTTAATCCATCTGGCGATAGGCTGCCTTTTAATTCAGGTGCCAAATTATAGTTATAAAATTGAAAATATGATCGTGATTATTGAAGTTAATTTGCGTGAAATCTGAAAGGAGAACCACCATGTATTCGACGACAGTGTCTTGGCACGATGAGCGGTTATTAGATGGGGAATGGAACGTCGCAGCGGGCAGCGAGCTCTGCTGGAATCGGTGACCCGGCACTCGTCGGCCCATCGCGCGGCTGGAGCGCGCATTACTGCACGCCATGCGGTTCGCTTTATCGGAATTACAAATCGGCCCGCGTGCTCGGCCGGCGTAACGCGCGTGTGTGTGCGCCCGTTTCGTGTCCAGAGCACATGGCAGACTTCGAAATTGCTATTGCTGCACTTAGGGCGAATTATTTGACAGCGGGGCTGCAGATACGGCAGTCTAACGACTGGGGGGAAAAGCCACTTCTGGCAAGACCGCCCGCGCCACGCGGAACGCCCGTCTGTCAAGGCGGGTCTTCCGGAGCTGAGCGCTCACTCAACGCCAGGCGCACGCTTCGCCGCCGGCAGCGCGACCAACCTGCTCTCACTGTGGGCACCAGCCATCACACGAGGCACGCTGAATGCAGATTGTTTCGAGAGGAATAGTAAGTGCTCGCTGTTACCCGCCGCTGTGCTCGGAGAGCGGCCGTTTTGCTACGGTGAATGATTGTGTGTAAGTACGTAAGCTGCTCTAGTGCAGTAACATCAGCTGGCTACCCTCATACGTCTGCCTGTTTGGGTAAGCATCGCTAGTGATGTGCGCCCCACTCCTCCCTCCCCCACCCCTTACCAAAGCTGTCCCAATGCAGAATGCGTTGGCATGCACAGTGTGGCTGCAGAGTAGTGCATACAAAGGGGCATGGGCAGGAGCACGCATCTATGCATCCTGCTCTTGAAGTAGCTATACACTGTACAACATGTACATTTCGCAAGGAATAGTGGCACTGAGCACTATGGGACTTAACATCTGTTGTCATCAGTCACCTTGAACTTAGAAATACTTAAACCTAACTAACCTAAGGACATCACACACATCCATGCCCGAGGCAGGATTCGAACCTGCGACTGTAGCGGTCACGCGGTTCCAGACTGAAGCTCCTAGAACCGCACGGCCACACCGAAGGAATAGTGTGAAAGTATTTACTAAACACCATGAAGATTGTTTAAACCTTGTATTCCTTATTTTTAATCATACCAAGCAGCACATGTCAGCCGGCCCAGTGGCCGAGCGGTTCTATAAAAATTTTCAAATGTGTGTGAAATCTTATGTGACTTAACTGCTAAGGTCATCAGTCCCTAAGCTTACACACTACTTAACCTAAATTATCCTAAGGACAAACACACACACACCCATGCCCGAGGGAGGACTCGAACCTGCGACGGGACCAGCCGCAGAGTCCACGACTGCAACGCCTAAGACCACTCGGCTAATCCCGCAAGGCCGAGAGCGGTTCTAGGCGCTACTGTCTGGAACCGAGCGACCGCTACGGTCGCAGGATCGAATCCTGCCTCGGGCATGGGTGTGTGCGATGTCCTTTGGTTAGTTCTGCTTAAGTAGTTCTAAGTTATAGGGGACTGATGACCTCACAAGTTATGTCCCATAGTGCTCATAGCCATATGAACTATTTTTTGAAGCACTTATCAATCAATAAATAACATTCTCAAGAGTATGTTAGACATCAAAAGTCAAACAGTAAATTGTTTCCTCAAAGTGGAATTATTTATCCTTGATTCTCGTAATGTTCTGCAAATCGACAAGTATCTTGTATTACACTCTTTCTAAAGTAGGCTAACAAAGTCTCTCCTAGCGTTATAAGCGGCCCCTATATCAAAATTCATTAACATCGGTTCAGCGTAACCGACAGGTTTACTTTCGCATTTATACAGTGCGTTCGAAAACTCTCATTATAAACTTCTGGGACTTGAACAGTGGAGTGAGGAGATAATACTTTCAACTGGAATTCATGTCCGTAAGCGTACCGTTTCCGTGCTACAGTCATTTGAAAACATTTTGGTAACGCGACCACGTTTACAAGTAACTGATTAGACCTCACTTGTTTTACCATTTCACTCGTTTAATTTAACGCAGTGCAGCCCCTGCTAACAGTGAACGTACCGTTTCTCGAAGGCGTAACGTAGTTGTGGCGAAAAATTTATGCGATAAAGCCGGATGTTGTGGAGAATGAACTCGGTAAACGCGTCAAGCAGGTCTTCGTTCGCTGTGAGCTTTGACATTCACAGCGATCTCGTCGGTGTATTCAGCAAACATGTACTCAACCACGTTGCTCGAACACACAGACACGTGGATGACGCTCCAGCCAGGTCACAAAGGCAGGACACACGCCAAATGACATAAGCCGATCCTTCCACCCCTACCCCATCCCCAATGACTTCGCTGTTGCATCCCTAACTAGCAAACATGTTTTCAAACGGATCTAGCACGGAAACGGTACGTTTCCATACGTGGGTCGCCATTCAAAATATTATAAATTCACTCCCTTATAGAAGTCCTAAAAGTGTGAAACTGGAGTTTCCGAACACCCTATAATATTAATACAGCTAGAAGTTTCAATGAAAATATCTTTTTCCAATGATTCATTTTTGTAACCTAAACCTGTATGGTTCCCCAAGCTATGATCGATTTATGTGTGAAAACAGCGTGAAAGAATTTAGCGTGTTCAAAAAGACAAACAGACAGGGACGTCGATTTCAACAAAAACTTCAAATCACGATGTTTTTGAAACGTGATCCAATTTTGATTAAATAAAGCCTGTACTGTGACTCAAGGTACACACACAAATTGCACGTGTAACCCGATGAAAATTCGTCCAGCAGGTTTGGAGATAAGCTTGTGCAAACAGAGAAACAAACTGATACAATGCATTTACATATAAATTTTAATCACAGTTTCTTTTCTTTCTGTGGCCCTATTTTGATTAAATCAGCCTACAGAGGGTCAAAGTGCTGATGAAGTTACTTATTAACACCCTACCTAAATCGCTATAGTATCTTTGGAGTATCTTGTTCAAACAGACATAGAGAGAGACGCGACAGTTTCACAGATTTATTAATAGTACACGTTTAAGTACGTGGTAGAGCAGATCAAGGATGTGCGATGAGAATCAAACTTTAAAGAATATCCGTGCTGAGAGTTCAATCATCGCTATTTCATTATCGATAATGAAGTCTTTGAAACTTCGTATCATCAATTAAAGACAAAATATCGACCTACAACGTTACTTGCTACAACCGTTAGCAATTTTTCCGTAATTTAAGCCGAGCTTCTTCCTCAGCAAATCTCATAGCGACATCAGTGCAATTATTAAACTTTTAGAAACAGCAACTTGAAGAAACAGTCATTGATCCTGTTATGCCCTCATGTTCATTTTCATAATAGAAGTGTCTTCTGAATGTCTGAAAAACCGCCTAAGTCATTTACGGTCGTGAAGATCTTTGTAATGTGGTATAAAAAATGTTCCGTAGCAGATGATGAGCTTAAAGGAAAATGGCTGAGATCGCAAAGTAATTCAAGAAGAATCGATTAGATGGATTCGTTCTATATGATTGAAAGATTTACGCGGCTGCCTCCTGGGAATAAACATATCATTAACTGCAATGACAAGGCATGAACAATCATTAACATGGGCAGGTATTGTAAATATGCCAATGGTTGTGGCATTCTGTGGCCTACAGAAATGGCTAATAGTTACAGTTCGGTAGAAGCGTACATTTCAGGCAATAAAGTAAACCCAATAATCATTATACTGAATAACAGAAGACCTGGCATGTGACGACTACAGATTATCGGACAAAATCTGAAGAATATCACCATAACATAAATCTGGAAGTGAATGGAACTAAATGAATATGACAATATATTAGCCACGTAAACTTCACTCGATCCTAGATTCGATAGAGTACGCTTTCAAGGCGCTTTCGTTTGTCTGACGGCAACCAGAACGACCAAGTACTTGTTTGTAGCAGTTGAAATGCCCATCAGTGAGGATTACAGGGAAACGAAGAAAACACATTTGATTTATGGAGTGAACAATATAAAACACAATAAAAAAACTATTCGCAAACTGGGACGATCTGTAATAGTATATTGGAGTGCCTATGTTACTCCGCACTACGATGCAATATTCCTTCGGGCATGCATGCTTGGAACCGGCACTGAGGCGACTGCAGTGTTATGAAACATAAGAAACGTCCTCACATTTGCGAATATGGACAACTCTAATCTGTATAATGGAAGGACGCCAGTCATATTTTGTGCAGGATCTGGACTCAAAACCTGATTTCCCGTTTATCGCGAACGAATGCCTTATCATTATGCTATCCGAGCCCGACTGATGGCCAGACACATGGCTGACGACATATGAAGTCTGGGTCTGCCATGAGTCGTATTCGGATATCCTAACGATTAGGCCACCGCTCGCGATAAGTAGGAAATCCCGGTTCGAGTCTCGGTCTGGCACGAATGTCATCATTCCACTGCACAGCTGACCGTTGCTCATATTCGCAAGTGCGAATATATTTCTTGTATTATCTGAAAGGTCGCGATCTAGAATCCGGATCATAAACAAGATGTCCCCGACTGCTTATTATCAGCCATCGACAGACGTCGATGATGCACTCCAAATCAACCTTAATGATCTGCCGACATCGCCCCGCCCTAGTATAGAATCACATCATTGATACCACCAATCCAAAGCTACAACATATCAAATTTTTGAACTGTATAGGCACATCATCTCAAACATCTCCCAAGCGAGAAATGCCCTCTGTCAACAACGTCAAAAAGGGTAAATTTCTCTCAAAATGTTACTGGTACGGTTTAGTACAAATTGAGGGATGCTTATGTTAGTTACTGCTGCATTTACTGATTGATAATGTGGCTTGCTATGTGGCAAATTTGTTCTTCCCATCGACAGTGGCGAGATT
The DNA here is from genome assembly GCF_023864275.1 of Schistocerca cancellata. NCBI lineage: Eukaryota > Metazoa > Arthropoda > Insecta > Orthoptera > Acrididae > Schistocerca > Schistocerca cancellata. The sequence continues at coordinate 445,550,741 of NC_064630.1, read as the reverse complement.
TCTGGAGGGTTGTGGTGGGGCGCTCTGCTAGAGTGCGCTTGATATGAAGGGGCATCGACACCAGCGCCTCTTGGGCCGTTTTGTGTTGGCGCGGTGAAGCGAGCAGCAGTTCAAGGGCGTCCAAGATGCGGGACAGAAAGAGGAAAAGACTGGAACCTGGTGTGCCTTGTAGCCGGCCAGCGTGTTGTGCGTCGTAACGGTCAACCTGGGGCGTGTCCGAAGTGTTCACGGACGTCGCCTATTTGGAGAATGAACGGTGTTCAAAAATCGTTCAAATGGCTCTGGGCACTATGGGACTTAACAGCTGAGGTCATCAGTCCCCTATAACTCAGAACTACTTAAACCTAACTAACCTAAGGACATCACACACTTCCATGCCTGAGGCAGGATTCGAACCTGCGACAGTAGCGGTGACGCAGTTCCAGACTGAAGCGCCTAGAACTGCATGGCCACTCCGGCCAGCAATGAACGGTGTCTTCTCCCGGTGTTCAAGAGGAGATTGTGGCCCGAAACCAGAGACGTGGAAGTATGAAAATTTTAGTTCTCCCGGAAGTGCGCAGAGCACCTAGTGTTGTGATCATGTGTTGTGCTTTTATGACCTACGTCCCCTTCATGGATGGCTGACAGATTTGGTAATAGTGAAGTTAATGTTGTGTTTTCAGACACAGTGCGGCCCTTGCAAGTTGTTGAGTCTATACTACACGGTGTCACCATGGTGTATAAGAAAGTGTTTTCGCACCAGAATGTGTGATCATTGTATACAGCTATAAAATTTCTTATGTTTTACGTTGCTTTCGTTTGTCAGTACGCCGCCAGTTTGGTGCCGGTCGATCTGGAGTGCAATAGTTCTTTTTGACTTTACATGTGCCCTCATTCACATAAAATAGGCAGCGGCCGCTGTGGTGGCGTTGCCGTGGCTTTGGGCGAGACTCCTTCTAGCGGTGAGCTGAGGCCCTCGTGATGAGTAGGCCCGGGAAGCGGAACAGTGGATTTCTGCCCCATAGCTTTAGTTAACGCTCATCTGTGGAGTAGCGCGCAGTGCCCGTAAGGAATGTAGGAGCTGTCATGATTTCCGAGTCTGATAGGTGCAAAGGGTAAACGTCAATCTCACTCAGCTGTGGACAGCATGTGTATCCTCATGCCCAGCATCACTAGCGAATTACGTGACGCGATGGTGCTTATGTGGAGTTGAGCCATTTATTGAACGTGGAACGTACTTGCATATTTTTGGTCGACGTGTTACTTGCTACACTTTGTAGTATGTTGACCTAGGATGAGGGGACAGTTTGTGGAATCTGTTGACCCAAACCACTGGACGCATCGTTTGGCGGGGTGCTATTTGCAAAAGTGTGCCTTATCTGTCTAAAGGGCCAATGTGAGAATCCGTTTCCTCTGGGTCGGCACTGCAGCACTGGAAAATGAAATTTAAAGTGTTCTTCCTGTTATGAAATGCTACATTGGTAATGAGATGGTGCCCTCTCTGTTCATTGATACACTTATGTCGCAAGTGTCAAATGTTCTCAAGTATCAATAAGGTGACACTTCTTTTTTTTTAAATACATTCGTGGCCTAGAGCTTCACGGTCAGCCTAAACCCTTGCCCCCTTTCCATTATTTTTTTAATCAGTCTCCTGACTGGTTTGATGCAGCCCGTCAAAATTCCTCTCCCGTGCCAACCTCTTTGTCCCAGTGTAGCACTTGCAACCCGCATCATCAGTTATTTGCTGCATGTCATGCAACCTCTGTCTTCCTCCACAGCTTTGGGTCTCTACACCTCCCTCTAATACCATGTAGCTCATTCTCTGTGTCTTAAAAGATGACATATCATCCTGTGCCTTTTTCTGGTCAGTGTAAAATTAAATTTGGAGTGTTGTTCCTGTTTCGAAATGTTATTTCCTGTCCGATTCTGCGCAGAGCCTCCTCATTCTTTACCTTATCAGTCCACCTATTTATCAAGATTTGTCTGTAGCACCACATCTCACATACTTGAATCTTTTCTATTCCGGTTTTTTCCGATGTCCATGTTTCCCTACCATACAGTGCGATTCTCCAAACGTACATTCTCAGAAATTTCTTCCTCAAATTAAGGCCGGTGATACTAGTAGTTTGCTACTGGCCAGGAATGCCCTTTTTGGCACTGCTAGTCTGCTTTTGATGTCATCCTTGAACCGTCCAACATTTTGGTTATTTGGCTCCTGGATAGTAGAACTCCTTCACTTCACCTGCTTCGTGACTATCAATCCTGGCGTTAAGTTTCTCACTGTTCTCATTTCTGCTACTTCTCGTTACTTTCGCCTTTCTTCGATTTACTGTTAATCCATATTCTGTAGACATCAGACTGTACATTCCACTCAGCAGATAGTTTAATTCTCCTTCCCTTTACCCAGAATAGCAATGATATCATCGAATCATATCATTCATATCCATTCACCTTCAATTTTAATTTCAGTCCTGAATCTTTCTTTCATTTCCATTATTACTTCTTCAATGTATAGATTAAACAGTAGGGGCGAAAGATTACATTCCTGGCTTACACCCTTCTTAAAACAAGCACTTCGTCCTTGGTCGTTCACTCTTATCATTCCCTCTTGGCTCTTGTACATGTTGTGTATTACCCGTCTCTCCCTATAGATTTCTTTAAGTTCTTCCTTACATTATCAACCACGATGTCAGAGTTGCCTCTCTGGCGCCTTTATCTTTCCTAAAGCCATAGTGATCGACAACTGACCTATCCTCAGTTTTTTTTCCATTCTTCTCTAAATTATTCTTGTCAGCAACATGTATGCATGGTCTTTTAAGCAGATTATGTGGTAACTCTCGCACCTGACAATGCTTGCAGTTTTCAGAATCTTGTCGATGATATCTTTGTGAAATCGTATGCCACCAGATTTATACACTCTACACACCAACGTGACCAGTCGTTCTGACTTAAAAAGCTCTGTTGGGAATGTTATCCATCCAGTCTGTCTTATTTGTTCTTACAGGACACATAGAAAATGTTTTGGGGAAGGATAACCATAGACTGCGTTTTATTGGTAATACACAGAAACTGTAACAGACCTACTAAGGAGACTGCCCACACTACACTTATCCTACCTCTTTTAGAATACTGCTGCACAGTGTGGGATCCTTACCAGACAGGACTGACGGAGTACATCGATAAAGTTCAAAGACAGACAGCACGTTTTGTATTATCTAGAAATATGGAAGAGAGTGTCACTGAAATGATACAGGATTTGGGCTGGACATCATTAAAAGAAAGGCGTTTTTCGTTGCGACGGAATCTTCTCACTAATTTCCAATCACCAACTTTCTCCTCCGAATGCGGAAATATTTTGTTGACACCGACCTACATAGACAGGAACGATCACGAAGATAAAATAAGGGAACTCAGAGCTCGTACGGAAAAATATGAGTGTTCATTCTTTCCACGCGCTATATCAAATTGGAACAATAGAGAATTGTGAAGGTGATCCAATGAACCCTCTGCCAGGCACTTAAATGTGATTTGCAGAGTATCCATGTAGATGTAGATGTTGATGTAGAAGTCGTCCAAAGTTCATTTAAATTCTGACTGTAATACTGGATCCACTATCCCTTCCAAACTGACTCAAGTTTCTTCTTCTATCACATCACACTAGTCATCCCCTGATAGAGGCTTCCAATACACTCATTCTACCCATCCGCTTTCTCCTCTGCATTTAAAAGTGGAATTCCCGTTGGACTCTCAATGTTATCACCATTGCTTTTAATCTCTCCGACTTTCCTATACGCTGAGTCAGTTCTTCCGGCAGGCATTTCTTTTTCGATTCCTTCACATTTTTCATGGAGCCATTTAGTCTTACCTTCCTAGCACTCCCCATCTGTTTCATCCCTCAGTGACTTGTATTCCAGTATTCCAGAATTTCCCTGAACATTTTTGTACTTTCAGCTTTCATCTATCAACTGATGTATGTCTTCTATTACTTATGGTTTCATCGCAACTACATTCTTCGTACCTATGTTTCTGTTTCCTACTTCTGTGATTGCCCTATTTAAAGAGATGTACTGCCAACAGAGCTATTCTTTGTTGCTGCATCTATGGTCTTGGAGAAGTTCAAGTGCATTTCGTTACTTCTTAGTACTTCTGCATCCCGTTGCTCTGAGTAGTGATTTTTCATGACTGATCTCTTAAACTTAAGCCTACTCTTCATCACTACTACATTGTGATCTGAGTCTCTATCTGCTCCTGGGTACGTATATGATGTCGGAATCTCTGTTTGACCATGATGTAATCTAACTGAAATCTTCCTGTATCACCAGGCCTTTTCCAAGTACACACCCTCTTCCTGCGATTCTTGAACCGAGCATTCGCTATTACCTGGCAGAAATTTATTACAGCTTTCTTCTCCCTCATCCCTTGTCCCAAGCCCATATTCTCCTGTAAGCTTTCTTCCTACTCCCTCTCCTACAGCTGTATTCCAGTTGCCCATGACTATTAGATTTTCATACTCCTTTGCGTATTGAATTATCCTTTCAGTATCCTCATACACTTTCTCTATCTCTTCATCTTCAGATTGCGGTGTCAGCAGGTGTAACTGAATTATCGTTGTCAGTGTTGGTTTTCTGTCGATTCTGATAAGAACAAGCCTATCACTCTCTGACGAATCCTACTCCATTTTCTGCTGTGTTAATATTAGCGTACACTGATCTGACCAGAAATTTTTGTTTGCTCTAAATTCACTTAACTGGCACCTACTGCACCTAAACCGAACCGTTGCATTTCCCTTTTCAGATTTTCTAGCTTCTCCACCACGTTCAAGCTCCCGACAATCAATGCCCTGACTTCTGGAACGTTATCCTTTCGTGGATTATTCAAAGTTTTTCTCATGGCCACGTAATCCTTGGCAGCCGCATCCCGGAGATCCGAATGGGGACTATTCCGCAGTCTTTTGCCAATGGAGACATCATTCTGATATTTTTTTCAATTACAGGCCACATGTCCTGTGCATATACGGTGGTGTCTTTCATGAAGTGGTTTCCATTCCTTTCTGAATCCCCATGGCGTTGATCATTGCTTATTCTTTGACTTTTAGCGGCAGTTTCCCACCCCAAGGACAAAAGAGAGTGCTGAACCTCTATCCGCTCCTCCGCCCTCTTTGACGCGCCGTTGATAGAATGAGGGTGGCGTCTTATGCCGGAATCCCTCGCCCGCCAGTGCTGATTATTAATCAAGATTTAAGCGATGGCGGGTTTCGAACCTGAGACCGAAGACGTATCGACTTCTTATCAAAGCCACTACCCCTAGATCACTGGTGCCTTATACCTAGTACTTTAGGTAGGTGCGTGAAGTTGTGCTGTCTTTGGAACTAGTTGAGTAGAGGATCGAGGCTTACAATAATATAGTATAAATCCTTATGCCGTGTAGGCGGAACATCTCTGCTAGCCGGCCGCGGTGGCTGTGCGGTTCTAGGCGCTCTAGTCCGGAGCCGCGCTACTGCTACGGTCGCAGGTTCGAATCCTGCTTCGGGCATGGGTGAGTGTGATGTCCTTAGGTTAGTTAGGTTTAAGTAGTTGTAAGTTCTAGTGGACTGATGACCACTGCAGTTGAGTCCCATAGTGCTCAGAGCTATTTGAACCATTTTTGAACCATCTCTGCTAAGTATTGACTGTTTTTGTGTCATGTCTCCCTCTGGCCTGTTGGTTAGATTACGCATAGCTGGTAAAGCGCGGATGTAAGCTGTAGCGAACGGAATAAGGCCGGCGCTCTGCTACCAAAGAGAAAGTGAGTGGCTCGCAGAAGTGACAGTTGGAGGTCCGTGTTGACTGAGGAAGTGTATGCACTCCGCACTGGCCGAACATTGCTGGGAGGCGGCGACCTCGTCAGTGAAGAGTCATCGTCGACATCACTTTGGTTGGGAACTTGACTGTCATCTACACAACAATAGAAGGAAGCGACCTTGCATGGAGAACTGCTGCTTGCCCGTGTTGTGGACTGTGATGAGACTTTTAACTCTGTGCATAATGGTTGTCTCTGCGCCTTATTATTATTTGTACCATTACTCCGGACTGGTCCTAAATACTTTTTTACGAATTGTCGAGAACGTATATTACATTTTGAAGTTGTGTTATTTATTCGCCACATTACTGAATAACGTGATTTGCTTTCGGTGTGTGAACGACGCACTTTCCGTAACATCATTTGGTGGACTACTTGCCATGTTTTGTTGTCTCATGTTTTCCAATGTTTTAAAGTGTTCCCTATTTGCTAAAACAACGTTCTAGGTGCCAACTGTAAGGTTACCAATAATTGGTCCGACCGATATTATCTCCTATACTTTGCATTTTACGAAAATAGTGTTTATTCAGTTCATTTTTGTTCATGTTCCAAAACGTGATTTTACGCATTGGCTTTAAATTTAAAAGTGTTTAATTATGTCTGTATGTATATATAACAGGACAGATTAGCCATTACGTTCTGATTTGTCATCAGGGATCTCACTGTACGCCTAAGTTAATGCAGTGACAGTCACCAAACAGATTTCGTAATACATCCGTCAAAAGAGATGTACCCGTACGACAGCTGGCCCGTTGTGTACATTAAATCCGCATTAGCATCCATCTATATTATTTTAAATAATCCCTGTCAGTTTATTATTTGTCAGTTGGTTTGTTGCTGCCCACTGGGCCTTGGTCACCCTGTTTGTGTGTTTGAGTGGCTACTTCCGTTGTTTTCTGAGATTAAGCGTGGGTTTCACTAGGAATTTTCAGTTATTTAGTCGTTATTCTATTTGATTTACAAGATTTTTTAAACCTATAAGTAAATCTAAGATACACTGCACAAAAGCGTCCTTCAGTACAAGCTCAACCTACTGCTTTGCTTGGCCATAGCGCGGTGGGAACAGGTTGTATAGTTTCTTATGGACTTTTTGTGTTTTCAGCAAATTTCACGCAAACCCCAACGCGCCTTCGCCAGTTATAAGACTTGTTTACGTGGCCACCGGCAATTTAATCGAGTCACGTCTATCCTTTAAAATAATGTTAAAGTTCCTTGCAAGCAAGAGTCTAAACTTTGATTATCGCTGTAGTCTCAACGTTAATATTTTTGTTCTTAGTCAGTAATTGTCCTTTGGGTTCTCACAGCTTATCTCAGTGTGATATCCTTTTATCATAGCACAGTAAGCAGTTAGCGCAGTTCTTCTGAATAATTTTGTTAGCTACATGTATTGTAGTTACGTGTGAAACATATTCTTAATGTACCTTACGGAATTTTTCAGTCGATTCCTTCTGTTAAATGCTTGTACTGTGTCTGCTTGTAGCCTCAAATTATTTTGACTTACTGATGAGTTGCATCCTTCATTGAGCCTTAATCCAACTTTGCAGTTGACAAGTTTTGTCAAGCTTGTTGGCGGCCACTGCTGAATAATTGTGATTTAATGGACCTGGATTTAAAATTCATTTATTCTGCAACTGTTTCAAAATTAAGTCTTTTGGCTTGGCTTCTCTTTGGGTATCGCTTTACATTTGGTCTTACACTGTTTCTATTTTATTTGTGTTTTGTTGATCGGTTACGATTTTTTAACTACCTGCGCTGCAGGTTATCTAATTAAGACTTTTTTCCTTACTGTCATTTATTTTATTTGTGTATTTTTTTCATTCTAAAGATTTTTTTGTAATAAACTCGTGTCAAAACGTACTTAATATTTTGTACCAATACTTTTCCACACTGCAACTTAGACCCAATCGTTTCACTATTGCTGTGGCAAGTATTCATTTTTAGCATACTGTTTTATTCTGAGTGCTGACTTATAACGTTACTCGGACTGATACTGCGATATCTCTTCTTGTTGGGTACTCATGTTGTCCGTCACTGCAACTGAATAAGATTGTTACTAAGGATACTATATCTGCTTAGAATAACCTTTTTAATTGTTATTATTTTGTGCTGTGGCAAATTTAATGAATTTTTCAGGGGAGACGGAGCACTTTTCTTCTGCTGTCAAGGATTTGTGTGGATGCCATTTGTTTTTATTTTAGACGGAACATTCGACTGTCAAGATATTCAAAATGAAGCCGACACTCACACAATTACTAGCCTGAACCCCAGTCCACCCAAATCCTGTGTTAGAAAATTAATTAGCTGCTATTTAAGCCGTTCTCTAATGAATCATTTTACATTGATGTTAAAAAAATTTATGGTTTTGGATGGATTATTATCAACCATCAGTGTTTAGACGTCGAAGGTAAAATATAAATCAGCATCGATGATTTTCAATTTTGTCACTGCTAGTATAGACTAATGCAGATAAAATATTATATATGCATTTGCTCGACAGTTACTAGTTAGAGATATACGCTGTTCGAACGCAACCCAACAAATACTCACAACAACCATCCGGTGTTAGCCTAGTATTAAGATTCATTGCTGATCGTAAAATAATCTAAACCAGAGCTCTTGCATCAAATAGCTTATGTTGCAACGTATCCCTGGAATAATAGTTGCGAAACTGAACATAATGTGAGTTTACCCTGCTGAATCGAAGAGTGCTTATAATGTGCTCATAATAGGATCGTTGCTGTAGATCCTTGTATGTTTTGATCGATGTTGCCTTGGACGCAGGAGATCGTCTGTGTTGTTGTAGATCGTTGGATGTTTTGATCGACGTTGCCTTGGACGCAGGAGGTCGTCTGTAAAAACAAGGCGTCGAATTCGGCATTTACAGGGTAATTATAATTAAAAGTTAAACTTTCAAAACGCTATTGAAATAACACCACTGGGGAGAATGACGCTAAATTGCAACTCAATATTATCGGAGAAGGGGGAAAAAGTTTGACAGAAGAAAGAAAATTGTGTGAAAATTGATCAGTAGATGGCGATGTACATAAATGCCATGCGCACGACCCATTAAAGTTGCTATAAACACGCCGCCGTACACGGCATTTCCTCCTTTCATGTCAGCGATGTTCGCCGTGACTGTCCAATACAGGATCGCGCTCTGCTTGTGAAACTGTATTACAAGAAGGATGCCGGCCTGCAGGAAGTTCGGGACACTAAAGGGTTTGAAATAAGGTGTTGACCCGATGTCTCCCTTGGGTGTGGAGAAAATGTTTTGGAAATTTGAGAAGACGTTTTTTTTTTGTGTGCATCCTGGTAGAGGGAGGAAACGATTTGAGTCGGCGTCAGTGGAATCAGGGGCCACAGCAATGCAGGAAACGAGTGGTGGTGTGCCAACGTGTAGTGCATGGAGAATTACCGGAACATGGACATACCCGTGAGCAAAGTGCGTCAAATCTTACGAAACATCCTTCCTTGCCGGCCGGGGTGGCCGAGAGGTTCCAGGCACTACAGTTAGGAACCGAGCGACCGCTTCGGTCGCAGGATCGAATCCTGCCTCTGGTATGGATGTGGGTGATGTCCTTAGGTTAGTTAGGTTTAAGTAGTTCTAAGTTCTAGGGCACTGATGACCTCCGAAGTTAAGTCCCATAGTGCTCAGAGCCATTTGAACCATCCTTCTTGGTATCCATTTAGAATTACCCTTTGTGCACGAGTTGCTTCCTATTAACGTGCCAGCAAGAAAGACCTTCGCTATAGAATGTCTTGTTTCCATGGAAGTGGACAATGATTGGCAGCGTCATCACTTCTGTCTCTAAGCTGGTCGTAGGTTGCGTTCCAAAAATGAACAGCACAGAGAAAGGAGTGATGACACTTTCTACAGGACCTGACCATCATTTTGCAGGACAATGCTCATGCACGCACAGTGCAAGATCTTACTGATTTGTTTTTACTGATGTGGCTGCTAAGTGCTATAACACCTACTGCACTCCCCTGACTTAAGCCCTCATGAGTTAAATTCGATTTCTAAATTGAAGGAAACACTTTGCGGCATTCGCTTCAGATCTGCTACAAATTCGTCGGGCAATAGACCGCGCCGCTCGAACTGTCAACACAACTGGCACTGCTAAGAGAATTCTACGACCTCCACATCGCTGGCGAAAGGTTATACACAATGCTGGTGACTACTTTGAAGGTCTGAAAACTTTGAAACACATTTTTGTACGAGCTGTAAGTAAATAGTTACAACTATTAAAGTTCCAACCCTCGTATATGGGCAAGCAAAGACCTTTTAAGGACACACGTCACAGGTACCAACTCTTCCTTGTAGATCTTGACAGAGGGGCCGCAAGAGAGACAATTGATACTATACCGGAGCCAGTGGCGCCAGACAGAAGAGTCTAGTAGCTGAATGGCGCCACTGCTCAGCGATATGACCTTGCCGAGGTGGATGGGCTTACGTAACTAATAGTATATCACACTTGTACACACATGCCACTGAGTAGTACAGCACGACAAAAGGTAACGTGTGTTTTATATGCAGTATTTGCTTTTGCCAAGTAGCTGTCACAATGTGGTCAATTAGATTGCTTTATGGTGGTGTTCACTAGGATAAGAAAAATCAACAGGTTCAGTTTGTGTGCAAAAAACCACAATGAGGCCATGATTTATTTATTTTACCTGGCAAGATTAGGGCCTTCAGGCCCTCTCTAACACCTAACCATGCATACTCAGATTGAACAAATTTAAGTTTCTACAGAACATTAAGGACATATAACATGTTATACAGTATTAATGTTAAAGAAAAAAATAGAGATTATAAAAGTAGTACAATGATAATTATAACAATCAGAAAATAATTATAACAATCAAGAATAATAATGATAATAATAGTAATGACTATGTGTATGAAAGTAAACATATTTTTCTTTTATGAATGTCAGTCCTATTGCTAGTTGGGAATAATCTCGTTATATTCTTGCAGCTTGTGAGTTATTCTCATCGAGCAGAGACATACGACGATAGAATGGGGTGAAAGAGATATACAAGAGGTACATAGGTTAGAGGATGAGAAATAGAATGGTAAAATTCGAAGCTATGATGGAGAGGAGAAAGAAAGAGATGAGAGGGGGGCACAACAATGGTGGCTATACCGTCCCTAATATGTAAAATCAATTGTGCCAAAACTATTGTTAAGTGTATTTGCTTGGCATGGCTATGGTGTCATATAATGTGCATTTTTGATTCTGAATTTTAGCAGTTTGTCTGAAGGCGGTTAATAGTGACTGGATTCTGGTTAATTACAGCGGGTCTGTCAGCTTGTCTTATTTTATTTTAACGAACTCTCGTTAAGTTAGTTATGGGCAGATGCAAGTTGTCATTTTATTATGGTACTTTCTTCTGAAGATAATGATGGTAAGCAGCCAGTGGTCATTTTAATTAGGTGTACTTCTTTGTTGGAAGAAGGCACAATGTTTATTTTTACTTACGTGATATATACGTTATTTTAGTACATTATGGAATACATTGTTTGTTGGCCACTTTTGAGGGGTGGTTTTCCTTTTTTTTTAATTTTTGTATCTTCAGATCACTGAATTGATGATTTCCAGTGGCTGAACATATTTGCATGTTTTCTGGTACTGTAATTTATTACTTAATAAAGCATACATTGTTTACAAGACCGCACTTGCACAACCTACATCCAGAGGCACTCCCATTCAAATGCTGGCCACATATGTAATAATAAAAGATGTTGACATATCAGAATGGTGTGTAATGAACTGTTGTCAAAGAATTTAGAGCTAATGGCACTGAATCTTGACAATTAAATATTCGCCCGAATAAAAAGAATTTCGGGAAAGTAACAGAAGAACAATTCGGGCAGATCAGACTTAACTTGACCACATTCCAGAAGAGCAGTCGGAACAAACTGCAGCAAATTTCACAGCAATCAGTACCGAAATAAATGCGATACAAGAAGAATACCGCTAATTAATGGAGACATTAAAACAACTGTCGGGTAAAGTAGGCGCACTGAAAACTGAGCGAAACAGTATAAATACTGTACTTCAGTACAACAAGTTCCATACTTTAGCTACGAAACATGAATACAACATCAGAAAAAGGTTTGACACACAGCATCAGTAACTCACGCATGAAGTTTCCGCGTGGTTGAAGGCGCAGGAAAAGCATATAAATGATTCCCTTAAAACCGAATTACGTGTTACACCACAAAATGTACTCAGGAAACAGTAAGCAATTGTAGTACCCCTGATAATCATGCGAAATATGAACTGGAACAAGTCAAAACACTGTCGTAAAAAAATGAAATGTCTGCAGCAGTTCTTATCAAGTCATTTATTGTACGACATATGATTTTTCAAGGTGCGCTAATCTTTTAGTTATTTTAGATTGACACTCTAATGTTATATTTTAACCATAAACGACATCGTAAGGACGCCTATAGGTGTTTCATTAGCTTACAATAGTGAACGGCCATAGTCACCCAGGCCTCCAGTAACAAGGATGGACATACAAAAAGTCAAAAGTCAGAGACTTTTACGCCTAGAAACAACGCCGTAAGAAACGTATTGTACGAACCAATAATAGCACGTTTAGGTGAAGTCCATGTACAATTAATTCATTCGATAAGGTGTGGTCAGAACAAACTTTATATTTAATACTACTTCAAGAAAGCCTAACGAAACAATGGCAATTCCAGGTATTGTACCTGCAAGACTCCACCTAGTCGTGTTTATAGGAAACTTCAGAGGTATCCTACCAGAACCGTGGAATAATCAACAGTAAATAAAGTTTCTCAAGGCACATTTAAAAGGTGATGGAGTACTTTGGACAACGATCGCAGACGAGGACAGCACAACATATGCTGAATTCGAAAGGGTTTTTCTGAATCAGCAGTAGTCCGCGTCAATTCAAGAAAGATTATGGAAACAAGTCTATGATTCGGGGCCCTACAATCCAGAACAAGTCAACCTCACAAAATATTTTGAGGGCTGTTTAGATACAACTCGGTACGGGAACGAACCGACGACAAAGAAGGATATCATGAAGTTATTAAAGCCCAAATTGCCTTTGCCCATTAAGGAGAAGACGACAACGTGGAACAATTCATGCCAGTAATGGATTCGGTGGCCGCCCTTGTGGCCGAGCTGTTCTAGGCACTTCAGTCTGGAACCGCGCTACCGCTACGGTCGCAGGTTCGAATCCTGCATCGGGGATGGATGTGTGTGATATCCTTAAGTTAGTTAGGTTTAAGTGGTTCTAAGTTCTAGGGGACTGATGACCTCAGATGTTAAGTCCCATAGTGCTCAGAGCCATTTGATTTGAGCCAATGGATTCGTTAGTTTTAATACATGAGGGCGCGAAGGGCAGTTCTGCAGTAGTGGTGGCACACTAGCGTCATCTAGTAAAGGCAACGGTGACCACGGCCGTAGTGGAGGCTGGCGGAACAACGGTGAGAGAACCCACATCGGATGTGTCAACAACAACAAACCCCCACGTAGCAACGATACTCCCTATTATAATAAGAGAAGGAAAAATGATAAGAGGAGGAAGCAAGGTTACGGTGATGATGGGAATCTACGGGGAACCGGTAAAATCAGAGATGGAGCGCCAGGGAGGGGGGGGGGGGGCAGATCAGACAAATAGGTAAATAATGCAATGAGCGTATGGAATCGTTGGCCTGGAGGCCCCATTCGGGGAAGTTCGGCTGCCAAGTGTAAGTCTTATTTCATACGACCCTACATTGGGTGACTAGCGCGCCGATGATGAGGATGAAATGATAATGAAGACAACATAACACCCAGTCCACGAGCCGAGGAAAATCTCTAACCCGGCCGGGAATCGAACCCATCCCCGCTTGCATGGGAGGCAAGCACGTTACAAAGCAGCTTAGCAGGCGGACACACAAATAGGTAATGCGTCGCGAATCAAACAAATAACGACAGAAGTAGGCAAAACAGCAACCCGAACTGGTCACGACCTAATAACCTGAACAGGTGATGGAAAAGTAATCCAGATTGAATATCACAGAAAATTCAATCAGTAAAAATAGCGGAGGTGACAAAGAGCAACCTCCACCAAAGCAAGATGAATCGACGAAATAAGTGTCACTCGGCTTAGCACTCCAGTACGTGTCGAGGAATGGTGTGAGGGCAGTACACAATACGACAATATAAAAATGCTGCATTATAACAATGACCTGGATATTCGAGATGGCCGGCCGGTGTGGTCGAGCGGTTCTAGGCGCTTCAGTCTGGAACCGCGCGACCGCTACGGTCGCAGGTTCGAAACCTTCCTCGGACGTGGATGTCCTTAGGTTAGTTAGGTTTAAGTAGTTCTAAGTTTTAGGGGACTGATGACCTCAGATGTTAAGTCCCCTAGTGCTCAGAGCCATTTGAACCATTTATTCGAGATGAATTGTGCAATGACACAGGCACACGCAATGAACAAACGAAAGATCTAGCAGAAGCAGCTGTGAGTGCAAACGTAGAAGGCTCTTCCATTGTCATGTCGTAATAATTGATACAAGAGCTAAGACGAACGTTATCGATAAAAAGTTTTTTGATAAGATTAGTGAGAAAAAATGTATACCACGTTTACTGCAAGATTTCGTGCGCTATTGGTGCTAAATTGCAGACTATAAATTGGCAGGCGTATGTTATGTGAATGGTAGATATTGGAGCCATAAGCTCCACGTTCCTAATAGTAAAGGGCCTAACTGCGAGCTGCATATTGTGGGTAGAATTCTTGAGAAAAAGGAACAGTTTAGTTGAGCTTTCTCGTGGTATTTGTATTTTAAATGTTGATGGCGAAGATATCGTTGTAGAATTATTAAGGATGAAATCAGACATAGAAGACACTCTTAGGGGAAGATGATAAAGTTAATACAGAAGAAATTTATATGGTCTCGCTACACGGATGAACCGGAATCATGTAGAGATAACAGTACCATGTGGAAACAAATAAGAATGACATTAAGAATAAGGTATTGCAATAGCAATGCCTCATAGCAAGCAGATGTAATCAATTTGCTTAGTAAATATGTGGAAGTATTTTCGAAAAACCTGGAACAATGAAGGGACGCCAGTATAATACAGACGTGATATCGCACGAGGTCTATTGTTCCACGACATACCCCATTACGCCGACAAAGCGTGAGGCTGTAATACGAGAAGTAATTGAAGTGATTAACAGTAGCGCAATATAACCGTCAATTTCGCTGTACAAAGGCCCTTTACTAGCATTAACAGTAAATTTTTTATGTAATTAATTAGTTACACAAGTAATGTTATATACATGTTACAATAAGTCACTAGTAGTAATGGGCCTGTAATTCTTCTATTATCTGGAGTATGTTATGCAATAATTCTTTAAAGTGTAATCAGAGATGAAAGTATTGAGGACCTGTACAACGCTAACTTGTATTAAGTCCGTGGTACTGTACCAAGCAAACAATAATACAAATGAGCGGTGAACAAGGACAGGTATTTACGTGAACTGAGAATAAGACAGGTGTATATACACACATCAAAAATGTTTTGCATCACTGCGGCTCCGAAAGTTGCGGAACCTGTACAGAAAACTGAAATAGAGTTCAACAAAAACTGGTGGCCCAGATTGCTCTACACACCGGTACCTCTAACACCCAGTAGCATGTCCTCTTGCACTGATGCATGCCTGCATTCGTCGTGGCATACTATCTACAAGTTCATCAAGGCACAACGGTGATTCGGCGTACAATCCTGAGGGTGGATGGTGGGCCACGTCGTACATAAACAGCCCTTTTCAATTTATCCCAGCCGTATGAATGGTGGGCTCCATGTGGTTCCCAAGTCGTTCAGCGACCGTAAACCATAAAATTACCTAACATGCAGTAACCAGTCGTAAAATCATGTTTTATTTATTCATTTTTGCTAATCGATTTCAACTGATTAACTACTACTACTATTACTACTAAGGGCACATATTAATTGAAAGCACCGATGATGGCTGTTAATCAGTTGATATCGATTTGCAGAGGTGAATCAATAAAACATGATTTTGCGACTGGTTGCTGCATATTTGGTAATTTTATCCCAGGCATGTTCGATAGGGTTCATGTCTGTAGAACATGCTGGCCGCTCTAGTCGAGCGATGTCGTTATCCTGAAGGAAGTCATTCACAAGATATGCACTATGGGTGCGCGAATTGTCGTCCATGAAGACGAATGCCTCGCCAACATGCTGCCGATATGGTGGCAATATCGGTCGGTGGATGGCATTCACGTATCGTACAGCCGTTACTGCGCCTTCCATGACCACCAGCGGCGTACGTCGGCCCCACATAATGCCACCCCAAAACCGTAGGTAATCTCCACCTTGCTGCACTCGCTGGCGTGTCTAAGGCTTTCAGCCTGACCGGGTTGCCTCCAAACACATCCCGACGATTGTCTGGTAGGAGACATAAGCGACACTCATCAGTGAAGAGAACTTTATGCTAATCCTGAGCGGTCCATTCGGCATGTTGTTGGGCCTATCTGTACCGCGCTGCATGGTGTCATGGTTTGCAAAGATGGACCTCTCCATGAACT
Organism: Schistocerca cancellata; assembly: GCF_023864275.1. Lineage (NCBI taxonomy): Eukaryota > Metazoa > Arthropoda > Insecta > Orthoptera > Acrididae > Schistocerca > Schistocerca cancellata. The sequence goes on along the minus strand of NC_064630.1, from coordinate 445,534,339 downwards.
TCGGGAGTGATGTTGCCCATCATGCAGCCTATTGCGCACTGAGTCGTAACACGACGTTCTGTGGCTGCACGAAAAACTTTTTGAACATGGTGGCGTTTCTGTCAGGATTCCTCCGAGCCATAATCCGTAGGTAGCGAGCACCACTGTAGTAGTAGCCCTTAGGTGGCCTGAGCGGGCCATGTGATCGACAGGTCCTGTCTCTCGGTATCTCCTCCATGTGCGAAAAACATCGCTTTGTTTCACTCCGAGACGCCTGGACACTTCCCTTGCTGAGAGGCGCTGCTCATGCATGGATGTTTGCATCTTTCGTGGGGTTTAGTGACATCCCTGAAAAGTCAAAGGACTGTCTGTGATACAATAACCACATCAACGTCTGTCTTCAGGAGTTCTGGGAACCGGGATGATGCAAAACTTTTTTGATATGTGTAGTTTGTTATAGTGTAAGAAACATTTTATTTCCGTGAATATTTTTGTGTCTAATCTCATTATAAATGTGTATGTTTGGTATATAAATACGTAAGGAACATCTGTACCCGCAGCAAACGATACTGATGAGTAAGATAACCCTTAACTAAAATAACGAACTAAATCAATGTAAATTTATTGTTTTATAAAGTGGTCTCCTGATATATCAATACTGAAATAAGACAAAACGTTAAATTGCAAAATATACGCAGAGAATAATAGTGATAAAATTAAGGCTGTAGTTAATATCTATGAGCTAGCGACTTTAAGTTGTCAAGGAAGCTGAAGTAGCCAAAAGGCAAAGTGATCTTCATTATAAAGGAACAGAAACCAAAAAGTATTGCATGTAAGTGGAAACTTGTAAATGGTCTTCGTAAATATATAGGATAAGAGAAAAGTTTAGCTAGTAGGTCACTAACACTTTCGTGAATGTTTTTCAGACTAGTAATAGGTAAATTCATGTACAGGTGGTCTAGGATAGCTTTCCTCTAGACTTGAAGATTCACTGTCTTAGACCGAGTAAAATGAAATACGTTTGTAATATCGTGAGATATCTTTGGTGCATGCTGTAAATTTTGTTATTGTCGGACGCATTTTCGAGGAGGTAAAGGTTCTTGAATTTCTGAGGCTAACCAAAAATGTCCTTCACAACGCTAAGAAATTCCTTAAGATGTATACATGCGTATATCACAAAAACCGCAAACAATAAATAAAATGCGAAGTAGGAAGTCTGTAATTATAAGACCGTCGGACCAGAGTGTATGCCAGTGTGTGGTTGTACAGGTTTTAATTCTGAGTGCAAGTTTTAGTGTTAAAGTTTCGTTTTTTCGTAAAATATTTTGAAATATTTAAAATCTACTGTAAATAAAGTGTGATGAAGTCTGATCCTTGTAGGATAGTAATAAAACAAAGTTGGCCAGACGAAATTTTAAAATGAACGTAAAAAGTTTCAAAATAAGGTGGAAACTACGTCATGTCTGAGCTCTAAGTACGGGTGCAGTGATTGTGTTTACAGACGAAACGAAAATTACGAACACTGTAGTGAGTGCTAATGATTAACGGGGGTATATTTGTATTTTGATGCAACGATTAGTGAAGAAGGCAGATCAATGTTATGTTCACTTACCTTTATCGAATCGTGAGCTGTGATGTACGAAGTTAATCCAAGCGCAGATTCTGCAACGGAGGAACTCTTCGAATAAAAGTGATGCACTTCTCACGACGATAGCGCTGAACACATCCGATCTGTGAAACACTACGTTCTGTTGTGGCAAGCACGTGCAGCCACGCTGACGCCGTACGCCCTCGTCACTGGAGTCAGCAGTGCTCGGCAGTTATTACATCCGAAATGTGAAAGTGAATAAACACGGTGACAATTTAAAAAGGAAACGACCATGCATGGACTCTTGAAAATAGTGCTTGTCATGGTGAATTCAACGTGCTTCGACACAAACTGACAACGGACGTCACACCTCGTATAAATAAAAGAGTTGCATAACTTCTCTGTGAAATTAAAGTAAAATATACTTTTAATAAACGTTATAATAATAACGGATACATTATGAAATTCCACAATGTCAAAACACGGATCAGAAAGAATAAGGAGCAGATACTTAAAACAAGTATCTTACAATATTGTAAACTAAGAAAGAGACGTACTAATGATGTTGCAATTCTTTCCACGGTAGAATAAGTCATGTTTTGCAGAACAGTGTTAGTGCTGTATGAATTTTTCATGTAAGCAACTACAGGGAACGGCAACTCAACACGAAGCAGACCCATCCGTCATCATGTTGCTGAGCTGAACCTTGACTAGTCTCATAGCAACCCAGTACGCGATCACTCACTGGCCAATCAGTGGCATGTTGTCATAGGGCGCATCAACACGCGAAACTGTGTTAATCCATGCTGAATAATGGAACATTATACATGAACTATTTCGTTATAATACGAAAGACATTTCAAGAATATAGCGAACTCCTTAGCCATGAAACAAAGAACATGAAGTAGCTTCGAACTCTCGAACAAACTGCAATTATTTCTACAACAAAAAAGGTGTCAATGACTTTTGCCACTTCATATATAATGAACAGGATTTCCACTACTCCAACAGCAACTAAAGAAAAATTTTACTATATTATTATCTACATCTACATGGATACTCAGCAAATCACAAGTAAGTGAATGGTAGAGGGTTCGTCGAACCATCAATGTAAAAAATACCACTTATGTAAATATATCCGTTCTTACGGAGGTTTTGTAGTCCTTTTACCTCGGTACCGCACCGGATTGGGTGAACACATTAACAGCAAATCTGGCCATATTTAAATGTAAATAAATTTCTGGCTACCCGCGCGTGTCAATTAAAGGCTCAAACATATGCTCCAAGGCGACAACTTACCAGTTTATAAAACAGGTGCGTAACAAAAATTACATGCAACATCAGTTCAAATGAACAAGTATCGTTTAATAATTTACTCTCGGCTGAAGCCTGGAGCTGAGATCATGTGTAACCGTATCTTCTAGACCTCAAGGGGGCTATCCGATGTAAGAAGTAAAATAATGTGACATTCGTTTTTATGTGTCCATCCATTTATAATAAAACATACACCCGTACAAGGGTAAGATAAATGAAGAACAGGCGGTACAGTAATAATAAGAAAGCAAGGTACCGATGTATGAAAAACTGTCGGTTCGAACTGTGGCGGGCTCGTATTATACTTTGCATTTAAACTTGGTTGCTATTCTGTGATTACTCTCCCGCGATTATCGCGATTATCGCAATTACGCTGTTATCCTCTCTCTCCGCGAGTTGCAGCAGCAGCGTGTATCGAGATTCCCATCCTTGTACTATCTTTGGCCTCGCGCTGATAGTTTCTGGCTGTACCGTGTGCGGGCAGGCGGACTGTTGGTTGGTTGGGGTGGAGCAGCGAGGAAGTCTCTGTTAGCGCGTGTCTGACCGGACCCGTTGGCAGCTTCCACGAGCGGTCGGAGTGTCAGGGGCTGTTCCCATTGCCACGAGGTCCGTGGCTCACCGATCCTGGACATGAAAATTGAGTCTTTACTTAATCTACCAGCCAGCCCCAACTATTCACATTTTGTCGTTTGAATTTCGTTGTGGGCTGTTGGGACATTCCCGCGAGCAACAACGTGTGTTTTCAATTTTGCGAAATTCTAGCCGCCCTCTTGTGGAGTTTAGCTTAACTTGATTATTTTGAATTGTAGTGTACCAGTGGAATCTTCTGCCTTGGGGCCGTTAACGTTCCGGCTACCTGCCCTGGCCGTTGACGCAAATTCAGGCAGTGTGTTTTCCTCGACGTGTTGTAGCTGCCCAGCATGGCTTGTAGTTTGACAGCTGAATATGTAATTCGTTGTGGGCGCCGGTACCTTCTGCGTTGTTCCATTTAACTCCCTGTTGTGTGCTGGCCAGGTGGAGCGGAAGTTATCATGTCGCTTGGTCCGTTGACTGTCTGTCGGTTGGGTTGCCATCGGATTGAAAATTTGTGGGCCGACTGCCTGTCTCAACTAAGCGAGCGTTAGTGTTTTAATTTCAGGCCGACCCTCGGAAACTTCTGAGCGTCGTACGATTTTCTGCAGTTTATTTGTCCTTGTTGTTTGTTTGTGTATGGCTTCTAGTCGATTTTAAATTAAAGTTGTTTTGCCTTTAAGGCGTGAGATTGTTTGGGACTTCAGCCTAATTTAGAGAAATCTTTTAAGATAAACATTCGGAATCCAGAATAACAAGACTCGAAATTGCGGAATTCTATACACCAGCAAGCTAAGCTTGCCACGGGCTTGGTGAGCCATGTATCGGCTCGGTCATCCCTTTTCTGACGCTGTAACTTAGCAACGAGTCCTATAGCGCCCGGCTGAAGGAAGAGCCATGAGCTGCCTGCCAAATTTAAGAGCTCTGCCTCCTCAGTGTCTCTCTCATTGTTTGTTCCCAATTTAGTGGCTCTGAGTCTTGCTGTTGTTGCTGGATAGTGTAGACGGCTATAAGCAGAGACGCAATGGGCCACCACGTTGCTCGGATTAGCTTATTGGAAGATGTAGTTCTTTGATACTCGGTCTTGTTGCCGAACTGTGCCCACTTACGTAGTGTTCCGACATGGCATAATTTCGAGCTTCGTATTTCGTTTCCTGGCTTTTATGATGAGTAAGCCTTCTGCAGGTTCCCCTTTTACAATCCGCGAAGACGGAAATTTGGAGAGAGAAATGCAGAAAGCGCTACAATGCCCAAACCTCCATTCTAATTTTGCCGCCAATACTCTCCACCACCAGACGTGCAATGTTGGCAAAGACATTTTATATGAACTCCAAAAGAATAAGCTTCGATAAAAATAAAATTCAAACTCAAATGACCTGAATGTTGTAGTGTACTGACAGTAAGAAGTACGTGACTAAAGTCAACACAACCAATTATTGCACACCAAATTACACAATAGATAATTCTCCATCATGAGTGTGTTACAATAACTTACAGACTTATTGATTGGCAAAACGAAAATTGGCTACAATTAACCATTTCACATCGAATAAGATCTTGAGTGAATTCCCTTGACGACATGTGGGTGCCTCGAAGTCGCGACGGCCTCCCGCTCGACGAGGCTGGAGGCCAGACATACACGGCTCGGCTCGCTGCGGTGTTGCGTTGTGCCAGGGATACGAAACAGAAAAATACCCGCTTCTGCAGTAATAGATACTTATACAAATCCAATTATAAACAAATTTCTCCGGCATTGAAAAGGAAGCAACTAAACAGAGAAATGAACAATAACCTGGTGTGTGAATAAATGTGGGACACTACAGGGACAGGCGATGGGGAGACCTAAGCCTGTAATTGCTACACACTCCTAAGGATCCGGCTAATGACAGACAGAGGTCAACCGCGTCTGAGGCACCAACTGTTGTAGGCTTCGTTCACTGCACCGCCAGCGGAGCACCAAAGTCTTAATTTGACGAGAATTCTTTTAAAATATACTCTTTGAGTTGTCTCGTGTTCAAAAGAGGAGAGTCTTGGTCGTTTGCATGAAATGAACCTGGGGTAACATCATTTAATATACGAATCTTCATAGGATTCTTCAGTGTCGTGGCAATGCGGTCTAGCTCTAGTTGCCTTTTCTACTATAATAATTACAGGTCCCATGGCACAGCGTTGAAAATTTATAATTCACTAAACTTGGAGTAAAAGCGGTTTGATACGCAGGTGTTGGGCGAGTAGGTACAGATATTTTGATGATTGGTGCCTTACTATGCACCCACTTCAGTGTTTAGTTGTTTTTTCTCTGCATTTAAGACTCCCTACCCCTATCTACACACACTGGCACGCATGTACAGGCATAGGTTAGTTCCTGGCTGTAATTGGCTGCATTGTTGCAGTGTATTTCAAACTGTATAAGTGTCGGTGTGACATTTTATTAAATCTGTATAACTTTTGTTAAGCCTCACGGCAATAAACTTGCCCAGATGATTTTTTTTGGCAACACTAGCTTCAAAAGAAAATAATTAGCTTTTGCGGCAAAGCTTTATTTCCACTCCCAGCAAATTGCCCCCTATATTCTCAAATGGTGTTTCAGGAGGAGTATTAACTCAAAAATGGTTCAAATGGCTCTAAGCACTATGGGAGCTAACATCTGAGGTCATCAGTCCCCTAGACTTAGAACTGATTAAACCTAACTAACATAAGGACGTCACACACATCCATGCCCGAGGTAGGATTGGAACATGCGACCGTAGCAGTGGCGTGGTTGCAGACTGTAGCTCCTAGAACCGCTCGGCTACAACGGCCGGCTGAATATTAACTATTTTGTGAGATGGCAGTATAGAATAATTCAAATGAAACGTACCTGTTATTAGGTATCAAAATTATATTAGTTAGAGTAATACAGCTGTTACAATGTAGCCCAAGCATACACTTAGACAAGGTGTTAAGCAAAGACAAAGGGTTTAGTTCATAAGACTTCATTCGGATCTAAACCGCCAAAGCTTCTTTTCGATCTTACCATAATTGTGAGCAGATGTGATAACTGCAGACGTGTAGTTGGAAGTCACCAAAATTTAGACTGTTACCACTCAGGTATCGCCTTCGCCTCTCTCACTCTCTACGTACAAGACCATCCAGCACATGAATGGAAGTTTGCACCAAGCTGCCTGCATGTCTAGTCGAGTGTCGTGAGCTGTACCACGAGGCGAAATGAAGGTAAGTGAGCAACGCCTTCCCAGCGTCTCCTCCGCGCAGCATTTCAAGCTAAAAAAGAAAACTATTTGCCTGCCAGTGGCAATATTTCTCCCAGCTCCCGCACTTAGTATTTTTGTTCGTTTACAATTCTGTTCCAATCATGGACTGTACAAAACACATCTTAAAATCCAGTGTCTGCCAGCCTGCACTGTTCTAAGTATTCTGAGCCTTGGGCCTGCGTCATGTCGTGACACCAGACAGTAGCCTCTCCACCTGTTGGTGTAAACGACAATTAGGAAGTCCGTCGGAATGTTTTACTGGCTTTCAGACTGAAACAAATTATAGACATATGTAGAAATGGGCCCCCCCTGCTCCCGTCTTCCGCCAGTTCTCCGAAAATCAACAAAGCTCAAAAGACACACCCTATTTTCGTGAAAGAGACGGTTACTCCTCTGCTGGAATGATTCGCGGTGGCGCCTTTTTAATGGAAGACGAGTCTGCCAGTATCGTCACTTAGCTGGCAAAAGCTAAGTTATGCAGCACTAGAATATGATTGCGGGGCGCCTTCCTGCTGTTTGGCGCGGTCACTGACCTTTGTCCTCTCGCCCTCGAGCTGTGCGCCTTCCCCTTGTTGCGTCCGTGCGCCATGCTGTTGAACCTGCCTTACAACAGCGAAGTGCAACCTCCATGTAAGCCTATATTGTCATGTTGGTGATATGATCTTACAGTCCCTGCTCTTACTGTTATTAAAACGGAGAAAGATTCGATTGACCTGACCATGAGCTGTCGAATTGTAAGTTGGAATTGTATACACAAAGAAAAAGAGGTGAGGCACGTTAGGGAATGCGTGAAGCGTGACGCTTCTCAATACTCAGCATTTGTACAGTCATTTCCACAAGAAAATGACCTTGTGGATGACATCGGAAGTTCACTGAGGCTTTTTGCGAATGATGCTGTGGTATATCGAGAGGTTGTAACTTTGGAAAATTGTACTGAAATGCAGGAGGATCTGCAGCGAATTGACGCATGGTGCAGGGAATGGCAATTGAATCTCAATGTAGACAAGTGTAATGTTCTGCGAATACATAGAAAGATAGATCGCTTATCATTTAGCTACAATATAGCAGGTCAGAAACTGGTAGCAGTTAATTCCATAACTTATCTGGGAGTACGCATTAGGATTGATTTAAAGTGGAATGATGATATAAAGTTGATCGTTGGTAAAGCAAAAGCCAGACTGAGATTCATTGGAAGAATCCTAAGGAAATGCAATCCGAAAACAAAGGAAGTAGGTTACAGTACGCTTGTTCGCCCACTTCTTGAATACTGCTCAGCAGAGTGGGATCCGTACCAGATAGGGTTAATAGAAGAGATAGAGAAGATCCAACGGAGAGTAGCGCGCTTCGTTACAGGATCATTTAGTAATCGCGAAAGCGTTACGGAGATGATAGATAAACTCCAGTGGAAGACTCTGCAGGAGAGACGCTCAGTAGCTCGGTACGGGCTTTTGTTGAAGTTTCGAGAACATACCTTCACCGAAGAGTCAAGCACTATATTGCTCCCTCCTACGTATATCTCGTGAAGAGACCATGAAGATAAAATCAGAGAGATTAGAGCCAACACAGAAGCATACCGACAATCCTTCTTTCCACGAACAATACGAGACTGGAATAGAAGGGAGAATCGATAGAGTTACTCAGCGTACCCTCCGCCAACACACCGTCAGGTGGCTTGCGGAGTATGGATGTAGATGTAGATGTAGAAAGTGTACGACGTTATCTGTATGAAACAAAAGACGCTATTATGAATATTCGTTTACATGAAAGTTGTTACTAATTGAACAACTACCTAACACTTAATCCAGTCGCCGTCCAGTCGACTGTAGCTTGGCACTTTAGCCTTCTCTCCAGTAAATCATCAACTTTTCCTACATCTAATTATCGTTTGACGCACTTCACAACGAATATCTTTGACTTTCTAAGAATTTTATCAACAGCTCCATATGTAAGTTTTGGTCTCTTTGGACGATTTACAAGGCATTGCCTCGTGACGTTTCAGATACTTTCAACTCATTTTAAACTGCAACCGACAAAACAAAACATTCAACTCCGACACTGTTTATCTATACACTGTGCAAAAGCGCATTGATTACAGATCCTAGACCACTACCAGAGATGTCGCTGAAGGACGTCACATTTAAAATTATGGCGTATATTTTCTTGTGGAACTGACTGTAAATATGTGCAACGTTTGTAATACACTGCATTGTTGCAGTGTATTACAAACTGTATAAGTGTCGGTGTGACATTTTATTAAATCTGTATAACTTTTGTTAAGCCTCACGGCAATAAACTTGCCCAGATGATTTTTTTTTTTTGGCAACACTAGCTTCAAAATAAAATAATTGGCTTTTGCGGCAAAGCTTTCTTTCCACTCCCAGCGCATTGCCTCTATATTCTCAAATGGTGTTTCAGGAGGAGTATTAACTCAAAAATGGTTCAAATGGCTCTAAGCACTATGGGAGCTAACATCTGAGGTCATCAGTCCCCTAGACTTAGAACTGCTTAAACCTAACTAACATAAGGACATCACACACATCCATGCCCGAGATAGGATTGGAACATGCGACCGTAGCAGTGGCCTGATTGCAGACTGTAGCTCCTAGAACCGCTCGGCTACAACGGCCGGCTGAATATTAACTATTTTGTGAGATGGCAGTATAGACTAATTCAAATGAAACGTACCTGTTATTAGGTATCAACATTATATTAGTTAGAGTAATACAGCTGTTACAATGTAGCCCAAGCATACACTTAGACAAGGTGTTAAGCAAAGACAAAGGGTTTAGTTCATAAGACTTCATTCGGATCTAAACCGCCAAAGCTTCTTTTCGATCTTACCAGAATTGTGAGCAGATGTGATAACTGCAGACGTGTAGTTGTAAGTCACCAAAATTTACACTGTTACCACTCAGGTATCGCCTTCGCCTCTCTCACTCTCTACGTACAAGACCATCCGGCGCATGAATCGAAGTTTGCACCAAGCTGCCTGCATGTCTAGTCGAGTGTCGTGAGCTGTATCACGAGGTGAAATGAAGTTAAGTGAGCAACGCGTTCCCAGCGTCTCCTCTGCGCGGCATTTCACGCTAAAAAAGAAAACTATTTGCCTGCCAGTGGCAATATTTCTCCCAGCTCCCGCACGTAGTATTTTTGTTCGTTTACAATTCTGTTCCAATCATAGACTGTACAAAACGCATCTTCAAATCCAGTGTCTGTCAGCCTGCACTGTTCCAAGTACTCTGAGCCTTGGGCCTGCGTCATGTCGTGACACCAGACAGTAGCCTCTCCACCTGTTGGTGTAAACGACACATAGGAAGTCCGTCGGAATGTTTTACTGGCTTTCAGACTGAAACAAATTATAGACATACACTCCTGGAAATTGAAATAATAACACCGTGAATTCATTGTCCCAGGAAGGGGAAACTTTATTGACACATTCCTGGGGTCAGATACATCACATGATCACACTGACAGAACCACAGGCACATAGACACAGGCAACAGAGCATGCACAATGTCGGCACTAGTACAGTGTATATCCACCTTTCGCAGCAATGCAGGCTGCTATTCTCCCATGGAGACGATCGTAGAGATGCTGGATGTAGTCCTGTGGAACGGCTTGCCATGCCATTTCCACCTGGCGCCTCAGTTGGACCAGCGTTCTTGCTGGACGTGCAGACCGCGTGAGACGACGCTTCATCCAGTCCCAAACATGCTCAATGGGGGACAGATCCGGAGATCTTGCTGGCCAGGGTAGTTGACTTACACCTTCTAGAGCACGTTGGGTGGCACGGGATACATGCGGACGTGCATTGTCCTGTTGGAACAGCAAGTTCCCTGGCCGGTCTAGGAATGGTAGAACGATGGGTTCGATGACGGTTTGGATGTACCGTGCACTATTCAGTGTCCCCTCGACGATCACCAGTGGTGTATGGCCAGTGTAGGAGATCGCTCCCCACACCATGATGCCGGGTGTTGGCCCTGTGTGCCTCGGTCGTATGCAGTCCTGATTGTGGCGCTCACCTGCACGGCGCCAAACACGCATACGACCATCATTGGCACCAAGGCAGAAGCGACTCTCATCGCTAAAGACGACACGTCTCCATTCGTCCCTCCATTCACGCCTGTCGCGACACCACTGGAGGCGGGCTGCACGATGTTGGGGCGTGAGCGGAAGACGGCCTAACGGTGTGCGGGACCGTAGCCCAGCTTCATGGAGACGGTTGCGAATGGTCCTCGCCGATACCCCAGGAGCAACAGTGTCCCTAATTTGCTGGGAAGTGGCGGTGCGGTCCCCTACGGCACTGCGTAGGATCCTACGGTCTTGGCGTGCATCCGTGCGTCGCTGCGGTCCGGTCCCAGGTCGACGGGCACGTGCACCTTCCGCCGACCACTGGCGACAACATCGATGTACTGTGGAGACCTCACGCCCCACGTGTTGAGCAATTCGGCAGTACGTCCACCCGGCCTCCCGCATGCCCACTATACGCCCTCGCTCAAAGTCCGTCAACTGCACATACGGTTCACGTCCACGCTGTCGCGGCATGCTACCAGTGTTAAAGACTGCGATGGAGCTCCGTATGCCACGGCAAACTGGCTGACACTGACGGCGGCGGTGCACAAATGCTGCGCAGCTAGCGCCATTCGACGGCCAACACCGCGGTTCCTGGTGTGTCCGCTGTGCCGTGCGTGTGATCATTGCTTGTACAGCCCTCTCGCAGTGTCCGGAGCAAGTATGGTGGGTCTGACACACCGGTGTCAATGTGTTTTTTTTTCCATTCCAGGAGAGTATGTAGAAATGAGTTCCCCCTGCTCCCGTCATCCGCCAGTTTTCCGAAAATCAACAAAGCTCAAAAGACACACCCTATTTTCGTGAAAGAGACGGTTACTCCTCTGCTGGAATGATTCGCTGTGGCGCCTTTTTAATGGAAGACGAGTCTGCCGGTATCGTTACTTAGCTGACAAAAGCTGCTCAAACCGCACAGTGATGCAGCACTAGAATATGATTGCGGGGCGCCTTCCTGCTGTTTGGCGCGGTCACTGACCTTTGTCCTCTCGCCCTCGAGCTGTGCGCCTTCCCCTTGTTGCGTCCGTGCGCCATGCTGTTGAACCTGCCTTACAACAGCGAAGTGCAACCTCCATGTAAGCCTATATTGTCATGTTGGTGATATGATCTTACAGTCCCTGCTCTTACTGTTATTAAAACGGAGAAAGATTCGATTGACCTGACCATGAGCTGTCGAATTGTAAGTTGGAATTGTATACACAAAGAAAAAGAGGTGAGGCACGTTAGGGAATGCGTGAAGCGTGACGCTTCTCAATACTCAGCATTTGTACAGTCATTTCCACAAGAAAATGACCTTGTGGATGACATCGGAAGTTCACTGAGGCTTTTTGCGGATGATGCTGTGGTGTATCGAGAGATTGTAACTTTGGAAAACTGTACTGAAATGCAGGAGGATCTGCAGCGAATTGAGGCAAGGTGCAGGGATTGGCAATTGAATCTCAATGTAGACAAGTGTAATGTGCTGCGAATACATAGAAAGATAGATCCCTTATCATTTAGCTACAGTATAGCAGGTCAGCAACTGGAAGCAGTTAATTCCATAACTTATCTGGGAGTACGCATTAGGATTGATTTAAAATGGAATGATCATTTAAAGTTGATCGTTGGTAAAGCAAATGCCAGACTGAGATTCATTGGAAGAATCCTAAGGAAATGCAATCCGAAAACAAAGGAAGTAGGTTACAGTACGCTTGTTCGCCCACTTCTTGAATACTGCTCAGCAGAGTGGGATCCGTACCAGATAGGGTTGATAGAAGAGATAGAGAAGATCCAACGGAGAGCAACGCGCTTCGTTACATGATCATTTAGTAATCGCTAAAGCGTTACGGAGATGATAGATAAACTCCAGTGGAAGACTCTGCAGGAGAGACGCTCAGTAGCTCGGTACGGGCTTTTGTTGAAGTTTCGAGAACATACCTTCACCGAAGAGTCAAGCAGTACATTGCTCCCTCCTACGCATATCTCGCGAAAAGACCATGAAGATAGAATCAGAGAGATTAGAGCCCACACAGAAGCATACTGACAAACCTTCTTTCAACGAACAATACGAGACTGAAATAGAAGGGAGAACCGATAGAGGTACTCAAGGTACCCTCCGCCACACACCGTCAGGTGGCTTGCGGAGTATGGATGTAGATGTAGATGTAGAAAGTGTACGCCGTTATCTGTATGAAACAAAAGACGCTATTATGGTTCAAATGGCTCTGAGCACTATGGGACTTAACATCTATGGTCATCAGTCACCTAGAACTTAGAACTACTTAAACCTAACTAACCTAAGGACAGCACACAACACCCAGCCATCACGAGGCAGAGAAAATCCCTGACCCCGCCGGGAATCGAACCCGGGTACCCGGGCGTGGGAAGCGAGAACGCTACCGCACGACCACGAGATGCGGGCATTCTTTCAACTCTGACACTGTTTATCTATACACTGCGCAAAAGCGCACTGATAACAGATTCTAGACCACTACCAGAGATGTCGCTGAGGACGTTACATTTAAAATTATGGCGTATATTTTCTTGTGGAACTGACTGCAAATATGTGCAACATTTGTAAACGATAGAATAGGATTGGTGAAAAATCGTATTGACAGTCACAATTGGAAAATTCAATTACGTAGACATAAACACCACATCACAATTTGAACTTCAAAACCAATTTGATGAATACAGGACGAACTCCCGAAAACTTATCTCTGTAAGCAGCCGTATCTACGCAAAGTTTAACCCATGCAATGTGAAACATTTGCCCCAATACTACCATCTCGTAGAATATTTGCTGCTCCTCCTGGAGCACGGTGTATCTTGCAGCCCGTATTTAGGTTTTGCTGCCATTAACTCCCGATGTGAGCCAACATTCTGTTCCTAATACCATTTGGGTATTATACTTTCAGTAATCAGTATTAAAAATGGAACTTACCATGGATGCTGCCGTAGTTAAATAATATCGAATTTCAGCTGTCGAAAGTTCTCTGAGAGTGTTATGATTGATTTTCTATTTCATCTGGCAGTTAATCATTGATTCCTAACAGCGGTAGTACTGCTGTACTGTCCCACCCGGGTAGCAGATTCCTTCCTGTAGTGCATAATGGATTTATTAAAGGGCTGAGGGGACAAAGTGAAAAAATTAGCATCCGAGATCGATGTAGAATTTTGCACCTCGTCTAGACATTTTAAACGGTTCCAACCAGTTGACCGTCATGGACTTCGGGTCTGACACCGCAAATAGTGGGCTCTCTCTATTGTATACCTTGTATGTTATGCTAGTTGCTTTTATCAATCCAGTGAGACGCTAAAAGGAACTTAGGGTGGTCTCAAAACCAATGCGGCAAGCAACATTGACGCCGACATGAGCCACAATTTGAAGCCAGTCGTGCCAACCACCTAGTGCATTCAATGGCCACCGACACAACAACTGGGACAGTGCCTCTCGGTAAGCCGGACACTGGCCTTCTTTACAGACCAGCCAGCTGTTACCCAAACATCTGTCACCTAACGTTGGAGCTCCAAACGACGAGGATTTCAAAACTCTGCACTTGTATGAACACGACAGGTAAATCCCTCTCGGCCCCTAAAGACAGGGCATCTCCCTCTGGCTCAAATGAACCCCTGGCAGCCCCTTGTACCTGCTGCAAAGGTGCAAAGTGACCTCGGTGCTACAACTTTCGCCCTCCGCCCAGAGATTATCAAATGCGCCACTGTTCACTATTCGCCTTTCGAGGACAACCCACTCAGATGTTGTGCATTGAAGAAAAAAGGCGAAATTTAGGTTTCATGGTAGGTCATATTATTAGAGAGAACTTTGTCCCAAATAAGCAGATATGAAATTAATGGCAAACCTTATTACAAACGCCATCTGTTCGATCCGTGAGTAGTTGTGCTGTGCCGGGTTCAACGTCTTGGATGCGTATTAATTGGCCGTTAATAGCTATCCTCATTCCTATGCACGAGAACAACACTCATCCCAAAGTTTGTCTCTTCGTCCACCATGACCAATGTCCGTTCGGAGGAGAAAGGCGTAACACAAGAGATGGACTTTAGCATGGTTTTTAATAGGGCAAAAGCCTGGTCACAAACAGGTGTCCATCTTTCTGGGATGCTTTTCTCACTCAAGTGATTGAGGTGTCGCTCAGTGTGGGCTGCTAGGGATAGAAACCTGCAGTAATAGTGACCTTGCTCAGAAACACCTAATATTCAGAGAAATTCAATAGGCAGGGAAAGGAATCGATGGCGGCGACATTTCGATCAGTAGGCTTTACTCCCTCTTTGGTAAGCCAAGGCCCCAAACACCCCAACTCCAGTTGAAAAAAAAATCTAAACTCCAAACTACAACACTTGCCTGTGTCCCACCAGGTTGTGATGATGGCGAGGAAGATTTGAAAATTCTATAAGATCCTCCAGATAATTCAGAAAATCTGTAATTTGCTGCGTCAGTTATTCCAGATACCTAGGAAAATTCTGGGGGCTGAGGCAATGCCAAATGGGAGCTGCTTATACTCATAAAATCCTAAAGGCGTGTTGATGGCAACTATGGTTTGAGATTTCCCACCTGAGGGCAAGTCAAGGTAAGCTTTCGCAAGGCTGATCATTGAATAGTGTTCTCCCGTCCCCCAGCAAATTTGGTAAGGATATCTTCTATCCAGCGAATAGGTTAATTGTCGATCTTGATTGAATACCCATCATAGCTTTGAAATCAGCTGTAATCTGGATGAAAAGCCTGCGAGACAACTTTTGGAAGCGTTTTTAATAATTTTTCTTATGTCTTGACCACACTTTTATCTTTCCGAGAACTTTCCGTTACTTTCAAAGGCAGTGTTGTGTCAATATTAAAATTGTTCATTAAATACGTTGTATGATAAAGGATGTTGTCGTTATACGGTGTATGTAATAGAGTGTTTCAGCGCTCAGTGTTTGACAGGTCACGGCTCGCTTGTTGACGGGGGCCCACACGACTCGGCTCGTTCACGTACTCGCCCCATGTCTGATGTCCGGATTCCGGACACGCGGATAACCGAGCATGACCGGTCATTGCTGACGTCTCACCTCGCCTCGCCCCGACTCGCTGCACTGTACTTCAGATGGTTCAAATGGCTCTGAGCACTATGGGTCTCAACTGCTGAGGTCAAGAGTCCCCTAGAACTTAGAACTACTTAAACCTAACTAACCTAAGGAGAGCACAAACATCCATGCCCGAGGCAGGATTCGAACCTGCGACCGTAGCGGTCTTGCGGTTTCAGACTGCAGCGCCTTTAACCGCACGGCCACTGCGGCCGGCCTGCGCTGTACTGTACAAATCCAACACCTCTCTCTCTCTCTCTCTCACTTGCACACACACACAAACACACACACACACACACACACACACACACACACACACAATGCATTTATCTCTGTCTCTCTCTCCTTTAATACAAAAGTAACGTTTCCAACAACGGGAACGTGACACAACTAAATATTAAAGCACTTGGAAAGTAAAATGAGATTTCAATACAATCGTGGATATTTTCCAAACGGAAAATATATTCTTCCTCTTACAATAATAGGAAACATTAAATAAGGGCTGTCCCTGTAATCTAGATGACAACCATCTTAATAAAGAAAGCAAAAAAAAAAAAAAAAAAAAAAAAAAGAATGGCTCTCAACACTATGGGACTTAACTTCTGAGGTCATCAGTCCCCTAGAACTTAGAACTACTTAAACCTAACTAAGAACACCACACACATCCATGCCCGAGGCAAGATTCGAACCTGCGACCGTAGCGGTCGCGCGGTTCCAGATTGTAGCTCCTAGAACCGCTCGGCCAACCCGGCCGACTAAAGAAAGCATACAAAGAACATTAAACATTTACAGACGTAACTTGTCATACTTTTCACTTGTTCGCAACAAATACTAAATTATAGTTATTGTTGATCAGCAGTAAATCACTAACGCGTTCCGGATTTAATTGGCTGCGGCGATCAGTTAGTAACATGCCGGCTTTACTAAAGCATCTTTCACTAGGTGCGCTCGTTGCTGGGATACATAAAATACGTCTTGCAACTGCAGCCAGGCCTGGCAGATTTGTTTCATCTCCGGAGTGCATTAAAATATAGAGATCTACTTCATCTGCTTTGAATGATTTGTTGTTCCTCCATTCCTTGAAACGAGCTCTCTTTCTGAATGATGATGGCACAGTACTTGAAGGATATATGATAATAAACAAAAGAGACAAGTAATACACAACTGATGTGGAAATCATCGAAACGTTCCCGTAAAAATGAGGTGTTTTATGTTAATGAAATATTATTGGAATTATAACATTCCCGTGTCTCTGTAGTACCCTATCCACTGACTGTGCAAAAACGATTATGTTAATGATTGAAGTTTGTACCTGCGTTAGTAGTACACATTTGTCACACATTGCCAAGAATTTCCTGCTTATCATTTATTTCAAGCATATTAAGACCACGCAAAGACAGCCAAAGAAACGTAGCAATTTCATGTCAGGAAGTGATCACAACCTTCTCACAAACGAAAGTCAAGGCTTGATTTTTAATGCTTTCTACGTCCTGTTAAAAATATATATCTGTTAGTACACATCAATAACGCTAGTTAATTATAAATCTATCACGTATCATAATGAAACAGTGCTTTTAACTGCAGTAATTACTCACCTGATAGTCAGTGTCATTGACACTGCAAATTTGTTGGAATTTGTGAATCCAAAGAAGAACTAACTGGATTGTCGTTCTTTTTCACCTTCTCATTCATCTGTGGCCTCTTTCCTGCAAGCTCATTATCGTATCGTTCCAGTCTTTTAGCGGAGTCCTTTTCCGTCAACAAAGCAGCAACTTCGTTATACTGAGTGTGTAAGGATTCCAGCGTAGTGTACAAGCTGCTCCAGCGTGTGCAGATCTCTTGTTTCAGCGATGATTTCAAAGACGAGCAGAGGCCACTTTCCTTTAAGTTCCTTACAATGCATTTTGCAGTATTTATGGTTGATTCGATGTTCGGGGCACGATTTAACAAGAAGTTATCTTCATCGAACGTATGGCAAAGTGCTGTGTTTATACATTGTCCAGCACAAGGAATCCTTTCGTGATTTTCCAAAGCCTTTATTACATTGGCACCCTGGTCGGAGACAAAAACAAAACTGTGCAACATGTCCGGCGAAATGTCCCAATCAGCCATCCTCTCTACAATTTCTTTCACAATCTTTACTACCGCTTTCTTAGCGTCGGGGAATTTTGTTGTAAGCAAAACATTGTTCACAAGAGACTGTGTTAATGTAATGTGGTGTAAGCGTCAAATAGTGCATCTGATTATGCGAATCAGTCCACATATCAACTGTCGCAGCTCATGTTTTATTAACAACTTCCGCAATAACAGAAGGCATTATGCTGTTTCGTATTGCATCAGCTTGTTCTTTGACATGTCTGCTTATAGCAGAATGATGTGGCATGACATATGCCACGTTAACTTCTCCATTATGCGCACGTAGGTGTATTAATTCTTGGCCTAGTTCTCGGAAACCTTCTCATATCTTTAGCACACATTGCAGCACACATTGCAACACACTTTGCTGTAATACTGTTTTTTTATTACTGCCGGTATCCCTGAAGGAGCTGTATCTTTGTGATGTTTCTTGCAACTGTGTCTCTTTAAATGAGTGGTTCCCAACGGGAAACACAGTAATGTGGAGCAGTTTATGCACGATATAAACCAAGTAGACGCACTGTTTTCGTCTATAACCAACAGAAATGTACTCCATACTCGGCTTTTTAGACCTTCCGTTTCTTAAATGCGTAAACATTGGTTTCAATCTTACGTCTTACTGCACTGGCTTCCTCGCGCTGCATGGTTACAGAGAGAGACACACTACAAATAAGAAGACCGTACTGGCTGCAGTCTCACACGGGTAGTGACACGTGTAATGTGTTTGAAGTTACGTGCTACGTATTCGGTCACGGCTTCTATGTTCGGTCAATAGAACTAGTGCGGGCAGCCTATCCATTTAGGGTGTGCTCGCCCCATCTCGTATTTTGTGCTCGCTTACTCGGTCATGCAGGACTCTAGTATCTCATGAACAGCTTTATACGACTGACACAACAATGACTTTGAAAAATGACGGAAAGTCGAAACACGTAAAGTTGTTGGAAAAATAGTGGACAAGGCATAAGAAAAGTTATTAAACGCCCTGAAATCACCACATAGTCAAACAGAACCATTCGGCTTTATAATTGTGACCAGTAGGATGGCCCATTTGCTATATTCCTCCTTCTTCATGATTCTAGCAGCCTGGAGACCAACAAGCTCCTGCTAAAGCGCAGTACGTAAGGACACCGGCCTGGATCTGGCGTGGCAAAAACGAGGCATGGATTCCAGCCGAAGGGTGATGTGTGCCTGAAAATCCGATATGTACCCCAACTCCGGCTTCGATAGAGATGCAAGCGCCGACTAAAGATGTTCCAGTCCAGGAAAGAGACTATGGTGGATTGAACTTGAGACAGAAAACCCCAAACAGTTGAAATTTGTCGAGGCAGAAATATTAGTAGCCGATGGATGGTCGACGACAAATAACGTAATGAGCCATATAACGTGTTTGTAGGCTACTGTGACCAAGAACTGTCGATAACGGGTAACAGAACTGTCTGCATACGCCACCAAATGCAGTGACGGCAGAGACAATTTGGGCGAGCCCAGTGGTACATACAATTCCACACTGTTGAAAGAGACGATGCGCCCTACGTCCACCTGAAAACGGACGTCCTACTATAAATACAAGCGTGAGAAATAAATTCCGCATGATAGGATTGTCCTGCAGGTTTACTGACGAGTACTTGTATAGTGTCTTGATGCTCTCGTGGGCAGGATGTGCATCTGCAATACTCCGATCGAGGATGCCTCTCTCTTGCCACACAGCGTGCAGGAACTTCAGGACCTGGACAGCCCACCCACGAGAAGTAACCCAAAGTATCGCTAGCTAGCGCAACGTCACAATCATATCATGGTGTGGGAGAAGTCTCTTGGCTTCTACTTCACGGCATAACACTGTTGGTTAAAAATGACGAAAGTTGAAGGAGTAGGACTGTTTTTAAATCTTACTATTGAAATTTTACAGGACGGACTTCACAGTGTTTGCTTCTATTAGCCGGCTAAATCCCTGCCCTTACAGAAACAGTCGTGTCTGAGAGTGTTAAGATAGGTAACACTTGCTGCTAGGAGATGGGTGAATATAGACTTGCCACTAGGCTACTGATGAGACAAGCCTTGCTGTCATATGGAAGGATGTCTCCAATTGAGCTCTGAGTACAGAGAGAGATCTGAACTCAAGCTCCAGCCGCTACCGCCACTATCTCCTGCTATAATGCTAAGCAGTTTTGATAAAATGGAGCAGCACTGCGAAGACCTATATGTTAGGAGACTTAGTTTACTGTCTTCAGTAACCAGCTGTACAATTTTGAGGTTTCGCAGCCAGGTAGTTGTTCTCATAATGCACCCCAGTGAGCTTTCTGGTGTTCGTACCTATTTTTCTGTGTTCATTCTATAATAAACTAAGTACAGTGGCAGTCACTGCTTGTAACCGTGCAATATTCTCATAACGATGCTTTCATCACACTCACCCCAATCCCAAGGTCAGATGTTACAATTACAACATCGTATTCAGTTGTTAAAAACTCCTTTAGTTATACCACTTATTAACTGATATGTAGAAGTTTCTTCGAAAACAATCCGGAGTATTATAGTGATCACTTGTTTCTGTTATAGACAAATGATCCCTACTCACATTAATATATCTACGTATGTGGTACCCTCACTTTCATGTCTGATTGGCTACTCTTATCAGTTACAATTGCAGTAAGATGTTTCAATTTGTGTGATGCGATTAATATAGCCAAATCTACATCTACATGGATACTCTGCAAATCACATTTAAGTGCCTGGCAGAGGGTGCATCGAACCACCTTCACAATTCTCTATTATTGCAATCTCGTATAGCGTGCGGAAAGAATGAACACCTTCATCTTTCCGTAAGAGCTCTGATTTCCCTTATTTTATCGTGGTGATCGTTCCTCCCTATGTAGGTCGGTGTCAACAAAATATTTTCGCACTCGGAGGAGAAATTTGGTGGTTGGAATTTGGTGAGAAGATTCCGTCGCTACGAAAAACGCCTCTCTTTTAATGATATCCACCCCAAATCCTGTATCATTTCTGTGACACTCTCTCCCATATTTCGCGATAATACAAAACGTTCTGCCTCTCTCTGAACTTTTTCGATGTACTCCGTCTGTCCTATCTGGTAAGGATCCCACACTGCACACCAGTATTAAAGCTAAGTGCGTGGCTTAGTACCCATATTTTCATGTATGATCGGGCTGCCCCTACCAATTACCGTTTCACTAGCATGTTTCAAACTGTGTGACACTATCATTTCCTTTCAATTAATTTATATGATTTTATGGGGTACTTCCCTTCTCTGTAGCTCACCAGGAATCAGACTATCGTACCTGGGGAAATGGTAAGCATCACAGCCGACACCCCGCAACACGTGCGAATAGGTAAGTTTTTCATAAAAGTATTTTTAAACAACTGACTACTCTTAAAATCTGACGTTCTTCATAAAACACACACGACATGAAAGCTGCGTCTCGCTCTCTGACAAATCTTTAAATGTATACTGAAAGGATTACAGGTCATATTAAGACTCCTTGAAGAACACCCGATGTTACACTGGTGTGCCAAATTTAAAGACTAATGCAGCTTTAACATGATGCTTCGACGCCAAGTAAAGTAGCTCTATGAATCGCGGATCACACATGGAAACAACCGCTACAGCAAGGCTTAACATATCGCTGAATTTGAGTATGAGCACTAGCGCCTGTTCACTGGTGGTGGGGAGCGAGAGATATGCGTGCGCACTGTGCGGTTGCAAAACCACGGCCAAATATGGCAGGGTCATCTTTGACAGTGAAAGGGCTAGTCCGTTGTGCGTAACACCGACAAGCCTTCGCTTCTCAATCCCTTGTGCGAGGAATACTACCTTTTTACACAAAAAGACAGATTTGCAAAATAGCAGACGGAAAAAGTAAATCAAGCTCATTTTTCCAATTTATCGTCTGTGCAAAATGCTGCTGTTAACAAAGACTTTCGCCGTCATTCAGATATTTTAGTAGCCCTTAAGGAAGAATTTGAGCAATTTTTCCAGGCTCTGATGGCATTAGAAAGCGATTTTGATGTGTTTCCAGTTTCCGTATTCAGTGAATATAGAAGAGTTCAGTTGTGAATTACAACTCGAAATTATTTTCCTGCAGTGTGATAGAGGACACAAGACAACTGCCAATAGGGTAGAGAGATCTTGTAATTCTGTAGACTCGTCCCTCAAAGTAGATTTCCAGTTTTCCACAAACAGACTAAGAAAATTATATAAGTATTAATTTTCTGTTCCATCTAAGTTTGTGAACAACTGCTTTCTGCCATGAAAAATAATAGCACGCGCCAGAGAAAGTCGCTGTCGGTCCGTAATCTGAACTGCACGCAGCGTCTATAATAGACAACAACAATTCCTCCGAACATAGAAGCAATTGTTACGGGAAAGATGCAAGAGAACCAAGAATCCCACAGTATCATGACTCCATTTCAGTATAATAGCTTACAAAGAAACTTAGGAAAAATGTAGGACTATAGCCCACATTAATAAAACTGGAAGGCACTTGTCTACTTTTGTTTATGTGATTCATTTGTAGCAATAATATTTCATATAGTGATTTCCATCTCCTGATCGCAGATTTAAATACAGTGACGGAAATGCAGTCTGGCTGTGCCAATAGTGGGGGTGCACAGATCGCCGTGCTTCGTAAATGCACCATCCTGCTCACAGCCAGCGCCACTAGCACATTTGCAGTGAAGCCCTGTCCTATAGTATAGTACAGTACAGTATAGTTGAGCCGTGGCTGGCTCATTTTATGCGTTGGAGCAACCTTGGTTGCTTCTCTGAGTTAAGTGTCCCGCGGTTATCGCGATTATGCTGTTATCCTCTCTCTCCGCGAGTGGCAGCAGCGATGTGTATCGATATTCGCACCTTGTACTATCTTTGACCTGGCGCTCATAGTTCCGGCTGTGCGGTGTGCGATCAGTTGGTCGGTTGGCGTGGAGCAGCGAGGAAATCTTCGCGGCTCGTAGTTTGGCCGAGGCCGCTGGCGGCGTCCACGCGCGGTCGGAGTGTGTGGTGCTGTTCCCATTACTACGAGGTCCGTGGCTCACCGATCCTGGACACGAAAGTCGAGTTTACCAGCAAGTCACGACTGTTCACATTGTGTCGTCTGGATTTCGTTGTCGACTGTTGGGACATTCCCACGCGCAACAACGTGTGTTTTCAAGTTGGCAAATTTTAGCCGCCCTCCGGTGGAGTTTAACTGTACTTGGTTACTTTGAATTCAAGTGCACCAGCGGAATCTTCTGTCTTGTAGTCGTTAACGTTCCAGTTACCTGCCCTGCCCGTTGAAGTAAATTCAAGCAGTGTATTTTCCTTGTCGTGTTGTGGCTATCCAGCACGGCGTATAGTTTGACAGCTGAATGTGTAATTCATTGTGGGCGCCAATATCTTCTACGTTGCTTCATAGAAATCTCTGTTATGCGCTGGTCGGTTGGAGCGGAACTTATATTGTCAGTGGGTCCGTCGACTGCCTGTCGGTCGGGTTGTTGTCGGATCGAGAATGGTTGGGCAGACTGTCTGTCTCATCTAAGCGAGCGTTAGTGTTTGAATTCCAGGCCGACCCTCGGAAACTTCCAAGCGCCGTTGGGTGTAGTGCATTTTCTTAATTGTTCTTATTGTTTGTATTTGATGGCTTCTAACCAGATTTTAAATTAAGATTGTTTTGCCCTTAAGGCGCAAAATTGTTTGGGCCTTCAACCTAATTTAATGAACTGTTTAAAGGTAAGGCCTTTGGCCTTTTAAAAATTTATTTTGGTTTGAGTCTTAAGAGACGCGCTTTTAGCCGATTTTTAAATTAAAGTTGTTTTGCTGTTTAGGTGTCAGATTGTTTGGGCCTTCAGCCTAATTGGAAGAACTGATTAAAGGTAAGGGCTTCTGCGTTTTACACTCCTGGAAATTGAAATAAGAACACCGTGAATTCATTGTCCCAGGAAGGGGAAACTTTATTGACACATTCCTGGGGTCAGATACATCACATGATCACACTGACAGAACCACAGGCACATAGACACAGGCAACAGAGCATGCACAATGTCGGCACTAGTACAGTGTATATCCACCTTTCGCAGCAATGCAGGCTGCTATTCTCCCATGGAGACGATCGTAAAGATGCTGGATGTAGTCCTGTGGAACGGCTTGCCATGCCATTTCCACCTGGCGCCTCAGTTGGACCAGCGTTCGTGCTGGACGTGCAGACCGCGTGAGACGACGCTTCATCCAGTCCCAAACATGCTCAATGGAGGACAGATCCGGAGACCTTGCTGGCCAGGGTAGTTGACTTACACCTTCTAGAGCACGTTGGGTGGCACAGGATACATGCGGACGTGCATTGTCCTGTTGGAACAGCAAGTTCCCTTGCCGGTCTAGGAATGGTAGAACGATGGGTTCGATGACGGTTTGGATGTACCGTGCACTATTCAGTGTCCCCTCGACGATCACCAGTGGTGTACGGCCAGTGTAGGAGATCGCTCCCCACACCATGATGCCGGGTGTTGGCCCTGTGTGCCTCGGTCGTATGCAGTCCTGATTGTGGCGCTCACCTGCACGGCGCCAAACATGCATACGACCATCATTGGCACCAAGGCAGAAGCGACTCTCATCGCTGAAGACAACACGTCTCCATTCGTCCCTCCATTCACGCCTGTCGCGACACCACTGGAGGCGGGCTGCACGATGTTGGGGCGTGAGCGGAAGACGGCCTAACGGTGTGCGGGACCGTAGCCCAGCTTCATGGAGACGGTTGCGAATGGTCCTCGCCGATACCCCAGGAGCAACAGTGTCCCTAATTTGCTGGGAAGTGGCGGTGCGGTCCCCTACGGCACTGTGTAGGATCCTACGGTCTTGGCGTGCATCCGTGCGTCGCTGCGGTCCGGTCCCAGGTCGACGGGCACGTGCACCTTCCGCCGACCACTGGCGACAACATCGATGTACTGTGGAGACCTCACGCCCCACGTGTTGAGCAATTCGGCGGTACGTCCACCCGGCCTCCCGCATGCCCACTATACGCCCTCGCTCAAAGTCCGTCAACTGCACATACGGTTCACGTCCACACTGTCGCGGCATGCTACCAGTGTTAAAGACTGCGATGGAGCTCCGTATGCCACGGCAAACTGGCTGACACTGATGGCGGCGGTGCACAAATGCTGCGCAGCTAGCGCCATTCGACGGCCAACACCGCGGTTCCTGGTGTGTCCGCTGTGCCGTGCGTATGATCATTGCTTGTACAGCCCTCTCGCAGTGTCCGGAGCAAGTATGGTGGGTCTGACACATCGGTGTCAATGTGTTCTTTTTTCCATTTCCAGGAGTGTAGATTTCTGATTTTGATTTGAGTGTTAAGTTATTGGCTTTCAGCCGATTTTAGATTAAAGTGGTCTTGCCCCTAAGGCATTAGATTGTATGGCGCATTCAGCATGTAATTAAGTTCCAAAAATTACTGCTGTGTTTTCTTAAAAAAATTTCTTTGCTTTTGTAATGTTTGGTCAAATAAATAAAGTGGTATATTCAAGTGTAGCTGACAGCCGCTTATTTTGGCCCCTTTCCACAATTTAAACTAACTGTCCTGTCCTACGGGTTTAGCAGGGCGTCTCAATAGTATCTGCGATCAGGTGATGGAAATCACTCGATAGGAGTGCACAGACCAGTTCATTTGTCGAATTTCCTCTACACCAAAGGGCTCCTCCACTGCGCTTGCGGTCATCCATAAAAGGATATGGGAAAGTAGAACAGCGTCTCCAAAACGTGACCGATGAATGTGCCGTGTTCAAAAATTTCGAGGCCTATACGCCCTCGCAGCATTATGCGAACCTACACCATAATACCAGTACTACAAAACCCATCATGTTCGATAATTTTCTTGGATGCTTTGTGTTTTCCTTCCCTTCACTATATGAGGTTGCGTTCAGAACTGCTAGTGAAAGTGAATCCGTTTTCACCCGAGAAGTCAACGCTACCCACTTCTTGTTGGTCGAGTCTCTATGGTTTTGGCAGGATCTTAAATGGTGCCACCGATGAGCGTATGTTAACGGAACACAAAGTACTGATCTTCGGATAAACAGATAGCATGCAGCCGCCATGCCACTGTGGACTGCGAGATTGTGTGCCTTGCAGCGCTGTTAAAAGGGGTTAATGGGGGTTTGCCTTCGGTCCCCTTTTGTCTGTTGCACTACGTAGCGGCCATCCGCTGCTATCGTTGACCGTGGTCGACCGGGCTGCAGTGCCTATGGTTTGGAGTTCCCCCAAGCACGTGAGGCATTGCTGTGAGCAATACCAAATTCCTGAACTACACTCATCAAACTTCGTGCTTCTTTCCGCTATTTGGCCCTACAAGAAGTCATCGAAATGTGGTGTCTGGGCGATGTTGTAGTGAAGAACACTACCATCACAGCGCACCGCACCTGCTTGCTGACTTACATACGCTGTCTTTTTCCCGTTCCTTCAGCTGCCTAGGGTTACGGGTACAAGACCATTTGGCGCTATAGTCACACTGATCACACGCTATCTGACGTCCAACTATCTGGGCTCGACTGCGAGACTTCTGGCAATATGAAACTGAACTTTCATTCATTTGTAACTAGATTATACACTGCCAGGAAAAAATAGTACACTTGGAAAGGCGATGTCGATTTTGACCCGATGACGGTATATGCCTACATTGCGACAGTAGATGTATTGATAATTGTTTCAATGTTGTTCGCCAACAGACAGCGTAGCGGCATAGCTATCAGAGCACCATCTGTATCTACACATTATTGGGAATGTCCACAGCCACAAGGCTCAGTGTGGTGCAAATGGGTGAAGCAAGAATGCACTCAACAGCCAAATGGACTAGTTTTGAAAGGGTCAATTTGTGGCATTCCTGGTGGCGGGATGGTCCTTTCGGAAAATTTCCGCTCAAGTTTTACGTGGTGCGTCAGTTGTACAGCGATACTTGTATCAGTGGTGACCTGAACAGTCTCTCACCGCTTGATGTCCACTCAGCACAGATGCCTGCCAGGATCGTCGTACTCTAAGGGCAGCAGGTAGATCATACAGGTATCATAGCAGAGATAAGACGGCTTGTGAGCCTAGGCATGTCAACACGAACCGACGAGAACCGGATATTAGCAGTGGGACTGTGGGCGCGCACACATCTAGCCCGAATTCCATTCACGTGTCGGCTCCCGTCAGAGGTTCACTTGGATGGCGTGCCGTGGTCTTCGGTGATGAAAGTAGATTCTGCGTGTACACAAATGATGGTCGTTTGCATGTACGACGTAGGCCTACTGACTGCTGTCTCGTACAGTGCATTCCTCCAAGACACAATGGCTCCATCCCAGGCGTTATGAACTGGGATGAGATAAGATAGCCGGCCGCGGTGGTCTAGCGGTTCTGGCGCTGCAGTCCGGAACCGCGGGACTGCTACGGACGCAGGTTCGAATCCTGCCTCGGGCATGGGTGTGTGTGATGTCCTTAGGTTAGTTAGGTTTAAGTAGTTCTAAGTTCTAGGGGACTTATGACCTAAGATGTTGAGTCCCATAGCGCTCAGAGCCATTTGAACCATTTTTGAGATAAGATACATCTCCTGTTATCTTTGGTGCTCCAGAAGGGCAAACTAACCAGAGCTCAGTAGGTGCAGAATGTTGTTAGACCCATTGTTTTGCCATTCTAGCAACAGGAAAGTGATGTGTTGTTCCAACAGGATAATGTGCGCCCAGGCGCTGCCCGTTGACCTCAGCGTGTTCTGCAGGACGGTGCAGCAACTTTCTTGGCCAGCACGATCTCCAGACTTGTCTTCAGTCGAAAAATGTGGGATATGATGTGACGAGAAGTGACTCGTGCGACTCGTCAACCAGCAACTCTTATAGGTCTGCGTGAAAAGGTTGAACAGGCGTGGTATAAAGGATCCCAGGATAGTATTCGCCAGCTGTACAATGGAATGGAAGCCAAAGTCAGCGTCTGCATTTTCGCCTGATGAGGCTACACCTCATACTGATATGGTTGTTCCAGCGTGGGTCGATACGTTTTACCTCCGAACCGCGTCTAGTACTGTTCTATAAATGTTATCTGAGCCGTGCGGGCTCGTGTTCATGCCCTTTATTGTTTGTCAGCTTCTCTTTACGATACCAACGCCTCGTTTTCTTACTCGATTTAATGGCGTCACTAAGTTCCTGTATTACCTGCCCGTGAGAGGCAGCAGCAGCGCTTATCGATAAGAGCACTGTCGTATTTTCTTTGAAGCGACCGCTAGTATTTCCGGCTCGTGGTGAGTTGGGAGCACAATCGGGGTGCAGCAGCAGTGAAGTTGCGGACGGACCAGCAGTGGAGTCAGTCGGGGGACGGACCAGCAGTGAAGTCGGGGACGGAGCGCCAGTGAGGTGCGGACAGCCAGTGCTCACCGACCGCTGGCGACACACATGAACTGTCCAATGGAAGGAGTCTGGAGTGGGACGACCGTTGGTTGGTCATTCGGTTGATGGTCTCATTGGGTGACGTGTATTGGGTCTCTGACCGTTTCCGGGTCTCGTCACTTGGTAATCGTGTCGGACGTGGGTTGGTCCCTTTCTGATACAGGGATGTCGGTTAGCCAGTGGGCGTGTTCCCTCTGCACAGATGGGTCCGAGCCAGTGTGTCCGGGTCGCCGTGTGTCCGAGTTCCGAACGGACATCGAGTTGAGTTGAAGCTGCAGTCAGCTTCGGACTGCCAAGACTCACGCGACCGTCTCCAACACATATAACTTCAAAGGGAACGACCTGGGTTGGTCGTTCGGTTGGTCGTGTCATCGAATGACGTGTATTTTGTCGCTGACCGTGTGGAAACTCTCCGTGTGTCGATTTGATTCGTCCTTGTTGTTCCACAGTGATTGCTTTTACGATTGTTCAAGTTCTTGTGCAAGTGTGTTTATGTGTGATTTCCACTGAGCAGATGAATGCCATCAGCATAGTGGAGTAGTCAGTTGGTCGGTTGAAACAGAGCAGCCAGTGTGTCGGGTGGAAGGGAAATAATTAGGCTGCTGGTTGGTTCTTCAGCTGTCCCTAGGTCGTGTTACAACCCGACTGTTTGGTGTTACGCTTGGCTGCCTGTCTCACCTAAACTGTTGTTAGAATTTCCTCCCCAGGACGACCCTTGGAATCCTTGTCAGCACTGTTTGTCGTTTGTGATAGTCATTTTATTAGGTCGCAGGTACTGTGCCAGGCCTTCAGCTGTGTATTAATATTGTCAAAAAAAAAAAAAAAAAGGCTCTGAGCACTATGCGACTTAACTTCTGAGGTCATCAGTCGCCTAGAACTTAGAACTAATTAAACCTAACAAACCTAAGGACATCACACATATCCATGCCCGAGGCAGGATTCGAATCTGCGACCGTAGCGGTCGCTTGGTTCCACGGCCACTCTGGCCGGCTATTAATATTGTCTGTTTTATGCTTAGTACATGGACTTAAGCCGACTTCATGAAACTGTTTTAAGATTAGGCCGTCAGCCGTGTTTTATTTGAAATTCTTGTTTGTATTTAGGCCTTCAGCCGTGTTTGTTCAGAATCTATGACTTTGATATGTAAATACTTGTGTGTAAGCCTTCCTTTAATTATCTCGAATTCTTGAAACGGCCTTCTGCCGCATTCTGTAAATGTTTATCTTAAGGTGGCCTTTAATTATTCTTCAGTAATTGTTTGGGCCTTTAGCCGAGAAGATACTGTACTTTTACTTAAGTAAGGCCTTCAGCCGTTACTACCAATCCCGGTGTTTTAAAAGCAATCATTTAAACTTATTGTGGAGAAGTTAATTGGTCTCCCAGCCGTGAATTGATCTTTGTTGCTTTAAAGAGAAAACTGTGCATTGGTTTCATGGATAAAATCTTCTTGTATAACTAACAGTAATTGACCTTCGCCCATTTCCACAACCTGATCCGCTCTGTCCTCCGAAACCAGGTTACAATCATTTCATGTACTCTGTAAAACTCTTGTGTGAATTCTAAAGCTCCAAAAAGCGTTACTAATTTTTCTTCCGACGATGTATGATGTGTTGCTTTCTGTAGCTTGTCACAAAGGTTTACAGAGCAATGTACTTTCATTGCTGTGAAATATTCGTCGTCCAGTATTACGTACGGGCTGTATTAGCCAGTTACTGGTACAAGAGGTTTTGAACGTGAACTGTGCTTACGGACTCCGTACCTGAGTCCCTAGTCAACTGCGTACTATGCAGGGTGCTTCCGTGTGCAAGTGTCGACAGCGCTCTAATGGAGAGAGCAGCAGTGGTGGAGAGTCGAACCTGTGCACCACATGGCGTCCCCGAATATGGCGGGGTGCAGGCAGGCGGGAACCGTGCTAACAGCCCCGCCGCCGGCCCACCCGGAATTAATTTCGCCCCCTGCGCGCGGGGCGGCAGGGCGGCAGATCGGCGCGCCGCCCATGACCCGCGGGTCGAAGGCCCGGCCAGCTGCCGCCGGTATTGGCTGCCCACCCCCGCAGCACGCGCCGGCTCCATTGTGGTCGTTACCGGAAGTATCAGCAGCACGGCGCTGTCTGCCTGTGAATTAGTAATGACCTATAGACGCCGCACGCGGAAGGGCTTGGGAAATGTCGTAAAGGCGTCAAAACGTGCCGCATCGGCGTACGTGGGTTTAATGCCTACCATAAAAATTTGAGAGGGACATTTAATTAATGGGATTTACCAGGTACCGATTCGTTTGATTCCTTTATTTCCCCACAACACTCATGGCAGTAACACAGATGTACGCAGGTATATGTGTATAATACGAATGTTGACTTTAATGTAATTTACTTACCGAATGGTTTCAGTCCAAGACCATATACAGTTCAATAAGGTAGAACAAGTCTGTATATAATTACTATGTGAAATGCAGACGCTAGGTGATTAGCACATCCATTTCACACAGTTACACTATGTGATCAAAAATATCTGGACACCTGGCTGAAAATGACTTACAAGTTCGTGGCACCCTCCATCCGTAATGCTGGAATTCTGTAAGATGGTGGCTGTAATGTTAGTTGAATTACGTAACCATTGCGGCACCTCACCTCAACCTCTCGATACCAGCAATATTCTACTGTGTTTCTGTAAAGTAGTTAACATATTTCCAAGACTACATTCAGATTTGATTTCATTAATGTAGAGGTACTTTGATACATATATATGTTTATATTGCAATAATATTATTCTTAGGTGAATTTTTTCTTTTGTCACTATGATCTTTGACGTACTTGTAACTCTGATGTTTGGGCGCCTAAGCGGTTATTAGAGAGTCAAGTCTTGGTCGTCATGTTGAAAAGACGCAAGTTGTAGTCAGTTTATGAAATATGTGGACTTTAACAGTGAGGAAGATATTTTCAAGTATGTTTTATATTGTGAAGTGATGGTGCAACAAAAAAAATAAAAAAGAATTGTAATTCGGAGTGCTAATTATTTTTTTCATCTCCATTGTCTTAACTTGCAAAAGTTTAATCTTCAAGAATGGTTTATGAAACACATCTATAAAACTTTTGGAATCTCGCAGAATAACACCTAGGTCTCTTTGCATCCGAGCTTGGAATCATCACCACCTAGATTTTCGACGATTGAGCCATGAGTTCAGAACGAGACCAGCGTGGGAAACACGAAAACATGAGTGCCTAGTTTATGCACTATTTCATGAAATGACTTTGTTAACTGTGCTCTAATGACACCTGCCACATAATATAACTTTGTTGTTGCCCGAAAATGCAGTATTTAGCAGCGTGAGCAACACTACAACCATAATTAATTTTTGATCTATGTTGTGCTAGGGTTGTTAGATGGCCCATCCTTAGGCTTCCACTCTCGCAGGCATACGTTCAATCTGGTGCTGGGAGGTTTCTTGGGAAATGACAGCGCATTCTTCATGGAGTGCTGCACTGAGGAGTGGTATCGATGTCGGTCGGTGATGCCTGGCACGAAGTCGGCGTTCGAAAACATCCGAAAGGTGTTCTATCGGATACAGGTCAGGACTATGTGCAGGCCAGTCCATTACAGAGATGTTATTGCCGTGCAATCGCTCCGCCACAGGCCGTGCATTATGAACAGGATCTTGTTGAAACTTGCAATCACCATCCCCGAATTGCTTTTCAAAAGTGGGAAGCAAGAAGGTGCTTAAAACAGCAATGTAGGCCTGTGCTGTAATAGTACCACGCAAAAGAACAAGGGGTGCAAGCTCACACCATGGAAAATACGACCATACCTTGACACCACCGCCTCCGATTTTTACTGTTGGCACTACACACGCTGACACAGGATGTTCACCAGGCATTCGCCATACTCACACCCTGCTATCTGATCTCCCCATTGTGTACCGTGATTCGTCACTCCACACAACGTTTTTCTACAGTTCACCATTGAGCAGTGTTCACGACTAAACAATGGAAAAACGTCTATAATATGTCGACAACTCATCTGTGACCTCACAAGAGTAAAATCTAAGTGTCGTTATATAATACGACAAGATTGTGTGAGGCATAGATACGAGCAGTTTCCAGTTGCAAAGTGCGTAATGAGCAAAGCTTTTGCATTTAATTGACGTTAAATGCTTTGGTACATGGGTTTCACAAACAATATATTGGCGAAAGATGAAGACTGAAAATAATGAGACGGACACTGTGGCCGAGCGGTTCTAGGCGCTTCAGTCCGGAACCGCGCTGCTACTACGGTCGCAGGTTCGAATCCTGTCCCGGGCGTGGATGTGTTTGGCGTCCTTAGGTTAGTTAGGTTTACGTAGTTCTAAGTCTAGGGAACTGGTGTCCTCAGATATTAAGTCCCATAGTGCTTAGAGCCATTTTGACCATTTTTGTGAAAATCAAGATCATCCTTAGAGAACAGGTGGCCGTGACCTCCCAGCAACAAAGGTTATCAATCGATCGCCCATTTCGAACACCAACAGCGAGTAGTCTTGTCTGGCATTTTCCAGAATATTTTGGAAATACAACGGAGGAAAGAGCATAAAGCAGGTTTGGACCATGCACAAGGAGGTACCTAGTGCAGAGCGACAAGTTCTCTGTGCAACACCGTGTTTTAAAATACTTCACACAGAAAAAACTTTTAATTTCGTAAAAAAAAATGTCATTCCCTTTTTTCACACTTTCTATTCGATCCAGATTCACGTCAGCATTAATCCCTAAAATCAGCAAATGTTTTAAACAGTGAGCAAGGCAAGTGGCTTGACAACACCAGCCAACGCTAGGACAAATTATCCCACCGGAAAGGGAATGCACACGAGAAGTACGCACTACAGGAGTTAATTACAGTACTGATGTGTAACGAGCCAGTAGAGAACAAGCCTCGCCTGTACCAAAATACTCATAAAATATCCACGAAAAGCCTCCGAAATTCGCGGTGGAGTTCGGGTTAACCCTGTACAATGACAACTGAGAATACAATGTCGTTCTCCTTTTTCCTGGCATTTTCTACGCGGAATTCTGCAGCCACTACAGCAACCATCCGGAGGCACCGGTAAAAATAACTATGACAAATTTTCTTATTATCACTGGGCCGGCATTTAAATTTTTGAATTTGGCAATATTAGTAACAGAGGGTAGCGTGAAGCCTGTGGCGTCTTTTTTCTTAAGATTTTTTACGTAGTTTTTTATGAATATTTTAGTTACGTATAAATAATAATAGTTTACGGATGATTTTTTGAAAGATAAGCTGATATGTATACATATGAAATACCCCCAGAAAAGAGGTGATTAAAACATAAATTTCGTTTCCTGTAGTTATAAGTTGTTCTTCGATAGACTATACCATGGACGTTACAAGTTCTGTTGTACAGTTAATTTCATCTTTGGTGGTGCCACTGTCATCATTTACTACTGTACCTTAAGCTTAAGTTTAAGTACTATAGTACAGCCTGTTTAATCTTCAGAGTTGTCAGCCAACTTTAAAAGCAAATATGTAATGCTGTCAGACACCTGTAAGTATAAGTCACCGTACTGGACGTATAATATGTACTTTATATAATGTCAATGTATCTTTTCCATACATCCCAATTTGTATCTGTTACAGTGCATATTCTGGTGATGGTCTAATTGACCCAAAGAGCGAAACGCTCCATGAAGAATACTAAATGCGATTTTTGGTTGTTTCCAAAAACTAAACTTCATAACAGGTGAATGTTCAAGCACAGTGGCTAAGATCATGTAAGAGCAAGGACGAACGAAATCTTAGAGACATAATACAGACTACGTCGTAACGTCACGAAAATATTTTTTCACAGTTTATATATATAAATTACGAAACAATGTAGATTCTTCCCTTAGCATTCGTATTCTCATTATCATTCACAACACATTCTTTTGCTGATCTGATTCTGACTGGTGTTCATTATTGCTGAGTTAATGTAAGTGGACGTTGAAAATAAAATCTGAAATCGAAGTATTATTCACCAGTCGTGTGTATTATTTATGCAATCGAAGTCATAACTTAAGCACAAAAATATTCTAACACTAGCCGCCTGTGTTAAAGACGAACTTTTTGTGGACAAGTTTTGAGTCGGCCTCATCGACATTTAACCATGCTCTATATCTGAAAAAGCAATCTGCAGTTTTCGATATTACGTCGAAAAGTTTAATGGTTTACCTGATAGGTGGCGCAGTCAAATATTTTCAGTGATCTTATTCGTATCCCACAAGCTAAAATCACATAAAGGTGTTACAGTATTTTATCTCATTAGCATTTCGTACGAAAAGAAAGTTTCTTGATAACCAAAGATATAGCCTTTCGCATTTCTACTTCTGGAGGCCTTTAATAGAGCAATTGACATGATGGCCTCTCCGTAGTCAAAAGATTCCGGATTAGTCCTCCATTAGGAACTCCGGTATGGGACTGCCAAGAAAGAGATGACTTTGAAAAAAAGATTGAATAACCAACCATAGGATAACATTCTACGAGTCGGAGCGTTGAATGTCAGAAGTTTGAACGTGGTCAGTAGGTTTTGGGGGAGGGGACCAAACAGCAAGGCCATCGGTCGCATCGGATTAAGGAAGGATTCGAAAGGATATCGGCCGTGCACATTCAAAGGAACCTTCCCGTTATTTGCCTGAAGAAATTTAAGGAAATCACGGAAAACCTAAATCTGGATGGCCGGACGTGGATTTTAACTGTCGTTCTCAAGAACGCGAGTTCAGTGTGCTAACCAATGCGCCACCTCGCTCGCTTTTGAACGTGGAAGGGAAGCTAGAAAATCAGGAAGGGGAAATGCCAAGGCTCAGTTGAGATATAGTGCGGTCATTGAAGTGAAATTAAAACTATTTCTGACAAATGAATGTAGGATAAGATCAGCAGCTGCAGAATATGGTATACGGGCGGAAGTATGAATAGAATGGTACGGTAAAGAATGA
Organism: Schistocerca cancellata; assembly: GCF_023864275.1. Taxonomy (NCBI): domain Eukaryota; kingdom Metazoa; phylum Arthropoda; class Insecta; order Orthoptera; family Acrididae; genus Schistocerca; species Schistocerca cancellata. The sequence continues at coordinate 445,499,040 of NC_064630.1, read as the reverse complement.
GCTACTGTAAGCAGATCATTATCGGGCTGTTCTCATCAGAGTCAACAACAAACAAACGCCGACAAGAATAGTTCAGGTATACATATCGACGTCGCAAACAGAAAATCAAGAGATAGAGAAAGTATACGAGGGCACCGAGCGAGTAATTCAATATATAAAGGGAGATGAAAATCTAATATAAATGCAGGACTGAAATGTGGCAATAGGGGAGGGAATAGAAGCATTTACGTGAGAATATGGGCTTGGTAGCTGGAATGAGAGAGGAGGAAGACTTCATGAGTTCTGTAGTAAATATTAGTTAGTAATAGCCGATACTCGCTTCAAGAATCACAAGAGGAAGAGGTAGAGTTGGAAAAGCTCGAGAGGTATTGGAAGATCTCAGTTTACATCATGGTCAGGCAGAGTTTTCGAAATCACTTGTTGGATTGTAAGGTGTACCCAGGAGCAGATATAGACGGATCAAAATTTACTAGTGATGAAGAAGAGGCTAAGGTTTACGAAATTAGTCAGGATGAACCAGTGCGCACAGAAGTGGGATACGGAAGTGCTAAGGAATAAAGAGACACTCTTGAAGTATTTGAAAGTTGTGAATACAGCGATAAGGAATATCACAATAGGTAGTTCAGTTGAAAAGGAGTTGTCTCTAAAAAGAACTTGACAGATGTTGGAAAGACATAGATATTAGGAAGGTAACGGCGACGTCGCCTTATGTAACAGATGAAATACTTCAACAGATCGACGAATGAAGGAAGGGCATAAATGCTCAGGGGAAGACCGAAACTATTCAGCGATGAAATAAGTAAGAAGTGCAGAACCAACCAGAAATGGCTAGAGGAAACATATGAAGAACTCCAAAAATGAATGAGCTTCGGAAGACTAACTCTGGAAATAGAAAAGTCAAAACATATTTTGGTGATATTAAAGGAAAGGGCGTGTACATTAAGAGTGCAAAATAGGAATTCAACTGTTAAACGCAGATGAGAGACCGAATATGTTGAAAGAGTACATCGGCAGCCTGTATTAGGCAAACGAAATACTTGATGACGCGATAGAAGAAGAATTTGGAGTCGGTCTGAAGAAGATAGGGGACTAAGTATTAGAGGCAGAACTATAAAGAGCTTCGGAAGATTTGGCATTAAATAAGGCAGGCTGGGTAATTAACATTCCATCAAGACATCTAAAATCATTGGGATAACCAAACGACTATTCAATATGGAGTGTGGAAACTCTCAGAAAATTATCATCCTTCCACTTCCAAAGATAGCAATCGCAGAGAAGTGCGAGAACTCTCGTGGAGTGAGCTTAAGAGCCCAGGCATTCAAGATTATGGAAAAAATAATACACAGGAGATTGGAAGAGAAAGTTGGGGGGCTGTTAAATAATGATAAGTTTGGATTTAGAAAAGGTAAAGGCAAAAGAGTGTGAGTTCTAACATTGCCCTTGATAATGGAAGCAACACTGAGTAAAAATAAAGACCCTTCATAGGTTCTGTTGATCTTGAAAAAGCGTTCGACATTTTAAAACGCTGCTAAATGTTCCAAATTCTGTTGTATAGGGAAAGTGAGTAATTTAAAATACGTAGAAGCACAATATGACAGGAAGATCAAGGACAAAGTACTCAGATTTAAAAGGAGGTAATAGAGGTGTGCAGTGTTTCGCCTCTACTGTTCAATCTGTACTCCGAGAAACCAATGACTGAAAGATAAGAAAGGTTCAAGAGTAAGATTAAATTTCAAGGTGAAGAGATGACAGTGTTAAAATTCGCTGATGACATTTCTGTCCTTAGTGAAAACTATGAAGAAGTACTAGATCGCTTGAATGGAAAGAATAATCTAGTGAGTACAGAACATAAACTGAGAGTAAACTGAATAAAGACGAAAATAAGAAAAGTAGTAGTTATAAGAATAGCAACATCAGAACTGGTGATTACGAAGCACACGAAGACCTTGGAAGAAAGTAACCCATGACAGACGAAACAAAGAGTTCATAGAAAGCAGACTAGCACTACAAACGAGGACACTGTCGGCCAAAATATGTCTACTAGTGTCGAACAAAGGCTTAATTGGTAAAAAACGTGTTTGTGAGAAAGTACCTTTAGAGCGCATCGTTCTATGTCAGTGAGTCATAGACTTGAGAAAAGCCGGAACAGAAGAGAATCGAACCGTCAGAGATATGGTACTATGGGAAAAGGTTGAAAATTAGGCGGAATGATAAGTACGAAATGAGGAGGTTCTCGGTAGCATCGGTGAAGAACTGGGCACTTGGAAAACACTGACAAGAAGACTGGAGGGTATGATAGTGTAACACTACCGCCCAGTCGGACGTGCGTTAGCTCAATAAAGCCTGTACTGTAATAAGTTCACGGGCTTCACCTTGTAAACAAGGATTTAGTACATAAGTTGACCGCGTGTACCTAATGGAAGCAATTCGGACATATTCAGTAAGTAACTACAGTGATGCGTCAAGTAAATGTAAAGTACAATTACGCGTTCGCATGGACAAGAAGTACACACAGCAGATACTACCAATGATTAATAATACGGTCGCCAGCCTAATTAGGCATTTAGTGAGTTTTTCCCTGTACAAGTGGTAGCATGTACAAGCATAATGACACGTGGTAATGTTGCGTTTTATAACAAACTTTAGAACCAGAAAGAATCTACTGAACTAAGGTTTTCTTCTTTTGTACTAATTTGTACGAGCTAAAATTACACAACACCACACAGCAATGATTACTACGAGCTGCACTTTGTATATTGATCAGACTGAAATCGGGCATAGATTACCCTAGAATCAGCAATTTTGAAAACACACATACAAAGTCACTATTAAAATTGGAAAAATCTTTAATACACTCAGGTTTAATATAGAAATTAATTTTACTGTTCAATTCTGATCAGTACACTTCAAAATGTGCAAGAATAGACAAGAGAAGGGGGGGGGCCCTGAAACTGTTATGGTTGTTATACTGAAACTAGTAATTCCTGAAGGTACATTTACACTCAAAATTATCAACCTATGGATTGCTATTCTTTTGTCACGCCTCTGGAGTAATTGACTAACATTCTTTCAGTCTCAAATGAACTAAATAACATTGCTAGCCTAATTCAAAATTTATCTTTCAATTTAATCACACTGTAGTTCTTTACTAACATTTACATTTGCACTCCTAACTCTCAACTGCTTTATAGCTTAAATTGGTCTGCAGATAATTTGATACTAACTGTAAACTTTCAGTTCGGGATACTCGGGTTGCACAATATAAGGTAAGGACCCTGTCTAGGTCAATGATAAGGATAAGTGACGGCTAAAGCAATTCTGGTAAAAGTCACGTTATTATTGAACAGTCAAGACTGGTTCAACACTGGTCCACGCAGATACACTTCTAAAGAAGAAATTAATGTTTGACCTGTGCACGTCGTTGCGGCGGATGGCGGGCAGCGAGATAGCGGGCAGCACAGCACATATTCAAGCACGGCTAAGGCTCTCACAGTATCGGCACTTTCATTCTTCTTAGCGTCGTAATCTTTCCAATTTTTGTGCCTGAGGAAATAGCCATGCCAAGTAGTCGTCGGAATCGGCCCATCCGAGGCTCAATGGAATCCACTTTTCCTAGATAGCCTCCTCGGTACAGTACATGTTCCTCTGACCGATACTCAACTCCGACTGTTTCACTGAGCCCGTTGTGCCGATCCGCGCCAGTGTGCGTTTTCCCGCGCTCGCCTGCATCCACCTTTTCCCGCGCCCCTACAGGTAGGGTATTCACCACAGGTTTTCTACTACACATATTCTAATGCATTACCTACGTATGGACCAAGTGTTTAAATTACAATTTACACATTTTACAATAGTTTTAACATTAAATACATTTTCCTTTGGTTATCAAATTGCTTAAAATCTAACATAAGTAATGACATTCATTTCAAAAGTTGTGTACAGTTTCTTTAACATGACACGAAAAGAAAAAATCTAAAAAAAATATTTACATTATTTCACATAAATTCAGAAAGAAACATTTATCTAAATACATAAAGAAAAAAATTATTATAGGTACATTATTGTTACACATGCCCCTGTTTCCAGAAAATTTTCTTAAGTCCAAATTTTATGGGAACACTAAATTTAACAATGATACACTGGTTCTGAATCTTTACGTAAAAGTTCAAGAAGATTTACATTACATATTTCCTTCCACTCACTGTATATAGGTTCACACTATTTTAATATATTAAGACCAATATCTTGTTATTTACTTAAGTGCCTTTTGCACAGTCCAACTTCCCATTTAAACATTACTAAAATAGCAATTTAATCAATTTTTCCCAAATTTCTTAAAGAAATAATTTAAAATTCTGGAATGCAAATATTTAACTACAAAAACAAATGCATATTTCGTATACACTATAGGATAATTTGTCGCTGCTTGCTTTGAATAGCAGTCCATTTCCTAAATTTACTAAACAAAACACACACACAAAATTTTCAGAAAATTAACTACACATATTTACTGCCTATTATGTGGATTTGGGCAGTCCATTTCACTTCATATTGTCACATCCTTTGGATTACATCTACTATTTTCCATCGACTATTTATCTGCCCTCATTGGTATTTGGCAGTCCTTCCTATTCTGGTTCATACACTGCCCATTTTCATTTTTGACAGTTCCACCTGTTATCTGTCTGAAAGCATTTACCCTTTCCTTTCAGTCCTTTCCTCCATACATTTTTATAGTTACAGTACAATTGGTAATCTGAAACTCACATAACTACATTAGTAAACTTTCAATGGTATACAGACATATACAAAGAATAGTTACATTTGAAACAATTTGTGTTCAGCATAAGATACAGCACAATTACTCGTTTCTGGGAACATACAGTTTCAGATCCACTATATTTCTTACACCTAAAGGTCTTTTGGATTTTGGGTAGATTAGGTAGTAAGCATTTTCGTGTGGAATGTTCTGTATTATATATGGTCCATTATAGATATATTTAAATTTTGAAATTTCATGGTTTAGTTCACTAGATTTTTCGTGGGTTTTCAGAAGAACATGATCTCCAATTTTAAATTTTGAAACTTTTAGATTCTTATCGTGTCTTCTAGATCTAGATTCGGCTCTTTGCTTTGCCCTTTTTATTACCCATTCTTTCTTTTGATTCAATCCCAAACTTGTACAAGGTGGAAACTCTAATTTTTCTTCAATTAAACTTTTACTACTTCTGTCTAACAAAATTTCTTCCGGTGGGAACCCTGTAGTTTCATGATGTAATGTGTTCATGACATTCTCAAAATCCGATATGAATCTGCCCCAGGTTCTAATTAAAAAAACAAAAATTCAATTTCAGATAACACTGAGTTACAGTTACAATAAAGTCATGCACAATATTAATAATATCTACAAATACAGCATCCTGCCCCTGCTCGTCTCTTTATTAACAAGGCAGTCTTTTATAGTTCATAAAACAGTCACTCAAGTCTGGTGGCTTCTTAGGCCTCTGGAGTTCAAAGTCTTTGCTCACTTGAACTCTTCGCAAAATAAACACAGAGTCGTCAGGCGGCTCTTTCTTTCTTTGTTCAGTCACAACATCTGGATTCTGTTTTGACACTTCGTCATTGTTAGGTACAATATCGTACTTAACTGCATCCCCTTTGATTTCACTGATTTTTTCGTATCCTCTTTCGGTAAAAGTATATTCACTTTCTTTTACCCCGAAAAATTCATCTTCACTAGAGTCATCACTACTCTCTTCCTCAACACCAGATTCATTTAAGTACGCTACTTTTGCACAACAGAGAAAGCTAGTATATTCAATTTTGTCTGTATTTACGTATGTTTCATCATCTGAACTATCGTCGGAATCCGACCATTCCGGATCGCTATCAGGTTCTAACATAAAAGCTTTTCTGAGACAGGCACTAAGTTCTTCCTCGGTATTGTCATCAGGCTTAGATTTTAATTCAATCTCCTCTTTTGGTGAAACGGCCTCATCATCAGGTTTATTTACCTCTACTGTGACTTCATATTCGGTGTAATCCTCGTGGACTCTAATTACTTTCATGTAATCATCTGCCCCTTCTCCACGGTGCCTCTCGGTAGCAGCTTGCACTATTGGCGGATTGTTAGCAGAAGTTATTTCTTCATCAATGCTGAGGATTTCATCCTCCAAATCCTTCCTATCATTAACCTTCCTCTTATCGTCAGCACGCGTACTTTGCGCGGCGCTATTTATTCTCCCCTCTTCAAATTTGGGCCACGTCACTTTATTGACGCCCCTTTCATTTCCCTTTCTATCAACTAATTTCTTCGTCTCATACTCCTTCTTAACACCCTCCCACTCACATTGCTTTAGGCCCTTGTACAGATCGTCGATCTGCACACGCCAATCAGTTACTTCTGCTAATTCATTATCGCCCTTTTCCTCATTGCAAACACTGCTAACCGCACCTCTCTGTGTTTTCACAGTCTCATCTATTTTTTCCTTTGCCACGGAATTATCACTCGTAAAATTTTCATTATCTCTTACGGCTACGTTCGCACCTACTGCTGCCGTATTGCTAGCGGCTTCTCTCTGAACAGATGTTCCACTAGGCTGGGCCGTTGCCCTCTGATGCTCCACTCGCCCGTTAACCTGGAGCTTTCTGTGCGGCATAGATGACTCATGCTCGCTCGCACCTGACGCTTGTCTTGCCACAACACGTTGCTTCGTTTCACGCCTGTCTCTAACCTGTCTCATTACATTACGGTCGGTCCGGTATCTGTTCTTAATTCGGGGCCGGTATGTATTGTCCGCTTCCGTTTGGCCCGCAACGTTCGCGGAAATTAGTTTCCCGCGTCGTTATTATTTTGCGCGGCATACCCTCTACCGCGACCTTGATAATTTCCTCTGCCTCTTCCTCTGCCTCTTCCCCTCTGTATTACATTGACGCGAAATCCATCGCCGTCATTCCTTTCGTCATTGTGTCGGGTATTACGGTTGCCAAAATTTTGATAATTGGCACGACTTTCGCGCCAATGGTCTTCGTCTTCGACTCTTTCGAGAAATGCTTGGAAGCTGCGATGATTGCTTCCTACATACCTCTTTGAATCTTCTGGGAGCTTTTTATACAGCTCCCAGATAATTTCCGAATCTGATCTTCTACCTCTTAAATGCGTCAATTTCCTGTACCAATACTCGCAGAAATCTTTCAAAGAATTCCTGCCCCTGTTATCATGCTGTTTGGCCATGATAAATTCGCGCCATAAACGGTCCTGCTTTTGTTCAGACCAATATTCTTCCGTAAAACGTTGCCTGAATTCTTCGAACGTCATTCGTTCGGTATTTAAATTTATTCCCCAGCGCTTAGCGTCACCTGCTAAGGCGCTAATTACTACATTTATCTTTTCCTGATCAGACAAGTGCTCAGGAAATACTCTCTCGCACTTTTTGATGAAGTCTAACGGATGCCACCCGTTATGTTTCTTGGCGGGATCGAAGCGTTCCTCGCCTTCTAACAGCTTCGTAATCGGTGTGCCATTACAGACAACACCAGGCCTATCTTTTATTTTGCTCTCCAGATCGAAAATTCTGCCTTGAATTTCCGTAGTATTTTGTTCACAATTTTGAATACAGCCGGTTACTATTTCACCTAAATCTTTTCCAGTGTCTAGAACTACCTTTTTCAACTGAGATATTCCGTATTGACATTCGTTTACGATCTCAGTTTTAAGACCGAAAACTTTTTCGTCTACCTTAGTTTCAACCAGCGGTTCTACTTTCTCTTGGGTGTTGAGAATTTCAACATCGAATCTACTATTAATGTTACCAATTTCCTACTGCATAGTATCCATATTTTTGTTAATGGTGTCAATTTCAAATTTCATATTATTTACCACAGAACTTAAATTTCCCACTTTTTGTTCTACCTGCTCTATTTGTTTACTAATTCTAATTCCTTGATCTTTGACCTGTGCTTTAATTTGATCAACGTGTGTTTTAAGCTGCTCGTTCTGTGTTTTGATCTGATGGCCCTGTGTTTTAAGCTGCGCATCAACGTGCGTTTTAAGCTGCTCGTTCTGTGTTTTGAGCTGCTCATCAACGTGTGTTTTAAGCTGCTCATTCTGTCCTACAATTTGTTTGGTTAATTGTTCAAATAAGTCGTTCATATTTAAAATTTTTACACTGTTTTGTTCTACGGAATCCGTGTGTTCCGATTCTACTTCATAAGTTTCTTTCGGTTCTTTCTTTATCTGTGGTGAATCAAATATGTCAGTGGATTCGTTCACGTACCCACTATCATCTACAAAGTCACCCTCTACTTCCTGTTTTGTCCCTTGCTGTGTTCGAGGTGATCGCGACATTTCAATCTGTTCGTTGACGTGTTCATGGTATTGTATGTACGCCAATTGTCTTCCGCTAACGCCATCTGTTATCTGGCCGCGTAGACTCCTGCTACTGCTAGCCGCATTCTCCATTTCGCTCGGCACATCTACCCTGTCCCCGTTCCTGTCCATATTGAATGCCAATCACACCGTACTATTATACTTGACTCACGCTATAGTTTACTTTGCTAAACTTTATTGCTGTTCGTGCCACTGAACATCCACTGTTCGGTCTTTACGTTAGTGTATAACCGACAACAACTGGATGTCCTGTCACCGGGAAGCCACGTGTAACACTACCGCCCAGTCGGACGTGCGTTAGCTCAATAAAGCCTGTACTGTAATAAGTTCACGGGCTTCACCTTGTAAACAAGGATTTAGTACATAAGTTGACCGCGTGTACCTAATGGAAGCAATTCGGACATATTCAGTAAGTAACTACAGTGATGCGTCAAGTAAATGTAAAGTACAATTACGCGTTCGCATGGACAAGAAGTACACACAGCAGATACTACCAATGATTAGTAATACGGTCGCCAGCCTAATTAGGCATTTAGTGAGTTTTTCCCTGTACAAGTGGTAGCATGTACAAGCATAATGACACGTGGTAATGTTGCGTTTCATAACAAACTTTAGAACCAGAAAGAATCTACTGAACTAAGGTTTTCTTCTTTTGTACTAATTTGTACGAGCTAAAATTACACAACACCACACAGCAATGATTACTACGAGCTGCACTTTGTATATTGATCAGACTGAAATCGGGCATAGATTACCCTATAATCAGCAATTTTGAAAACACACATACAAAGTCACTATTATAATTGGAAAAATCTTTAATACACTTAGGTTTAATATAGAAATTAATTTTACTGTTCAATTCTGATCAGTACACTTCAAAATGTGCAAGAATAGACAAGAGAAGGGGGGGGGCCCTGAAACTGTTATGGTTGTTATACTGAAACTAGTAATTCCTGAAGGTACATTTACACTCAAAATTATCAACCTATGGATTGCTATTCTTTTGTCATGCCTCTGGAGTAATTGACTAACATTCTTTCAGTCTCAAATGAACTAAATAACATTGCTAGCCTAATTCAAAATTTATCTTTCAATTTAATCACACTGTAGTTCTTTACTAACATTTACATTTGCACTCCTAACTCTCAACTGCTTTATAGCTTAAATTGGTCTGCAGATAATTTGATACTAACTGTAAACTTTCAGTTCGGGATACTCGGGTTGCACAATATAAGGTAAGGACCCTGTCTAGGTCAATGATAAGGATAAGTGACGGCTAAAGCAATTCTGGTAAAAGTCACGTTATTATTGAACAGTCAAGACTGGTTCAACACTGGTCCACACAGATACACTTCTAAAGAAGAAATTAATGTTTGACCTGTGCACGTCGTTGCGGCGGATGGCGGGCAGCGAGATAGCGGGCAGCACAGCAGATATTCAAGCACGGCTAAGGCTCTCACAGTATCGGCACTTTCATTCTTCTTAGCGTCGTAATCTTTCCAATTTTTGTGCCTGAGGAAATAGCCATGCCAAGTAGTCGTCGGAATCGGCCCATCCGAGGCTCAATGGAATCCACTTTTCCTAGATAGCCTCCTCGGTACAGTACATGTTCCTCTGACCGATACTCAACTCCGACTGTTTCACTGAGCCCGTTGTGCCGATCCGCGCCAGTGTGCGTTTTCCCGCGCTCGCCTGCATCCACCTTTTCCCGCGCCCCTACAGGTAGGGTATTCACCACAGGTTTTCTACTACACATATTCTAATGCATTACCTACGTATGGACCAAGTGTTTAAATTACAATTTACACATTTTACAATAGTTTTAACATTAAATACATTTTCCTTTGGTTATCAAATTGCTTAAAATCTAACATAAGTAATGACATTCATTTCAAAAGTTGTGTACAGTTTCTTTAACATGACACGAAAAGAAAAAATCTAAAAAAAATATTTACATTATTTCACATAAATTCAGAAAGAAACATTTATCTAAATACATAAAGAAAAAAATTATTATAGGTACATTATTGTTACAATAGGACATGTTTTATGACACCAGGGAATAACTTCCATGGTATTAGAGGAAGCTTGAGAGGGAAGAAACTGCAAAGGAAAACAGAAATTGAAACAGATACAAGTAATTTAAGAAGCAGGTGCAAGTGCTCTTCTGTGATGAAGAGATTGACACAGGAGAGGAAATCGAAAGCGACAGCACCAAACCATTCGGAAGACTGATGAGTAACAAAACGAAACTCAAACTTTATGATTCATGACAAAGGCCATGTAAGCTGAGTAAATCTAGTTGGAAAAGCAAGTACCCCAATGAAAGATTAGAAACATTTTATAGAATTATTACTGCCGCAGGTAAGCCATGCAATTGACTTGTGAGATTTGTGAGCCACTATCGATAGTGATTGGAATTTTCTCGAGAGATTTATTATGGGAAATATATTTATGTTTAAATTATCTAAAAAATTTATGCCTTTGAGGATGGGCGAGGATGGTGACTTTTACACGAAGTACCTGCTATTGCCAAGGACGATGAAACCACTCGGGTTCGTGAGCGTTCCTCAGGAAAGCCAGATTCAAAAGCATTGAGAGTGAAACTTCGCTTGTGACACAGTGGTGGACTAACCGCCCCCTCCGTTCAATAGTGCCAGACTGTGACGAAATAGACAGTTGAGTAAACTACTGTCGGTTGGCTTTGCGTTATATTTTGAATCAATTGTTAACAAACAGTGGAGGAAACTACGATCGATTGGCACTGCACGATACTTTAATCAGTTGTTATAATGCGTAGCATAAAGTTTCAATAAATTACACCGTTTCAATCGAAAAGAATTTAAAGAACCTAGAAAAGATACATAGATCTGTTAAACGACTTGTTTCCAATCACGAGAACTTCAGGGATTGGACAAAAATTTGGAAACACCAAAAACACATCACATTTTCGTGACTAATATGGTGAACCGTTGGCATTGAAGGCAGCTTATAGTCGCTTGGAATTAATAAAAATAAGTCCTGTATGATTTTCAAAGAAACCTGATCCATTCCTCCTACAAAATAGTGGAAAGCTCGTGAGACGATAATGGATACTGTTCTGCAGTGGTTTTGCGGTTATTGTCGTCGTCTTTTGCATCACATTCGTACATTCGTCTTCAGTGACCGTCCGTCACGAACACTGAATACACACTTTCGTTCGCGGTGTGGTTTAGTGGATCATGTTTTCGCACTTTCCCTGTATACAGTATAACTTTTCGATACGTTGTCTGTTGAAACACCAAAGACTTCAGCTCCCTTGGTTACGAAAGTATGCACCATAAGACTGCCATCAGTTTCCCAAAATTCCGAATTAACTTAGCTTCGACATAATGCCCTCGCATGTACTCAGAACTCTCTTATTAACACGACTGACACTTCTAACACACTGGCAACATTGTACTGGTGCCGTTCGGGGTCAGATAAAACAAGGCAACCTGCAGACCTGATTATCATCTCTATTTATTATTCATGCATTCCTTTCTCGCGGAGTTTCCTTATTTCCGTCCACCTCAGGTACAATAGGTCACTTGTACCAAAAAACGTTATGTTAGATAATTGGTGAGATAGGAAGCCATGTTACATTGGTAGGTCATCTCATATACTGACATTCAGTGTGAGTGGCTCGAAGATTACTTAAATAATAGAACCCAGTACGTTGTCCTCAACAGCGAGTGTTCATAAGAGACAAGGGTATTGTCAGGAGTGCCCCAGGAAAGTGTGATGGGACCGCTGTTGTTCTCTGTATACAGACACAAATGATTTGGCGACAGGGTGGGCAGCAGTCTGTTTGTTGATGATGCCGTGGTGTACGGTACGGTGTCGTAGTTGACTGACCATAGGAACATACAATACGGCTTACTGTTAGACTAAATTTCCAGTTGATGTGATGAATCGCAGTTAGCCCTAAATGTGGAAAAATGTAAGTTAATGCGATTGAGTAGAAAGAACAAACCTGTAATGTTCGGTTTCATTTTTACCAATGCCCAGCTTGACACAGTCATGTTGTTTAAATATCTGGGCTTAAGGTTGCAAAGCGATATGAGATGGAACGGGCATGTGGAAACTGTGTTAGGAAATGCCAATGTCGACTTCAGTTTATTGGGAGAATTTCAGGAAAGAGTGGTTCACCGGTAAAGCGGACAGCATATAGGACGCTGGTGCGACCTATTCTTGAGTGCTGTTCGAGTGCTTGGGATGCGTACCAGATCCGATTGAGGGAAGATATTGAAGCAGGGCTGATAGATTTGTTACCGGTAGGTTTGAACAAAACTTAAGTGTTACGGTGATGCTTCGGGAACTGATATTTCAATCCATGGAAGGAAGGCGGCGCTCTTTTCGGGAAACACTATTGAGAAAATTTAGAGAACCGGCATTTGGAAACTGACTGGCCGAACGATTCTGCTCCCGCCAACATACAACGCGCGTTTAACACCACGAAGTGAAGATACGAGAAATTAGACCTTGTACGCAGGTTTTCAGACAGTCGTTTTTCTCTCGCTCTATTTGCGAGTGGAACAGGAACGGAAACGACAGGGTACCCTCCGCCACGAACCTTACGGTGGCTTGCGGAGTAGTCGTATCTATGTAGATGTAGATGTAGATTCAGCCACTTGACGTTTCTTGATCGTCAATTGTCAAGTAGAAAATGTGATTGCTTTTCCTCATCTTTCACTCCCTCGGAAATAAGAAGAAAGATGACATACGTACTCTTGTTTTCTTAGGAAACAATTTCTTGATTTCTGACGTCCACTTCACGGTAGACTACCATAATTCCCAAAGAAATCTACTATCTTTTACATATCTGCATGTAAATAAAGGGCTGAAACACTTCAGTAAAACAAATATCTGTTCAGTATGGGATTGGTGATACTGTGGGAAAAAAGGCATTATGCAACTGCCATTAAGCAAATGTTATTTGCAATTCCTGGTGGCTATTCTTATACAATGGTAGGCCAGTCCTATAAGCATTTCTTACCTATTACTCATATAAAAATAAAAATTTAAATCTTGATGTCATAAGCGAATAGCTACTCCAGCCTGACAACGAACAATTATCGATGTGTGACCCTTATTTAAAGTGTTGTGAAAGAATACAATACCATAGAAAGGTTATTGAATACCATCTGACGTTGTGACCAATATTAGTTCGCATAATTATTCATGAGTCATTTGCCTGATCTTTAAATGAGGTTAGCTCTCTCTGTTATCCTAATAGGTATGACTGGCTCATTGACGGGAGCATGACTGAGTAACGTATTTTTCAATAGTAAATAAATGTCCTGTCCTCATGCAAATGGTCACTATAACTTTATTTTCTCATAAGCAGATTTACATTTATGTTTCTGGAGAAACAGATTTTCTCTAAGATATTTGATACAAACTATGGCTTCAGAGATTTGATATGAAATGTTTTTAATACACGAAAAACTTCACTCACACCAAAATTATTGTTCATTCAAATAATATTTTCATTGATTTTGAGTAAATTTCATCCGTAATAGGATGTGTGGTTCTATTTCTACAAATATCATACTGTATGTGTGTGTGTGTGTGTGTGTGTGTGTGAATATATAAGCTGTAGCATTAGACCGAACTGTAGGTTCTGCATGTGACAAAATATGAGATCCCGTTACATGTTGTGTTTCCAACATTCTGACTGCAATGTGTTGCTTTTATTTCCAAAGGCAGCAATGTTTAACATATGTACACGTCATGATGAACAAAATCTATGCATCAGAAAACAATTTGCTGTCCTGAATAAACAGTCGCACAGACAGTAAATCCGGTGAAACACGTTTAAATGCAAATAACACAGTTAATGGATTCGAGATAGGAAAAAAGTGTATATCTACAGTGCCGTGGCTGGAGCACGAGAGACGGACTCGGCGTAGTGGTGACATTGTTACCGGAAAGAAATACATCCATCAACAGGATCTTCCCAGAACTTTAACCAATTTCAACGAATTCAAGAGTACGTTGGTCGAGACATATGCTAGTTTCTGTAAACAGAACTATTTGTTTCTGAATCAGCAATAAAACAAAATTACTTATCACCTTCAAAAATTTAACGCAATCCGTTTCGCACGTGAATATTCTTCTAGAGACAGTAAAGGTGTATTCTACCTAATAAGTGATCATAAAGCTGTCCATACGTGTTACGAAATCCAGTCCCCTATGAACACAAAAACATTTTGCGTGAAATAAATTTGAAGACACTGTGTATACAAAAAGTCGTCGTTGACTAATTACACTTGAGGAATTCGGGAAATACGATTGCAATACAATATTTCACTGTCCTATAACAACAGTATTCACATTTTTTCAAACTTTTTGCAATATGTCAACCGCGCACTACAAAATAATTGTAAACAATTGTTAACAGATATTGTAAGATACGAGCCGTATCATTCTCTGTAAAACTAGTTTGTCGTAGAGGTGTCAGACAAGTATCGTACGTTATTATCTCCTTCATGCCGGTATAGCGTTTAAATACAGTTGCGTCCACGTGCGACAAACTGTAAGGATCGCATGCAGACCACTGTACACATCTGTTAACAAGAAATCCATTTACTGCAGTCACAAGGTACTTCTCCTTCATATGTTAGCTCGTTCCCTATATTTAGCAAACACGGCCGCTTTTCTAACAGAACAGAGCTATACGAGGCCTGATCCTGTTCAAGGTGATGCTCTTGCGATTCTCCCACATTTGATCTGACTTACCTGAACGTTACATGGATACTTATAATTTAATGTATATTCCAAAGGATGGTGTAACTTGGCATTTTTCACATCGAAATATCGTTGCCAGAAGTGAAAGAGGTGGTAAGCGTCACAAAAAAATCCCAGTAACGATTGGGCGTGAACCCCGGACCTTGGCGTCTAGGCCTGCACTTACCCACATTCTCTTTGTAGAGCTATAAATAATAATGTGGTGCACGTGGATCAAAATTGTTGTGCACAAGGCATATGTGCAGGCAGACGTGCTGCCGTAATACCAAATAGCCAGCCCTCCCCGCATTGTACTGTCTGAAGACTGTAACACGAAGAAATGATAAAATATGGGGAATGTATGAATTCTGCGAATTTCATACAGCTGTATGTTAATTTTTTACTAAATGAACTCTCTTACTTCTACATAAAACAGAGAAAGACCAAACATGTTTTATAAGACCACTGAATCTCAACACTTTAATGAATGAAGGCTTCATCAGTTTACCTAGTTTTGCGTTTCTTACAGTTGATCACTCTTGCACCTAATATTGCTTAGACATTCTCTAACAAGTAATATCACAATGTTACTTAATATGACAGTAATAGTAATAATTGTGATAACATCGACTGGTACAGTCACAGTAATTAACGCAAAATTTACAGTACTGGAAGCTGTATTAACGTTGGAATAAGTTCATTTCTCTAAGGTGTAATACGGCTGTTAAACGAAAATATGTATGTGCTAATAACAAAGCAGGAAGAATAGATTCTACAGGAAACGTTACTTGCACCAAGGAATGACGACAAGTTTAACGGAAAAGTAAACAAAAGAGTGAAGAGAACAGATAATCGTGGAAAAGAAAGGTACTAAGAAGGGGAAGTCTTTTCTGAAAGTATTTGTGTGGAGTGTAGCCATGTTGGAAGTGAAACATGGATGATAAATGGTTTAGACAAGAAGAGAATAGATGCTTTCGAAATGTGGTGCTACAGAAGAATGCTGAATATTAGATGGGTAGATCACATAACTAACGAGGAGGTACTGAATAGAATTGGGGAGAAGAGGAATTTGTGGCTCTTCTTGACTAGAAGAAGGGATCAGTTAGTAGGACACGTTCTAGGCATCGAGGGATCACGAATAGAATACTGGAGGGCAGCGCGGAGGGTCACAATCGTAGAGGGAGACCAAGAGATGAACACTCTAAGCAGATTCAGAAAGATGTAGGATGCTGTAGGTACTTGGATATGAATAAGCATGCACAGGGTAGGGTAGCACGGATAGGTGCATCTAACCAGTCTCTGGACTGAAGACAACAACAACAGAGAAAATAGTAAGAATTTGGAACGAAAATATTATTGAACTCAGCATCCTAACCGTAAGGTTAGGAAGAGGAAGCAAAAATATTTAAATCAACTGTCTTGCATCTGCAGATGATTTTGCTATACGTCCTGAAACTGTGGCATCTGCTATAACACAAATAGATCTTCTGGAAGAAATAGCTAGCAGAACTGGCTTAAGAATTTCTGCAGGAAAAAACAAAATTTGTAACAAAGGTTAAGGATTCTCCAAAATTTCTAAAAATAAATATTGGCCAAATAGAGAGGGTAAGAAAATTCAAATACCTATGGGCGATAATCCCAGGAAAATGATTTGGGAAAACGCGCAATAGAGAAAAGTCCGCATAAAATGGGGTGAGAATGTGGCATTACCCAAGACTTCTACAGTAAAAACATCCTATCCAAAAACGCAGTTCGCATCCAAAAACACAGTAGTGAAACCAGAGTGCCTACACGCAAGTGGATGCCTGGCATTAAACTACAATTTACATAAATTAGAAGTACTAGATATGAGAATTATAAGGAAAATATTAGGACCACAAATCACAGCGAAGTAATTCTGAAATATACGAAAATATAGAAAATGTTTCAGCTATAATGCGAAAAATAAGACATGTTTTTTGACATCTATTTCTAATGCAAGACAGTAGATTAACTAATAAGATTTTCAAATATTTATGGGGTAAAAAGTCCACAACAAGCTGGCTCAACGAAGTAAAAAAGGATTTAGAAAGAGACAATATAAAAATAGAAGATAGGAACAACAGAGAAACCTTTCAGGAAGAAGTATTGAAAATAGAAGTATTCCAAGGCACGGTAGCTAAGAGGACTGGTTCAAGATTGTCTTAAGACAAAAAGATGAAACATATCGAACAGAGGAAGATGTATTGGAAGAAAGAAAAGAACGAAGACTAGAAACTGGAACTTTGTCCTTTGATGGCCTATTCGCAATTTTTTTTAAAAAAATAGAAAATTCAGTCTAAATAATTTATTGGTGGCCAACTACATTACTCTGTTTATGAATTTCTTAGCATAACATGTTGAAACCGATTGATGCTTGTATGTTATTAATAATATCACATAATGTGAGTACTGCACAGAATCCGACTTCTGTACAAATTTTGTGCAGTAATGTGATCATTGTAAATTTGTGCTGCAAAATATTTTCCATTTTATTTATTTGATAATGCGTTGCTACAATAGCCTAAGAATTTTTTCATGCAACTAGCCTAATTGAAACATTTTTAAATGTAAATAATCCTAAGTGTGTTTATTTTTTTTTTTTTTTTTTACCGGTTCCACAGTCACAAGGCAATTTCATGTGGGTCGTCTTCCACATTAGGTCCATTGTGCTGCGACCTACTACCAGATACTCCGTATCAGCAACCTCAGCAGTCATTAGACATCGTGAGAGAGCACAATGAGGCGCTCCGCGGAACTCACAGACGAACGAGGTCAGGTGATGGGGTGTCGCTTGTGTCGTACGTCTGTACGTGAGATTTCCACACTCCTAAACATCCCTACGTCCACTCTCTCCGATGTGATAGTGAAGTGGAAACGTGAAGGGACACGTACAGCACAAAAAAAAGCGTACAGGCCGACCTCGTCTGTTGACTGACAGAGACCGCCGACGGTTGAAGAGGTTCTTAATGTGTAATAGGCAAACATCTACACGGACCATCACACAGGAGCTACAAACTGCATAAGGATCCAGAGAGTACTATGAATGTTAGTCGGGAGGTGAGAAAACATGGATTTCATGGTCGAGCAGTTGCTCATAAGCCACAAATAGCGCCGATGACTGTCAAACGTCGTCTCGCTTGGTGTAAGGAGCGCGAACATTGGACAATTGAACGGTGTGAAACCGTGGTGTGGAGTGACGAATCACGGTACACAATGTGGCGATACGATGGCAGGGTGTGGGTATGGCGAATGTCCGGTGAACGTCCTCTTCCATCGTGTCTAGTGCCAACAGCAAAATTCGGAGGCGGTAGTGTTAGGGTGTGGTCGTGTTTTTCATAGTGGGGGATTCAACCCCTTGTTGTTTTTCGAGGCACAATCACAGCACAGACTTACATTTATGTTTTCAGCACCTTTTTGCTCCCCACTGTTGAACAGCAATTCGTGGATGGTGACTGCTATCGAGCACCTGTCATAATGCTCGGCCGGTGGCGGAATGGTTACACGACAATAACATCTCTGTAATGGACTAGCCTGCACAGAGTCATGACCTGAATTCTATAGAACACCTTTGGGATGTTTTGGAACGCCGACTTCGTGCCAGGCCTCAGCGACCGACACCGATACCTCTTCTCAGTGGAGCGCTCCATGAAGAATGGGCTGTCATTCCCCAAGAAACCTTCCAGCACCGGACTGAACGTATGCCTGCGAGAGTGGAAGCTGTCATCAAGGCTAAGGATGGGCCAACACCATACTGAATTCCAACATTACCGATGGGGAGCGCCACGAACTTGTAAGTCATTTTCAGCCAAGTGTCGGGATACTTTTGATCACATAGTGTATTTGCAGGCCTATTACTCTTGAAACGCTGACAACATACTCACTCAGTCCCTTATATTCGAAAGGGATTTTCGTTAATATTCTTCCCAATCTGTCTTAATATCGTTTTCATCTGTCCAGCCCATTTCAACAGTACATTAGACTATTACATGCAACATTTCGTAGCATCGACGAAATCTCTATCATTCACGTGTTGGTTTAGATTATTTGGCATTTGCGTTCGGAAACAATTTCGTTGTGGTTCCTGCTGCGGTTACCCTGAACAAATTAAATTTTAATTAATTAATGAGTAACTAAATAAATTAAATTGAGTGCATCAAATACCATTAAAAGTAACAAAACGTCGACATGCGCAATCTACACAAACTGCGGACAATATTGTTTTATTTTCTTTTTTATGAGATCATTGTGCTGCCTGAAGGTTATTATCATTATCTATTTGCAGACACTGACACTTTTATAATGTTTTATAACTCTGCATTTATAAATTATATTAAATAAATTTATTTATTGCAAAAACTGGGCTCAGGTAACCAGTTCGATTTAATCTGTTGAGCTCATGAGCTACTTCATCACGAACGGCGTAAGCCACCGGACGTGCGTGATAATAATTTGATTAAACATTGTCTTTCAGCGCAAGGTGTGCTTGAAAATTCCTTGCATATCAGATTGTGCTCTCGGACAAATGTCCCTGTTTTCCAGAAACCGATGAATGCTGTCACGCGGAACTTGAGTTTCAACAGATTGCGCATTGTCCTGCATATGTAAAATATTGGGATACGAGCGTGACAAAACAACTACGAATGGTACTGATGCAGTTGTATTTCGAAATTTTGCTTTCAAGATACAAGTGCCAAGAACAGAGATATATCCATGTCTGTAGGTTGTGAGGTGCAGACGGGATTGCTCTGAAGTAGTCTGATTAATCAGTGTGACTGAAGAACCTATAGGTTAATGTTCCGTAAGTTGCACCCCTTAAGGGAGAATAACTGTATTTTGAGGGGTAATTAGAAGTACTAGAGATGAGAATTATAAGGAAAATATTAGGACCACAAAACACAGCGAAGTAATTCTGAAATATACCAAAAAATAGAAAATGTTTCAATCTTTCAAGCATACAACGAATCTCTATTTTTAAGGTAACAATCAGGTTCCACACCTACATTTACAAAAATCGTTTCTCAAAATGAGCCTTTCCCGAATCTGCTCTATAGCTTAATTTCGCCTCAGGATAAGCAGTCAGCGATGACGTAATAAATCCATGGAATAATATGACCAAACGTCAGAATAACAAATTATAAACTATCAACGTAACGTTACTTCCATAGTTACATGTAACAAACTACTGTATGTATTTCATTCTCTAGGTAGATCAGGTTGTTAAAGAAAATGATATGATTCATGCTGACGCTAGCCAATATGAACATATAGATTGATTCTCTGAAAATCACAGTTAAGTGGCTGGCAGAGGATTCATAGAACCACCTTCACAATTCTCTATTATCCCAGTCTCGTGTAGCGTGTGGAAAGAACGAACACCTACATCCTTCCGTGTGAGCTCTGATTTCCCTTATTTTATTATCATGATCGTTTCTCTCTATGTAGGTCGGCGTATACAAAACATTTTCTCATTCGGAGGAGAAGGTTGTAAGTAGGTTACCTTAATAGTCATAATATATATAGCAGTTCATGACAAATTTCAAAACTCCGCCATCTCTCTCCCCACATCCACCACTCCTGGCGGCTCACCTCCAACTGCGCAACGCTACGCGCTGTTCACATCCAGCTGCCCAACACTACAATGGCAGACAACAATGCAAACTAGCCACAGACTGCACACAGCACAGCCAGTGATTTTTCATACAGAGCGCTACGTAACGTTTCCAATAAGAAAACATAAACAACCTACTTACAAGGTTGATGATTAAAACTTAGTAAGAAGATTAAGCAGCAACAAAAAAGTCTTTGTTTTAATGATCTTCACCTTCAAATTTTGCATCATTTCTGTGACACTTTTTCCCCTACTCAGCGATAATACAAAACGTTCTTCCCTTTTTTGAACTTTCTCGATGTACTCTGTCAATCCTATTTGGTAAGGATCCCACACTGCGCCGCTGTATTCTAAAACGGGGCGGACAAACGTAGTGTAGGGAGTCTCTTTAGTAGATCTGTCCCATTTTCTAAGTGTCCTGCCAATAAAACGCAGTCTCTGGTTAGCCTCCCCCGAAATATTTTCTATGTTTACTTTCAATTTAAGTTTTTCATACCAGAAGTTCCCCATTTAGTTGAAATTACGGCCATTACTAGGTTTGACTGATTTATCGTGGAATCGAAGTTTAACGGATTCTTTTTAGCATTCATGTGGATGATCTCACACTTTTCGTTAATTAGTGTCAACTGCCAATTTTTGCACCATGTTCATATCTTTTCTAAATCGATTTGCATTATGTTTTGATCTTCTGAAGACTTAACTAGCCGATAAACGACAGCATTATCAGTAAACAACTAAAGACGGCTGGTCAGATCGTCTCCCAAATCGTTTATATAGATAAGGAACAGCAAAGGGCCTATCACACTACCTTGGGAAACACCAGAAATCACTTCTGGTTTACTCAATGACTTCCCGTCAATTACTACGAACTGTGACCTCTCTGACAGTAAACCACAAATCCAGTCACATAGCTGAGACGATATTCCATAAGTATGCAATTTTACTATAAGCCGTTTTTGCGGTACAGAGTCAAAAGCCTTCTCGAAATCTAGAAATACGGAATTCCTTGCCAATACCACTCAACACTTTATGCGAGTAAATAGCTAGTTGTGTTTCACAAGAAGATATTTTCTACGTGTTGACTGCGTGCCAATAGACCGTTGTTTTCGAGGTAATGCATAATGTTCGAAGACAAATTATGTTCCAAGATCCCGCTACATATCGACGTTAACGATATGTGCCTGTGTTTTAGTGGATTACTCCTACACCTTTCTTGAATATTGGTGTGACCTGTGCAACTTTCCAGTCTTTGGGTACGGATTTTTCGTCGACCGAACGGTTGTATGTGATTGTTAAGTTCGGAGCTATTTTTACAGAATACTCTGAAAGGAACCTAACTGGTATACGGTCTAGATCGGAAGACTTGCTTCGGTTAAGTGATTTAAGTTCCTTCACTACTCTGCGGATAATTATTTGTACGTTACTCACACTGGCAGCTGTTCTTCATTCGAATTCTGGAATATTTACTTGGTGAAGGAATTTTGGAAAGCTGTGCTTAGTAATTTCGCTTTGGCAGGACTATCGTCGATAGCATTTCCTTTCTTATTGCGCAGAAAAGGCACTGATTGTGTCTTACCGCTAGCATACTTGACATACGACCAGAATCTCTTCGAATTTTCTGGCAGATTTAGAGCCAAAGTTTCGTTGTTGAAACTATTATATGCATTTCGCATTGAAGTCCACTCTAACTTTGGAGATTCCGCAAAAGATCGCAAATCTTACAGATTTTGCGTCCATTTAAATTTGGCATGATTTTTTCTTGTTTCTACAACTTTGTTCTAACCCGTTTTGCGTACCAACGGGGACCAACTCCGTCGTTTGTTAATTTATTTAACATAAATCTCTCAATAGCTGCCGATTCTGTTTCTTTGAATTCAAGCCACACCTGGTCTACACTTGCATTGTTAATTTGGTACGAGTGGAGATTTCTCGCAGGAAGGTAACCAGTGAATTTTTATCTGCTTTTTGGATAGGTATTTTATTCGTTTATTTCTGGAGGATTTGGGGGTTACGGTGTTCAGTCTCGCTACCACAACTTTGTGTTCACTAGTCTCTGTATCCGTTTTGATGCTTGTTGTTAGCTCAGAATTATTTGTTGCTACGAAGTCAAGCGTGTTTTCACAACCGTTTACTATTCACGTTGGCTCATGAACTCAGTTGAAGTTTTATGCGTACCTCCGGATTTAAACATGTATTTTCGCTAACGTACCGAGGGCAAATTGAAATCCCCACCAACTATAACTGCATGAGTCAGGTTTGTGTTCGAAATTAAAGTCAAGTTTTCCTTGAATCTTTCAGCAATTGTGTCATCTGAGTTGAGAGGCCGGTAAAAGGATCCTATTATTATTTTATTCCGGTTGCCAAGAATGACCTATGCCAATGCTAATTCTCACAGAAACAATGTACTTCAGTTTCGTGAAGAGATAAACTACTTCTAACAGTAACAAACACGTCACCGCCAACTGTTTTAGCCTGTCCTTTCGGAATACCGTTAGGTTCATCGCAAAAATTTCGGCTGAACATATCTTCGTCTTTAACCAGCTTTCAGTGCCTATAACGACTCGAGCATCACTGCTTTCTATAAGCACTTGGAGCTCTGGTGCTTTCCCAACACAGCTAGGACAACTTCCAACTGTTATACCGATGGTTCCTGTATCTATGTTCCTCCTGTGTTAGGCCTGCACCCTTTGTGACGGAAGCCCTTTTCGTGTTTTTTCCCAGTCCCTCTAATCTAAAAAACCGCCCAGTCCACGCCGCACAGCCTCTGCTACCCCTGAAACCGCCTCCTGCGTGTAGTGGACTCCTGACTTATTCAGTGGAACCCGAAACCCAACCACCCTATTACGCAAGTCGAGGAATCCGCAGCCTACACGGTCGCAAAACCGTTTGAACCCCCCATTCGGCTCTGTAGCAGTGAT
This sequence comes from Schistocerca cancellata, assembly GCF_023864275.1. Classification (NCBI taxonomy): domain Eukaryota; kingdom Metazoa; phylum Arthropoda; class Insecta; order Orthoptera; family Acrididae; genus Schistocerca; species Schistocerca cancellata. Next base: position 445,475,357 of record NC_064630.1, on the reverse strand, counting down.
CCGCAATCGGCCCTGTCGTCTATGCTGCAAAAGCTGAACTCTGCTTTCATCTCGCAAGCAATACTAACAGCCTATGCCATTTCTGTTAGCCGCTCGAAACCAAAGAGAATATCTTTCCATCCAAAGCGACACACATCTTCGGACCGACGTGAAGCACCAACTGCAGTCGGCTGCACCCTGTGGTCTTCATGGCATCCAGAAGAACACGTTCCACGTCTGTAATGACTCCACCCGGTATGCACATGGAGTGCAGTTTTGCTTTCTTCCCCTTCTTGGCAGCCAGGTCCCTAAGGGGCCCCACAGCGCGCCTCTGTAATAGCCCAGGTCTTGCAGACAGGGTTCCCGAGGACTTAGGTGCGGCCACCTGGGACGTCTTTTGCCTTTACCACTTGCCCACTGGGGAGGGGTCCCCTCTGTGCGAGCAGTAACAGGGCTGGACACCGGTGGGGACCGATTGGATGTCTCAGACGTACTGGACGTCCATTGGATCCCCACGGCTGGCCCACAACTGCGGTGGCCATACACTGCAGCCTCGCTGAGTAATCGACGACATCACATCCTGTAACTAGCGCGAAGTGTCACCTACTAGTCTCGCATCCGCACACAACAGTCACAGTCACTATCCATACTAAAGACCGTGGGAACCTACACTTCTCTGACAAACGGACTATCGACACGTGCTGCGGAACACTACTCTAGACCCTCACGAAAACACAAGAGCTGTGTCTAATAAATTACATTAATACGCAGAGATTAAAAAACCGAACTACCGAACCCCTCAGTTGAGGATAAATAATTTGTCCCTGATTAGGAACTTGTAATATGTCACAAAATCAGTTTGCTTTCCGGAGCAAACGAAAACGCGTGAACTGTGTCTGTTAGATATTAAATTAACACGAAGGAACTCGCGAAACTAAAGTATCAAAGCTCGCAGATGAAATTATACAATTCTCTCCAGGTTAGGAACTCGTAGAAGTCACAAAATTGGTTTTCGTTCCCTGTTGCTGCTTGGTTCAGATGGCTCTGAGCACTATGGGACTTAACATCTGAGGTCATTAGTCCCCTAGGACGTAGAACTACTTAAACCTAACCAACCTAAGGACATCACACACATCCATGCCCGAGGTAGGATTCGAACCTGCGACCGTAGCGGTGTCACGGTTCCAGACTGAAGCGCCTAGAACCGCTCGGCCAAACTGGCCGGCTGTTGCTGCTTGTGTCTCGGTCGGCTGCTGCTGCCACTCAACTTAATACAAAGTGAAACAAGGAGCGTATCGAGTGAGACAGGTACGTCAATAAATGATATGATCCTTGGCAAACAGCGTTGTTGCAAATCAAAGCTTTGGAGGAAGTGGGAGAGGAGATGAAAGAAGATGTAAGAGATAGTAAAAGAGAGAAAGAACATTTAACATCCCAAGTTGAACTACCAGAGGATATTACGAGGGTCTTAATTTTGTCACTAGACATGAAGCGTGTATAGGACAAGGCTAACAGCAGAAAGAAAAATTTAACACTTTCGTCGGTAGACGAAGACGAGGGTAACTAGACGGAATAGACATGGGGGGGGGGGGGGGGTAGACGATATGTTTTGGAAAAAGAAAACTTGAGAAGGGCAACACAAAAGCAGTGTGTACTGAAGAGAAGGAAGAGGGTGACAAAAATGAGAACGGAGAAGAAAAGGATGAGAAGGAAGATTTTGGCGAGGAAGCTAAAGGATAGACAGCGGGTGAAGAAAAAAAGTGAAAACACAAGCAGAGAAAAATGACTGGGAGAAGGTAGATCATTATGACGAAAGGGAGGAGTTCCAGATCTAGAGGAGGAAGAACAGGGACAGGGGACGCACTGTAGTTTACAAGATGCAGAAGAAGTTGAGTAATAGAGAATTGCGTCAACTGCAAGGAAAGAGGTATTTTTAAGAAACCGCGCACTGAGCTGACAGAAGATAAAAACATGACCTCATTCGTACTACAATCAGAATTATAAGTATATGAATGAAGAAGAAAGAAGAATAGGTTTGGAGTTAGTCAAGTTCCAGATAAAAGTAACAGTGGAAGTTCCAAAACTAACCATCATGAAACCGCTGAATAAACAGGTAGAAAACGGCAAACAAAGATTCTTAATTATGTAAACACATAAGGAGGTAGAAGAATATTAACATAATGTGAAAGGAATATGGCAATATTTGATAGTTACAAGTTTTTTTCCTAGTATAAATTAAAATAGGCGGTATCCTGAGGACAATTCTTATTGATAGCAGCAGTACAGAAATTGCTATCTCAGATACACTGTATCACCATGTTACAAGGAACACTAAAACAGCGACCACACCTGCATTCAAAAAGAAAATTCCGTAGGAATATTAACCGAACGACTTACTACACTGAAGAGGCAAAGAAACTTGTACACCTGCCCAATATCGTTTAGGGCCCCCGCGAGCACGCAAAAGTGCCGCAACACGACGTGGCATGGACTCGACTAATGTCTGAAGTAGTGCTGGAGTGAAATGACACCATGAATCCTTTACGGCTGTCCATAAGTCTGCAAGAGTACGAAGCGGTGGAGATCTCTTCTAAACACCACGTTGCACCAAGGAACAGACGAAACAACGGAAAAATGAAGCCTTCAGAACTACAAATATGAGACTGGGTTCCGGTAGAGATCCACAAGAAGTCTACTGAGGAATCCAGAGAGACCGAAATGTTCTTAGACTTTTTTGAAGGAACATTCATATTAAAGGGAAAAACTGTAACATAACTTTTACAAGTTGTTTTCAATGTATTCTGTAAGTTTGCTGTTGGTCAGTGTAGTGATTTTTACACAAGACTATGTATGAATTCCTGCAAGATTCGAACTAGCACTGCAGATGAAACAGTTAGCCTAACAACAAACATCTGCGATTATAGGAATCGCCAGCCTTGATTGTTGAAGTAGAGAGGTTGGTTTATCTGTGTAGTGAAGCATCATATATGGCAATAAGGGAGTGTTCAAAGACATGGAGGCATTGCCTACAGGACATCTGTTGCTGCAGGAGGGAACGACAACTGAATGTAGTGACGTTACGCTGTATTATTAAACGAAAAGGTTGCCAGCCTTAAAAGTATATTACTCTGTAATGAGAAAAGTTTTTAATAAAAACAAATTATTATTAGAACAGGGTAAGCAGATATATATGGTAGAACTTCAGCCTCTTCTACTACCACTACAGAGCCACATGCCTGCCTAATATTTAGCTGAACTGTACAGTAAGTTTGTTAGTAGTTGTTCATTTTTATTTCTGATATTTATTTCTGGATTAAATGCAAATGATAATTTAAGATAATATGTTGTATGAAGTTTTGATATTGTAATTTGATTCCAATTTCATGTGAGTTCGGTATATTCTGAAGCTTTGGTCAATGAAATAATTTGGAAATTAAAGAAGTCCTTCTTGACTGTGACGTGGATGGTCTCGAACCGACAGGAGTGTCTGCGGATTTTATTAGTGCAAAACTGATTATTTGCCAGAGGGAGAAACAATTTTTGTTACGACTGATAGCGAAAAAGTTTAAGACGATCACAGAAACGTTGTGTTGATAAGGAGAACGTAGTAGTTAGATTAGGGACAAGAAGAACTCAGACCTGTCTAGAAAACAATAGCTTCGACATTGCAACAGCACACCAAAGCTTTAAGAAGAAAATTTATTCTGAATCTCGACAACGAGGAGGATATTGAATGAGATGAAGAGTTTGGAGAAAGAAGTCATACGTAGTCATTATTACAGTATTTTACACTGAAATGTTTAACATAAGATTCCTTGTTGCCATATTGTGCACATCCTTCCCTCAATAAAGTAACTGCTAGTCGACTTAAAACTTCGAAGCTATCATTACGTTCCCTTTTTGGGATGTTTTAGAATATGGCTACAGTAGCTACCAGATCTTATTGCAGATATATGAGCATAAATTTGTAAACGGCCAATGAATCAATTACAAGTCGTACGTTGTGTTGTCAAACCACTGTAATCGTCGTGACTTCGTACTATGGCAATGTTTGTCCATCCTCCATAACCTTTTAAAACTTGAAATATCGTAGATCACAAAAGAACCACCAAACAGTAACTTACCTACAGATTCAAATTTTTATTCTTTCGTAAAATCTGCTCCCAATTTCGGAAAAATGTCAAGAAATAACCAGAAATCAAATATCAAAAGGTAAGCAACAGCATTTATGGAACTCGTTATTTCTAGCAAGTTTTCGTAACCGTGTACTACATTAATCATGGTTTCTGTACAATAATTGTTTCGTTTTTTATTTCCATGATGACTAGTTTCAGCCTGTACGATAATCTTCAAAATGTTGTATCACAACAGACAGATAACACGTGTCATGTTTTAAATTACGTTTGGTATCCTTTTCGTACACGGACTGTGATTGATAGGTAAGAATAGCTGTAAATAAAAACGGATATGAGAGGCTTAAAAACACTCAGCGTTTAAAAATCTCAAATGCACTTTGAAAGACTACTGTCAAACCTCCTTGCCTAGGGATGCCAGATGAAAGTTGATGTCGTCAAGCTCTGAATGAAAATTGCGCAACGGATAACTGGGGAGGGGAGCTTGAGAGCGCTACCTAGAGAGCGTGCCCTTTGTGTACGATACTAGGCAAAGGGCTGGAGGGCTCACATGCTGATTTGTGGGTCCCTGCATTCTATATCTTTTTTTAAAATGAATTCCTTTAACTTGACTTCTTTGTGATTTTTAAGGTATGTTAAAGATTGATGACAATTGATTACCTACTTATTTTAAACATTATCACTCGACTTTATAGCGATTGCAACAATTGTTCCAGTTTACTGATATACAATTTTACAACTTATAGCTCGGGTATATTATATACTAATCTGCACGCACATTTCTATGGGCAAGAGGGAATTGCGTTGGCCAAATGTATACCACCGATGTCTCCCAATATTTTACATAGGACATCCACCATGTGAGGAGGATAACGGGCAAACTGGGGACCAGATACATTAACACAGGGGGTCAAATTCCCGAAATTAAACGAGAACATTCATTTCCTTACACAATCCGAAGCTGGAAATAAAGGAATTAGTAAAAATATTCAAATACCTCACTTCCATGCGTGAACATTGAGACAGACGCACTGAGGGCACGTCTGCTCACTTATCCGTCTTCTGTAACACTCCCAGAATATGGCGGGCACCCGGAAGTCTTCCTGGGCCCCGGTGGAGGGGATGGTCGAACCACTTGGCCGTGACCAACCTCTCCACCCCAAATCTTATGACACTGGAAAGTCTTTGACTTTTACCTGCCTGTGCTGTCTCTCTGATCCCCTACCCAGGAGTAAGGTTGGCACTGCTATCCTACTGAACTACTTCCCAACTAAGATTTGGCGACGCTTTACAGAAAGGTGTGAGGAGGATTAGGAAAGTTCATGTGCAGATTCACATTCACGTAGAAGAAATGCATAATACACGACACGTATATATACGTATTATGAAGCCTGACACATTTCTTTCCACCCGTCCACATGGGTTCTGTTGCACCCGCGGACGGCCGCGTCGTCCAATACAATTGGCGGCAGAGCCGCCTGTGTTTGTATTTCCCGTTGCGAGAGGGTAGCGAAACCTGCTGCTTATGGAGCGGAAACTACTGTACCGTTTCAAATTGACACTAAATATTTCTGCGTAGGACATACATTGACGGAAAAGAAACGTAACACCCACAACGAGTTGTGCTACATAAACGACAGTTGGTAGGTGCGCTAATAGCGCCAGTAAGAGAATGCAGATCAGGTATGCTTTAAATACACGGTGCAACGGTCGCCAGCGGTTGTTACCTTTGAGATCAGACTTGACGAGCTGATGTTAGTCAAGAGTGCCATTAAGGCGGCAAAACCCTCACTCAGTTAGAACGACATCATGGAATAGGGCTACGAAAAGATGGATGTTTCCTCTACGATATCGCAGATATACTCGGAAGATATGTAGCCACTGCACCTGGCTGCTGGCAGCGGTGATGACGAGAATGTATAGTCGCAAAAAAAAAACCTGAGTCTGGCGACCACTTAGCACTACCGAGAGAGAAGACCATCGTCCTGCATCTGCAGCAGCAAAATTTGAGCAGCAGTTGACATCACAGTGACACAACAAACTGTTACACATTGGTTACTTCTAGATCAGCTCCGAGCTAGACGTTCTGTAGAATACGTAACACTGATCCCAAAACCATCGCAATTTTCGATTTCACTGCTGTCAAGCGAGAGCTCAATGGATGGCAAGAGGAGGTCTGTTGTGTTTTCTGATGGAAGTTGATTCTGCCCCGGTGCCAGTGACAGCCGTGTGTTGCTTATAAGAAGGCCAATTGAGGGCTTGCAATCAATCTGTCTCGAGCTAGAGGTACTGGACCTACACCCGGTGGACCCATACCTGCAGGTATGGTCTGCGGTGCGATTTCGCAAGAATACTCTCGTGGCTATCCCAAGCACCGTGAATGCAAATTTTTACGGTAGCCTGGAAGTTCCACATGTTGTGCTGCCATTCGTGAACAGTATTCCAGGGGCTGTTGTCCAACAGGTTAATGCTCACCCAAATACCGCTCTTGTAACGCAACATGCTCTACAGAGTCTCGAAATGTTGCCTTGGCCTGCTGTATCACCAGATCTAGCTTCAATCGAGCACACATGGAATATCATCAGACAACTCCAACGACATCCATAAACACTGACGGACCTAGTGCCAGAGGCGCGGAACTCTTTATTACAAACTGACATCCGGCACCTATTCAACACAAGGCATTCACGTTTTCACGCTTCCATTCAACATTCTGGTGATTATACTGATTATTAATGTACTAGCATATCACATGCGCAATATCTTATCTTGCGCCTCCATTAACCTTGCAATGCTGACAGCTTAAATGTGTTACTTTGACTAATGTATCCTCGATATTATATTACTCTACATTAGTTATTTTTTTGGCTGCAGCTTTTAACTACCAGTGTACAGAGCACGAGAGATGTCAGCGTTCACGTTGAAGCACCCACCGCTCACCTACCTACAGACGAGCTCTCTGGCCCGCTCACTGAACGTGAGCAGCCTCTAGCCGGCAGAGTTCATCTGCTGTTGCAGCACATGATACATAAATCGAAACGCAGCCGTCGCCTTCTATCTCTGCCAATAATCTAACGGCACCGGTTCGCTCTCTGCACAAAGGAAGATTTACGGCGACGTGGTACTGATTACGGAAATCATACAAGCTCCATTCAGCCAGATAGTCTCGAAACAACGGATACCTCTACCCCGATATAACGGCGTCCTGTAGATGAGGGGAGCGATTATTAGCTTATGTTCCACTAAAAAATTTAAAAAAGAAAGAAATTGTAACTTAGGGGATATTTAATTGACATTCTGCTGCCTTTCTTGTCATACAACATAAAATTTTACTTTGTCTCTCTGTACTCCGGCACTAAGCGTTTCGATGCCATCAAATAATCGGATAAGCATCAGCAGTCCGTGCAGAGACCGTTATCTGAGGTTGATATAGCGAATAAAGGCACTGCTCACGCACAAAACTAACTTACCGAGCGAGGTGGTTAGCACACTGGACTCGCATTCGGGAGGACGACGGTTCAATCCCGCGTCCGGCCATCCTGATTTAGATTTCCCGTGATTTCCCTAAATTGCTCCAGGCAAATTCCGGGATGGTTCCTTTGAAAGGGCACAGCCGACTTCCTTCCTCGTCCTTCCCTAATCCGATGAAACCGATGACCTCGTAGTTTGGTCTCTTCCCCCATACAACCCAACAAAACTAACAGGGACCAGAATATCCTACAGAAGTGTCTAAAACAAAAACATAATCAAGGAATATTTCTAATTTCGTTGACGCATTGTATTGCTGGAATCAACCCACACAAAAAGTACTGTTCAAGTCTTTCACACGACGCCAAGTGTTGGCGGAAATCGGGATACTAGTAAAATTAGTTTTAAAACGGAATTTTACCTTCAAATGCGAACATTTTTAGGTTAGGCTTTACCGTGGCTGTTACTGACATTAAATGAAACAACAAGTTTACTGTTACCAGTCACCGTTTTATTTATTTCCACAACGCGTTTCGAAGGTTTAAACCTCCATCATCGGGTGGATTTACATTAGTATTACATTTGTGTGTGTGTTGTGTTATGGTTTTTGGGAGGAACTTGTGGCACTGCCTAGTGGAGAAAAAAAGACACTATTTCAGAATATGGTTTAGGATTACTTTTGACAAAAAATTAAACTGATATGTAATGGTAAACATTAAGTAAGTAAACTAGAGTACCTCCAGAACCTGTGGGTTCCTTTTGCTGTCGTAACACATCACATGTATACTGCCACATTTGTAAACAAATATGGCGTCTGGAATCAGCTGGGTGCAAGGTTAGTATAGCAGAAGAGAAGACGTAATCGCGAAGTGCCTACCCATTCTATAGAGCTTTTCCGAGATTAGTCTACTGCGGTACTTGTTTCACTGATATGTGTTATCAGCAACAGTAAAACAGGAACAAAAAATGGTTCAAATGGCTCTGAGCACTATAGTACTTAACATCTGAGGTCGTCAGTCCCCTAGAACGTAGAACTACTTAAACCTAGCTAACCTAAGGACATGACACACATCCATGCCCGAGGCAGGATTCGAACCCGCGACCGTAGCAGTCACGCGGTTCCAGACTGTAGCGCCTAGAACCGCTCGGTCACACCGGCCGGCAAAACAGGTACAATAACGAGTACTCCAGCAGCAACGGCACTGCTATGCCCGCGCTGACTGCTACTGACAAGCATGCAAGACTACGGAGTCGCTATCTGTTTGCTGTTTCTTCTTCATGTTTCACCGTCCATGTTATTAGGGACCGATAAAACGTACATCGTAGAGGTCTAATTTGTGGGCATTCTATAGAATGGGCACATAGAAGACTGACTTCAAAGTCATTTTGTTTGTTATGGGAAACAAGCCTACGCTTTCTGTTGACAGTGGATGTCATCCGAAGGACGTGAAGAGCACTAATTGTATGGGCTGAATCCAGCTATACATTTCGAAAACGAAATCTGCCACAACATCAGCGAAAATGTTTCTGACACTTAGGAGACACGCCCTATATAAACACCCTAACTATCACGTCATCCAATGGAAACAGATTAACATATGCAAGTTGTAAAACATAGTTCGCAATAATTACCTGCAGGTACAGCGTTACGCGCAGGGTGCTAGCTTGTGAGACGGGTAGATGGACCAGACATGAATCGAATCCCCGCCGCCGGTTAATGACAGTGGTCTCGGTCTGATATATCGGCGCGCAGAAAATAGGTTTCAGACGATTTCCCACCATCGTTTATGCCAAATCGAAATAAATATGCTGAATGGGAATATCTTGCAATCAGCTGTGTTAAGTGTGGATGTACTACGTATTAGTGACATACTAAAATCTGTGCTGGACCGGGACTCCAAGATGGATTTCCTGCTTATCACGAGCAGTCGCCTTAACAAAATGACTCAAATGGCTCTGAGCACCATGGGACTTAACTTCGAGGTCCTCAGTCCCCTAGAACTTAGAACTACTTAAACATAACTAACCTAAGGACATCACACACACCCATGCCCGAGGCAGGATTCGAACCTGCGACCGTAGCGGTCGCGCGGTTCCGGAATGTAGCGCCTAGAACCGCTAGGCCACTGCGGTCGGCAGTCGCGTCAACAGCCTCGGATATCCACACACGCCGCCTAGACTGATTCAGACGCCCAGATATCACCCTGTGTACACCGATATACCATGGTACCCTATCCTGATCACTTCATGGTCACAACTTCACTCTGTATTCCCACACCAATGAGATGCAAGCAGTAAGTGATGAAAGTAGGAGACTATAGTATGGCGTTGTAGACAGCATGACTCATGGAAGTTGGGGTCACTCTCGGGGGTGGGGACGGATGCCGAAGTCGCAGCCGGCACGGTAGCTCAGCGAGCTCAGTCAGAGGGTTAGCTGCCCTGTGTAGTAAAAAAAACTGAGTCGACGGATCAACGATGAACTGGAACAAGTGTCATGGGACGTCCGCCCCGAACAAATATAACGAACAAAGTGAGATCAACGAAATAAAAGTCATTCAAGTGACAGCTCCCGAAACCAGGAATCCTAGCTTAGAGTTCCGGTCGAGCACAAATTTTCGTATGTCTCTGATAGGTATTACGTACATCTATGCCTTAAACAACTGATGCCAATATATTCGCATTCAGTGGATTTATTTACAGTTAATTTCGGACGGTTCTCAAACGTCACTAATGGCTTTTCATCCAACCATGCAAGTAAATGTTGTCGTTAGTGCTGGCTTGGCTTCCAATCTCTGCACCAGAGAATAAGCATCATAATTATTTAGCATACGATGACACACAAAACAGAGTTTATAGAACTCACAGACAGATACCGCGCACAACTTCCCTCCCATTGGCCACCTTCACGACTGTGGCGTCGAAAAGGGCATCCGGACACAAAGTTCAGTAACAGTCATAGAATCGCCAAATCCTCAAAAAGTAGATTCCGTACTGTACGGGATAAACGATAGGGAAAAAAATGAAGAAAAAAATGATGCCTTTCACAATTCTTAATTGGAGGCTATCGGGCAGCCACGTTGGTGAGGTAAAGATGTGGGAAGCAAAAAGAATACAGAGAAAACTTATGTATAGAAATGTCCATCAACACTTTGATTCAGTGTGAAATAAGACTGTCACTGACATGACTAATAGGACCGGACTATCATGTACGTGATTAATATTACAAAGCGGTAGAGGATACATTGACCGCAAAACGACGTCCGAAGCGCCGTGTTAACAGCGCGGATAAAGTGCAACAGAGGAGCGTAGAACACTATGTGGCGATGTTTGCTCAAAGTAAATGTTGCATGACATATCAGAACACTTTGTTGATGGCAAAGGAAGCAATACGACGAAGAAGCGGTTTAGTGTTGAACGTTCTCTCGACGTCAGTGTGCCTTAGTTACAGCGACTGAACGGAGGGCGAACGATCATCCGTAGCGTATGTAGTGCACCGTATCGCGTTCGCTCGAGACGTAGTGCTGCCATAGAGACGCATGAGCGTTACGTGTGGGAGAAGGTCCGGGACAGAGAGAAACGCAATGGACTTGCTGTGGAACAAGATCACAGAAACCCGATGCTGGCTTTTATCTCTCCAGTTCTCTAGCATTAGCCAGTCCTAGTTCTGCTATACGTATTCCTTTGTTCTAGATAGTTCTAACGCCACAGGAACGACGCTTCCGGCTGCTTTAGACTCTCTAACTCGAAGAGCAAGGAAATCATTGGTAGCAAACCAACTCTGCCGAGAAATTCAATTTACTCTTTCCTTCTTTTATATATAGTGACGGTTCTAGTGGCAGTATCCTCTACTGAATGCTTTTCTCCATGGTAAAGTAATAACCAAATGCTTTTCCCCATGGTAAAGTAATAACCAATCACGGCACGTCTGCTTATTTTAAGAATGAATGAATGAAGGCAATACTCAGTCCGCTTCACCGGGTGTTGGAAGTAAATGTATAGAGAATTTCTTTGAAAGGATACGGCCGATTTCCCTCTCCACCCTTCCGTAACCTGAGCCTGTGCTCCGTCTCCGACCCAGTTACTGACTGGACGTCAGACACTTACGTCCTCCATCTCCCCTTGTGGTAGTCTATCTGGTCCCTGCCGAGTTCCAGCTTTTATCATGGGCGGTAGACGGTAGAGGTTTTAAAAATATGTTCGTCAGGTTTTCTTTGACATAAAGAATTTGGTAAGTAATTATTATACATGCTTCATCTTGCGTTATAAATTGTATAAAGTAAACTTACTTCCCAACTTTATAAATCATTTTTATTCTGGAACTTGTGGACAGTTAAAAACAAAAGTGGGAGATAGGTAAAGAAGTTTCACTACCCGTGGCCTATTCGAATGACAGCAGAAACTTGTTAATAGTTTATTAAAAAGATCAAAGTACGTCCTAATTTTCATAATGATCATCTGAACAAGTGTAAGTAAGTGAGTATGTTATCGTACATGTCATTTTGTTGTATGTTACAGAGTCAACCAAAAAAGTTGTTAGTGCCAAAAATTACTACAGGGTCATAGCTGTATGTTCCATTACTGTTCGTCACACGCGGCAAAGATCACAATTACTGCTCACAGTGCGTCAAGTAGGAGACACACTTCTACTACAGCAGAGTCACGAAAGTGTTTAAAAAAAGTATTTCATGCTTACAGAGGTGATAGTACGGACCAAAACCAGATAAACGTGTCCGAAAAACGTCAGTCCTAATACACCTATCTTAAGAGCTATGAGCAGTTGCTCATGTACTCTACCGTCAAACATATCTGTTGTACTGCAGGTTCTTTGCAACGACGAATGACGAGCAGAATGTACTAACGCAATTAGCAGATAAATGGGAACACATTAATCTGTTACTTCCAGGATACTCTTTCTCTCTTTGCAATACACGCTCCTCAGGAACAGAAGTGCGAATGACACAAGGTCCGTCGTAATTCTACCGTCGGTAGATATTTGGAGCCGGGATCAACAAGGTCCTGGAAAAGATGCCTGAATAATTGTCAAGATGGCGCAAAGCGTTCGAGGTATTTCGCAGCATACCGAACTTGGGATCGACAGTTGCTTGCATTTGACACACTCAAACGGTCGTCTGTGTTTTAAATATTATGAATGGGTTAAGTCAGTTTTAAGAAATTCGTTGGAGATTGTAAACAGATGACGGGGAGTACAATATGCTGTCACTGTAATCGACGAATATGTACGTTGCCTTTACTCTTCCCAAACTGAATACATTTGGACTCTATATAAGGTCACAAACTCTTAATAGCAAAGTACGTAAAATAGAGACGTAACGAAATTTCCGGTAAATAATAGTACGCTAAGGAGCACGTACTTTGGTATGCGATATAGAGTCTTAAATATTGTGTCGACCGAGATTAGAAGCAAGTATGATTTTTTGTAAGTTGATATACTTCCTGTAAACATTACAAAGTGCTTGAAAAAAGGCCTACATTCACGTAATGCTTGTTACTGTTGACGCTGAAACACATTGCAAAAGAATCCGAGAAATATTCTAAAACTAAAAATCAGGTCGAACGTAATCGTCTATTTCGTTGTACTGCCCGATCACAATAATACTGCACTTGCCTCCCGATGGCCGTTATCGGATGCACGCGATGACGCTACAGTGAAGAAGCCCATTGGTGGCTAAGGAAACAGCATCGCACTGTGAATGAATGTAAGATTGTAGCGCATATACACATATCAAAAAAGTTTTCCGTCACCTCGGTTTCGAGAGTTCCGGAACCTGTACAGAAAATTGGAATAGAGATCAAAATAAACATTATTTCCGCCCTGTTTGTTGTTCATGAAAAGTACACATTTCATACTGTAACACCATACAGCGAGACCTTCAGAGGTGGTGGTCCAGATTATTGTACAAACCAGTACCTATAATACCAGGAAGCATTTCCTCTTGGATTGAGGGATGCCTGTATTCGTCCGCAAGTTCATCAAGGCGCTGTTGGTCCAGATTGTGCCACTCCTCAACGGCGATTCGGCGTAGATCCGTCAGGGTGGCTGGTGGGACACGTCGTCCATAAACAGCCCTTTTTAATGTATTCCAGGCATATTCGACAGGGTTCATGTCTCGAGATTATGGTGGCCGCTCTTGTCGAGACATGTCGTTATCCAGAAGGAAGTCATTCACAAGACGTGCACGACGAGAACGCGAATTGTCGTCCATGAAGACGATGCCTCGCCAATGTGCTGCCGACATGGTTGCACTATCGGTCGGAGGATGGCATTCACGTTTCGTACAGCCGTTACGGCGCCGTCCATGAGCACCAGCGGCATACATCGGCTTCACGCAATGCCACCCCAAAACAGTAGGGAACCTCCAACTTACTGCACTCGATGGACAGTGTGTATAAGGCTTCAGTCTGATCGGGTTGCCCTTAAACATACCTCTGACGATTGTCTGTTTGAAGGTACATGTGGAGCTCATCGGTGAAGAGAACGTAATGCCAATCTTGAGCAGTCTATTCGGCATGTTTTTGGGCTCACACTGTACCGCGCTGCATGATGTCGTGGTTGCAAAGGTGGACCTCGCCATTGACATCGGGAGTGAACCTGCGCATCATGCAACCTATTGCCACAGTTTGAGTAATAACACGACGTCCTGTGGCTGCACGAAAAGCATTATTCAACTTGGTGGCGTTGCTGTCAAGGTTCCTCCGAGCCATAATTCGTAGGTATCGGTCATCCTCTGCAGTAGGAGCCCTGGGGCGGCCTGAGCGAGCCATGTTATCGACAGTTTCTGTCTCTCTGTATCTCCTCCATGTCGGAACAACATTGCTTTTTGCTCACTCCGAGACACCTGGATACTTCCCATGTTGAGAGCCCTTCCTGGCACAATGTAACAATGGAGACGCGATGGAACCGCGGTATTGTCCGTCTAGGCATGTTTGAACCACAGACAACACGAGTCATTCACCTCCTTCCTGGTGGAATGACAGGAACTGATCGGCTGTCGGACATCATCCGTCTAATAGGCGGTGCTCATGCATTGTTGTTTAACTCTTTGGGCGGGTTTAGTGACATCTCTGAGCAGTCAAAGGGACTTGTGTTTGTGATACAATAACCACAGTCAACATCTATCTTCAGGGGTTCTGGACACTGGGGTGATGCAAAACGGTTTTTGATGTGTTTACTACTAAGTGGTTCAGCGTGTTCTCGTGATATTTCACGACAAAAACTCACGATAATTCGATAGAAGCCATCTCAGGTGCAGTAACAGTGTGATCGACTAATAAGCAGACTCTCACCTACGTCGTTGTGACAAGCCTTTCGATTGTTTACTTGTGTTTTCTGCAAAACTAGCAGCAACTGTGAAATCTATCGACACATCATTTCTGCTTCAACATTCCTTGCCTTGCAGATGGGCGTGTGCAGTAATGTGGAGATGCTACTTCAATACAGCGAATGGTGCGACTCGGCTTATTGCCAGGGACAGGCCACTGGACAGGACAGAATACTGCAATTAAATTACCGGCCAGGTCTCTTTACCTCTTATTTATTTATTTCTATTGGGTGCTGTGAAAGTAGCGTTTTGTCATGAATTCCCAACCCTCCAGACGATACGCGAAGTCGAATCACCACAGCATGCAGCGACATACCATCCAACGTACTTTCATATGCTCATCTATTTCTCGAACTGCGACTGCAAATGTGCTTTGCAGTAGATAGTAAACAATATGAGCACGTACTTACGTAAAATGTTGAACTACGTTTCGTTAACAAAAGTATTTATTTTGTGGGTATGTCGTCTGCCATTCTTAATAAACTATTCATTTCAAGCGTATTCCGTCTAGTTTCAGTTTCGAGTAAACTTTGTAGATATATTTGTCCGATACCAAATGGCTTACCTTAAGAAACATTTAGGTGTTCACCGGCAAAGACAGATCATCTGTCATTTCCTTTTCAAATCCAAGAAAGTTTGTATTGTCGCTTCTTTTTCCCTTTATTAGGGCTGTATATCATTAAGAACTATGAACGACCGATGTTTCAGTTTCCGCTTTGACAAATAAGGTTTAAATGATAAACTATCTGACGAAACCGTAGATGTTGAGACAAAAACCGGGAAACGTTTGAAGTAGTTATAGTAATCCCCAGCTGATAAGTCACAAGACTACATATGCCGTAATTCCATTTCCAAGAATCAAAGTGCCGTAGGTAAGTGCCGTAGGCCTGTCCTGTTGCATGTAACGACGGAGTTCGCATGAGAGCTCTCCTAGGCGTGTTAACAAGGCAGTAGCTGCCTCTGGTTGCATTGCTTCCCAGTTGCAGTATATTTCTCGAATCGATTCTGGAACGGTTTCAGTCTCAACTGTAACAACTATTATATCACTGTAAGGGTCTCTGCGAGCACTTTCCGATGCTGGGAAGAAGTATGTAATTTCTTTCTTTCATTCTTCTGCTTACGCCATAGTCCCGCAGCTATCGCAGGGTCAGCGTGGTTACAACGGATTTGGCAATTCAAGTGTTAGGGATGTCCAGATGTCCTTCCTGCCGCCACCCCGTACCCCCCCTCCCCCCCCCCCCCAGGACTGAAGCAGTGTACCCCAACTGTCTGCGTCTAGTGTAAATCGTGAAATAGTGGGGACATCTTTCCAATGTCTGCGACGCTCATAACTGAGGCAGAACATGGGGGCAACCCCGGTATTCACTTAGCAGGATGTGGAAAACCGCCTAAAAACCACATCCAGGCTGGCCAGCACACCGGCCTTCGTCGTTAGTCCGCCGGACGGATTTGATTCAGGGCCGGATCGCCTACCCGAGTCCTGGCGGGTCAGGGAAAAGTATGTCATTCTGCTTACAAAAATGGTACTTGCTTTAATATCTCTGGAGATACAAGGTTTAAGATATTTAACCTCACACATGACACTTAGCGTAGTATAATTAGCCAAAGACCTTCTTTCCATAACTGAAACATTTCACGAACATTTCACGAAATAAAAAAAGTGTTACGTGTTACGTGAATCATCTTGTATGCACCACAACACCTGGCTGGCTAAACATCAATAGAAATAACATGCCCCCTGTGTCCTAATCAGTTAAGTGCAAAAAGCTACCACTATATTGCGTGTTTACACGCAATATCTAGCAGCTTGGTTTTCTCCTTAAAATCGTTCAAATGGCTCTAAGCACTATGGGACCTAACATCTGAGGTCATCAGTCCCCGAGACTTAGAACTACTTAAACCTAACTAACCGAAGGACATCATACATAGCCATGCTTGAGGCAGGATTCGAACCTGCGACCGTAGCAGCCACGTGGTTCCGGACTGAAGCGCCTAGAACTGCTCGACCACAGCTGCCGGCTTTCTCCTTAAACCTGACTGAAATATCCATGCGACAGACTGACATACCCACAGTCCCACTTACAATTAATGCAAACAATGCAATATATAAATAAAAAACTTTTATAAGTGTTGCTGTAATGGTGATCATTGATGTGTAGCTGTTAACTATCGAAAGTTCATCTCGGAGCAAGTGAAGCAAATATGCTGTATGTAGATATTATTCGAAAAGTAAGTGAACACGGTGTGTAACTGCTGACCTGCATTTAAGAGACCGGTGTCTTAAGAATTCAGACCGATCGTAATAACAAATCCTAATTGCTGTTGTGGCTGGAAGTACATTGCAACACAAACTGTCAGGAATCAATAGATTTTTTTCTTGTGTGACCCAGCAACACAAATGGTGGCGTACTGTAGATAGCTGAACTCAGAGATTTCATATCAGATACCTCCCACTTTTATTTTAGTTTGTTATGCATTTCCGAACGAAAATCAGTATCTATCGCATTATTTCTCGTGCTACGTACGGCTTTGATGTTGTGGTATTTATCTCCGTTGCTCTTGGTGTGATAATACACTTATTTCTACCACTTTTGTGGTATGACAGGCATTTTCTGCAATTTTTTGATCTTGAATAGTGTTTACGCTCCATTACGTGTTGTTGTGGTTGTGTAGTATTCATTTGTTTCGTGACATATTTGAGTGAGGCGCGCAGATTTGAAGTCTTGTTGCCGTTTACGGTGTTTAGATGGTGTGTGTGTGTGTGTGTGTGTGTGTGTGTGTGTGTGTGTGTGTGAGAGAGAGAGAGAGAGAGAGAGAGAGAGAGTGCGCGCGCGTGTTCATGTTTGTGTTCAGGACTGGGAGGGATAGATAGATAGACAGATAGATAGATAGATAGATAGAGAGAGAGAGACAGGGAGGGAGAGAGAGAGAGAGATTGTAGTGAAAAGGCATTTTAGATCAAATGTTGTGCAGAATGGGGGAAAGGGAAGTTTAATCCTGGGGGCTGATTGTGTGCAGTTTTGTTGTCGGTGCTGTTTATATAGTTCTTCAATTATAGCAAAGAGGGCTGTATTGCACATTTATGTGTATTCATTCATTGCTTTCTTTCCTTGGGCTCTTGGTTTCCAGTGTGATAGTTTTCTTCTGTTGTTAATTTTTGGTATAGGCTGTTTCTAGTTTTAAGAATCTTAAAGTCAGTTTCAGTGTTTGTTCGGTGGTGATTCTGCTTTATCACACATCTACGAATGTTGAGTGTGAGCTAATGCTTCTCAGTGCTCTGAGATGTTCTGTGTACCTTTTTCTGAAATTCCTGCATGTTTGGCCCATATATATAGACTGGCAGCATTTGCAAAGTAGTTAGTATATTCCAGACTGGCCGTATTTGTCAATGTTGGTGGTGTTTCTTCAAAGTCTGTTTTGTATTGTGCTTTCGGTTCTGTATGTTGAGTCCTTGTATCTTAGTATATTCCTCACATTGTGTGTGACTTTGCTGTTGATTGTCTGCTGATTCGTTGTGTACTGTTTGTGTTTGTTTGCCTGTATGTTTCATAATTAAGTGTTGGCTATTTTTGTATTTTGTGATTTATTTTATCTAGTCTCATTGTATAATATCCATTTTCCTGTTGCACAGGTGCTGACAGATTTAGTACGGGGGTCCTTTATTTTCAATAAGAGAAAAGGGAATCTTTTTCCTAAATGCTTGAGCTATAGACGCCAATGGATCTTCACAAAGCCGTGCACGGGCCCTGGGTTGGCGACACATCAGATTTTTCCAGTATGTGCCGCTACCCCACGGCTTGTTCACCTGCTCGTCGAACAAACAACCTTTCTGCTGACGGGGTGACGCTTAGGGAAGCGTCGCGTGCCTAGGCAGAGCTCCTATAGCAGCCAATCAGAAAGGTGCAGGAGATCACGTGTGAGCGCCCATCGCGCCGAGCTGCGCGAACGAGGCGTGTCGATCGCTCTCTTTTACTGACAGGTCCCCGACGAGATCAGACGCATTCGCCGGTTGCCTCCGTGCACTTTTTGAGCCCCGGATCAATCTGTTTGCGCCTTTGGGTCGATAAACCCACATAATGTACACCGACTAGGTCATCAGCAAACGTCTTTTCAATAAACGGGAGGCAGTTTGCCGACCGGAGTTGAAAAATTAACACTTGTTCTTTTTTAGACCCCACTTCCAACTCAGCCACATCCTGACATGTACACTATGCAGTTTGCTTTATTGTAATCATGTTTGTTCGTGGATATATGGGTCGGTTGGATTCGTTATGAATGATGATGCTGATGACTGTGGGTTTCCTATAAATTGTGAATTCTAGATGCGTTTCCACAACAACCTCTCTCTCTCTCTCTCTCTTTCTCTCTCCCTCCCTCCCAGCCCTGAATAAACTCACAGGCACCCAAAGGTAACACCATAAACGCCAAAGACACTTCAAATCTGCGTGCCTCACACAAACTTGCCACGAAACAAAAGAATCGTACACAACCACAGCAACACGCAATGCCCGCGTAAACACTGTGCAAACTATAAAACTCGCAGAAACTGCCTGTCAAACGACAGAAATGGTATAAATCAGCGTGTTACCACACGGAAACAACAGTGACAAACGCCACAACATCAAAGCCGTAAGTAAATTCAAAATAATGCTATAGATACTCATTTCCGTTCGGAAATGTACAATAAACAAAAATAAAAATTAGGTTTTTCTGTTGGCGGATGACAAGTTGTAGATTGTGTAGCAGACTCACAGTTACCAATATAAACATTCAGTAGCTTCATGTAAGATACGTAAACTAATGCATACATCCAAACTTTTTTGAATTAAGTTAAAGAACCAGAACTTAAGATATATTGTAATAAACAATATACAGTGCCTCATCCCAGTATTTCATATCTCAGCTGAGAACTGCAAACAAATCATGAATAATATTTGACAGCAATCACTTCATTTGCAGATGTGAATATCTGTACCAAATGTTTTCGCTAAACGTTAATGTGTAATAGAGATTTTACAGAAAGGACATAAGGTAACCCACTGAAGGTGACACAAAAGGTGTTGAAACATGTGTGAAACTCCAAAGGTGTCTTGCATAAGGCGAATTTCCTCATTAAGTTTTCTTAGCAAGCACAGAAATAAGAAGAACTGTAGCATCTCAAGATGATTAGCGAATCAGAAGCGAGTGTTGCTGAGTAGCTAGTAACATTAAGCTACAACATTATAAGATGAAACAAAAAAGAAGAAGAAAAACATGCTAAGTAGAAAAAAGATCTTGATGGCTCTTCCTCAGCACCGAATTGACCTTGGTTCTTTATCTCAAGTACATCAAACTTTTAGCGAGATTTGCAAGTGCATTGATCGGTTCTACAAAAAACAAATCTTGTCAGATTATAGTACTTTCACTTCTCTGCAAGCTGACACTACGAACTAAATTTTAAATTTTGATGAACCTTGATCGTTATTCCCGTGTAAATTCCATATCTCTACAATACACTGACGGAAAAAAATCACAACAACAAGAAGGACTTGTCCGATATGAACGAAAGCTGTTAGGCGAGTTTCTACACGATCATATTTGTGTGAATTCCTATGGGACCAAAATGCCGAGGTAATTGGTCCCTATACTTACACACGACTTAGACTAACTTACGCAACGAACTACACACACACCCATGCCCGAGGGAGGACTCGAATCTCCGGCGGGAGGGGCCGCGCAATTAGTGACATGGCGCCCCTAACCGATTGGCCATTCCGCATGGCCGAGTTTCTAAATCGGAAAAATGATGTATATTTAAATTTCAGGCCAGTCGCATAAGAATGGCGCTATTAGCGCCACTGTGAGGATGCAGATTAGGTACTCCTTAAATACACGCTCCAACGGTCGTGAGTGTTAGTTACACTACTGACCATTAAAATTGCAACACCACGAAGATGACGTGCTACAAACGAGAAATTTAACTGACACGAAGAAGATGCTGTGATATGTCAATGATTATCTTTTCAGAGCATTCACACAAGGTTGGCGCCGGTGGCGACACCTACAACGTGCTGACATGAGGAAAGTTTCCAACCGATTGCTCATACATAAACAGCAGTTGACTGGCGTTGCCTGGTGTAACGTTGTTGTGATGGCTCATGTATGGAGGCGAAATGCGTACCATCACGTTTCCGACTTTGATAAAGGTCGGATTGTAGGATATCGCAATTGCGGTTTATCGTATGGCAACATTGCTGCTCGCGTTGGTCGAGATACAATGACTGTTCGAAGAATATGGAATCGGTGGGTTCAGGAGGGTAATACGGAACGCAGTGTTGGATCCCAACGGCCTCGTATCACTAGCAGTGGATATGACAGGAATCTTATCCGCATGGCTGCAACGGATCGTGCAGCCACGTCTCGATCCCTGATTCAATAGATGGGGACGTTTGCAAGACAACAACCATCTGCACGAACAGTTCGACGACGTTTGCAGTAGGATGGACTATCAGCTCAGAGACCATGGCTGCGGTTACCCATGACGCTGCATCACAGACAGGAGCGCCTGCGATGGTGTACTCAGCGACAAACTTGGGTGCACTAATGGCAAAACGTCATTTTTTCTGATGAATACAGGTTGTGTTTACAGCATTATGATGGTCGCATCCGTGTTTGGCGGCATCGCAGTGGACGCACATTGGAAACGTGTATTCGTCATCACCATAGTGGCGTATCACCTGGCGTAATGGTATGGGGTGCCATTGATTACACGTCTCGGTTACCTCTTGTTCGCATTGACGGCATTTTGAAGAGTGGACGTTACATTTCAGATGTGTTACGACCCGTGGCTCTACCCTTCTATCGATCCCTGCGAAACCCAATATTTCAGCAGGATAATGTATGACCGCATGCTGCAGGTCCTGTACGGGCCTTTCTGGATACAGGCAATGTTCGACTGCTGCCCCGACAGCACATTCTCCAGATCTCTCACCAATTGAAATCGTCTTGTCGATGGTGGATGAACAACTGGCTCGTCACAATACGCCAGTCGCTACTTCTGATGAACTGTGGTATCATGTTGAAGCTGCATGGGCATCTGTACCTATACACACCATCCAAGCTCTGTTTGACTCAATGCCCAGGCGTATCAAGGCCGTTATTATGGCCAGAGGTGGTTGTTCTGGGTACTGATTTCTCAGGATCTATGCACCCAAACTGGGTGAAAATGTAATCAATCACATGTCATTTCTAGTATAACATATTTGGCCAATGAATAACCGTTTATCATCTGCATTTCTTCTTGATGTAGCAATTTCAATGGGCAGTAGCGTACCTTGGAAAGTGAACGTTGTGAGTTAGTCGAAAATGCCTTTAAGACAACAAAGACACCATTATGAGCACCTCACTGTGTTTCAGGGAGGTAGTGTAATAGAACTACGAGAACCTGGATGTTCTCTGTGCGATATTGCCAAAAGACTTGGCAGGACTGAATCTGCTGCATATGACTGCTGGCGTCGGTGGCTGCGAGGATGTACGGTTACGAGAAGATCGGGTTGTGGACGCCAACGTGGCACTACCGAAAGGGAAGGTCGATTTGTTCGGCGTATGGCTCTGGCGCAACGTACAGCATCTGGAGCAGCAATCTGAGCAGCTGTTGGTTTCACAGTGACACAAGAAACCGTTACAAATCGATTACTTCAAGGAAAGCTGTGTAGCGTACATTGAACTGATTCCAAAGCACCGCCAATTGCGACTTCAGTGGTGTCATTCAAGGGCTCATTGGAGGGCAGGGTGGAGATCTACTATGATTTCTGCCTAGATTCCGGTGATGGCCGTGTATTGGCTAGAAGGAGGCCACAATTTACATCCAACCTGTTGGCGTGATTGACACACTGCTCCTACACCTGGAACTAAAGTCATGGTTGCGATTTCGTAAGAGTTCAAGAGCATTCTCATGGTTATTTCAAGCACACTGACTACAAATTTGTACGTCATTGTGGTGATTCGATCAGCTGTGCTACCATTTTTGAACAATAATCCAAGGGGTGCTTTCCAAAATCATAACGCTAACCCTTATACCGCTGTTAACTCAACGGGCGGAGTGTCGACTTGTCTTGGCCAGCTCGATCAACAGACCTATCTCCAGTCGAGCACAGACTGGATATCATCGGATAACTCCTGCGTCACCCACAAACGGCATTGGCCGTCCCTGAACTGACCAACCAAGTGTAACATGCAAGGAAATCTATGGCACAAACTGACATCCGGTCCCTGTACAACATAATTAATGCTCGCTTGCATGCCTTAGTTCAATTTTCTGGCGTTTATACCGGCTATGATTGCACCAGCAATTCACATCTTCAATGGGTTATCTCGCACTTACATGAACCTGTGATGTTGCAATGTTAATTACTTAAATATGTTACCTAGACAAACGTATTCCTAAAATTTCTTAATATTATTATTTGGTGCTGTGATTTTTTCAGTCAGTGTATTCCTTATTCGCAAACTTCCGTTCATCATTGTATCCGACAAGTACTTTGTACCAAATTTGATCTCCTGTCTTTTGGAGGAATCAATAAATAAAACCAGTAGTTGCATGACATACTAAGATTATAACTGGTTTATCGCAAAGCTTGCCGTAAGCTTAACCAGTTCGAAATCCTCAAACTGAAATTTAAAAGTGTAATCAAGCATTTCATTCGTGAAAAACTGACACACAGAGGTACTGGCAAGAACTATTCTGCTAAATGAAGCCAATAGGCTACTGTTAAAATAACCTAGCGTGAAAACCAAGTGTGTAACTTTAAGCAGTTATTTAAATCCTGATTAAAATATATGCGAAACACGTGATTAAAAACCACGTAATTAGTCCAAAGTTTAGGCTACATCACTAAAAACCTGTGTATGTACTTGTTAAAGCCTACAACCGTTTTACTGGGTCTAAGATTTTTAGACCACTCCTTTATTCATAATACGTCCTTTAACACTAGATATTAGTTCAAATGCTCAGTTAATACCGTCAGAACTGACTAGTGGTGCAAACGGAAGTAACGTGTTTTCAAAAAATAATCTACCGTTTCCTGCTATCACTGGCCAAACACTAAACGACACTTCACAGATAAGATTTAGAAATGAGAAGATATATTCACCACAGTGACATGTCCCACTGACAGACTAATAAAAAGTAAACTCAGTTCTGCTTGGAGGTACACCTCCATGCGTTTCTGTTTGTTTGACATTGCAAGAGTCTTTCACATTGTTGATATCTACAAGTCATGAAAGCACGATCGCATTTTTTTTATATTCTGGGTATCCGCAGCTGTAGACAGGCTTTGTGTTAGGAAGAATCCCGCTAACAGCTGGTAAAAATTTTACCATGTGTTTTCTAAATTTTGCCTAATATCATGCATGAAAGCGTGTCTAGCTTACTTCTTTTCCTGAAAGTACACATTTAGGGGCTAGCGAAGTAAACGTAGGTAACTATTTTGCAAATGTGAACAGTAAACGTGTTGTGAATATGATTTCCAAGTTGAAATGTAACACTTAAGAATCAGTACCAGTAAGCAAACAAGCATTGTTTCTGGAGTTATAGGTTCATCAGTTATCGACACAAATACAGTAAAAGAGGGTTTACACAGATCACGAAATCATCTTTGTGACATTATATACTTCCCTCCACAGTTATTTGAAATGTGTAAAGAAAAGTTACTTACATTTACAAGGAAAAATGCTCGTAATACTGGATCAAACACTATACACTTAAGACTAGAAAATTTCTGGAAATGGCTGCCTGAGACTATGTAATTCGCATAAACGCTGTGATATTTACTATTTAAAACAAATCTTACATGCAGACGACACAAATTGCGAACAAAGAGCAATCGTAAATAATCTCCATGTAAACAATATTCTGTTAATCTTTTTGCGGCATTAGCATGGAGACAAGCACAACCTATGCATGTAGCGACTTCTCTCCTTATTTTTATCTCCATGTCTCGTGATGATTGTGGCGTACACTCTGGAGTCGGCGCTCTGCTGTACTTGGGATATCGCTGAGCTGCTGCCAAAATGGGGAAGGTGGTATCATCAATTTCCAAAATATTTACCAAAACTGGAAACAATACAATACTCCAGCTCCAGCGCGCTGTTCTGGGAAAGAACGCACTGAAAACTGCACTTGCCCCTGATAACACACAGTGAATTTATATGAATATTTTCCCACTGTGTGATTGCCTGTCACCCTAAAATAAAGCACCACATTTACTTTTTATGTTACTTTTTAAAAAAGTCACTTATAAAACCAAGAATTTATGATCTTATTTCATAGTTAAAATGATATGATTAATAAAGGAGAAACTAAAGGGTTTTGCGTACACAAACAAGCATTAAAAAGTCAGGGTTTATTTAGCATAACAATTTCAAACAGAACTTATGTAATCTATTGTTAAAAATTGGACATACATTAATTATTAATCTGTTCAGCTATTTGTGTCTTCCGACTTGCACTCCCGAATAAATTCATACTTTATATTCTTTACAGTTAGTACATATTCGCAGTGTTCACCACTAATGCCCCGAGTGCAACTGGTACCTTTGGTTTGTGGTTTGTCCTTTTCTATCCATCTTTCTAAGGCAGGTATATTATCCCTTCCTTTCTGTGGTTATTAATTACTATTATTATTAAGTGAAACACAAGAAAGGGATTTATATGTGACCAAAGACAAATATTAAATTATGTTTGAAATGAGCGCCAGGCTCCCAACAAATTATTTCAAATGCTTTCGGTGAAATGTAATACAGGCTAAGTTCACTGACCTAGAATAAATCTTATCTTTGAAAGTATCCATTTTTTGACGAAATAAAATTAGTGCAGCTTTGCACTTTAGTTAATTGAATAACTTGAAATGATTCTTTCTGCTCCGGCTGTGGTGATATGTTACACAGAAAAATAAATTGAAATACGCCGCGTAATGGCGGTCAGTTGTCGCCAGTCAGAGATCACCGCTGCTCGCTTCGCACAAACTGAAAAAATGCTACATAACTTCTTGCAGTTATTAATTGTTTGCATGGGTTCTTTAAGTAATACAATGCCCTCTCTTTTTGTAAATATATTTCCACAAAGCAGAGAATACACACTTGAATTATTCGCTACGTACGAGAACAAAAAGAACAAAAGCTACCGCAAGCGTACCTTACATACGGCAGAAGAAATGATCTGACTGGAAGTGATTTTAAATATCTTTTTTCTCTTATATGTGATGACAAAGATAATAATATTAGTTTCGAGAACGTTATGCACTACGATCTCGTCTAATATAAATAATGTCTTTTTATAACACTGCAATCGATATAGCCTTTCTTTGAAGCTAATTCAATACATTTCCATAATTAATTTGTCGTTTACGTCCATATAATATAACTCAGAGTCCTTTTAATATTCACCTCAAATATATCGACTTGAATATTTCAAAAGGGACACTATACAGCCCCTTGGGCTGCAATGAAAATAATTCCCAAATGTCTGGTCCTTGTAGACCACAAATGTCACTTTTATGTCGTTCATTTATAACCTTCGCTCACTTCACTCACAGTCTTGTGCATTTAAGTCTATTCATTTAGTATCTTTCATACATCATAGCTGGGGATAAATACAGTACAATAAGCTCTTCCATTAGGACGCGGGCTGCATGGAAGCCCCCCGAAAGACCGCGGCACGGATAACACATTTTACCCATTGCATTAATTATACAAATGACCATACATACTCTATCATTACAGGTGCATAAATCACATATAAACAGTCTCTCTGAAAAAGAACCAATACACAGGTATCATATAATAGGGTTCATTTTTATTGAGTTATTTTATGAGTCTCTCATAATGTTAAAGGTGGTAGTGATTGCAAACTTCTCTTCGCGTGTTTCTGTCGAAGGCGTTGTATCGCGCAATCGTGATGTCCCGTGCCCGTCGCTATGGAGCGTGGCTGGAAACCGTTGTCTTTTTGCTTGCGCTCTTGTCTGGAACCGGCGGTCAGGAATCGAGTCACGGACCGACGTTGTTCTGTCAGCCTGGTGCGTCAGCATTGTTGCGTGGTTACGCAACGCTCGCTAGCGTTCTCAGCAAGGTATAGGTTGTTATCTCGCTCAAAGCATGCAACAAATGTACATACGTTACAGTAACTGTTTTTGTTGGATGTTACAGCTGAGCGTATGAACGGATTAATGTACA
This sequence comes from Schistocerca cancellata, assembly GCF_023864275.1. Lineage (NCBI taxonomy): Eukaryota > Metazoa > Arthropoda > Insecta > Orthoptera > Acrididae > Schistocerca > Schistocerca cancellata. The sequence continues at coordinate 445,448,227 of NC_064630.1, read as the reverse complement.
CTACCGCGTCGTCGAGGCACAGGCTCTGTCACTTGTCATTTTTAGTTTACTTGCACGAATTGGTGCTGAATGTTGCAGGAGATATGATGCTTGACTAAGCCCTTCACATCTCTGATGCAATTAATTCGCATGGAGTTTCAGTGTTTCAGTGTCCGATGCTGTCCCACCGTAGTCGTCTTTGCATTAACGGTCCACTACGCTGTTCACAGCATCTTAATGTTGTTGGAGCACTGAAGGTGGGTCGAAACTAAAATTACCGTCAGCAAAACACACACTGAACACAGTTTTGTGTTTGATTTCGCTGCACACAAACGTTTGGCCAATGTTTGTACTTCGTACGGCTAACATTGTACAGCACATAAGTGTTCATCATCCAAATTTATCACCAATACAGTTCTCAAAGTTGACACTTCATTCGCAAATACCAAGACATGGTCACAGTTCTTGTTAGTATGGCTTACAGCAAGACTTTGACAAAATTGCATTACATGATTCTTGGTTTGTGAGTTTATATAGTGACACAAACGTCTGATTATATACAGAAAAATCCTATACCAATCATACAGAGCAGTTTTAACTTCCTGTTAAGTTTTCTCATACTGGTAATTTTTACATTATACACGCAATGGACTCTGTCCTGACTTTGCAATATTTTTTACGCTTATTGTTAACAAATTTGTCATATTATATATTCATATTATGATTAGGACCACTACGCATGCTCTTGCTTCATAAACCATTCGCGTGAACGCGTATCCTACAAAGACGTTTGAAATTGTATCTGAAAAGTTCTGAAATTGAGCTGTGTTATACTCTCAAATGTTCTGTTCCGATGATTCTCCGATACAGCATCATAGATGCCACATGGTGTTTATATCATTATAATGCGTACATCTCTCATTTAGAGGTCACTATTCCCGTGACAAATTGCTATATTCATTACATTCACTAGTTAAATATTCATCATGGCACGTATCAAACTCCATACCTACTAACTCTGCTAATGGATGAAAGACAGATCGTATTTACAGGTATTTTTTTAAGCTAATTTCATCATCGGACTTAAGGTCCTTTAATTTCTCTATATTCATTTAAATGTTGATGGTTTAATCATTCATTTACATATGCATCACACCTATTACATTCTAAACATAAACATGAACATAGTTCTTATACTGAACAAAATATATACGGAAATGTTTCCAAAACTTACATACTAGACATAAAATACATTGAATTACTTATGCTTTGTTTCCACGTTCAATAAATCTCCTTAGGTCTTTGTGAGGGTATAATCCTTTTATCCTCCCGTTGGTGAACGGAACAGAGTATGAAGCTTGGCAGCATATTTCGTGGGAAAACAAATCTATATTGTACTCGTACCCTTTGATGATTTCAGGTATTTCGGAAAATACTGCATTATAATGGTTTAATAACTGTATGAGTTTTTGCCGTGGTGATCCGGTCAAATATTCTGAATCTTGTACTTTGCCGTCAATGGTGTTTGTCCAGCGAAATGTTTCATCAGGAACTACATCTGCATAATACTCTTTTTGCCCTTTTAAGTCACCGCTTATTTGTAATATTGGCAGCCCTCTGCTTTTAACTTCAATGACTTGGTAATCTTTATCTGGGATACTTTCTATTCGCATCAAATCCAGCACAATTTGTCTGTTTTCATTCAATAGGAAAATCTTTCCGCTTGAGAGGTCAATTTGTGCCTTTCTCGCGCTAAGAAAGTCGCACCCCTGGATGCATGCCACTTGCAATCCTTTAACCACCAGAAAGGCACATTTTATGTTTTCCTTTCCGAAGCATAAATCTACCCACAAATGGTATTGAATGCGTTATGGCTGTGTACTATAACTGATCGAAGTAGAGAGGATATAAAATGTAGACTGGCAAATGCAAGGAAAGCGTTTCTGAAGAACAGAATTTTTTTAACATCGCGTGTAAAGTGCCAGGAAGCGTTTTCTGAAAGTATTTGTATGTAGTATAGCCATGTATGGAAGTGAAACATGGAGTACAAATAGTTTAGACATGAAGAGAATAGAGGCTTTCGAAATATGGTGATACAGAAGAATGCTGAAGATTAGATGGATAGATCGCGAAACTAATGAGAAGCTACTGAAAAGAGCTGGGAAGAAGAGGAATTTGTGGTACAACTTGACTAGGAGAAGGGATCGATTGGTAACACGGTAGCTCTGTACCTGCATGGTGGATTTCAAAATCACATCCTTATTATTTCTCGGAAGATGTGACACAATAGTAGTGGTTTCAGTCATAAGCGAACACAGTGGAAAGAGCTGGTTTCTTTTATACTTTCGGAAATTGAGGCACAGTTACCAACTGCAGTCAGTTTTCTTTCCGATAGTGTGTTTATAATGAGACAGCTGATTTCATAATGTAAGGACTAGCTGAACGCATGTAATATGCCTTATCATCATGTTGTTGTTGTGGTCTTCAGTCCAGAGATGCAGCTCTCCATCCTACTCTATCTCCATGTATCTACTGCAACCTACATCCTTCTGAATGTGCTTAGTGTATTCATCTCTTGCTCTCCCTCTACAATTTTTACCGTCGACGCTGCACTCCAGTACTAAATTAGTGATCCCTTGATGCCACAGTGCGTGTCCTACCAATCGATCCCTTCTTCTAGTCAAAATGTACCACAAATTCCTCTTCTCCTCAGCTCTTTTCAGTACCTTCTCATTAGTTTCGCGATCTATCCATCTAACCTTCAGCATTCTTCTGTATCACCATATTTCGAAAGCCTCTATTCTCTTCTTGTCTAAACTATTTGTACTCCATGTTTCACTTCCATACATGGCTATACTACATACAAATACTTTCAGAAAAGGCTTCCTGACACTTTATACACGATGTTAAAAAAAATTCTGTTCTTCAGAAACGCTTTCCTTGCCATTGCCAGTCTACATTTTATATCCTCTCTACTTCGACCACCATCAGTTATTTTGCTCCCCAAATAGCAGAAGTCATCTATTACTTTAAGTGTCTCATTTCCTAATCTAATTCCCTCAGCCTCACCTGATTTAATTCGACTACATTTCGTTTTCCTCGTTTTGCTTTTATTGATGTTCATCTCACATCCTCCTTTCAATACACTGTCCTTTCGCTTCAGCTGCTCTTCCAGGTCCTTTTGCTGTCTCTGACAGAATTACAATGTCATCGGCAAACCGCAAAATATTTATTTCATTTCCATGGACTTTAATTCCTACTCCAAATTTGTCTTTTCCTTTCCTTTACTGTTTGCTCAATATACAGATTGAATAACATCGGGGATAGGCTACAACCCTGTCTCATTCCCTTCCCAACCACTGCTTCCCTTTCATGCCCCTCGACTCTTACAACTGCCATCTGATTCCTGTACTAATTGGAAATAGCCATTCGTTCCTTGTATTTCACCTCTGCCATCTTCATAATTTGAAAGAGAATGTTCTAGTCAACATTGTCAAAAGCTTTCTCTAAGCCTGCAAGCGCTAAAAACGTAGATTTGCGGTTCCTTAATCTGTCTTCTAAAATAAGTCGCAGGGTCAGTATTGCCTCATGTGTTCCAACATTTCTACGGAATCTATGCTGATCATCTCCAAGGTCGGCTTCTACCAGTATTTCCATTCGTCTGTAAGGAATTCAGTGTCAGTACTTTGCAGCCGTGACTTATTAGCTAATAGTTCGCTAATTTTCACGCCTGTCAACACCTGCTATCTTTGGGATTGGAATTAGTTTATTCTTCCTGAAGTCTGACGGTATTTTGCCAGTCTCATACACTTTGTTGGTCACCAGATGGTAGTGTTTTGTTAGCACTGGCCCTGCCAAGGTTCAGTAGTTCTAATGCAGTGTTGTCTACTCCCGGGGCCTTGTTTCGACTCTGGACTTCCAGTGCTCTGTCAAATACCCCACGCAGTATCATATCACCCATTTCATCTTCATCTACATCCTCTTTCATTTCCATAATATTGTACTCAAGTACATCGCCCTTGTATAGACCCTATATATTACTCCTTCCACCTTCCTGCTTTCCGTTCTTTGCTTAGAACCGGTTTTCCATCTGAGCTCTTGATACTGATACAAGTGATTCTCTTTTCTGCCAAGGGCTCTTTAATTTTCCTGTAGACAGTATCTATCTTACCCTAGTGATACGTGCTTCTATATCCTTACACTTGTCTTCTAGCCATCTTAGCTTAGCCATTTTGCACTTCCTGTCGATCTCATTTATTACACCTTTGTATTCCTTTTTGCCTTCTTCATTTAATGCATTTTTATATTTTCTCCTTTCATCAGTTAAATTCAATATCTCTTTTGTTACACAAGCATTTCTACTGGCTCAAAGATTTAAATGTGTGTGAATTCCTAAGGGACAAAACTGCTTAGGTTATTGGTGCCTAGACTTACACACTACTTAAACTAACTTATGCAAAGAACAACACACATACACACACACAAGCCCGAGGGAGCACTCGACTCACCGGTAGTAGGGGCCCCGCAGTCCGTGTCATGACGCCTCAAATCGAGCGGCCACTCCGCTTTCTACAAGTCCTCGTCCTTTCACGTTCTTGATCCTGTGCTTCCTTCACTGTTTCGTATCTCAAAGCTACCCATCCTTCCTCTATTGTATTTACTTCTTCCGTTCTGGTCACTCGTCCCTAATACTCTCTCTGTAACTCTCTACAACCTCTGGTTCTTTCAGTTTATCCAGATACCATCTCCTTTAATTTCTACCTTTTTGCTGTTTCTTCAGTTTTAGTCTGCAGTTCGTAATCAATAAATTGTGGTCAGAGTCCAATCTTCTCTGGAAATGTCTTAGAATTTAAAACCTGTTTCCTAAATCTCTGTCTTATCATAATAAAATCTATCTGAAACCTTCCAGTGCCTCCAGGCCTCTTCCTCGTATGCAACCCTCCTTCATGGTTCTTAAACCGAGTGTTAGCTGTGATTAAATTATGCGCTGTCCAACGTTCTACCAGGCGGCTTCCTCTTTCATTCGTTACCCCCCATTCCACATTCACCTATTACTTTTCCTTGCCTTCCTTTCCCTACTATCGAACTCCAGTCCTCTATGACTATTAAATTTTCGTGTTAGCATCATACACTATTACAATCCTTAAACGATGTTTATCAGATATATTTGAAACATAAACTTCACATGGGCATTTACCGTCAAATGGAAAAATTGATCGTTAACACTTACATAGTTTGAAGGAACAAAGTTAGTGCTGCATTTCTGAAGGAAGCTGACGCTCATCTCCCTAACAGGAGCATATTTATTAGCATCTCTTCTTTGAGTTCTTGTGGCTTTGCTATCTAATCTCAAGCAAAATATGAGAAATTCAAAGCTATTTTTACACTTGGTAGCTCAGAAGCAAGAACGCCCGAAAGTTTTTGACCATAGGTTATTCGAAGAAAGGTTTGCTTTACTCAGACCGACACACATATACAGCAAAAATATAAACCCAAGAGACTCTCATTCGTCAGTGTTTTCAATGTAGGTTTGTTTTGAATTACATCGTTTTCTGTAATAATTTCATCTAAAATCAAGAGAGAACAAATGTCTTTCGCTTGAGTGCGATTCTTTGCTTAGCCCTTACGACCTGCTAAAAATAATGAATAATAAGGCTCTTTCTCACACCTCGTGTGCTCTTTGAGTGGAAATGTACGCACGTCTATTTTTCCATAAATAGATATTCTTTGCGACATCACTTCGTCTTCATCTGCTGATACTGAGACAATGTCATTATCCTTTCTTTGATCGCTGAGAACGACATTCTCATCACTCTTCAAGTGTAACTGTTTGAAGGGTATTGCCTGTGTTCCCTCATGCCTTCGCGTCATTACACTATTTGCACTAGCACAAGAAGCAGCGCCGATAAAGACCTGCAACATTAACGACCCAGTGCTAACAGTACTCTCGAAGGAGGCACCAGGCACAGTAAACAACGTGTCAACACAACAAGCTCATAGCAGTGAAGGTACACAGAGCGACAACCGTCTATGCTGAAACCGCGCATGCGCAAGAGAGAGAGAGAGAGAGAGAGAGAGGCAAAGAGAGAGAGAGAGAGAGTTAGAGAGAGAGAGAGAGAGAGAGAGAGAGAGAGAGAGAGAGAAGCACGAAGCCGGGTCGGTCGCAACGCCACGGTGTGATTCTAGAGCTAAAACTGTTACAAAAGTTACGTGGCGGGGTGTGTTGAAATAATATTACCAAAACAGAATTTTCACATTCAACAACTGCTTGACTGTGTATTTTACTAGCAAGTAGTCCGTTTATTACTGTTCACAGTATTAATGATCAGAAGCTTTGCTCTCACACTACCAAAACCCAGTTTGAAACAAAACTGTTCACGTCTCGGTGCGCTCAATGCACTCACCTCACTTCCATTCAAAATGCTATCAAATCATAAAATTCACTTTGTCTCTTTCACAATGATCACGTAAATTTTCGGAAGGTTTGTTCCATGTGTGAGCTATGATATCATAGTGCTCTTGTAATCTGACTGCTGCGGATTCCACAGAGTTCGACGTCCCTTCGTTACCTTCTTCCATTCACTAATTTATGCGATGAACCTTCTTGCTTCTACTTTTTCCTCCGATCGTCTTCTAATTTCATGCTTCCTCTTCCGCATCGAGTATAACGAATAGTAGTAACAGTAATGCAGCAATCGCCTTCTAGAAATTTCTGTGTTCGATTGCTTTTCCTCGTAAATAAGACGTTCTCAGTCTCGATATTACTGCTTCATTCTCCTTCCAAATTTCTTCTCCTTCCGAAATTGTCAAAACTGTTCTTTGATTGCAATATAATGAAACTCTGAACAATTTCTAATGCATCCGCAACTGAGCGTTCCCAGTCAGCTCTAAACCATCTCGTACAGAACTCTCTCTTACTCATCACTTATCTTTCCCTTTACCTCGTTAAAATAAATAAATAAATAAACTGTAAAATATACCCTGTCCTCCAGGACCACGTGCCACAAAGGACGCAGATTCACCACGAAATGGAGAAACGCACAGGTGTCTATTGAAGCCTAAGTGCTGTAGTGTGTGAGTGAGACCCTACGTCATAGTAGAAGCCGTTTGTGCCCAAGGAGACGTAGCAGTGTTAAATATGTCGGACCTAAGATCGACCATAAAGGGAAACATTTAAGAAAACTACTTAATTCTGTAGTAATGCAGGGAATGAAGCCACAGAAATTTTAATGTGCCGTCCTCCATAAATTTTCATAGTTATCACAATAAAACGTCAATATTGGTCATATCGATAATAGTTTCGGATTTACTGTTAAAGTCAAATTAACAAGTTTTGTAACAAAGACCTGAATGCTAAAATCTGAACGGTTTGGTCGAAGTTAACGATCGACATTTCATACAGAAGCGTATCATTAAAATGACAAGCGTTGTAAATATCAACTCTGTAACTTTATTTGTTTAAAGATACAAGAAATTTAATATCTGTATTTTCAGTTAAGCATCAGATTATCCATTCTTCCACACAAACCACATTGAACGACGACAGCATGACACTATATTGAAGCATTAGGTAATAGAATATTTGTAGTAAATTTTAGTACATAATAGTTACTTTTGTTCTTTATTTATGTATCAGAAAGCACATTGGTGCAAGGCTACTAGCCGTGACATTCAAAACTAAGAAGTAAATTATATTGGTTTTATGTAAAAGACTTAAACTTTTATTACGTAATTGATATCATTGTTACTTTATTTAGAACTTGCAAGTGGTCAAACTACGATTATTTAGACATTTTAAAATGTAAAATAATGTAGAATAAGCTGGATCCAATCAGATGGACGGCTTCGGGAAAGGGAACTGTCCTAGTCAGTACAGAGAGGATATTCGGCACGCGGGAATCGCGGCCGGGGACGAGCAGAGGGTGAGTGTTGGTGAAGACGCGAAAGCGGCAAGTTTGGCTGGAGACACCAAAGGGGACAGTTCGGATGCAGACGCGAAAGAGGACGGTCAGTCTTTAGGCAGCTAGGAAGTGAAACGACTTAGAAAATTTCGCGTTGTGTGGCACCATTATAATTAGTCTCTGAGCGGTGAGCAGCCACGCGCCTCGTGTGAACTCTAACTTTTGTGTGGAGTATCGGACTTGTGTTTCGCGATAAGATGTGAATGATCGTACTGTGTCAATTGGATTAGTGTTCGAGTGTAACAGTGACTCTAATTACGATCACCTTCGCTATTAGTATTATTTCTGAATAAACATTATTCTAACCAAATCGCAAATGTGTGACCTACATAATTTATGGGTCGTTAATTTAGTGCCGATATTATTATTACTGTTATTGTATGTTACGTTAACTTTCTATTTCGCAAACATGCCATCAGCCAGACAACGTAACCAAAGAGTCACAAGAGACTAATTTATGGCGCGTAAAGCGACACGTTCGGTTCAACCCCTAGACGTGTTTGAGCGAGGACACTTATACGAAGAGGAACCGCATGTGAGCCCGAACATCTCTGGGATGTTAGCTCGCAGTCCCAAGTGGACTATTCATTTCAGAGTGTGAACTCAACCTGTGACATAAATAGTCCTGTTGAGACTTTTTGCATATACAAGTGTTTTTAATGTTTTACCTTACATTTACAACACTGAAGATGGCCACACAGTGAGCGAAATCCAGAGTTGCGACTGATTGCTGTACCGTTTACTACTTGAAATGAATACAGTCACTAGGCACAACTGTTTACCAATGGAATCTAAGTTTTTAATCACACTGTCTGTATGTGACTTCACTGACCTAGCTCATAATGCCTGTAGCATGTTTTACGTAATGTAGTCCAAATAACTCCTTGTTCTTCTGAAGAAGATACAGTTGGCGATCCTACAGACAAGTACTGCAGAATATCAAAAGTAATGTCCTCACCAGTCCTTCACGTTACGTTTGTTTCTCTTTAACTGCTTTAATACGGACATGTACAGCTTTTTACAGAAGCTGTATGTTATATTTACATTTATTTACCGTTTTTCTATTTCTTCCTTGACTATAATTGGGCTTTAAAATTACTGAATAATCACTTTAAGCATCTTCCTAGCTATATACACAGCAAAACAAGAAATTGTAGAATTTTAACTTGCGATTTCAATAGTGCTTACCTATGAGTATGTTGGTCAGTGAGGTATACAGGTTTGGTTAATGCGACCCACGTGCACTAAAAATAGCCAAGGCCTATTCTAGAGCGTCATGGCGCATTACAGGAGAAAGGGATTACAGCTGTCTAAAAATGTGTTTACAGATAGTTCGAAATGACTGTACACGAATTAGGAGAGGAAAAAAGCAAGAGGAAAATTAAAGAAAAGGTAGATGTCGTCTATGGGAATATTGAAGAGGCTTTTGGAGAAAACAGAAACATCTGTGTGATTGTAAAGGTCTCAGTGGCAAGTAAATAAGTGAAAGCTGAAAGGTAAAAAGAATAAATAGACGTTCTATATAAGTGAAACTAACTTGAGGTCAATATTAGAGAAAGAGAGGAGGAAGTAAGGGAAGATGAGATGGGACATGTGATACTGCGAGAAGAATTTGACAGAGCACTTAAACACCTAAGTGGAAACAAAGCTCAGATTTTTGGTACTCTTGTATGAGTCAACAATAGTAAACCTATTTAATCTGGCGTGAAAGATTTTTGAGGCAGGCGAAATACTCTCAGAATTCTAGAAGGATCTAGAAATTCCAATTCCATAGAAGGCAGCTGCTGACATGTGTGAATACTACAAAGCCACAAGTTTCATTAGCCATGACTGCAAAAAAATATCATTAATTATTTATAGAAGAATGGAAAAACAGGTGGAAGCCGACCTCGGGAATATTCGCTTAGGTTCCGGAGAATATAAGAGGCAATATCTCAACTACGACTTATTCTAGAAGATAAGTTGAAGAAACAAAAACTACGTTTATAGCATTTGTAGATTTAGAGAATGCTTTCATCAACGGTGACTGGACCGCACTCTCTGAAATTCTGAAGGTTGCAGGGATAAATTATATGGGGTGAAAGATTATTTACTGCTTATACAGAAACCAGGCAGCAATTATAAGATTCGAAGGTCATGAAATGGAGGCCGTAGTTGAAAAGAGAGTTAGGCAGGGTTGTAGAGTACTTCCGATGTTTTTGTTAATCTGTAAATTGAGCAAGTAATGAAAGAAACCAGTGAGAAATTTGGAAAAAGAAATTAGTGTTCACGGAGAAGATATAAAATTCTTAAGGTTCGACGATAATTCTGTCAGACACGGCTTAGAATTTGGAAGAATAGTTGAATGGGATGGCTAATGGCCTTAATAAGATGAAAATCATCAAAAGTAAAAGGAAGGTAATGGAATTTAATCGAATTACGTCAGGCAACGCTGAGTTAATTTGATTGGAAAAACAGAAGCTAAGTGGTTCATGGTGTGGGTTCCTGTAGTCATGTCCTAGTTCATGAACCACGGGCAACGTATGAGTGGCCAAGTAAGTGGTCCCGACAGTCGGGATACCAGTTACTTTGGAATAAGGCTGGGCATCTCGGACATATTCTGAGTCGTGGTCACCTTTGTGCTCATATGGCAAAGACTACTAAATCCACCAGTTAGTCCCTCAGCCGTTAGGGGTAAAACCCAATGGGACTCGGGGCAAGTAAGGCTAGCAACCTGCTTCCCTGGTACTTTAAATATGATGCTGATAATAATCAGAGCAAAATGCCTCGGACCTTTGGAGGTGACGGAGTCCCACCTCTAACTGACAAACCAGGGACTCCTAAGATACGATTTGGCAAACAAGTGGTAATGACATGGGGAGCTATTAATATCAATGGGGACTACTCTGGGAAGAAGGTAGAGCTGGCAGAGGCTGCAAGTAAGATGGGGCTGGACGTTTTAGCTGTTAGTGACATTCGGGTAAGGGGTGAGAAAGAAGAGGAAGTGGGAGAATACAAGGTCTACCTGTCAGGAGTCAAAACAAGAATAGCACAATGGGGTGTAGGGCTTTACATCAGGAAAGAAATGGAACCCAGCGTAGTTGCAATAAGGTATGTAAACGAACGACTGATGTGGATAGATTTGACAGTGTCTAGCAAGAAAATTAGGATTGTGTCAGTATATTCGCATTGTGAAGGGACAGATCAAGATAAGATGGACAGTTTTTATGAGCACTCAGTGATGTAGTTGTTAGAGTAAAGGACAAGGACAGTGTTCTGCACATGGGTGATTTTAACGCCAGGATTGGAAATCGAGCAGAAGGGTATGAAAAGGTTATGGGTAAATTTGGAGAGGACATGGAGGCCAACAGGAACGGGAAACAACTCTTGGATTTCTGTGCCAGTATGGGCTTAGTAATCACAAACTCCTTTTTTAAACATAAGAACATTCACCGGTATACTTGAGAAGGCAGAGGAACCAGATCTGTCATTGACTATATAATAACAGATCAGGAATTCAGGAAGGCTGTGAGGGACACACGTGTATTCAGGGGATTCTTTGATGAAACTGATCATTATTTAATCTGCAATGAAATTGGGATTGTGAGGCCGAAAGTGCAGGAGGTCAGGCCCATATGTAGGAGGATAAGAGTGGAGAAACTTCAGGATAAGGAAATCAGGCACAAGTACATAACAGCGATCTCAGAAAGGTACCAGTTAGTTGAATGTAGTCGATTACAGTCATTGGAAAAGGAATGGACAAGGTACAGGGACACAGTACTAGAAGTGGCTAAAGAATGTCTTGGAACAGTAGTGTGTAAAAGTAGGATGAAGCAAACAGCTTGGTGGAATGATACAGTCAAGGCAGCCTGTAAAAGGAAAAAGAAGGCGTATCAAAAATGGCTACATACCAGAACCCAGGTAGACAGAGAAAGTTATGTTGAAGAAAGAAACAAAGCCAAACAGATAATTGCAGCATCCAAGAAGAAATCGTGGGAAGACTTTGGAAACAGGTTGGAGACTATGGGTCAAGCAGCTGGAAAACCATTCTGGAGTGTAATTAGCAGTCTTCGAAAGGGAGGTAAGAAGGAAATGACAAGTATTTTGAACAGGTCAGGAAAACTGCTGGTGAATCCTGTGGATGCCTTGGGCAGATGGAGGGAATATTTTGAAGAGTTGCTCAATGTAGGTGAAAATGCGATCAGTAATGTTTCAGATTTCGAGGTAGAATGGGATAGGAATGATGATGGAAATAGGATCACATTTGAGGAAGTGGAAAAAATGGTCAATAGATTGCAGTGCAATAAAGCGGCTGGGGTGGATGACATTAAGTCGGAACTCATCAAATACAGTGGAATGTCAGGTCTTAAATGGCTACACAGGATAATTGAAATGGCCTGGGAGTCGGGACAGGTTCCATCAGACTGGACAAAAGCAGTAATCACACCAATCTTTAAACATGGAAATAGAAAAGATTGTAACAACTACAGAGGTATCTCTTTAATCAGCGTTGTGGGTAAAATCTTCGCAGGTATTGTTGAAAGGAAAGTGCGAGTATTAGTTGAGGACCAATTGGATGAAAATCATTGTGGGTTTAGGCCTCTTAGAGGTTGTCAGGACCAGATCTTTAGCTTACGGCAAATAATGGAGAAGTGTTATGAGTGGAACAGGGAATTGTATCTATGCTTTATAGATCTAGAAAAGGCATATGACCGGGTTCCTAGGAGGAAGTTATTGTCTATTCTACAAGATTATGGAATAGAAGGCAAACTTTTGCAAGCAATTAAAGGTCTTTACATGGGTAGTCAGGCAGCAGTTAGAGTTGACGGTAAATTGAGTTCATGGTTCAGAGTAGTTTCAGGGGTAAGACAAGGCTGCAACCTGTCTCCACTGTTGTTCATATTATTTATGGATCATATGTTGAAAACAATAGACTGGCTGGGTGAGATTAAGATGTGTGAACACAAAATAAGCAGTCTTGCATATGCGGATGACTTAGTTGTGATGGCAGATTCGATTGAAAGTTTGCAAAGTAATATTTCAGAGCTAGATCAGAAATGTAAGGACTATGGTATGAAGATTAGCATCTCCAAAACGAAAGTAATGTCAGTGGGAAATAAATATAAACGGATTGAGTGCCAAATAGGAGGAACAAAGTTAGAACAGGTGGACGGTTTCAAGTACTTAGGATGCATATTCTCACAGGATGGCAACATAGTGAAAGAACTGGAAGCGAGGTGTAGCAAAGCTAATGCAGTGAGCGCTCAGCTACGATCTACTCTCTTCTGCAAGAAGGAAGTCAGTACCAAGACTAAGTTATCTGTGCACCGTTCAATCTTTCGACCAACTTTGTTGTATGGGAGCGAAAGCTGGGTGGATCCAGGTTACCTTATCAACAAGGTTGAGGTTACAGATATGAAAGTAGCTAGGATGATTGCAGGTACTAGTAGATGGGAACAATGGCAGGAGGGTGTACACAATGAGGAAATCAGAGAAAAACTGGGAATGAACTCTATAGATGTAGCAGTCAGGGCGAACAGGCTTAGATGGTGGTCATGTTACACGCATGGGAGAAGCAAGGTTACCCAAGAGACTCATGGATTCAGCAGTAGAGGGTAGGAGGAGTCGTGGCAGACCGAGGAGAAGGTACCTGGATTCGGTTAAGAATGATTTTGAAGTAATAGGTTTAACGTCAGAAGAGGCACCAATGTTAGCACTGAATAGGGGATCATGGAGGAACTGTATAAGGGGGGCTATGCTCCAGACTGAACGTTGAAAGGCATAATCAGCTTAAATGATGATGATGATGATGATGATGATGAAACAGAAGCTAAGGAATCAAGGGCACAATTTGACTTAAAGAAGGATTGGGTTAAGTGCATCAGGAATTGTCACTTTCGTAACGTGTGTATGTGTGTGTGTGTGTGTGTGTGTGTGTATGTGTGTATGTGTGTATGTGTGTATGTGTGTAAGGAGGGGGGGGGCGGGGAACGGGAGCATAATGTTAAAGGAAGGCCAAGCCTTCAGTACAGTAAGCAGGTTCAAATGGGTGCAGAGATGATGAGTCTTGCCTGTGATAGATGGGGTTCAACAGCTGCACCAAACCATTCCTTTTATTGGAGATTACCACAAAACAACCGCAGGAAATCCCAAATTCTCTAAAATGTTGACATATTTACTGTTTCTGACCCATGGAATTTTCTCAGTCAACGCCCCTCTTACTATTAAGGCCTATTTAAGCTTCACGTGTGGCCATCGTCACAGATATGTGACACAATTCAGCATCAAACGAGAGTGCAATGTTAACGATACCTAGCTGATAAGTTCACAATGTCGTGCGTGTTTTTCAGGTGGTTTTACTCACTTCTGTAGGCAAATACCACGCTTGTTCCCATTTGCTCTTCAGAAATGCTACTAACAAAAATTTCTAGTGCAAAATAACGCGATGTGCTGTTAAATGACATACATTGACTGCTTTAGGAATATGCAGGCGATGCAACAAGATTAACATTTAGCATAGAAAATAATAATTACTGAATCCAGGATGTGTGAGTTACAATCACATGGAAACTCAGCACATGCCAGAACGGGGAACTGAATCGCTGTAGCAAGAAGACCTGTGTGTACAGCCGGTTAGAAGTTATCTGTTGTGCCATTACTCAGGGATCAGTCAAATACTGTTTGCCTGTCACAACGAATACAAATTGTTATCAGAGCGTGTGATAGGTTCACAGCTAAATACAGAGTTTGGACATGAGTTATTGTTTGTTGCCATACGCATTCATCGTTCCTTTGTATCGAAGTACGCCAGTGACTAATTTATTCTTGACCATTCCTTCACTGTATCGCATAGTGCACAAGTAGTATTTCGTCCTGGGATCTCCGAAAGTTCGGTTTCGTTAAATAAGTCTCCTTTTTGATGTTTTCAGAATATCGACACGTTATATACGTGCAGAATGTTGTGAAATATTTGGAAGAACGTAAGAATCAAGAAAACGAAGATAAACTCTATTGGCTCATTGACAACGAGGACATAAGTGCCGGAACAAAAGAGAGCTACACAAAATTTGAAACGGATGACAAACATTGCAAGTACTATGGTCGGTGAAACAACAGATCATGACGGTGGAACAGCGCTATAAAGCTTGTTCTATTTTTATAGTTTGCTGCTTATCATTACATCAGCAGTTTCTGTTTCGTGCCAAGCTCTTCATCTCGACATATCTAATATACTTCTTGTTGAAGATAATCTACTGCAAGTCCCCTCTCAGTGGCCCTTTCAGTGGCAAGTTAACTATTACGGAAATACAAAGCGTATGAGTCATAAACCAACACACTATTTTCTTCTCCTTTCCTCGTTCAAGTATCTTATTGTTTCCTAATTTATTTCATCTCCTGAATTTAAAAATCCACCTGCCAGACTGGGTTCCAAGCGTTTTCTATTTGTACTCCTCACTTTGGTACAGTGCATTGACCTACAGGTGTAGGATGATTATAATAAAATTCGCTACTTGAGAGGGCCTCTATAAAAAAACGAGAGCTTAGGACCATAAAACATTTTGGAAACGTTTGTAAGAGTACGCGAGAGAGAAAAATGAATAAACTACTGAAAGAAACACATTTTAATATCTACATGATTGGGAAACATTTGTTAATGACGTACCGTGTTTACGTTCCAGGTTACAAACGTTGTTCATTGTGGCGACCGTGCGCGTCCATGATGGAGTGGAACTGCACTCGAGATGGCCCTGCAGTAGCCCAAAACATCTCAGGTTGTATGTTGCACCATGGAATGTCCATCTTTCATTACACAGCTCGTACATTGGTTGAAGATCGCACATTGCGTCCGACATTTGTAATTTTTCCTTCGGGAATGGTCAGTTTCCTGAAGGATTACAGTACTCAGTAATAAAGCCAGTTTATAAAAATGGAGAAATAGATGACATACACAATTTTAGACCTATTTCTATGCCATCAGTATTTGCTAAAGTTATTGAAAGGGCTATTTGTGTAAGGATAAGTGATCATTTTATATTACATAATTTGCTATCAAATGTACAGTTCGACTTTAGAAGTCGTTTAACAACTGAACATGTTATATTCTCTTTTCTCTGTGAGGTACTGGATGGGTTAAACAAAAATTTTCTATCTCTAGGCATATTTTTTTGATTTAATTAATCGATTTGATTGTGTTGAACACAAAATATTGTTCCAGAAGAGTAGCCATGACAGAATATGGGGAGTAGCTCACAATTGGCTTACGTCTTTCTTTAAAAACAGACAGTAAAAGGTCATTATTCACAATGAGTAGGGTACGGTAAAATGGGGGGGGGGGGGGGGCAGGGACAAGTGTTGGGGCCACACCTGTTCGTTATTTGTATAAATGATATTAAATGATATGCCCAGTAGCATTACAGGTAAATCTAAAATATTTCTGTTTGCTGATGACACTAGCTTGGTAATAGAGGATGTTGTGTGCAACATTGGCTCAGTTTCAAGTAGTGCAGTTCATGACGTAGATTCATGGCTTGTAGAAAATAAACTAACGCTAAATCACTGTAAGACTCAGTTTTTACACTTTCTAACAGAAAATTCAGCAAAACCTGAGGTTTAATTTCACAGAAAGGGCATATGAATAGTGCAACTGAACAGTTCAAATTTCTAGGTGTTCAGATACACAGTAAACTGTCGTGGAAAGTCCACGTTCAGGATCTTGTTAAAAGACCTAATGCTGCCATTTTTACTAATCGAAAGATACCTGAAGTAAGTGATCGTTCGACACGAAAATTAGTGTACTTTGTTTATTTTCATTTGCTTATGTCCTATGGTATTGTATCTTGGGTAACTCTTTCCATTCTAAAACGATATTATTCGGTCAGAACCTGGCGGTTCGGGCAGTGAGTGGTGTAAGTTCACGAATCTCTTGTCGATCATTAGTCTGGGTATATTGATATTGACGCGAACCTCTTGTCGATCCCTGTTCGCTAGTCTGAGTATTTTTAAATTGCCCTATCAATATATTCTTTACTGTCGTTTCTTGTAAACGATATCTGCTTATTCCCAAGAATAAGCAGCTTTCACTCTGTTAATACTCGGCACAAATTTAACCTTCATCTGGATCGAGTTTTCTTAACTTTTGTGCGGGAAGGTGTGCAGTATATTGCTGCATCCATTTTCAATAAGTTATCATAAGAATTCAAAAATCTTAGCACTAATCCATGCGCTTTCAAATCGAAACTGAAGAGTTTCCTCTTGGGTCAATTCTTCTATTCTGTTGTGGAGTTCCTTGAAAAATTAAGCTGGTTCTTATGTTTTACTGCTGACTGCGTTTACTGAAACTTATGGCTTGACTTTTTTGAGTTCATAAACATTTTATTTTTATCTGTTATTACTTATATGTTGTGATTTCATGTACTGACACGTTCCATGACCTTGGAAATTTGCTCCTCAGTTAGATGCTACGGAACTTAACGTGTAAATAAACAGATGACACTAACGTCTATACATGGTGGCATAGTTGAGGGTAGGCTTCTTCCAGGAGCGGTTCTCAAATAGCTGTTAATTCGAACGTCTCCATTATGTTCTTCAATCCCAGTGCAGAAAGAGGCTTTCTCCGTATATGTTTAATGAGCCGGTACTGGTGAAGAGTAACAGCACAACTGCTATTGTTTCGATAAAACAGCTGTACGAGTAAAGCGTTGCTCGCCTTGTCCAAATCCACGTTGACTGTCTACAATCACAATGCACAATGATGCTTGTGCTACAGTCCTACGTCTCCCTACTAGTACCGGCGTCTAACAGCAAGTCATGAGCTTAACACTACTAACATAGAATAATCTGTAGCACGTAGTCTGCACACCATTCCTAAACATCTGCATGCCCATACGGTACACAGTTATCTACCTTCATTGGCTTAAACAGCAGAAATTTAATTACAACCACCCTGCATTTTTTCAGAAACTCCAACCTGCATTGTAAAACAATACAATTCAACTGCTAAGTAATTGCGATCACTGAGGAAATCATTGAATGGTTTGAGAAAAAAAAAATAAAAAACGGAAAGACGATCCGAAAGTAATGTATACTCCTCGCGCACACAGACAAACGAGAACAAAGTCAGGGGGAGAGAAACTTTCCATCTTTTATAATTACAGTGCTGCAAAAAATTAGTACAACCTTTCAGAGGTTTCCAATTGACTTAAGATTTATCATTGTAACAGTGCATATGAAGTTCAAGAAATGATTACGTTTACAGATCAATGGCACAAGCGGTTGTGAGGTTCCAGGTATCGACCCATGCTGAGACACCCATATTAGGACGTTGTGCAGCCTCCACGGGTGACAATTCATGCGCTGAATCAGGCATGTAGTCGATTGCAGAGATGGCGAATACTGTCCTTGGACACATTATTCCACATCTGCTCGAGTTCAAGTAGTTCTATAAGTTTTATCGGCTGACGAGTCGCGCGAGTCACTTCTCATCCCATCATATACCACATGTGTTCAACTGAAAATTAATCCGGTGAGCGTGGTGGCCAGGTACGTTGCTGCATGTCTTGCAGAGCACGTTGAATTTCACGGGCAGAGTGTGGGCAAGCATTATCCTGTTGGAAAAAATACATCACTTTCCTGTTGCAATAATGGCAAGAGAACGGATCTAACAACATTATGCACGTACCGATCGCTGGTTAGTGTCCCCTCCAGAAACACCAAAGGTAGGCGAGAGTTTTAGGTTATCACACCCAAAACCATAAAGCCAGTGGTGGATCCATTGTGTACTGCATGAATGCACTAAGAGGAAGGACTCACGAGGTCTACGTCGTTCACGCAAACGACCTTTACTTGCTTACAGACAGAATCTGCTTTAATCTCTGAAGACCACTGAGACGCCCTCCTAAACCCGCAGGACAGGACGACAGGTAGTTTAAGTTGTGCAAAGGGGCCAAAATAAGGGGCTGTCAGTTACACTTGAATCTTTTATTTGATCAAACATTACAAGATCCAAGAATATTTTTTTGAAAAAAAAAAAAAAACACAGCTTTAGTTTTGGAACTTAATTAGCCAACGAATGCGCCGTACAATCTCATGCCTTAAGGACAAGACCACTTTAATTTAAAAACGGCTGGACGCCAATGACATAAAGTTCAACCAAAATCATAAATTTAAAAGTCAAAGCCTTATCTTAAAAGAGTTCCTTATTAAGGATGAGGGCCCAAAGAATCTCACACTTTAAAAGCAAAACAACTTAAATTCAAAGGCCCAACACTTAAGACTCAATAACATTAATTTTAAAAATGCCAAATGCTTTATGTAAAACAGTTCTTAAATTAGGCTTAAGGCCCAAACCATTGACGCCTTAAGGGTAAAATAACCTTAATTTATAAATCGGCTAGTAGCCATACAAGTACAAACAAAGAGAACAATCAAGAAAAGGCAGTACACCCAAGGGCGCTCAGAAGTTTCGAGCGTCGACCTGGAATACAAACACTAACGCTCGCTTAGGTGAGACAGACAGTCAGCCCAACCTTTGTCGATCCGACGACTACCCAACCCCCAGACAGTCAATGGACCGACCAACAAGATAACCTCCGATTCACCCGACCAGCACACGACAGGGAGTTCAATGGAACAACGTAGAAGGTATTGGCGCCCACAACCAATTATACATGGAGCTGTCAAACTACACACCGTGCTGGACAGCGACAACACGATGAGGAAAATACACTGCCTGAATTTACGTCAACGGCCAGGGAAGATAAAAGGAACATTAACGGCCACAAGTCAGAAGATTGCGCTGTCGCACTTCGATTCAAATAATCCAATACAGTGAAAGTCCACCAGAGGGTGGCTAAATTTGCCAACTTGGAAACACATGTTGTTGCTCGTGGGAATATCCCAACAGCTGACAACGAAATCGAAACGACACAATGTGAACAGTCGTGACTTGTTGGCAGATTAAGTCAAAACTGAACTTTCATGTCCAGTATCAGTGAGCCATGAACCTCGTAGCAATTGCATCACACATTCCGACACTGCATAGAGGTTGCCAGCAGGCCCGGCAAACTTACGCACCGTAGAGATATCCTCGCTGCTCCACGTTAACCGACCAGCTCCCAGGCCCGGAAACGGTAAAAGGCCAAGTATATGTCGGCCGATGGGAAGACCAACCGAGCGACCAACCAACGGTCGTCCCGCTCCAATCTCCCTCTGTTGGACAGTTCATGTGTGTCGCCAGCGGGCGGCGAGCGATGGCTGTCGGCGCCTCACCGGCGCTCCGTCCCTGACTTCACTGCTGCTGCATCCCAACTTGCACCGCTGGTCCGTTTCCAACTAACTGCCAGACACACGACGACCCGGAAATACTATCGGTCGCTCCAGAGACGGTACGACAGTGGACTTACCGATACGCGCTGCTGCTGACACTCACGGACAAGCAACGAAGGGAGTTAGTGACGCCAGCAGATGGGTTAAGAAAACGAAGCGGCAATACCGTAATAGAACATGACAAACAATAAAGGGGATAAACGCGAGCCGTGCATGGCTCAACCACGTCGCGCCATCTCATCTTCCAAGTGATCGTCTGACAGCACCGTTCGAATCGTGCTCGCCAATGTTTGTGTTGATGTTTCTGGACTCATAAGCCCTCTTGCCTGTACTGTACTCGTTATACGATCCGCCAAGCCACTATTGCCTTATAATATGACGATCCTTGTGGGCGTCAGTGATGAATGGATGTCAAGAACCTCGTACACGGGTGTAAGAATGCTCACGTGACCACTTCTACTGGCAATGTTGCACAACTGATGCAGCACATTTAGACAGGCTGGCAATTCTTCTTCAATTCTTGAATGGCCATAATTTGACCCCTTTCAAATTCCTGCAGCACCACATCTCAAATCCTTCGATTCTCTTCTCTTCCAGTTCTCCCACAGTCCATGTTTCACTACTATACAATGCAGTGATCCATACGTACGTCCTCAGATATTTCTTCATCAGTGTAAGGCCTATTTTTGATACCAGCAGACTTCTCTTGACCAGGAATGACCTTTCCCCACTGCTGGTCTGTTTTTGGTGTCCCCCTTGCTCCGTCCATCATTGGTTATTTTGCTGCCGAGTTACCAGAATTCTACTTGGTTCCCAGTTTTGATGGCAAGTTTATCGCTGTTGGCATTTCTTCAATGTACTTCTCATTCATTACTGTCTTAGAGCTACTCTGACTCTATATTCAGTATTCATCAGACTGTTCGTTCCTTTCATCAGAGCCTGTAAATCCCTGTCTTACGCACTTTTTAATCCAACCACTTCGTTCTTGGTCTTCCACACATACTGTTGCCTCTTGGCACTTGTACATATTGTAAACGTTACGACAAATAAAAGTGACCCGGACGAATGAATACGATTGGACGTGAACGTATGCATATAACCACACACCGTGAAGCGAACACCACGGTCACGCCCGCCACGTGAACACGAGGTGCGTGTATATCAGTGTCAGTGGAGCAGTGGAAAAGGGACGATGGTACTCACAGTAGAGCAGAGGATTTTCGTTGTGGAAAAGTGGTGGAAATGGTGTGTTCAGTTGTCTGCTGAGAAGTTCATTGTCTCAAAGTACCAGTAAAGAGTGCTATGCAATGCTGAGCCTGTAAATGGTGTCAGATAGGATTGATTTTGAACAGGTCAAAAAAAAAAAATGTTCCGAAACGTGCCCGCACACCAGAAAATGTGCATCCAGTTCACCAGAAAATGTTTTGGAATTCTATCGCAAGAGACTGGCGTATCACGTCAGTCATGTTGAGAACAACTCCACCTGGACCTGCTTCTGGTCACAGTCGTAGCTGGCTACCCAGAACATGTCAGTGTGAGGTGTCCTCGTCGTGCTTCAACAACCGTCATAGTCTTCATTAATTGCAGGAGAACATTTCCTATGAGACTGCACGAATTCCAGCAGTCCTGTTTTTATTCACCTTTGCTGCCAAGGACCTGAAAGTGCCAAGGGATGAATGATATTGACTTTTTATATCTTCTATAGTCAGGTTAATACTGTAATTCGTTTCCTTTGCTGTGCTTCTTTGCCCCCTAGAATTCTAGTCTCAAGGTCACCCACCCCGCATATTACCCGTCTTTCCCTTTAGACCACCTCTACTTTTCTCAGATTTTCGACCATCTTGAGCAAGTAGACATTGAGGAACGCTTTTTGCAAGTCGAAAAATCCTATGAAGGGGTCTTGATTTTGTTTAAACCTTGCTTCCATTATCATCCACAACGTCAGAACTACATCTCTCGTGCCTTTATCATTCTTAATACCAAACTGATGGTCGTCTAACAGAGCCTTAACTTTTTTTTCACTTCTTCTGTATATTATTGTTGTCAACATCATGGATCCATGAGCTGTTAATATAACAGTCCGATAATTCTCGCACTTGTCAACTCTAGCAATCTTCAGAATTGTGTGGATGATGCTTTTCTGAAAGTCCGGTAGTTTGGCGCCAGATACATTCTACACACCAACGTGAGTAGTCGATTCGTTGTCACTTCACACGATGTTTTAAGAAATTATCTGTTCCTTCTGCCTTATTGTATATTAAGTCTTCCAAAGCTCTTTTAAATTCTGATTCTAATACCGCATCCATTATCTCTTTTATATCGACTACAGCTTTCTCTTCTGTCACTGCATTAGACGAGTCTTCCTCCTCATAGAGGCCTTCAGTGTACTCTTTCTACCGATCCGCTCCTTCCTCTGCCTTTAACGGTAGAATTCTCATTTCACTCTTAATGTTACCACCCTGGCTTTTAATTTCAATTAAGACTGTTTTGACTTCCCTGTCTGGAAAATCAGTCCTTCCGACAATCATTTCTTTTCGATTTCTTCACATTTTTCACGCACCCATTTCGCCCTAGCTTCCTGGCACTTGGTGGTTATTTTGTTCCTAAGTTACTTGTATTTCTGTATTCTTGAATTTTCGTAAACATTTTTGTAGGTCCTTCTTTCATCGATCAATGAAGTATTTCTGGTGTTCCCCGTGATTTCTTCGCAGTTACCTTCTTTGTACCGACGATTTTCTTTCCAACTTCTGTGATTGCCCTTTCTAGAGATGTCCATTCCTCTACAACTGAACTGTCTACTGAGCTGTTCCTTATTGCAGTGTCTGTAGCCTCAGAGAACTCCAAGTGCATCTCTTTATTCCTTAGGACTTTCATATTCAACTTCTTTGCGCAATGATTCTTCGAGCATTCTCTTAGATTTTAGCCTTTTCTTTATCAGTACTAAACATTAATCTCTATCTGTATCTGCACCTGGGTACGTCCTACAGCCCAATATTTGATTTATGAATCTCTGTCTGACCAAGATGTAATCTAACTGAAATCTACAGTACCTCCCTGTATCGTAAAGCCGTTGTATCTTCTCCTGAATGAATCTGGCCTGCAACTATTGCATGTAATCCTCAATACCCTGCGTCCTGGCACTGGAACGGAGTTAACGTCCGAGCTGTTCCCACATATTTTCTACCAGGGACTGGATCTTGCCGGCCACGGGAATACCTCAACATCAGCCAGAAAGTTCAAAGAGAGACGTGTTATTTCTGATCGAACACTGTCCTTTTTACAAATTGCGCCCTGATACTATCGACTGAGACGTGACACACGAGGACGTAGGATATCCATGACATACTGTTGCACCATGAGATTCCCTCAATTACTACCAACCGTAGCGTGAACTCACACCCAAAGACTCCGCACACCTTGACGCCGTGGCTAACCCCAATGTGAATCTCCCACACCTTGAAAAAGTGACACCACTGTAAAAGCCGCCGCCATACTAGCCAATGACGGTCTGCACTACCTGACGGGGTAGAGCAGAACAGCGACACATCTTTTAAGTCAGTGAGATGCCATCCATACCCAGTCACCGCGCGCACAGGACGGTCATTCCCTAAGCGGCTGTCATACATAAAAATGGAGTGAGATGACAAAGAATTTTTGAAGGAGTCCGTTACTTGTTCTTGGATGGCTGGCGCATATGTGAAGGGATTTCGATGTGCCTGGTGCACATTACGGCGACACTCCCATGCGGTGGTCAGGTGTGGTCGACTCCACAACCTTGACGACGAGTACTCCTGAACTCACGTTGTCCTGCAGCCCATCATAGGGCTACTGCCACATCCGAATGCCCCACAAATCTGGATATTGCAGGATTCGACCAACAAGCCAGACGGAGTTGTACAATAAGGCCGCTTTCGAAATCTGTCATATGCTGATAATACTGTCTCACACCTGTACGGACATCAGTGTCCTTAACAAGGATCAGATAACATCTGACGCTGTTTATGACAGCACAACACCTAGTAACAATGCTACACACCCACTAGTAACCAACATATAAAGCCCTGAACTTGAATAAATAACATCAACAACAGTTCTTTACGAGAGATTCCTTGAGATATGACCCAAGTAGGGCTGCTCGTGAGAGGTAATGAATCCTTACCGATTGAGTTCTATGAGACTGGGCACTCCGAACAGCAACTGAAATGATGATTGTGGCTTTCAAGTCTTCTTCGACCTGGAAAAGCAGATTCAAAAAATCCTACAGCACTGGAATTCGCATAACAACCAAGTTCAAGCAAATGTGTAGAAGAGATGCCATTAATTAGTGGCTGAGGTGAATACGAAGCTTTCTCTTATCCCCGTATCTTCTGTACGTATCACCAATCAATCATATTTCGTGAAAGAACTGCGAGGAAACAACCCTATCATTTTCGGAAGAAAAAAAAAACAGAGTCTGTTGTGAAATCGATTAATGCTATGAGTTATTCACATAAAACAATGACAGTGACCCGTATTAGTGGATTCCTGTTTCCGCAGATATCCGTATTCAAGGACCTAAAGGCATATTGAGACCAAAAATTAAAAAGAAGTCTGTTCATTGACCAAAACTTGCAATCGACCCATAGAAATCTGGAAAAATAGGAAATAAAAATATTTAACATTTCATTTGAAATTATTTCTAACCAGTTGCACAAATTAATTCATTGCTTTTGTTGGACTCTTAGCCTGGACATAACGATGCGTCTGTCTTTCAGGAAAACGAAGAAAAGATTGTTGATATAATTCAGATTCCACCCGTAGCAACTCTATAGATGAAGAATTTATTCGTCTGCGAGACGTATTTTAATGAAAAACAGGACAGTGTTCTTAATTTCCAGTCATTTGTGCGTTATTAGTTTGCATCTGCATTAATTTTTCGTTTTGGGTGTCCCTGCTGTAAGGAGAATATTTCTGTTACTCAATGAAATTACACTTCTTTTTAATGTGTTTATTGTGAGGAATAAACCAGGAAGAGTCCCACTGTTATTACTAAAATATACTTTATTCAAAAATTATCGCAATTGTTATAAAATGATGTATGTGTAAGAAATACTTCAACTAAAGTCGCCACTGACGGAAGACGCCTGTAATACAACAATAAAAACTGCCCTGAATTGTTTTCCTCTGCTAGTCACGTTTGTAGGAAATACATATGCAGGTTTAGCCGTCGATACTAACTCCATCTTACTGGAAAAATGTGACATTTCTTGTTTGGTTTAGGTGGTTCATATTCGCTTTTGTCACTCCGGATATCGGTATAACCCAGCGCTATGCTCTATTTTCACAACCGATTGCAAGCTAGGCAGGAAGGGCTGTAATAACCTGTGTCATAAGCGGTTCTTCGTGTGAAAAAACGACTAACTTCAGAAATTTTAAAAAATTTACAATGCCTTTCTTTCGTTGTATTCTGCCCTCTTACAAAGTTTCAGGGTGGGTTTCGACGTATTGGATTGGAGCATTACCTTAGAAGTCGGGGATTTACTGTTAGCAGATATGACAATCTGACAACGGATAACAAACTGCTTCGTCCAAGATGTGGCCGATTGGTTATCCAATGTACCATATTGGTAAGCATTGTTACACCACGTTTAACGTACTCCTAAAATAGAACCTCCATTGCGACACAATCTCGTGCTTTGCAGAACTTTATACGTTGTCAGAATGACAACATCCTATGTAGAAAATATCTGAACAGTCGGTATATACACTGCTAACGATTAAAACTGTAAGACATGAAGCAGGGTTGTAACAAACTAGCATAAAATCTAATACATACATCGATATGCAAAATGATAAACATTTTAGCGGTATCTGACAAAACAAGCAGGAGTAAAGTCCTGTTTAAGTGGAATTCAAATGAATATGAGATAGATGGCAAAAAAGTAAGTAAACTGCCTATTATATCAAAAGTAATCGTCATAACTGTTAATAGATTTATTCTGCTGTGAGGCAACACGGTCGATCCTTCATGGAAAAATATTTGCGGTTGCCTACGGAACCACGTTTATACCCCAGAGCGCACACCTCTCAGTCCGAAGCAAATGGACGGCCACGAATGTCTTTCTCCAGGGCTGCAAAAATAGGTAAATCGCTTGGGAAGATGTCGAGACTGCATGGAGGATGTTTCAGGGCGCCTCAACGAAACTTCTGTAGCGAAGTCGAATCAGCTTTGGCCACATGTGAGCGCTGGAGAAACACACATTCCTGACGGTCGATTTGCTTCGGACGAAGAGGTGCATACCTCAGTACAATTGAGTAACGCAGGCAACCGCAAACAATTTGCGTGAAGGCATTGACGATCTTGTCTCAGAGCTGGATAGTAGTATCAACAGTTACAGCGACAATTTTTGAAATAGTAAACAGTGTAATTACCTTTTTCCATTTGCCTCGGTTTAGGTCGACCGCCCCTCATATATGCAGGTTGTGACGGGAGTAAGTGCGTATATTTTTATGTGGCGCCTTAATATGTGCATTCTTTTATCTCTCCTTCTAACAGTCTTCCCACAAACACGTCTCATAATTTACTACCAGACGTTTTCTGCATGGTCTTAAGTACACCTCTAAGTGGACTATGCCAGTCGGTAAAGACTAAAAGTTTTGAGGCCGAGCGTCCACACTTCAACACCCGTCTTTTTGTCCAAGGCAAAGTAAACTGTAATAGCTTGCTCTTACCACATGCACTTGGAAGTACTAACCAGAATAAATACAAATAATTACTGTCTTCAAATGACGTAAGTACTGATGTACTGTAGTTCAGTACACAGACATCATTCACCAATAGAAATATCTCCACTTATACAAGTTACACCCTCTATAAGGGAAGATACTTAACGGCATTCTTATTCTGCTTCGTGTAAAAATGTGAACATCTACCAAGTTGTGTTCGAATTCGGCAGCAGCAGGATCGTTCCCTTTCGATTCTATGATTTACCATCCCATGATACTGTGGCTCACGTTCCATTCTCACGCAGGACAAGTCCTTTTTTTTTTGTCATCAGTCTGCTGACTGATTTGATGCGGCCAGCCAGGAATTCTTCTCCTATGTCAACCTTTTCATCTCACAGTAGCACATGCAACCTACGTTATCGATTAGTTGCAGGATGTATTCCAATCTCTGCCTACCTCTTCAGTTCTTGCCCTCTACAGCTCCCTCTAGTACCATGGAAGTCATTTCCTCATGTCTTAACAAATGTCCTATCATACTGTCCCTTCTCCTTAGCCGGTCGGGGTGGTCGAACGGTTCTAGGCGCTTCAGTCTGGAACCACGCGATCGCCACGGTCGCAGGTTCGAATCCTACCTCGGGCATGGATGTGTGTGATGTCCTTAGGTTAGTTAGCTTTAAGTAGTTCTAAGTTCTATGGGACTGATGACCTCAGATGTTAAGTCCCATAGTGCCCAGAGCCATTTGTGAAGTCTTCTCCTTATCAGTGTATTCCACATATTCCATTGCTCTCCGATTCTGCGTAGAGCCTCCTCATTCCTTACCTTATCAATATAGCTAGTTTCCAATATTTGTCTGTAGCACTACATCTCGAATGCTTCGATTCTCTTCTGTTCCGGTTTTCCCACAGTCCATCTATTCACTACCACATAGCGCTGTACTACAGACGTACATTCTCAGATGTTTCTTCCTCAAACTGAGGCCTACATTTGATACTAGTAGATTTCTCTTAGCCAGGAGTACCCTTTTTGCACTGGCTAGTCTGCTTGTTCTCCTTGCTCCGTCCATCTTTGGTTATTTTACTACCTAAGAGGCATAATTCTTTAACTTCGTCTACTTCGTGACCAACAAATCTGATGTTAAGTTTCTCACTGTTCTCATTTCCACTACTTCTCATTACTTTCGTCTTTCTATTCTGAATTCATATTCTGTACTCATTAGATTGTTCATTCCGTTCAGCAGATCATCTAATTCATCTTCACTTTCTCTCAGGATAGCAATGTCATCAGTGAATCGCATCACTGACATACTTTCACCTTGAATTTTAATATCACTCCTGAACCTTTCTTTTACTTCCATCATTCCTTCTTCGACGTACAGATTGAACAGTAGGGGCGAAAGACTTCATCTCTGTCTTACTAGCTTTCTGATCCGAGCACTTCGTCTTGATCGTCCACTCTTATTATTCCCTCTTTGTTCTTGTGCATATTGTACATTATCGGTCTCTCTCCATAGCTTACTCCTATTTTTCTCGGGATTTCGAATATAATGAACCTTTTTACATTGTCTATCGCTTTTTCCAGATCGACAAATCCTACGAACCGAGTTGACCGATTTCGGAGGGCCTTACACAATACTAAACAGGATCTCAACGACTCCATATGATTAGCGCCAGAGAGGACACACATTTTATTGGTTTGGACTTACAGTATCGTACAGCCGTTCCAATACTTTGAGTCAGAAAATGAGCTTGTTTGCCTCAAGACGTCCATAAAGGCTGTGCTACGACATCTGGAGCACAATGGGCAGCTCACATTGTTGCAGCAGCAGAGAGAAGTGCGAATTTATCTCACACAAAAGTAGTACCACGAGTTTGTGCCCTGCAGCTAGCATCAGGATGGACGTATTTCACATGTTGTTCGCATTGCAGGTGAGTTGAGAAGTTCAAAATGGTTCAAATGCCTCTGAGCACTATGGGACTTAACATCTATGGTCATCAGTCACCTAAAACGATACCGCACGACCAGTTAAGAAGTACCAACCACTTTTCTGACACGTTAAGACGGATGGCTTCACCTATCATCGAACTTCCCGCGATATTACGATTCAACAAGATAACGCTACACCACATGTTACTCCTGTTCTCCTAACCTAACTCTGCAAAAAGGTCTTTTACTGTTTCCCGAGCCTGCACGCTCTCCAGAACTCTCTTCGTTGGTGAGCGCCTGTCTTTGCCACTCGACAGCCACTGTGATTGGCAAACTCTGGCGTAGAATTGAAACAGTTTATAATGAAGCACCCCCATCTCTCATCCAAACCAAGTTGGATTCAACGGCCAGCGTCGTTAGAGTCACAATAAATGGTTCAAATGGCTCTGAGCACTATGGGACTTAACACCTGAGGTCATCAGTCCCCTAGAACTTAGAACTAATTAAACCTAACTAACCTAAGGACACCACACACATCCATGCCCGAGGCAGGATTCGAACTTACGACCGTAGCAGCAGCGCGGTTCCGAACTGAAGAGCCTAGAACCGCTCGGCCACTCCGGCCGGCGTTAGAGTTACAGTTGTTGCCAGTAGTGGCAGCTTTGTACAGTGTGTCAAACGGGAGACAACACAGACAGTCAGTGTACAGGATTCCACAATATTTGAACAAAATGAAAATGTTGCTACTGAAGATTCACGAGTTGCAAGTAATTTTAAAAATAAATTTCTAACCGTAACAGCAAACCTAGGATTAAGTAGTTAATCTGAAGAACCACAGAATATATAAATAATATAATTCACGTAACTGTAGACAACTAGAAGTAGTACCTAAATCCTTTAGTGAAGTTAATGGAATTTTCCAGACTCTGAAAACCAAAAGTTATTGTGGTGTTGATGGAATTTGTAATATAATCCTGAAAAGTTGAACCAACCAAATTAGTAATGTCCTCAGTGATATATGGAATGTATCATGGCACAGGAAATTTTTCCAAATGTGTTAAAACATAGAATTGTTAAACAGCTTCTTAATAAAATTGGCGGGAAAGACTTAAACAATAATCGTCCAGTTTCCTTAATGACACCCTTATCCAAAATAGTCAAGAAAGGAATGTACTTACAAGCAGTCGCGTATTTCAGTGAAAACAATTTACTTAGCATACCAAATTTACTTAACGTACCACAATTTGAATTCCAGATAGGCTGCCAGGCAGATAATGTTATTTATACTCTCACTCATCAAATAGTAGACTCCAGTTGGTATTTTTTGTGATTTTTCTAAGATGTTTGATTGTGTAGATCATTGTATTCTATAAGAAAAACTCAAGTTTTATGGAATTGATGACCTTACACACAGTTCTTTGAGTCACACTCGACAAATAGAATTCAACAGGTTGTACTTAATAATTCAGGCAATGTCGGAAAAGAAGAAAATTTTAGTTTCTGGCAAAAAGAAGACGAAGGGAGTCCCACAGGATTTAATTCTGGGTACACTCTTATTTCTTATATGCTTGAATTAAGCGCTTCAGAGAGAAAGCTACAGAACAGCTGGTAAATGATATTTCCCAAAGAATCACTTAGTGGCTCTCTGAAAACGAATTTTCCCAAAATTTTTATAAAACGCACTATTTTCTGTTCTGTACAACAAATGGTCATACCAACAATTGATGTAACACATGAACAGGAGTCAATAAATAGGGTAGAATGCTCATAATGTTTTGTGTGTGCATATTGTTGAAACCTTGAACTAGAAGAAGCATATTACTGATCTTCAGAAACGATGAATTGCAGATAATTTTGCTCTTCGTATGATTGCTAATCTTGCTAACAAAACTATCAACCTCGTTACGTATTTTGAATATTTCCACTCGGTAAGGTCGTACGGCATAATGTTCATGGGTAACTCATGACTTAGGAAGAAAGTATGGATTGCAGAGAAGCGAGCAAGAAGAATAATGTGTAATGTTCGCACGGACGTCACGTGGATTCCTCTTCGAAGAACTAGGCAAAAATACATACATATACACAAAATACATATATACATGTATTAGTCATCAATAATCCATCACATTTAAGAATAGCAATGATATGCACAGCTACAACTCTAGAGGGAAGAATAAAAACTGTTAACGAGTAAAAAATAAAACAATAAAAACAATGAAAATTGATATGTAGTAGCACGAGCAGGACGAAGAATAATAATATGATCATGAAAGTTTACACTGATGATGTATACATATCCTGTAAACTGTCTAGTTCCACATCATTTCTACAAAAGAATCGTTCATATTATCTATAAAACATGTAACTAACCAACTAACTTATTTTTATACTCTGTGAACTGTCAGTTCACTTACAAATATAATCATATATTCACCGCTCTATTTCATATTCGCACAGGCAAAATTGCATTATTTGCTACTGCTGCCGGAGTTACAAATTCAGTGAGCAGCTGCGTTTTGAATTCTCATTTCTGTCCTCCTCATTCACTAACGTCTCCTACTTCGACATACATAAAAAGGATGCTAAATAAAACTCTGTAGACAAAGCCATTACGTCGTGCTGAGTCTCCATTCGCACAATAGTGAAGAGCCCAGAGTCACAGAACGGAGATTAGGGATGTCGTCGGAATTGTACAACTTGATAGACTGGGCGGGCAGAGGTGAAAAACGCTTCCAGTCTCCCTCGCTCCATCTAAGACGATCGAAGAAAACGCGAGGCGACGTTTTCGTTGCGCACTCCGCCGCGCCTGCGGAGGGTGCTCTCTCCTAATCCACGGTGCCTCTCCGGATCGCATTAAGAGGCTTCTTTTTGCGCCGCTTCCCCCGAGGACTGAGCAACAGGAGTAGGCAGAGATAAAAGCGGCGCTGGCAGGTAGCGGAGCAGCGGGATGATGCCATTACGTCCAGACGGGAAGCGCTCAAGTGCCGCGGGCGGACGGCGGAGGACGCTGCTGCAGCCCGCGCGACGGATTCGAGCAGGCCCAGCGCCCGGCGGGTAGCCTACTCGACAGAGGAAGTGAGATTCTCTGCAAATTGCAGTGCCAGTCTCTAGTGGTGTCAGTGCTATATGTGCTGGTAATGATCTCCTTGTTACCTAATATAGCCACTCAGGATGCAATTCATTCCTTGTAGATTGGTTACTAACAGTGCGAAATATTGATTAGACCATTTTGTTATAGACAGTTAGTGCCAAATCCAAGAATATTGGCCCAGTAAATCGTCTCCGTTTTATAACATAAGAAAAAGCGTGCGGTAAACGGGCAGTGCAATAGGTAATACATACTCTAAGACAGGAAAAAAATTAAAAATAAAGAGCGACTTAACTCGAAGCAGTTATCCGAATGGGACGGAATGTACATGTACAGAGAAACAAACTACACTACTGGCCATAAAAATCGCTACACCACGAAGATGACGTGCTACAGACGCGAAACTTAACCGACAGGAAGAAGCTGCTGTGGTATGCAAATGATTAGCTTTTCAGAGCATTCACACAAGGTCTGCGCCGGTCGCGACACCTACAACGTGCTGACACGAGGAAAGTTTCCAACCGATTTCTCATACACAAACAGCAGTTGACCGGCATTGCCTGGTGAAGCGTTGTTGTGATGCCTCGTGTAAAGAGGAGAAATGAGTACTATCACGTTTCTGACTTTGTTAAAGGTCGGATTGTAGCCTATCGCGATTGCGGTTTATCGTATGGCGATATTGCTGCTCGCGTTGGGTGAGATCCAATGACTGTTAGCAGAATATGGAAGCGGTGGGTTCATGGACGTAATACGGAACGCCGTGCTGGATCCCAACGTCCTCGTATCACTAGCAGTCGAGATGACAGGCATCTTATCCGCATGGCTGTAACCGATCGTGCAATCACGCCTCGATCCCTGAGTCAACAGATGGGGATGTTTGCAAGACAACAACCATCTGCATGAACAGTTCGACGACGTTTGCAGCAGCATTGACTATCAGCTCGGAGACCATGGCTGAGGCCACCCTTGAGGCTGCATCACAGACAGGAGCGCCTACGATGCTGTGCTCAACGACAAACCTGGGTGCACGAATGGCAAAACGTCATTTTTTCGGATGAATCCAGGTTCT
Organism: Schistocerca cancellata; assembly: GCF_023864275.1. Taxonomy (NCBI): domain Eukaryota; kingdom Metazoa; phylum Arthropoda; class Insecta; order Orthoptera; family Acrididae; genus Schistocerca; species Schistocerca cancellata. Next base: position 445,415,198 of record NC_064630.1, on the reverse strand, counting down.
GTTTACAGGATCATGATGGTCGCATCCGTGTTTGGCGACATCGCGGTGAAGCACAATGGAAGCGTGTATTTGTCATCGCCATACTGGCGTATCATCCGGAGTGCTGGTATGGGGTGGCATTTGTTACACGTATCGGTCACCTCTTGTTCGCACTGGCGGCACTTTGAACAGTGGACGTTAGATTTCAGATGTGTTATGACCCGTGGCTCTACGCTTCATTCGATCCCTGCGAAACCCTACACTTCAGTAGGATAATGTACGACCGCATGTTGCAGGTCCTGTACGGACCTTTCTGGATAGAGAAAATGTTCGACTCCTGCCCTGACCAGCACATTCTCCAGATCGCTCACCAATTGAAAACATCTAGAAAATGGTGGCCGAGCAACTGGCTCGTCACAATATGCCAGTCACTACTCTTGATGAACTGTGGTATCGTGTTGAAACTGCATGGGCAGCTGTACCTATACACGTCGTGCACGCTCTGTTTGACTCCATGCCCAGGCGTATCGATGCCGTTACTGGGGCCAGAGGTGGTTGTTCTGGGTACTGATTTCTCAGGATCCATGCACCCAAACTGCGTGAAAATGTAATCACATGTCAGTTCCAGTATAATATATTTGTCCTATGAATACCCGTTTATCATCTGTATTTCTTCTTGGTGTAGCAATTTTAATGGTCAGTAGTGTAGTATATCACATTACAGGCGAAGAAGTCTAGCATAGGGGAAGATGGCATGGTTGGCAAAAAGAAGTATACATGTATCAAACATTGGCTCCAGTTTCAGGAAGAAGTTTCTGAAAATTCACATATGGAGGATAACATCGTATGCAAGTCAATCATGGACTGAAAGAAGGGAACCGCGGCACTTGAGATGTTGTGCTGCACAAGGATTTTGAATATCCATTTGTCTGGTTAATAAAGAAATGAGAAGTTTCTCCTCATGCTCAGATAATAACTTTCATGACCCTAGGGGAAGACAAAGACTGAAGTATATACAGCAGATAACTGAGAAAGTAGGGCGCAAGTGCTACGCAAAGAAGGAGAGATTGGTGCAAGAGAGGTATTCCTGGCGGGAGACACGAAACGAGTCAGAAGACTAAGGACCCCAAAATAAAATAATCGTCAGAATGTACGGAGAGTGTAAGAGGTATTGGAAAACCATTTGTTTTCAGAGGCCTGTTGCTGTGTTAAGAAATGTGAGTACAGAGTATTTGAAATATTACAGCATCAACTTTTCGTATGAAGCGCGGAAATAAAAACGTAAGATATAATTTACCTCAGAACAAAATTAGGAATATCAAGGAAGACATTCGATAATCAACACACAAAACCTAACAAACTGCGCCACCGCCTGCAGAGGACGCACCAATAGAGCGCATTCATTACGTTGTGGCAGTACGTTAAAACACTTCGCCGACTTTTTGTCAGCCGGTGGGTCTCACCCCGGGTCACACTGATGTTTATTATCTTTGATCCTGACGTTAGGTAACACGATATCTGATAATGCGGTTTGTGTACAGCATTCCTGAATCGATATCACTGGCCTTGCCGAATTAAACTTATAGCTATGTATTCCTTAGGTAATGTAGACACTAGATGGAGGTCTTACTTCACGGTACATATTACGATCACACCATACCTTTGATGGCATGTCTTCCCCCAGGCTCATCGCAGACAACTGACAGTGGGATCTTCTCCGTTGTTTTGTGTTGTGCGTCTACCGTACTCTACAATTTACGTCAGGCCTACACGCGGTCGACCACATAACATTTCCAGTCCGACGGTATTCCATTTTTTTAAGATGCTTAAAATAAAACTTGTAATGTGTAGGCCTGAAGTATGATCTCAGGCATCTGAAGCTGGGATACGAGACAAGGGACCACTAGAGAACGCAGGCCGAAAAGAGAGTGCAACTGCCACTTTATAACAGTCAGGATAGGATGGCATTCAAAGTATTTCCACCAGAGATAGTCGGAGATAGTGCAGCGAATAGTGATAGCAGAGAAGCTAAATGTGATGGAGGATGGTGCAGGTATGCTTCCTGAGAGGAACATTCTTTGTATGTTTATTTCTATAAGTACTACAATAAAAGGCAGTGCACAACATCTACACATGTTGTTAAATACACTGTAAAGAAAAATAAAAAATGCACCCCTAAGAAATTATCCGAATAGGATGGAAATCGGTAGATGTGATGGACATGTACATACAAATAAATCGTTTCCAGAAGAAGTGAATGATTTATGCATGAGAAAGAGCTTCATAAACTGGGTAGATTAAGAAAGAGTTGCTCCAACAGTGGCCATTATGCCAGCAGTTATTCGGCTTGACATTGATTGATAGACCTGTTGGGTATCCTCCTGAGGTATATCATGACAAATTCTGCTCACCTGGAGCTTCAGATCGTCAAAAATCCTGAAATGGTCGGAGGGCCCTGACCACAGTGTTCCAAACGTTCTCAATTGAGGAGAGATCCGGTGACCTTTCTGGACAAGGTAGGGTTTTGGCAAGCACGGAGACAAGCATCTGAAGCTCTCGCCGTATTCGGACGGACATTACATTGCTGGAACGTGACCATGGGGTGGTTTGCCATGAAGGGCAATAAACCGGGCCGTCGAATGTCATCGACATACCGCTGCGCTGTAAAGGTGCTGCGGATGACACACCAGACAGTCACTCCTGGTTTTCGGGCTGTACGGCAGGCGACAGCCGGGTTGGTACTCTACCGCTGTCCCGGGCGTCTCCAGACCCGTCTTCTGGCTGGAATATAATTGACTGGAGTAGAATTGTCTTCAGTGATGAGTCTCAGTCCGAACTGAGCTCCGATGACAAGCGAAGACATGTCCGGATACACCCTGGACAGCAGTAGGATACCAACGTATCGTCCGCCATACGGCTCGACCATCCGAAACAATGGTCTGTAGGAACACTTTAGCAGCCATCTTCAGCATCCAAGAGCACAACGGTACGTCGGAGATATTCTACGCCCCGTTTTGTTGCCCTTCATGGCAGGATTAAGACTCTTCAAAAACAGCAACTGAAAATGAGTGTTGCTTGAAAGAAAGATTGTTATTTAAAGTGTTCCCGCAAAGCATATAAATGAAGGCAAAGCATATATATCACAAATTTTACCGTTAGAGTAAGTAAGCATCGTCATGGGAGACGAGCTGAAAGATGCAACCCTGCGTAGCGGCTTTGGGTCGCTTATGTAGCATCTGGAGGCCACACTCCGAGGAGAGCTGTGACAATCGGTTACTTAGCAGTCCAAAGTGATACGTTTAGGGACACTTACGTGTCTCTAACTTGTGAGGTTATAAACACTCGTCCTTGGGGTCGGAGGCGGGGGGGGGGGGGAGGGGGCAAAAAACCGATAGTGCTACAATGTGATTTGGACCGTCCAGTAGACTGTCCTGCACATAAGTTAGAGAGCTTGGATATGGAAGTGGTAAGATACCGAACCAAAATTTAGGAAAACCTCGTAAAAAAACTGACAAAAAAACAGGCCACAAAAGGCGTTATGACTATAACATCGTTAAGAACACCAACAGTGAAAATAACAACAATTACCAAAAGCCTTAAAGTTGATACACATGACATTCAGATGCGATAAACACTCAGAGAATCATTGTGAACAAATTCGTAATTTTTTACATAGCCCACAAAGTATCTGAAAATAAATGCATTTCATCAAAAATTATGCCCTAATGCAGGACTACCACCTTCAACTAGATCAGACATCACTTGGCCCCTTAAAATCTAAAACACACAGAGAGTAAACATTAAAATAACGTCACCGTAGTTCGAAGACCATAGAATCTAACAGGGAACCTATAAACTTTAATTAAATAAAAGCTTGCAAATTTCGGCAAAGTGATCTTGAATAAAAATATAAATAAAATAAAGTAAAACTAAAGAAATACTGTAGCAATTTAAAAGAGAAAAACAGTGCCAAACGATTGCTAATTTTAACACACAGGACGTTAAAGGAAATAATTTATTTAAAAGCAAAATGCATTCTTGTAAATGAAAAAACAGTGTGACTTCCGCAAAATAATTAACATGAAAATACTAGATTATTTCTGCCCTTTTCAAATAGTCTTACATAACTCGGACTTTAACTACTAACTCGGAATGCTAATGCAAATAGAGGTCAAAGACAAATACAACGGTCACTGATGACAGCTAAGCATCAGTATACGCGACAACCCAAACAGAATATCGCTCAACGAACAAGGGAATACGTGAATTCCAGCAACCCTTTAGGTCCTTTCGTTACAGGCATTAAAGATACGTTTTACCTGCTTTTCCTGAGTTTGGATGTAAGTCAGTATCGATAGCACCGCAACAACATCCACCCAAGGCACCAGAAATGAGAAACATGCCGAGGTACAAGCCCGCGACCACTAAAGTTGATAGAAGGAATAAAGGAATAATTGTTCAACTGTACTACAGTCACCGTTTTTTTTTTTTTTGTACACCAGTTCTTGGCAACAAGTAAATACTGCCACCACTGCATCCACAACCAAGGCAGCCAAAAGGAGGAAATAGCTGACGCAGTAGACGCAAACCCGTGACCATGCAGGCAGAGGGAAGCAATAATTCTTCTACTGCCGTATGAGCACCGTTTTCACAGACAATACGACGATTCAGACATCCGCACTTTGTAAGTGACCCCAGTTACACTATTAGGGCAGAAGACAAACGTCGAGACCATGAAGATTCGAGCATGCTGTTACATGGACTCCGTGATGGACACTGTGTCCCTCGTGAGACATCGACCACTCTCTCGACGACCAGAGAAGTTTCAAGAGGGCAAAAATTGATTCTAAGACGTGCACAGCTCAGAACGGTATGAACATTGTTTTGACTGGCTGCCATATTATTCACCAGATGAATTACGCCATACCTATACAATGGTGGCACTCATGTGAGAAGCAGCTTGCTTTGTTTGTAGACAACATGCTTCAGACAATGCATGCAGGTGATTCGATATCCCTAGATTTTCGAACAGCGTTCACACTCTGCGCGTCTACTAAACAGCATATGATCATAGGACGTGTCTTCGCAAATAGGTGAACGGCTCGACGAATATTTGACTAATACAATGAAGAACCAAAGAATCTCGTACACATGCCTAACACCGTAAGGGGCTTCGCGAGCACGCACAAGTGCCGTAACAAGACATGACAAATGTCTGAAGTAGTGCTGGAGGGAACTGACACCATAAATCCTACAGGGCTGTCCATAGATCCGTAAGAGTACGAGGTGGTGGAGATCTCTTCTGAATAGCACATTGCAAGGCATCCCATCTATGTTCAATAATGTTCATGTCTGGGAAGTTTAGTGCACAGCGGAAGTGTTTATTATAGAGAGGAGCGTTCATAGAGGTGTGGGGTGTCGCATTGTTCTGATGGAATTGCCCAAGTCCATCGCAATGCACGTCGACATGAATGGGTGTAGGTGATCACACAGGATGCTTAGGTATGTGTCCTTTCAGAATAGTATCTACACGTATCAGGAGTCCCATATCACTCCAACTGCACACGCCCCACACCATTACAGAGCCTCCACCAGCTTGTACGGTCCTCTGCTGATATGAGGCCCGTGGATTCACGAGGTTGTCTTTAGACCCGTACACGTCATCCGCTCGATACAATTTGAAAGGAGACTCGTCCGACCAGGCAACAGGTTTCCAGTCATCGACAGTCCAATGTCGGTGTTGATGGGCCCAGGTGAGGTGTAAAGTTTTGTGTCGTGCCGTCATCAAGGGTACACGATTCCGAAGGCCCATATCGATGATGTTTCGTTGCATGGTTCGCATGCTGAGACTTGATGATGACACACCATTGAAATCTGCAGCACTTTGCGAAAGGGTTGCACTTCTGTGTCGTTGAACCATTCTCTTCAGTTGTCGCTGGTCCCGTCCTTGCAGGATCTTTTTCCGGTAGCAGTGATGTCGGAGATTTGATATTATACCAGATTCCTGATATTCACGGTACACTCACGAAATGGTTGTACGGGATAATCGCCACTCCTTCACTACCTCAGAGATACAGTGCCCATCGCTCGTGCTCCAACTGTAGCACCACGTTCAAACACACTTACATCTTGAAACCTGCCATTGCAGCAGCAGTAACCGATCTAACAACTGCGCCAGACACTTCTGTTATATAGGCGATACCGATCGCAGCGCCATATTCTGCCTGTTTACATTACTCTGTCCTGAACACGCTTGCCTATACCAGTTTCTCTGGCGCGTCTGTGCAGTACAGAGTATAGTATATTGGACTGCGACCTATGAGAACGAAAATAACGTAGAGTGCGTTCCTAGAAAGTGTAAAGGGACCGCTGATGTTCCCAACACAGACAAACGTTTTATCAGATAGTATCAGCAGATTTATAAGGTTGTTCGCTAAAGATGCTACTAAAGATGCTATTGTCTATAGGGCGTAATGCTCATCGGCCGATAATAAGGAAAATGTTGAAAGACCTGAACAAAACTTCCACATACTGCAATAAATGGCGTCTCTCTATAAGATAAACCCTACAACAAAGAGAAAAAGGAAGGTAGAATCTGATTACAAGATTAGTGGTGAACATTATAAGCACGTCACATTTTATAACATGTGACACTTCTGACACAAATTGCTACGCGATACTGATTAATTTTTGCCACGATTTCGAGGTTAATTTTATTTAGAGTCTTCTCACTGGGAAGGTGTTGGTCAGGTATCCTTTCTGGCTGCAGGAGGTAATCAGCGAATGTAATTTAGGAACGGTGAACCTTTCCTGGAAGCTGACCAGTCTTCAAGTAAGAAGGGCTGCGGCCTGCTTCGTGTTTTTGTCAGGAGAGCCGGCGTCTCTCCTAGTTCTGAGCAGAATGTGACGTGCCACCCGCCACTACCATCCACAGAGAACAACTGAGCACAAAAGTTTTGCCTATTCTGTCCCAATAACCAAGGACGATACATGGAGATACCGCCAGACCAGCCATTGCTTTCACTCCAAAACGTAAAGCACTCGACTTTAACATAGTTGCCCCAACACTGTGCAGGGCGCATAGAAGCCGACCAGCCCAGTAGCACCCCCCTCCCCCCTTCCCCCTCCCATTTGTTGAGTTTTATGAGCCGAGAGAAGGAAGATTCTGCAGTGTTCCCTATTTTTTCAGGAAATAAGCGATGTCCCAGTCTGCACACTGGCAATCGCACTGAGTCGTCTTCTCCGGAGAGGTGGAGGGGGTTTCTGTGTCTTGTGGTTATTCGATCGCCGCCCGCCGTGACGGTCACTCGTCTCCTGGCCGCCGTTTACTGCTGACTGAGTACTGTAAAAGTCGCAATAGTGGTAGCGCGATCCATATTCCGAGCAACTAGTTACTTGAATCCAGAATGAGATTTTCACTCTCCAGCGGTGTGTGCGCTGATGTGAAACTTCCTGGCAGATTAAAACTGTGTGCCCGACCGAGACTCGAACTCGGGACCTTAACTTTTCGCGGGCAAGTGCTCTACCATCTGAGCTACCGAAGCACGACTCACGCCCGGTACTCACAGCTTTACTTCTGCCAGTACCTCGTCTCCTACCTTCCAAACTTTACAGAAGCTCTCCTGCGAACCTTGCAGACTAGCACTCCTGAAAGAAAGGATATTGCGGAGACATGGCTTACCCACAGCCTGGGGGATGTTTCCAGAATGAGATTTTCACTCTGCAGCGGAGTTTCAACTAGTTACTTGGTTACGTTGGCACGCAACTTGTGCTGACTGGTTTGGTTACAATTCGTAACTTCTTGTTGCATTGTTAACACTGATTTCGCAAGCAGCCCGTACCACATCTTTCTGCAATTTCTCCATTCAGTCTTCCACACTACTTGGTATCTGTCCACTGTGATACCGATTTCTTTTTAATTTGATATGTTTTAAACAAATATATTTTATGTTTACTTTGAGTGTGATTCTCGTCAGTATTAAGCAAATAAATATCCATTGACTTAGAATCGTACATTTTTTTTAAATTGTGCTACTACTTTTCCGTGTTTTGACTTACTAATATGAAGTACCTTCTCAGGGTGACGTAAACATGTTGTTTTCACAGTGACGGCCTTTTCGTTGGACGCAGTGACTGAACTCGTTATCAGTTACATTAACAATTGGAAGAAGAGAATGAGAATTGCGTTCGCTCGTTTTGTATGAACAAAGATTGTTTAGATTGTTTCATAGAGAGCATTTTACTTCCGCCTTTCGACTCTCATCAAGAACTCGAATCTAACTTTCACATTATTCAGGACAAATTCTAATAAGGCATACGAAATGGGACAATCCCCAAAAGGCAGAGCTAGGGAAGGTGAATAGTTGACAGAATGAGAAGACTAGCGTCCTCAGTGAGCTGGAGGCTTGCGAAAGTGCCCTCCATCTGTAGAGGAAATTAAGATGCTAGTAAGACCAATTCTGTAGTATTACTCCAATGTGTGGACTCTTCATCAAACTGGCATAAAATAGGACAATAATACTGGAACAGTGCCACCAGTCCAGTTTCATAATATCTGTCGTTATTAATTTCCGAACATGTTATTAACACTGAATGGTACTCTTTGGCTGTTGTGACGAGCTTCTTGGAGGAAGGATGAGCGGGGTAATGTGCTTATGTATTATATAATTAGTTGTAAGGAGATCGGGTCTCCATCCTAATTTTGATATCAAACTGATGTGCAAATTAATTAAATTGATCAATTTATTCCCCTCATCCTCCAACCTCACCCACCGTCACCCCTGACCACCCCTACATCCACCCCCAAATGACATCACGTGTTTTTCTTAGCCTGCACGTGGGCCCCAGCCCCTTAAGCAATCCCGACCTCCCTCACCCCCTCACATCCCCCGCATACCCTATTGGTCGGAATTTCGAATTTTGGTGGGAATCTCTTTGGCTCTGAGCTGTGCTGACGTCCCATCCCATCCCCCAGCCTAGAAATGGTGGGAAATTAAAAATAGCGGTACCTTTTCCGGGACTAGAATCCTGGTCCTCCGGGACAGAAAGCGGAAATGCACCCCCTAACAAAATTGTACCACCAGAGGCGCCTGGAACTGACAGGAAAATAGAAATGGTGGTGCCTTTTCTGGGACTCGAACTCTGGTTCTACTGGATGAAAAGCCCATGATCATCCCCCCCCCCCCAACAAATGGAAATTGTCCAGATACAGGAGGAGAAAGTTAGGTTAGTCTTCCTTATTTATTTTGGTCAGGAAAATGAAGCAAAGATCGATCCTAATTACACAACAAAATCATAAAGATAATAGCGCTACACAAGGATGGCCTAAAATCGCAATACAACTCAAAAACCGACGATTCCATACAACTGGTGTTATCCTGCTTGCAAAAATTTCGCAATACCACTCGAAACTAGTGGTGGACACTCTCAGCCTCTACAGCCTATACAAGCTAGAGGGAGACAGAGGCAGAAGTTTAAGGTACTATGTTTATTCTGTTTTTCCGAAAGTATGTTCAACTAGCAAGAAGCTGGTGTTGGACAGATGGGAATTCAAAAAGTGTATTACCTATAAGCATACGGCTGAGGACAGTATCTATTGTTGTTTTACGTCAGAGATCACTATAGACACCTGCTCAAAAACCACCCTGCAGCCCAGGGAACTGAAGCCGAAACACGCTACCACAACTGAAGGAAAAAATGCATCAAAGTTCTAATTGTACTTCACAAATATCGTGAGAAAACCAGCACTCATATTGAACAGGTCATAATACATGTACCGGGGAAAATCGTCATCCCAAAAGACTGCTGAGGGGGTGGGGGGATGGTAGTTTAACATGCATTCTCAATGATACGCATCCGAAAACTGTGGAAGATCGAGGCCATGCTTCCCCCTCCATCCGTCACTCCATCCGTCCACATACAAGGAGTATACAGGCTTTCTCAAATGGCCAGTTGCTCTGCCGAGCACCACATAGTTTTCCTGTGGCCAGCACCATGCCCTCATTGTCGCTGGCCACACTCGTCATTCTGCCATACCCCTGCAGATGCTGGCAGCCTTGAGACATTGCTCCTTCGACAACACCATAGTATGTATAGTCAACCAAACAATAGGAGATAAAGTGACGGTCAACCCAAGTGCAACTTGTTCATTTAAAATATAGCAACACAGCCCCGCCCAGACGCTCAGCCCCCATAGTCAGCTGGCGACCACCCACAGACTATGCATGCTCCAAATACTTCCAATAGGCCTGTCTTTCTGCGATGGAGAATACTTTTATTTAACGTCAATGTAACTCTTTCTTGCAATCTGTTAATAATATTTCTCAGAAGGACTGGACTCTTCTGGAACAATAACGAAATTCTAGAGAATGCTTCAGATCGCTCCCCAAAGTGCTTTGCTGTTTTTCTGCAGCTCCACTGCCACCCATCTGCGGTCCCTGGCCTCACCAGGCTCTCCGCTACCCTTCAGTCGCTCGCCACACGTGGCCTGCCTTGAGACAGCAGCACTTAGCCAACACAAATGGGAAATTTAGCAGCACAACCACACCCCTCATCGAAGTGCAGAAGTGTCCAGCGACCACACCCAGTAGACATGCCCGTCTCATGCCCAGCAGCCCACTGTTCTGCGATGGAGATCCGTTTTATTTAATGTCAAAGCAAATCTTTCTTGCAGTCTGTTAAACGTATTTCTCGGAAAGACTGGACCCCTCCGGAACAACAACGACATTACAGAGGACGCTCCAGATGGCTTTTTCAAAAGACGGCTGCTTGGGTAAAAGGAAGCCTTCTCCCTAAGGTAACCTCAGCCTCGCAACGCAGTGTCTTCAGTACAATGCGCCCCGGCGAGCATGCTGCTGGGCAGTCAGCACTATCAAAGCACACAAAAGAAACGCATACAATACAGTGTGACCCTGGAATCCCTCAGAACAGAACCGAGACAAGTGAGGGCCTTCCCAACTGTGGGTCGTTTGTCTAAAGGAACAGCCACGAACTCTGAGGGACCGCAGCCACCATCCCATACTGACCACTGAACTGCAACACTTGTATTTAACTTCAATGCGACTTCTATAATAAGGTATCTACTAAAAAAGGAAAACACAACCACGATGATGATAAATATCCTCTTACCACGAAATTGCCACAGTCCACTTTCTTTTTGTTGTATGAGCAAAACTGGTATAATTTTTATGTTCAATTGCTGGATAAAATTCGCATCTCATTAATTTGCGACATCTAGTGATGTGTACCGCTGCCAATCGCAGCTGATAAAAGGTGTATCGCAGACATTTAAGACATGTGAAATAACATTAGAGAATACAATCTTTCACGCCATTATCTCGCATGCTGAAAAAGACACACACATTTTACGTTCGACAACACCAAGCTATAATTCAGCTCCCATTCTACCTTAGCGACGCTATAGCATGCAGGCGTTTACGAAACGAACATGAGAGTCAGTCTTGTAATAGAACCTCCTATAAGATTTACGACGCGCCTCTTCCGTTACATCGAAGCCACTTACTATCTGCATGCTTGCAATTGACGTTTTTGATGCAGAACTCACCTCTACCAACATGTCTGTAATCCAATAGCAGATTCTTGCGTTCTAGTTTTGTAAGCAATTTGATCGTCATAACCTGTTTCACGCAATCTACTCAGATGTCCGAAAAAAACACTATCATTTCTAGATTCCACAATGAGCTGTAATTCAGGTGGTGTCTACTTTATAATTACAGGTTATAAAGGATGAAACAATGCCTATTTTTTAAATATACAGTCGTGACGATACTAATAAAAAAACAGTCAAGAGTCCAGAACAACAGAGGCAGCCGATTCCTATGTTTTATGAGCAAAATCGTTATAGTTTTGAGAGAATTATATGCATTCGAACTTAACCAGTGACAGCACTCCTTGTAATAGAATCTCCTACAGCACTTAACCGTTTCTATCTCACTCGCTACATCGAAAAACAATTACCATCTGCATGTTGTCATTGAGCATATTACGTTAGCATATCGATCCATTAGAGCTGGAGTCCAGTGCTCGAAGTCATTTGCACAGATCTGCACAAAATTTAATTGTCTGTACCGGAGGAAGGCCATATCCAGCAAAACGCTAATTATACAAGAGGGCTCCTCTATTGATCCTTCATAAACAGTATAAAAAAACTAAAAATCTTTCATTTCCCTTTCGAGTACTACAGTTTTCCACAGTACTTTCCTTTACAGGACATAGTCATTATCTTTGCACACATCGGACACCGACATATTTCATAAGCTTTATGCTCAAGACGAAAATATCACGCACCCCCTGTTACTACTAAGTGTAATACTTCACCAAAAACTGAGTGCTTGCGATACGAAATAATACTGAGTGAATATCAGCGATGGGTGGAGGCATAATCGTCCTAAAAGTACCCAGATGTTGAAAACACAATCGGAACGACAATGTTACTGTCACATGCGGTCTTGCTTCGACAGGTGCACCCAAGTATCGCTAAAGATACCCATGTTAAAACTTATATACGAGCCTTCTAAATCGAGATATGGCATTATGTCCGATTGAAGTGGTTTTTCCACACAAGTACCTCAACATCGACTGTAGACAGTAATCGCCAGAGTGTGTATTAACAGACGAACAGTGCTGTTACACACCGCCTGCGGTGTAAGCTCGTAATAAAATTACCGAATTTAGAAAGTGATTCGGCTAAGGAACGTAGTACGAAGCTGTATCTGTAACTCCCTGATGCCTCCGCTGGATAATCTGTAATTCATTCGGTCTCGATAGCACGTCAGACCACCTGCGACATATCCACTGGGTTATAGGCGATGATTGATGAGAATGACCACTTACAGCAGATGGAGTGTTGATTGAGGTCGTAAGAATTATACACTAGCTTTGCTGATACTTGGTGTTACGCTTTCTGGTAGAAATGCTGTCTGCAAATTGGAATCAAGTCTTTCCATTCAACTACACACCTGCGCTGGATCCTATGGAGAAGTTTTTTAATGATTACAGCCACTAGTGAGTCATATTCGTGTCACTCTCACATAATTCGAAACAAGTCATCTTTTCCGAACTTACCTGTTACAGTAAAATTTCAAACTGATTTTAGAAAGTCCCTAAGCATCCTGTAACTGCTCTTCAGACCCTGCATCTCCTTCCCTACAACTTTGTGCTTATGATCCTCCCAATTTAAATGTAAGTTGTCCAGAAGTCAGAGAGAGCTACATGTACCACATTCTGCAATCCGTGTAGAACAGAGTGACCTAATGCTATAGTACAATTTTTCGACCACTCAGTGGATATGGGAACATGTTGTCTTAGCTCCGCCAACAGTGAACGATGTGTAAGGTCAGCGCCAAATGAAGCCTGCTCTGGCAAGACGAGGTACTATAAAAGACAGTACAAACAGTTATTGTGGTGTTTCTTATCAGGAAAATTAGAAAGATTCAACATCGTACAGGTACTGCAGTCCAAAGCAGATCCACGTCGCTCACGGACCATTTACGTAAATCACCCAAACATTGTATCATCATTATTCTGCACCATCCAGCAGAGAAAAATTACGAACTATAAAAGCTCCACTAACTTTACGCAATAGATTCTTACTGCATCTCTCTATATCGAAAACAAATACCGTCTGCATCCTGGCATCGAGCACATGTGGCGATCCTATTAAATATACACTGTGTAGTCAAAAGTAACTGGACACCCACCAAAACATACGTTTTTCATATTAGGTGCACTGTGCTGCCAACTACTGCCAGGTACTCCATATCAGCGACCTCAGTAGATATTAGACATCATGAGACAGCAGAATGGGGCGCTCTGTGAAACTCACGGAGTTCGAACTTGGTCGAGTGATTGGTTGTCTTTTGTGTCATACGTCTGTACGTGAGATTTCCACACTCCTAAACTTCCCTAGGTCCACCGTTTCCGATGTGATAGTCAAGTGGGAACGGGAAGGGACACATACAGTACAGAAGTGTACAGGCCGACCTCCCTCGTCTGTTTACTAACAGAGGCAGCCAAAAGTTGAAGAGGGTTGTAATGTGTAATAGGCAGACATCTATCCAGACCTACACACAGGAATTCCAAACTGCATAAGGATCCACTGCATGTTGAATGACAGTTAGGCAAGAGGTGAGAGAACTTGGATTTCATGGTGGAGCAGCTGCTCATAAGCCACACATCATGCTGGTAAATGCCAAACGACGCCTCGCTTGGTGTAAGGAGCGTAAACATTGGGCGATTGAACAGTGAAGAAACGTAGTGTCGAGTGACGAATCATGGCACACAATGTGTCGATCCGATGGCAGGGTGTGGGTATGGTGAATTCCTGGTGAACGTCATTTTCCAGTGTGTGTGACGCCAACAGTACAATTCAGAGGCGGTGGTGTTATGGTGTGGTCGTGTTTTTCATGGAGGTGGCTAGCACCCCTTTTTGTTTTGCGTGGCACTATCACAGCGCAGGCCTACATTGATACAGTATTTTAAGCACTTTCTTGCTTCCCACTGTTGAAGAGCAATTTTGGGATGGTGATTGCATCTTTCAACACAATCTAGCACCTGATCGTAATGCACGGCCTGTGGCGGAGTGGTTATACGACAATAACATCCCTGTAGTGGACTGGCCTGCACAGAGTCCTGACCGGAATCTTATAGACCACCTTTGGGATGTTTTGGATCGCCTACTTAGTGCCAGGCCTCACTGACCGCCATCTGTACCTCGTCTCAGTGCAGCACTCTGTGAAGAATGGGCTGTAATTCCCCAAGGAACCTTCCAGTACCAGATTGAACGTATGCCTGCGAGAGTGGAAGGTGTCATCACGGCTAAGGCTGGGCGAACACTATAACGAATTCCAGCAGTACAGATGGAGGGCACCACGAACTTGTAAGTCATTTTCTGCCAGGTGTCCGGATACTTTTGATCACGTAGTGTACAGGTTTTGATCCATTGGAGCAGGCGGCCAATGATCGGCGTCGCTTGCACAGACCAGTGTCAAGTCTCTTTGCCTGTACTGTACGAGGACCATTTCCCACTGATTATCAGTCGTAAGACAGGATCCCTGATTTGTAGTTTGATACACCACTTTTTCTGGTGTAACACGCTTTGTACACTGCCATATATTTTTTTTTCCGCCACGACTTCCAGGTCTGTGTCGGGTTCTAAACAAACATTAACAGGTGTTACGTTTTATCCACTGGCTCTCACAGAAAATTAGACATCGCACAGTGTAAATCGCGTTGTTGCTGCTGCTCTTACAAAACACACACACACTCACACACAGTCTAAATCACGTTGTTGCTGCTGCTCTCACAAAACACACACACACACACACACACACACACACACACACACACACACACTGGGTGATAGAAATAAAAGACAGTCACAACATAACGAAACTGGAGGAGTTTTGAGGCACTGTGGAGCATTTTAAAACTGCTGTCCGAGGAAGATTGATTGCCTCTAGCTTTAAACTCATCATTCACAGTGACAGCAACTATGATGAAAAACTCTAAAACGAAAAACTACTTCCTTAAATCATCTGCTTGACAGATGCCCTATTTACAGAATTAGTGGCTACATGAGTTGTAATTTAACATGTCAATCACTGCTGCTATGCATTTGTGTCTTTCTTTGTAAGAGGAATTCTCCATTACTAACAATCATTTTATAGAGGACTTAAGTGGGCGTATTATAATTTCTGAACGGTGATTGGATGTAAACAGTGGGAAAGGCATATTGTACAGGTATCACTTGGAATCGATGTTTTAAGGAAGTAGGTTTCCATTTTACAGTTTGTAATCATAGTTTATCGTAGAGAAACCTGCTAGGAGAATGTACGTCATGCACTGGAATTATATTTTTAACACTGGGATAGTAACAGCGTTGCATTACATGCGACTAGTAGGTCGGAAACCGCAAGGATCTAACGTTATAGCTGCTGTAAGTGCAAGAACCTTGTTGCCTCAGGTGTGCGTGTGTTTATGTTATCTCTTACCAATACCTTCTTGGTAACGACCTCAGATACTAGTACAATACTTTAGAATTGATATCGCACTTGATTTACGTAAAATGTGCAAACTCCGTCCGTCTGAAGCTCCATCATGCATAAAAACCACCTGTTTCTTGTTCTTAACCGTCTGTTATATCATCACAACAGTTTCATGTCTACTCTACACAGATAAGGGATGCTAACCTCTTCAACTTTCGCGCATCGGGAGATATCTTGTGCTCTTGGATGGGTTCGTAACAGTATTACGGCGTCGGTTCGCACTGTTCCTTCACAAAACGTAGAATGTAGTGGTCTAGTTTTGATCAGCTGCAGATTAAATCGGCACCACTGTTGCAGGGAGCGTTGGCCAAAGACTATGCGAGATTTTTCGGTCTCTAACTTTGTCCTAAGAATGCGAGAATGCCCTAAGACTCCCATCCACATGGAGAAAGATCGTAAATTTCGCACTATGATTGAAGTGCTAGCGATATGTAGGTCACTGTCTGGTGTACATGTTCGAGAATTAATAACGAGTGAATGTAATGCTCAGTCATATAGTTACATTTGCAATGGTACTCGCAAAGTAGTGGAGGGGCTGTTTAGCGATAATACAGAACCTGGGAAACATACTGCTGCGTCATTGATGAATGTTGAAATAATGGTAAAATTGCTAAAACCGGTCGCTCTCTCAGCTATGATCCCTATTATTACAGTATATCGACGGGGTCTTTTCCATCCCATCCGTCCACAGGTACGCTGTGAATTACCACATAATGAATGATTGACGTCACTTGTTTGAGATGGAGTCTTGGTGGAGGGTACAACGCCTTTCGGTGACGGCTAGCACCGTTACAGACCTCGAAGTCGTGGTGGAAAAAAACAACAATGTACAGTGTACAGCAGTGTACAAAGAGTGTTACAGCAGAAAAATCGGTGTTTCAAACAACAAATCAGGGAACCCCTCTTGCGACTGATAATCTGTGGGAGATGATCCTCGTACACTACAGGCGAAGAAACTTTACTTACACTGGTCTGTGCAAGCAGCGTCGATCACTGCCTGCCTGCACCAATTGACCAGTATCTGTATATTTAATAGGATCATCACGTGTGCTCCATGCCAGCACGCTGACAGTATTTGTTTTTGATATAGAAAGATGTGATAAAAAGTTATAGGATGAAGTTAACAGAGCTTTTATAGCTCGTAATTATTGTCGTTGGATGGTACAGAATAACGACGATACAGTGTTTGGGTGATAGACGTGAATCGTCCCTGAACGACGTGGATCTGCTTTTGAACTGCAGTACCTGTACGATATTGAATCTTTCTAATTTTCCCGTTAAGATACACCGCCATAACTGTTCGTACTGTCTTTTATACTACCTCGAATTGCCACAACAGCCTTCATTTGGCGCTGTCCTTACACATCGTAAATAGCTGGCAGAGCTACGACAAAATGTTCCCACCTCCACTGAGTGGTCAAACCATGGTTCTATAACATTAGCTCACTCTCTTTCTATATGGATTGTAGAATATGGTAGATATAGCTCTCTCCGACTTCAGCTCACTTCAGACTTAAATTGGGACGATCACATGCGCGAAACTGCAGGGATGACGGGGTAAAGTCTGAGGAGCAGTTACAAGATGCTTAGGGACTATCCAAAGCGACATTAGAATTTTACTGTAACAGATAAGTGCGAAAAAGGTGACTTGTTTTGTAATATACGAAAGTGCCACGAACTTAATTCACTAGTGGCTTTAATCATCAAAAGACTTCTCCATAGGATCCATCCAGGTATGTGGTTGAATAGAAAGACATGATTCCAAATTGCAGACAGCATTTCTACCAGAAAGTGTAACACTAAATACCAGAAAAGCCATTGTACATTTCTTACCATCTCAATCAACACACCACTTACTTTATGTGATCACTCTCAATAAACCATCACCTATAACCCAGCAGATATGTCGCAAAAATCTCTGACGTGCCACTGAGACAGAATGAACTACAAATACTAGAGAGATATCTAGCGGCGGCATGAGGGAGTTGCAGATACCGCTTCATAGCACGTTCCTTAGCTGAATCACTTTCTAAATTCGCTGATTTTATTACGAGCATACAGCCTCATCGACGTGTAAGAGAACTGTCCGTCTGTTAATACACACTCCAGCAATCACTGTCTATATTCAGTGTCGAAGTATTTGCATGGAAAAACCACTTCATTCCGAGATAATGCCATACCTCGATTTATAAGGCTAGTACAGGCTTTAGCAAGCAAGCGTTAGTATCACATGTGAGCACCTGTAGAACCATGACCACATGTGACAGTAACATGGCCATGGCGATCGTGTTTTTAACATATGGCAGCTTATAGGACGATTATGCCTCCCTTTCTAAGACACAGTGGTACCATGCACATGGAAAAAACTTATTAGACATGTTCACCCATAGCTGATTTTCGTTCAGTATTGTTTCGTATCGCCAGAATACAGTTATTGGTAAAGTATTATACTTAGTAGTAGTAGGGGATACATAATAATTTTTACCTTGAGCAGCAGGATTAATAAGTATGTGGGTGTCCAACATGTGCAAAGAAAATGACTATTTCTTGCAAGGGAAGGTACCGTGGAAAGCAGTGGTAGCATTAAGGGGAATGAATGAATGATCAATAGAAGAGCTCTCTTGTATAATTATCATTATGCTGGATATGGTCTTCCTCCAGCACAGACAATAAAATTTTGAGCAGATCTGCCATTAGGACTTCAAGCATTGGACTCCAGCTCCATTGGAGCGATACAAGATATGTAATACGCTCAATGACAACACACAGATTGTAATTGTTTTTCGATACTTTGGGAGAGAGAGAGACGCAGTAAAGTGTTCAAAAAAGAATGGCTCTGAACACTATGGGACTTAACATCTGAGGTCATCAGTCCCCTGGACTTAGAAGTACTTAAACCCAACTAACCTAAGGACATCACACACATCCATGCCCGGGCAGGATTCGAACATGCAACTGTAGCAGCTGCGCGGTTCCGGACTGACGCGCCTAGAACCGCTCGGCAGTAAAGTGTTATATCAGGTTCTGTTACAAGGAATGCTATATCTGATTAAGTTTGGCTGCATATAGTTCTCTCAAAACTTCACCGATTTTGCTCATAAAACTGATAGGAATCGGCTGTCTCTAATCTCGTGAACTCATGACGGTTATTTTATTATTATTGTCACGATTGTGTGCTTAAAATATAGGCGTTATTTTTTACTTCATAACCTGTCATTATAAAGTAGACACCAGTTGAATTATAGCTCACTGGGGAATCTAAAAATGGTAGTGGCTTTTTTCCATTCATGTGAGTAGATAGTGTGAAACAGGTTACGATGCTCAAATTTCTTACAAAACAAAAATGCAAGAATCGGCTGTTGTATGAATGAAACTTCATAGAAATGTTGGTAAGGGTGCGTTATGCATGATAAATATCAGTTTTAAGCATGCAGATGTCAACTAGTGTCGATGTAACGGAAGAGGTGTTGATAAAATTTTATACGAGATTCTATTAGAAGACAGACTCTCACGATTCGTTTCGTAAACGCCTGTATGCTATAGCTTCGCAAAGGTAGAATGAGACAATCCTGAGTGTACAAAACAGCTACGTTCTCCTGAATTATGCCTTCCTGTGTCGAACGTAAAATGTTAGTGTTTTTTTCCAACATGTGAGATAATGGCGTGTAAGAGTGTATTCTCTAATGTTATTTCACACGTCTGAAATGATTGTAATACACACATGATTATCTGCGATCGGCGTTGTTACATTTCTCTGGACGTCCCAAAATAATGAGATGCAAATAGTATCCGGAAATTGAACGTAAAAGCTATACCGATTTTGCTCATAAAACTAAAAGAAAAGGGACTGAGCCTATTTTCGTGGAAAGAAGAAATTTATTATTGTGACAACTGTGTTTTACTTCTTTAATAGTTGATTTATTATAGGAGTTGCGATGATGTTAAATACAAATATGACAGTCCTGTGCTCGGAGCGGTGTGCTCGTCGAGTTCCCTGAGAGGTTACGGCTGTAGCTTTAGATAAACAACCCGCGGTTGGGGTAGCCCTCATTTATTATGGTTTTGTTCTGAGGAATGAATCACAACATGTTCCTTGTGAATTTTTGGTTGCATTCACAGTGTAGGCATCCTTTGGTGCATTATTAACTCTGTTCACCTTCTTTATCATCTAAAATGAAGCTGCACTTTTTACTAAAACTGCACTTGACACCAGCACGTTATCTGTTTGCTCTCGGAACTGTTATATCCGCTGTTTAATAATCAGATTTCCGCGACCATCAAAATTTCATAAAATGCATTCCTGTCAAAACTGTCGAAAGGAGCAGTGCCCCAAGTTTTCCTACTTTTCTCCCGAACGGAAACTGATTTTAATTGAGGTAGTTCCTATCAATTTTTACATTCTCTTACATATAATTCGTATCACTGTTGGGCTAGCATGACTTATGAAATTGATAGTTCGTTAATACTCTCACCTGTCTGCACTTGATTCTTGTCGTTGTTGCAACAACAACAGGAAGCAAGTGCAGACAGGTGAGAGTATTAACGAACTATCAATTTCATAAGTCATGTTTACATGACTTACAAAGTTATTGAAGATGAGGGTATTTCACCTGTCTGAAGTATGTTGCAGATCAAGTGAAACTGTTTTGTCATGGCTGCATTTCCTAGACATCTAAGTAATCGTGAGGGAATGTCATTTATTCCAGAGACCTTGTTCCGCCTTAGATGAGTGAATGGAACGAGTCTCAGTACAAACAAGATACAAAGTGTATCGCTCACATTTGCACTGGTTGTAGATATTATGGGTGAAATTCAGGTAGGAAGATAAAGAGGGTCCGCAGTCAACTGATGTATAGTAACCACACAAGACCACGGTTTCCTTATACCAAAACACTCAAAAAGCATCAGTGAACAACATCTGAAATATAATTGCATAGGCTCCCTCGGCCAGAGTCAGTCGACATACTTATGGTATCGCGTCATATTGTATAAAACCACTGCTGCTTGGGAAAAAACCAGCGTTTCGGTCACGTTTGCAGCGGCCTTCTTCTGGGTGAGTGGACCGCTGCAACCGTGGCCAAAACGTTGGTTTTTCTCCAGCAGCAGTTCTTTTATACAGTATGAGGCGGCACTTTACCCAGTAAACTTTTATGTGGAATATCTGAAAGGTAGGCAGCCAATCTCAGTGAGCATTTTCGCAGTGCCCACTGATCCGATTTTCTCAGGATGTGCATTGCTCGTATTTTTATTATTGTTACTTTGCATTGAAAGAGTTAAGAGATAAACTCTGACACATCGTAGGGTTCGAGTCTCTCACAGTAACAGAAGGTACTGGTGATCCGTATCACCATGTGTGAAGTCCGGGTTTTGCAGAAATACAGATCAGTCGTGATCGCTGCCACATCACTCCTTGCCTCTCAGGCGGTGTAAAATAACGGTGGTTTGTGCTTACTTCCATGTAATATTGTCTGCTCAAGTATATACAGGGTGGTCAGAAAATGTCTGAAACGCTTGTCATGATATTGTAGGGCAGATTGTACTGAGACATAAATGTTAAGAAAAAAATGCGATACGTTGCGCCGTTTCCGGGTTATTTAGCATTGAAGTTAGCCAATCAGATCGTCGCGCGCGTAAGCTCAAGTTTCAGCTTACGAGACAAAGCATTCGTTGGGCAACACCGCCCCTGGCAGGCCGCTTGAGTGTGAGCGCGCGACGCCCCGATTGGCTAAATTCTACGCTAAATAACTCGGAAACGGAGCAATGTGTCGAATTTTTTTCTTAACATTTATGTCTCAGTACAACCTGCCCTGTAACATCCCTACAAGCATTTCACACACTTTCTGACCACCCTTTATATAACTAAAGCTTTTACAGAAAAATCGAGAAACAGTTATTTTCTATACCGTTGAAGAATCTATTTTCTCCAACGACATGCTTGTTAAGCGTATATCATTAACTGATTTGAACTGAAACATTGCATTTGTGAAGCATAAAGCGAGAGGGGACTCAGTGCAGAGTGAGACGCAGAATAATTGCACAGGTTTCGAGACGTGCGGCAAAGCTGTTAACGGGCGGCTCCTCCGGTGTTGAGGTGGCGCCCACCGAGGCGGGCATGATCAAAGTTTTAACGCCCCTAATAGATACAAACCGTGAGGCGCAGCCGCGCCGAGGCACAAAGGACCGCTTTACGGAGGTTGCGCTGCTCTCCGTCGCGCGGAATCCTCAATGAGCGCGGCAGCCCCTGCCTTTTGTTTACCCCTGTGTAGCTGCCGGCTGGCTGGGAGGCGGGCGCGCCTCCGCTCTGCCCCTCGAAGCAGAAGAGGCGGCGCGGCGCGCGTTCTGCCCGGGCTTAAATGGACGATTCTTTCGGCGCACAAAAGCCGGCCGTTTTCGGCCGACACTCTTTCGTTGCCTTACAAGATGTAACTTCTAAATGCGAGAGGCCACCAAAAAGTAGCGAAAAATTTCGTGGACACGGATATGTGGAAACTGGTGTTGTCGAAAGATGTTGCGGCCATAAACACAGTGACAGATCAGTACACTGTAAGGACGGAGGCACTTAGAAATATAGGGAGGGTGCGGTGATACTGTGCATTTATTCGAATAAGTTGTTTTTAAATACGCCGGCCGGAGTGGCCTTGCGGTTCTAGGCGCTACATCTACATCTACATCTACATTTATACTCCGCAAGCCACCCAACGGTGTGTGGCGGAGGGCACTTTACGTGCCACTGTCATTACCTCCCTTTCCTGTTCCAGTCGCGTATGGTTCGCGGGAAGAACGACTGTCTGAAAGCCTCTGTGCGCGCTCTAATCTCTCTAATTTTACATTCGTGATCTCCTCGGGAGGTATAAGTAGGGGGAAGCAATATATTCGATACCTCATCCAGAAACGCACCCTCTCGAAACCTGGCGAGCAAGCTACACCGCGAAGCAGAGCGCCTCTCTTGCAGAGTCCGCCACTTGAGTTTGTTAAACATCTCCGTAACGCTATCACGGTTACCAAATAACCCTGTGACGAAACGCGCCGCTCTTCTTTGAATCTTCTCTATCTCCTCCGTCAACCCGATCTGGTACGGATCCCACACTGATGAGCAATACTCAAGTATAGGTCGAACGAGTGTTTTGTAAGCCACCTCCTTTGTTGATGGACTACATTTTCTAAGGACTCTCCCAATGAATCTCAACCTGGTACCCGCCTTACCAACAATTAATTTTATATGATCATTCCACTTCAAATCGTTCCGCACGCATACTCCCAGATATTTTACAGAAGTAACTGCTACCAGTGTTTGTTCCGCTATCATATAATCATACAATAAAGGATCCTTCTTTCTACGTATTCGCAATACATTACATTTGTCTATGTTAAGGGTCAGTTGCCACTCCCTGCACCAAGTGCCTATCCGCTGCAGATCTTCCTGCATTTCGCTACAATTTTCTAATGCTGCAACTTCTCTGTATACTACAGCATCATCCGCGAAAAGCCGCATGGAACTTCCGACACTATCTACTAGGTCATTTATATATATTGTGAAAAGCAATGGTCCCATAACACTCCCCTGTGGCACACCAGAGGTTACTTTAACGTCTGTAGACGTCTCTCCGTTGATAACAACATGCTGCGTTCTGTTTGCTAAAAACTCTTCAATCCAGCCACACAGCTGGTCTGATATTCCGTAGGCTCTTACTTTGTTTATCAGGCGACAGTGCGGAACTGTATCGAACGCCTTCCGGAAGTCAAGAAAAATAGCATCTACCTGGGAGCCTGTATCTAATATTTTCTGGGTCTCATGAACAAATAAAGCGAGTTGGGTCTCACACGAACGCTGTTTCCGGAATCCATGTTGATTCCTACAGAGTAGATTCTGGGTTTCCAAAAACAACATGATACTCGAGCAAAAAACATGTTCTAAAATTCTACAACAGATCGACGTCAGAGATATAGGTCTATAGTTTTGCGCATCTGCTCGACGACCCTTCTTGAAGACTGGGACTACCTGTGCTCTTTTCCAATCATTTGGAACCTTCCGTTCCTCTAGAGACTTGCGGTACACGGCTGTTAGAAGGGGGGCAAGTTCTTTCGCGTACTCTGTGTAGAATCGAATTGGTATCCCGTCAGGTCCAGTGGACTTTCCTCTGTTGAGTGATTCCAGTTGCTTTTCTATTCCTTGGACACTTATTTCGATGTCAGCCATTTTTTCGTTTGTGCGAGGATTTAGAGAAGGAACTGCAGTGCGGTCTTCCTCTGTGAAACAGCTTTGGAAAAAGGTGTTTAGTATTTCAGCTTTACGCGTGTCATCCTCTGTTTCAATGCCATCATCATCCCGGAGTGTCTGGATATGCTGTTTCGAGCCACTTACTGATTTAACGTAAGACCAGAACTTCCTAGGATTTTCTGTCAAGTCGGTACATAGAATTTTACTTTCGAATTCACCGAACGCTTCACGCATAGCCCTCCTTACGCTAACTTTGACATCGTTTAGCTTCTGTTTGTCTGAGAGGTTTTGGCTGCGTTTAAACTTGCAGTGAAGCTCTCTTTGCTTTCGCAGTAGTTTCCTAACTTTGTTGTTGTACCACGGTGGGTTTTTCCCGTCCCTCACAGTTTTACTCAGCACGTACCTGTCTAAAACGCATTTTACGATTGCCTTGAATTTTTTCCATAAACACTCGACATTGTCAGTGTCGGAACAGAAATTTACGTTTTGATCTGTTAGGTAGTCTGAAATCTGCCTTCTATTACTCTTGCTAAACAGATAAACCTTCCGCCCTTTTTTTACATTCCTATTAACTTCCAAATTCAGGGATGCTGCAACGGCCTTATGATCACTGATTCCCTGTTCTGCACTTACAGAGTCGAAAAGTTCGGGTCTGTTTGTTACCAGTAGGTCCAAGATGTTATCTCCACGAGTCGGTTCTCTGTTTAATTGCTCGAGGTAATTTTCGGATAGTGCACTCAGTATAATGTCACTCGATGCTCTGTCCCTACCACCCGTCCTAAACATCTGAGTGTCCCAGTCTATATCTGGTAAATTGAAATCTCCACCTAAGACTATAACATGCTGAGAAAATTTATTCAGTCTGGAACCGCGAGACCGCTGCGGTCGCAGGTTCGAATCCTGCCTCGGGCACGGATATGTGCCGTGTCCTTAGGTTAGTTGGGTTTAAGTAGTTCTGAGTTCTAGGGGACTGATGACCTCAGAAGTTAAGGCCCATAGTGCTCAGTGCCATTTGACCCGTTTGTTTTTAAATACACTGATGAGTTGGAACATTATGACCGTGGTTTTATAGACCGTCGGTCCACCTTCGCAATGCAATACACTTTTCCTCCAGGAATGGGTTCGAGAGGCCCCGTGTGGATTTCCAGAGGTATGTGTCGCACCGTAAATTGCGGGCTAGTGATTGGTGGGAAAGAAGCTTAAAGTTCGTGACCGAGGGGAACAGTGCGCTAGTATTGATGTGTCCAGGTAGCTAGGAACAACAGTACTTTTATTAGTACAATAACACAAGTTTCTTGAGACGTCAGTCCACACTACTTGGTTCGAGGCGAAAGTCAGTCACTGACGTTGTACTGGAATTTTCTTGCGCAAACGATATCCGTGAAGCGTTGGTCAGCGGAGGGTGACAGGGCCGCCCGGAGTGGCCAAGCGCTTCTAGGCGCTTCAGTCTGGAACCGCGCGACTGATACGGTCGCAGGTTCCAATCCTGCCTCGGAAATGGATGTGTGTGATGTTCTTAGGTTAGTTCGGTTTAAGTAGTTCCAGGTTCTAGGGACTGATGACCTCAGATTTTAAACTGATAAAATAGCATAAATTATACCTAATGTTCCAAATGATCCAATTTTTCCTCTTTCTTGACATACAATGTGTGAAATAATCCAAAATCCGGGTAGAATTAAAATGTAAACTTGGTGCTCAGAGCAATTTGAACCATTTTTGAGTGCGACAAGCCGCTCGAAGACGCACTGGAGATAGGGTCCACTGAGGCCATTAGTTCGAGGGTGGTGATGATAATATCCAGCGAGGTGGTGAACTCGAGGACAGATTGTGAGGAGGTGTAGTGGACGGTTAAGACGGGGCCTTGGGAAGTCGCGGCTCGAGTACGGTTGAAGTCCGTGGACGCTGTGTTGACATAATTCTCGCTGGCTAGACGTGTATACTTTGATGGCCTGCTTAGCATAGCAAGCCTAGAACTGGAGTGTTGAATGTCTCAATAGTGGTGCTGCAGCTACCTAACTACCCACTTGGTTTATGGATACTGACTCCACCTATCTGCTGACACGTGACTCATGGGCGGTACGATGGCACCAGCTGAAGGCACAGTCGAGAACAGTTCGTCCAGTTATTGATGTCGAACTGCTTCCGTTTGATCTCCAAAAGTTGTATCGTTAGGGGGTAGGAGTTTCGGCAGCCTGCCTTACACGGCTGTATCATTCGTTGCTGTGTTGTAGGTGGTAACCAGGCCCCAGCAATAGCGTCCCAGGTGCGTTCCATCGGGTTCAGATCTTGCGAATTTGGTGGCCGAGATACCGACGTGAGGTCATTACCATCCTCCTCAAACCATTGTTACGTTTTGACGTCAGTGTAAAACACTCACATTTTTAATGAATAACTGGGTCATTATAGGGTAGAAAAGAAAACACACTGCCACACGGTTGTTCAGAAGATAAAGATAGACACCACGGAAGTTGAAAAGAAAGTATGATGATGAATTATCTTCAGTTGTTGATGAGGGACCAAAACGATAAACACTCTGTAAGGAAATATAAAATTAGAAAGATGGAAAATTAAATTTAACGGCATACTCATAATGTAGTAATATAACTGTTAATAATATTTTTACTGCACACACCAAAAAAAAATTGCATCACCACGGTTCAAAGTGTTCCGCAACCTGTACCGAAAACTGTAATAGAGATCAACATAAACATCATTACCGCCCTTTTTATTGGTCATGAAAACCACACATTGCATGTTGTACTGCCATACGGCAAGATCTTCAGAGGTGGTGGTCTAGATTGCTGTACACACCGGTACCTCTAATTCCCTGTAGCTCGTCTTCTTGCAATTATGTATGCCTGTATTCCTCGTGGCATAATTTCTACAAGTTCATCAAAGCACTGTTGGTCCAGATTGTCCCACTCCTCAACGGCGATTCGGTGTAGACCCCTCAGAGTGATAGCTGGGTCACGTCGTCCATAAACAGAACTTTTCAATCTATCCCATGTGTGTCCGATGGGGTTCATGTCTCGGGAACATGCTGGCCGCTCTAGT
Organism: Schistocerca cancellata; assembly: GCF_023864275.1. Taxonomy (NCBI): domain Eukaryota; kingdom Metazoa; phylum Arthropoda; class Insecta; order Orthoptera; family Acrididae; genus Schistocerca; species Schistocerca cancellata. The sequence continues at coordinate 445,387,883 of NC_064630.1, read as the reverse complement.
CAACCGATATCGTTATCCTAAAGGAAGTCATTCACAAGATGTCCACGATGGGGGAGCGAATTTTCGTCCATGAAGACGAATGCCTCGCCATGTGCTGCCGATATGGTTGCACTATCAGTCGGAGAATCGCATTCACGTATCGTACAGCCGTTACGGCGCCTTCCAAGACCACCAGCAGCGTACCTCGGCCCCACATAATGCCACCCCAAAACAGCAGGGAACCTCCAGCTTGCTGCACTGGTTGGACAGGGTGTCTAAGGCGTTGCCTCGAAACACGTCTCCGACAATTGTTTAGTTGAAGGCATATGCGATACCAATCGGTAAAGAGAACATGATGACAATCCTGAGTGGTCCATTCGGCATGTTGTTGGGTCCATGTGTTCCGCACTGCCAGGTGTCGTGGTTGCAAAGATGGACCTGGCCATGGACGTCGGTTGACTTTGCGCATCATGCATCCTATTGCGCACAGTTTGAGTCGTAACCCGAGGTCCTGTGGCTGCACGAAAAGCTTTATTCAACATGGTGGCTTTGCTGTCAGTGTTCTTCCGAGCCATAATCTGTAGGTAGCGGTCATCCACTGCAGTAGTAGCCCTTGGGTGAGTAGTAGCCTGAGTGAGGCATGCCATCGACAGTTCATGTCTCTCCGTATCTCCACGATGTCCGAACAACATCGTTTTGGTTCTCTCCAAAAAGCCTAGACACTTCCCTTATTGAGAGCCCTTCCTGGCACAAAATAACAATGCGGACGCGATCGAATAGCGGTATTGACCGTCTAGGCAAGACTGAACTACAAACAACACGTGCCGTATACCACCTTCCTGGTGGAATGACAAAGTGATCGGCCGTCTAATGGACGCTGCTCATGCATGGTTGTTTATATCTTTGGACGGATCAAGTGAAATCTCGGAAAAGTCAAAGGGATGGCATCTGTGATACAATATCCACAGTCAACATCTATCTTCAGGAGTTCTGGGAGCCGGGGTGATGCAAAACGTTTCATGATGTGTGTATATGCTTAAATATAAAACAACGATTACTCCAATATAAGTCTTATTTCGAACTTCAGAATATTCAGTTCAGTTACCTAGAACTTATGATTTTTCAAGCTTTCACGATGGATCTATTGCAAATACTCTTCTCGTATCTTCAAAGGATCTTATTTTCTGAAAAATCCTGATATAATGGAACAAAATGAAAGTAATTTTCCAAATAAGCGTTAAAATTTGATGGTACAGTTCCTACTATTGAGACATCATCTGACAAAAGTTTAAAAAATGTAGCCTGCTGTAATTATTTAGGAAGACGTGTTTGTACTGTATTGTTCAATGATCAGCCTTTTAAAACACTAATACCAGAGTAGCAGCTAGTGGTACTGCGGTTAGCATTACTGACTGTCGATTACGGGGACCTGCGTTTGTTTTCTCTCCAGACTGGGAATTTTTTTTTCCTCTCGAGACTGAGTGTATGTTTGGTCCTCACCATCGTTTCACCATCAAGTCGTCGAAGTGACGTCAAGTAAAAAACGTTGTACCAGCCGGCCAAAGTCCCCATCAGCAGACTCGTAGCCAAAAATAGCATACTCACATTTCATTTTTCGTTATGCGCAGGTCCGTACTATTAAGTACAGCTGTTCCTTTTCAGACGCAGGTCTGTTGAAAATTAATTATTCTCTTTTAAGCAAATTCTCAGTAAATTCATTCGCAAAATGTACGAATAGTGAGACTATTTGTTGGTTATGCAGAGCACCTGATAATAAGGAGAGATCTTGTTCCTCTGCCACAAAGTCTACGAAGCCCACCACGTGTAATTAATGTTCATTACAGAAAATAGAACGACCGAAAAGTTCTGGTACTCAAAATTTATATGTCCATGTGCAAAAAAATCACCTCCACTGCTTCCAGCAACGTATGATTCTTTCTTTTTTCTGTAATTCACGAATGAAGTGGAGGCAGCAAGGAAAACGTCTTATCGCTACGAGTCTCTGAGCTTTCTGCTCACTTAAACCTTTCTAACACTACTGATCAGGGATGACTTTAGTTGTCTGAGCCAAATATATATCCAATCAGAGTTAATGTTCACTTAGAATGTGGGACTTCTCCTGATCGACAAGTTTCTTCCTTTCACTAAAACTACCTTTTCTCTGAAATTGAACTTTTTGTAAAAGACTGAAATTCAGGGAATAATGTATTTGTTTACATAGGAGAAGTAACATATGTCTTCTACAACTCAAAGATCAGCCCAAAAGTTTAAGCCACCGGCAAAATCCGATGAAGCGGAAGTGATACCCTGTCTGTATTAGTATGCAAGTCGAATGTGTCTCGTCATACTTCTCGGTTCTGTGATCGCAGTAAGCATGTGAAGATACAGGCCACAATAGAATCTGACGCCAAATGTGAAGCACGTGTTGTCATTTCATTTCTTCATACTGAGGGTCTCCGCCTGATTTCATGCAGCCCACACAACTGATCAGCACGAGAGGCAAGCGTGGCTCTGGTACAGGAAGTTTGAGGCAGGACGCACAGACGGTAATGATGCAGGCGGTAAGGGAAGGAAGGGAGTGTCAACCGTACATATTGTTGAGCGAGTGGATCAGGCCATTCGAGAAAACCAGCGCTGAAGGACAGTTTATAAGAAGCAAAGAGTTATGTTGCGGTCAAGCACTCTCTTTCCTCATGAAAATGCTTTTCCCCACTCTGCAGCTGCAACAAAGGCGCTCGTGCAGCGTTTCAGACGGGAAGGGCTTGCTCACTCACCATACAGATCGAACGTTACTCCTCCTATTTTGATCTCTTTATTCACATGAATCGCTGTCTATAAGGATAGCATTTTGGCACAGCCAACGATTTGCTGATCAGCGTAAAGATTTGGCAGAAAGCAGAGGTGGCTGCGTTCTATAATGATGGTGTTGGGAAGCGTCTAAGTTGGATTGGCGAATATTACGTAAATGCTGCAAATGGAACGTTTCTGATTTTCACTATGGTTTACATATCGCGACCGAGTAGGAGTCGAGCTCTAACAATTGCGTGCATACTTAATTATGTTTCTGCAAGGTTCACAGGAGAGCTTCTGTAAAGTTTGGAAGGTAGGAGACGAGGTACTGGCAGAAGTAAGGCTGTGAGGACGGTGCGTGAGTCGTGCTTGGGTAGCTCAGTTGGTAGAGCACTTGCCCGCGAAAGGCAAAGGTCCCGAGCCCGAGTCTCGGTCCGGCACACAGTTTTAATCTGCCAGGAAGTTTCATATCAGCGCACACTCCGCTGCAGAGTGAAAATATCATTCTGGAAACATCCCCCAGGCTGTGGCTAAGCCCTGTCTCCGCAATATCCTTTCTTTCAGGAGTGCTAGTTCTGCAAGGTTCGCAGGAGAGCTTCTGTAAAGTTTGGAAAGTAGGAGACGAGGTACTGGCAGAAGTAAAGGTGTGAGGACGGGACGTGAGTCGTGCTTGGGTAGCTCAGTTGGTAGAGCACTTGCCCGCGAAAGGCAAAGGTCCCGAGCTCGAGTCTCGGTACGGCACACGGTTTTAATCTGCCAGGAAGTTTCATATCAGCGCACACTCCGCTGCAGAGTGAAAATCTCATTCTGGTATGTTTATAGTCAGTTCAGCCATCTCTAGAGTTGAGAATTTCGACGATTTTTGCGTGCTATCGGCACTGATACCGGCAAGATGTCACTCCAGACAATGTTTTAATTTTAAGTTTCAAGTTGGATGACAAACGACAAAAGAGAAATTTGTTCGTGCGACATAATTAAAAAACTAACAATTTTCTGATTTCTCCCTTTACTTGCACTTGCACTATCCCTATGGGTTTTAACGAGCGACTTTGTGAATATCAAAATATGTGACTTAAATGACAGTACCTTTTGACTATAGTGACGGAAAAGTTTACGTTTCTTAAACCTCCAAGGGATTTTAGGTCGTAGTATGCGATATAAGTTGCAAGGTGATATGTCCTACCGTTCCTTAACAGACGAATAAAACACAGTAAGCCATGGAAGAAAAAAACTTTTTCTGTGTGATGTAACTACAAATGTACAATATTCAGATCTTTTTATTTAGTTCTACTGTGAAACCTTGCTTCTTGTCAAATTTCATACTTCTAAGCTAACGGGAAGTACGTTATAGGTTTTTATGAGTCAGTTTACGAATGTCAAAATATGCGACATATGTGGCCGTATCTTCTGACTGCATTGGCCTAGAAGCTTGCATTTATTAGAACACGGAGGGACTATACACCTCACTATGTAACATAAGTTACATAGGGGTTTTAATAGACGGGCGGACAGACCATCAGACAATAAATACCAAGATTTTTTCAATTGGTATAGTTACAATTTCACAATTTTCGGATTTATTCCTTTAGTTGTACTGTGAAACTCTTGTCAAATTTCATGTTTCTAGGTCAATGGGAAGTACCCAACTGTTTTCGAGTTCCAAAATATGTGACATAAACTGCCGTATTTTCGATTACATTGACTTAAAAGCTTCAATTTTTACAATCGCCAAGGTGATATGAATTTTACCTTGATACAGTTAACCGTTCCTGTGCAAAAGGGTTTTTAAGAGTCGGACAGACCGACAAACAGACTGGTAGACAGAGAACAAAGTGATTCTATATATGCCGGCCGGTGTGGCCGTGCGGTTCTAGGCGCTTCCGTCTGGAACCGCGTGACCGCTACGGTCGCAGGTTCGAATCCTGCCTCGGGCATGGATGTGTGTGATGTCCTTAGGTTAGTTAGGTTTAAGTAGTTCTAAGTTCTAGGGGACTGATAACCACAGATGTTAAGTCCCATAGTGCTCAGAGCCATTTGAACCATTTTTTTTTTTTTTTTTGATTCTATATGGATTGCGTTCTTACCAATTGAAGCACGAAACCCGAAAAATAGCCATCGGACATTCGCTCATAGTTACTGAGATATGATATCATTATTCATACTTTATGTAAATTTTCTAATTACTTTCACATTCGCTTTATTTATTCTACACAAGCTTTCTATTAACTACAATAGAAATCGAAACAACTGTCATCATTCACAACTTTCTTTATTTGCAATATGCATTTCAGAGGCTTAGACCTCCATCATGTAATTTAATACAACACGTATGTGGTTGTGTCTCCAGCGCTCACACGCGCCTTCTTCTGCTGTGTTACCTCACATACATCACATACACATTGTAAATACTGAAGTAAACAAAGATTCTTAAGAGCAAAGTTCTTCGTACATATACAACGGGGAACTTGTTTTGTAACAAAGATTGTAAGAAATATTGATACGTCAACATAGTAAATAACATGCGTCTAAAATATAGCTGAGTGATGAGTCCCAGAGTACCATATACAGGGTGTTACAAAAAGGTACGGCCAAACTTTCAGGAAACATTCCTCACACACAAATAAAGAAAAGATGTTATGTGGACATGTGTCCGGAGCTCATTTTAGTTTCGTCAGTATGTACTGTACATCCTCGATTCTGATGATCAAATTGTAAATTTTCACAATCAACATGTGTGGGGTGACGAGAATCCGCACGCAATTGTGCAATCACGTCATCAACACAGATTTTCTGTGAACGTTTGGGCAGGGATTGTTGGTGATGTCTTGATTGCGCCCCATGTTCTTCCACCTACGCTCAATGGAGCACGTTATCATGATTTCATACGGGATACTCTACCTGTGCTGCTAGAACATGTGCCTTTACAAGTACGACACAACATGTGGTTCATGCACGATGGAGCTCCTGCACATTTCAGTCGAAGTGTTCGTACGCTTCTCAACAACAGATTCGGTGACCGATGGATTGGTAGAGGCGGACCAATTCCATGGCCTCCACGCTCTCCTGACCTCAACCCGCTAGACTTTCATTTATGGAGGCATTTGAAATCTCTTTTCTACGCAACCCCGGTACCAAATGTAGAGACTCTTTGTGCTCGTATTGTGGACGGCTGTGATACAATACGCCATTCTCCAGGGCTGCATCAGCGCATCAGGGATTCCATGCGACGGAGTGCGGTTGCATGTATCCTCGCTAACGGAGGACATTTTGAACGTTTCCTGTAACAAAGTGAAGTCACGCTGGTACGTTCTGTTGCTGTGTGTTTCCATTCCATGATTAATGTGATTTGAAGAGAAGTAATAAAATGAGCTCTAACATGGAAAGTAAGCGTTTCCGGACACATGTGTGGACATATTTTCTTTCTTTGTGTGTGAGGAATGTTTCCTGGAAGTTTGGCCGTACCTTTTTGTAACACCCTGTATTGTTAACACGCCCTATCTACTGAAGTTGTTTGGATGAGATATGGTGGATCATGTAGTCTGCGCGCTTCTCTACCACAGGGATGGGAAAAACAGACCAGTTAAAACTGATGTCGGTATTTCAGTTCTGAATAACCGATATATCTTGGTATTCGTCTGTCCTCGGTTATAACAGATGCATTTTCTTTACTAATAATTGAGCAGGACAATCCATTACCTATAGCAGCAGTCCTAAAATTTCAGTTTTTATTTATTTATTTATTTATTTTTTTATTTTTTTTTATTTTTTTTTTATTTTTTTTTGCGAAGGAGCAATTTTTATTCGTAAAGTAAACATTGGTTTGAAACACATCATCGTTATAGAATGTGGAAATGCAATCAGTGCAACAATGCCGACATAAACGAGCAATAACACTTGAATAAGAATTGATATAGCATTGCTGAGACAATAAAGCCCTGTCACCACCAGCGTGGCTTACGGTTCGCGTGTACTTGCAGTGTGCAAGACCTGCCCCACACCTGGTCCATGCGATGGCTTCTCGGTGTTGTCGCAACAAGCTCCTGTACAGCAGTATGGTACCAATCCTAATCTGGAAATACTTGTGCGAATTGTCGTAGGAATGAAGTACAATGCTTTATTTGATTTAAAAGATGTAAGATTTGCCTGCCACTGCTATGAGATAGTAAAAGAGAACTGTAACGGTTAATAACAGTAACAGAATTAAAAACTTAACAAGAATTTATTCATAATATATAGTAAAAATAGAAAGAAGCTGACAAGTTGCCTGTTTTGACATAATATGTCCTAATCTGTTTGTAGCCCTCGAAAACTGCCAATTAACATGAAAACTAGAGTTCTTCAGCATCAATTTCACCCTGTAGCACTCACTATTCGTAACGCCCAAAGAGTGCTACAATTCCTGATGAAAAATAATTTTTTAACGGAGTTTCAAAAAATTACAGTGAGTAGGAGAATACTGGAGTTTTTTGTAGTACTCATCCACTTATTTTTCGAAGAAAAACAGCTAACGATTGACGGACTACGTTTTCTTCGATTTGCCAATTTGATTCAATAATTTGATTCTAGGTCCATTCAAACTGAATTAGTCAAAATTTTTCAGTCCTTGTACGATTCCTTTGTTTATTACAGGAAATAACACAAATAAGAAATCTAAAATGGGTTGTTTCAGAAACAGGTATTTTGAACGGTTTCAAAAGTCAGGTTAAAACCGATGAAACCGAAAAGCGGTTGTTCGAGCGATAACCGCCATTCCTACTACCAGCTTTCCAGATGCTGGAACCACTACGTCTCGTTAAGGTAGTTACTCTATTTGGCCTTAAGAATGTGGGAGCAGCCAAATCCAGTCCTCCCGCGAACAAAGAAGTCCGTAGCAGTATCGGTAATTCAGCTCAGGACCTGGATTCGGCAGTCAGATCCGATAAACTTTCATAGGTGGTGGTTCACTAATGAAACATGTATTATGTGTAATTATGTTATTCTCCAAATAGCTGGAAGTTGGATGACAGGATAAATTAATTATGAAAAGATCAGTTGTATTTTATATTCCGGGGACGTTGTACAACACTTTGATCATTACTGTTTCACTTTTCGCCAGCCCCTTCCCCTGTGAGTATGCAAATCACTGTAGGACAGCGCCTCAGCTGCCGATTTCCATGCCACATCCTGCTCTCCGGTGAGCTCTTTTTGTCTCCAGACACAAAGGAGGCCACTTAGCCGGGGTGTTCGCCTTGTTTTTGTTTCCTGGCTGTTTCAACAGAGCCTCATTTTTGCCCCTTTCCACGCTGGTAGTCTGCATTTGGCGGACTACGGCACGGCGTTCTTTTTCAAACGCGTGCGGCGGCAGCCGACGCCGCAAAAAGCCTGGCCAGTGAACGTGCACGGCTGCGGAGAGCCCCGAACCCTCCCGTCACCCACCCCCCCCCCCCCCCTCTCCTTCCATCCTTTCCGCCCTCGCCGCACCTCTCTGGGGCGGCGGCAGTCCTTTGCGAATGACTGATGGTCAGTCATTGCGGCGTTCGGCACACGCCCCATTGTGCGCTTCTCGGCCAATATAGCTCGCTCTCTCTATATCCGCGCACGGACACATTCACAGGCCTGGAGTGAATCGCTGAAAGAGAGAGTGTGTGTGTGTGTGTGTTGGACTGTGTGTAAGTGCTAGGGTGGGGGGGGAGGGGGGTGGCGCTCGGCGTCACGTGGCAGCGGGCAGTCTTTTGTCCTCCCTTTGAGAAGGCAGCGTGGGACGAGTCATCGGCCGCTCTCCACACGCCGCACGCCGCTGTTACTGTCTAGCGGCCTGACCACAAATGAAAGGCCAGACGTCGCGGTCGCCACCAGTTCACAGTTGGCACGCCGGTCTCCTCAGCGGGGAGTCCGTAATTGCAAGTGGCCAGCCGCTACGCATGTTTGTCAAGTTGTTAACACGTGCGCCACTGTGATCGATATACGAATACTGTTCGAACTCTACCGCGTGCAGTAACTCAAACCCATAAAACGTGAATGTCACGTCAATTATTGAATAGGTTTTTGGGGTAAATCGTATCATGAAAAGGAAGTTTTCACTGTACAAAAGCAAGCAATAAGAAGAATACTTGGTTATGTGGGAAAGTGGGTGCTCTCAGCGACTGTGATCTCATTTATAAATGATATAGCGTCAGTCACAGCTCTTTGTATACTACTGTATAATGAAGGCAGGCTGTATGGAGAGCACATCGACTGGCTGTATGGCGCCCCGTGTATGAGCAACGCAATATATATTACTCAAAAGAAAGCAGTTAGCTTCTCTAAGGAAAAAAAAAAAAAACTCAAATTTTCATGGGAATTACATAAAATTTAAGTAAAATTATTTACACTGCTGGCCGACTTATTTACTCATTTGCCAGTAAACATAGGAAACATAAAAAAAACTGACGCCCGAATAACACGGAACTTATACGCTTTGAGATTAGAGAATAGTGGTAGGCAATATAATTTATAAGCCATATAGGTTATGCTACGTGTTGTAACTTTTCATAGTATCGCCTGACCATGTACTTCTTGTACTTTTTAGCACTGATAATGGCTAGGCACTAGCCGAAATCTGGATCTGCCAAGTAAAAGCTGCAAAAGAGGACCACTGATTGCTGTGTTCTATCATTCATAAATACAATACTTCGTATTCATGTCTGGTCGCCATATAAGCACCTGTTCAAGAGGTTAGGCATTTTAACGACACCATCGCAATGTATGTACTTTCTAGAGAAATATACCGTAAAAAATCCATCCCAATCGGAAAAGAAATGTCCACAGCCATTACTAAAGCAGTCAGTGGCACAGAAAGGAGTTCAACATGAAACAACAAAAATTTTCGATCATTTGTTCAACACCATAAACTGTCTGAGAGGCAGTAAAGCAAGTTGTAAATCCAGCTTGAAATACTAACTCCGGAACAGTTCCTTAGAACCTTTCAAAAATCTATGGAATGATTAACTAATTGATGTACGTATGTACTCGTATGCGTGAAACCTACAGCTGAAGTAGAAATAACGTTATTCGTGCCCCAAGGAAGGCTATAGTGGACATTGTTGATCGTGGTGTTTACTGATGAATTGTTAGACAATAGCAATAATATTATTATATATATTTTTAAATGATGCAGTTCTGTTATTGTGCCTTTCAGTCTGAAGACTGTCTTGATGGCGCTCTCCAAGCTATTCCATCGTCGTCAGTAACATAGAATAAAATTACTGTCTGAAAAAAGCTTAGGAATTATATGGTCAGCTCTTCTAAAGATTTGAAATTGGTACAACTACAGGGAATATGCTTCATACAAACAATAGTTGTTACTTACCGGCACTCTCTGAAATACACAAATGTAGGTGATACTTAAACACTCCCTCACAAAAGAAAACTTAAGTATCCACAAGTTGGAGCTGGAAGCAAAATGGTTGTGATACTAGTACCACCGCTGTACCTCTCTGAAACTCTGAAAAAGTGTGTCCTGTGCCTAGGATTCCACGATATCTGCCTATTTGGGTCATCTGCGGTAGTGCAAAAACCACGATTCATCGCTTAACACAACACGACACGATTCATTGGAAGTCCACACTTCCCGACCAAAGCATAATTCCAACCATAGACGTCTCTATTGTGGTGTTTTACGGCAGCCTACACATGAGACAGTAATTTCCTAGTCCGGCTGCTGTTAGTCTCCTACCAATGATGCATAATGACACAGAGTGTTGTCGGGAATCAATTAACTGTTCTGGGATGGCATATGCAGATATGATGATGTACCTGGTACACTATACGGTGATCTTCTCTTTGTAGTCAGATGTGGTCAACCAGAACCTTGAAGACGAGTACGCCTGCGCTTACATTCCACTGACCAATAGCAAGCCACTGTGACGTCATAGTGCCCCATAAATCTCGATACTATGCTATCCTAACAGCAGAGAAAACAGGGACCCACAATGAGGCTCTTTTCCTGCTGAGTCAGGAGCTGTTAATGGTGTCTCACTGGAGTGTGGCAACTACCAGCAGAGAGGGGGTGAACGGAGGAGGAGGACGTGATCAGTTGCATGCTGACTGGTGGAGACTATATATATATATAGTCACAAGTCCGTCATGGATGAAGAATCTCGTATCAGGTATCAGTTCTGCGATGATTAATCTTCATTAGGATATTATTTGGTACTAACTACACCTTCTGTATTAGCACAGCCTAATTAGGCCTAATGTGTTAATTTATTTTCAGGCTGATAAATCACTAATAAATATCAAGTAGGTGTCCATCAATTTGGCTGACGAGACCAGGCAGTACTAAAACAATTACAGTATGGTATGTTGTAATATAGAGTTGCCGCAACATCAGTATAATGATGTACAAAATACCTTTTTCTATCGTCATTTCGAGGAATGGAAGTTTGGAGGGGGTAAACGTTTGTAGAAATGAAACTACTTCGGACGTCTTTCACTGGACTTCCTAGTCACTCAGATTAGTAGAAAAATTAACAGTCAAAGGTCACGATAATTTCATTTGCAGCATCAAAAAAGCAGACGTCTCAGTTCTGTGCAAACATATGTCAGTACTGTGTACCTGAGAACAGCTGAAAGAATAACAAAATGTGAAACATTCGTTACTAAGGGCTTAGACTCCGTTATTACTTTAAATAAATGACGAAACCCATAGTCAGGGGAGGGAGGGATTCATTTTCTTATAACTGCTTTTGGTACACACCAATGAACACAGTGGTTTCCTTAAAAGCCATCATTCTCATCTTCGATAGTTTCAGTTATTTATTTATGAAGTTCACGACTGCCGTTTCAGCTTTTTGCCATTTTCAATTACTAACTGGGAGAGGTTCGTGCTTTACCACACGTCAAAATTAAAAAAAAAATGCTCTTTGTAGTGTTCCACTTCAAAAGAACCGATGGCCGAAAATGCAATCCTGAACCTCAAAAAATCAGTAATTCTTACTGCTGATGGCGGCAATGGCTGTTTCTAAAAGAAATCATATGACCCCCAACCAATATAAAGTAATCATTCCCAGACGCCATTTCAGTTCAGCAATCGTACTAAACCTTAGCTAAATACCTAGAAAATACTAAATGTCTTTACTATAAACATTTGTACATATGTACTACATATATTCTAAATGTTATATTAGGACAGAAAGTAAGGAGCACCTTAAATCTACATTTGTGGAATATGATGAGGAATTGGCTTAACAGGAATTTTAATTTTCGTCGCTTTCAAACCTGTACAATTTTTAAATACTGTTCGGCTTCACTTGATCCTTTGTGTTCTGCCGTTAGTACAATGACTATGTGTATTTCATGAATATTCTACAAGCATCCATGAGTGCTTTTCTGTCTTTTGTTTGAAACCACTCCCGTTGAGGACTTCTCAATGTTTCGGTGATAATGATAGTAGAGAATCGATCTCTAAATTCTGATCCTTATATAGATCATGAACAAAATTGAGGTTACTCGAATGTGCCAACAAATCACAGTGTTACGCCAAAAGTAAAATATCCAATAAATAATGTAGTACGTAACGTTTGAATAACCATATAATCACAGAGAAGGCAGTTGCCCGACCGAGATTGATTGGAAGAATCCCCAGGAAGGACACTCCACCCACAAGAAGAAGATCGCTGAACAGTTATTTAATATTGCTCATCAGTTTGAGAGGCATTTCAGCTACCATTAATAGAGAAAATAGAGAATATCCAAACAAAAACAGCACACTTCTTTACAGGTTCATTTCGTAAGGGGGAAAACGTCACAGAAATGCTGAGCCAAGTCTAGTGAGACACACTGCTAGAGAACCAAATAAAACGTTCTCGGCTTTCAAGCGGCGTCAGTTCGAATAAAATCCTCGAGCTTTCGATGACCATCTCCACCATCGTCGTCAGGAGTTCACAGACTGATGGGGCTGCTACGGTTTCTCCCTTATAGAGGCATGATGACATCATCAGCAGCCAATCAGATAGACCCAACTTGGCGAGCGCGCGTAAGTCCACCCGGGCAGCTAGCGGATCTATTGCCCGCGTCAGCACAGGTGACATCAGGTGGCGCCTGAGGCAAGCGTCACGTTTGAAACTGCCGCTCCCGCGTCGTGCATCTGTCTTTGCTTTCTTTCGATGTTCAACGCCTGCCGAGGACACATTGCTAGAGAACCGTTCGGCATTGCGGTGTGGTTTACTATTAAAGTTTCCACACAAGCCAAACGGTGGTTAGTGGATTAAAGGTGTAGACGTATATTTAAGTGATAATATGGAGTGAGGTCATTTTGACATTTCTAAATAAATCGTATATATTGCAGTCTGGATCACATTATTGTTTATTTCAAAACTGGGTCGTATTATAGTTTATTTCAACAGGTACCTCGCCTCGAATTTACAGCTATTACAGGATACAGTATTAAAAAGCAGCAAGGCAGTGTACACGTAGTTTTACATCGACGCGCCCTCTTCGCTGTTTATTATTAAGATATTATGGTGGCTGAAGAGCTGTAATCGGTTACGTGTTCAGACAAATTAAAATGTGACCAACACTACGAAATCACGTTTACTTTCCAGTCATTTACCGACTTAATAAGAAGCTGAGTTTTGAAACATCAAACATCAGTTATTTGTTTTGACTTACTATGCTACACCTTGATGCTTCAGGTATCTTTATGGGTGTTTCAAAACGGTTATGCAACAGAAATATGCACTTGTACAAACCGAATTACGTCCTCTTTATTGTACGGTATTTACTATAAATTAATACTGTTAATACATGTTTTTTGGTTCTCACTCTATTAGTTTATGAGCGTGGTTCCTTTAGAAAAAAACACTCTTTTCCTGTAAATATTCTCTATTTATCGCAATCTCCATGAACTTCACCAGCGTTTAACATGTAAGTTATCCTCTACAATCAGCATATAGGTGTTCTTTGTTTATTTTCGATTGCTGGAGCCTTAATACGAAAAGCACAGAGCCTTGACTGTTGAGTGCTAGAAGCTATCTCATTACGTCCTCTTCATTGTACGATATCTGCTACACATTAACACTATTAATACGTGTCTGCTGCTTGAAACGCTCGCTAAACCCGCTGTGCAGAAAAGGTAAAAGGATTGTGGAAAGGGCCAAGGTTTGAGGTCAGTTTCTGCTTCTAATTGTCATTTATTGTATTTAGCAACTCTTTCACGGCTGGAGGCCTCCAACAAGAAACCTTAACAAGATAAAAATTCAATTAAGATAGCAATAAAATAATTCAAAAACAAAATCTTAAAAAAATCAAAATTCAGTTAAGATAGCAAAAAATAATTTAAATCCCAAAAGGCAACATATGCAAGGTGCAACACAAATGTCTGAGGGTCACAATTAAATTACAAAACTTCAGAATATATTACCATAGACCAGGGCTTCCCAAACTTTTCAGCTGGTGGACCACTTCTTCAGTCGAAAATCCATGGCGGCTCCCTCGTCAGTCAAGAGCACAGTAACTTTAAATTTCAGAGATAAACCCATGGGAACTGAGAGCTTCTTAATGCAAGTTCCATGTTCCCAATGACCCCCCCCCCCCCCCCGAAGTATTAGTAGTCTTTGGTTCAGAGATGAATGAAAACAACTTGAAGGTAAAAAATCAGTTTATGAAATAGGTATAGCACTGACAAAGCAAGTTTAACATTTGTTAATGATGCCTGGGGCCGCATACGTGCCAGTGAGCGCTGTAATTGGTCGACAAAGCTCGCTCCGCGCATGCGTGAAAGGTTTCAGCGTATCTAAATACGTGAGCCGGCGCGCAAACGACCCCCGTATTGTTGCGACAGAGTCGATCATAGAAGACGCATTCTCTGGTAGTAAACTGTGTATGCATTCTCACTTAGAAAAAGCAAAGGCTGCTTGGGAATACGACCTGAAGTAAAAGTACACATGTTTTTCACACACAAAAAAATAGTGATGAATTTGATTTTCTCATTTTTATTCGATAATTTTACTCATTATTTTACACGATTTGGTGAAGGGTGGCCGCGGACCCCCTACAAAGAGCCGGCGGACCCCTAAGGAGCTCGCGGACCACACGTTGGGAAGCCCTGCCATAGACCTTTAACGGCAGAAGACCAGCATGTTTAACAACAAGGAATCTTAAAAATCAACAAGATAAAACCTAACTAAGATAGCAATAAAATAATTTAAAGAAACAGCATATGCAAGGTGCAATAACAATGGCTGGGGCCACAATCAAACTTCAAAATTTCAAAATATATTACGATAATCTTTAAAGCTAGAAGGCCGCAGTGTTTAAGCTTGAAAGGTAAATTTATTAATGAATTTAGCAAAATTTTAAGAAACAAACAATAACGGTAAGCCTATGTAAGTAGGCTGTTTAGGTTTTTATATTGGCAACGCCACGTAGCGCTCTGTATGAAAATCACTGGCTGTGCTGTGTGCAGTCTGGGGCATTGTTGGAATTTCGTATTGTAGTGTTGGGTAGTTGGCTGTTAACAGCGCGTAGCGTTGCGTAGTTGGAGGTGAGCCAGCAGTGGTGGATGTGGGGAGAGAAATGGTGGAGTTTCGAGAGCGGATGATCTGGACGTGTGTCCATCAGAGACAGTAAATTTGTAAGACTGGATGTCATGAACTGCTATACATATTATGACTTTTGAACACTATTAAGATAAATACATTGTTTGTTCTCTATCAAAATCTTTCATTTGCTAACTATGCCTATCAGTAGTTAGTGACTTCAGTAGTTAGAACCTTTTATTTAGCTGGCAGTATTGGCGCTCGCTGTATTGCAGTAGTTCGAGTAACGAAGATTTTTGTGAGGTAAGTGATTCATGAAAGGTATAGGTTATTGTTAGTCAGGGCCATTCTTTTGTAGGGATTGTTAAAAGTCAGGTTGCGTTGCGCTAAAAATATTGTGTGTCAGTTTAGTGATGATCAGAATAAGTAAAGAGAGAAATGTCTGAGTACGTTCAGTTTTGCTCAGCTGTTTGAAAACAAATTAGGTAAGGGGTTTACCAGCACAGTAATTCATAAATTTTTCTAAGGAGACTTTTCACCTAAAATTGAAAATAGCTACAAAAGGTAATTAAACACCGGTGGCACTCAGGAGGCCTCCAGGGAGGTCGGTCTGCTCTCGTTCACTTAGGTTATACGGGTGGTGAGCCCAACTATATTTGATCCGTCGGAACCCAACCAGGCTGCAGCCACGGACTGACTGACACAACAACTAGCTTCCTGTCAATCAGTACATGAGAACCCCAACCGACAATGTTACAAACGTGATAACCCACAATGACGTACGTATTAGCTGCCAAATTACACACCATTTTTGACAGCAACAACAGGTGAGGAAAATGCGCTGCCTGAAATTCCGTTAGTGGCCAGGGCAGGTAACCGGAACACTAACGACCGCAAGACAGAAAATTCCACTGGTGCGCTCAAATCTTAGTCGACGAAAATAGTTAACTGCACCGCATGGCGGCTAAATCTCAGCAGTAGAAGCACTCGGTGTTGCTCACCGGAGAACCTCCCGAACAGCAAACCACCGAAGCGAACCACCACAACATGAATAGGGTTGTTGAAACCACTACCCAACTTTGACGTCCTGAGTCGGCGAACCAAGAAGCTCGTAGCGATCGGACAGCTCCACATAAACTCCGACACCGCGCAGGGACTGCCAGCGGCCCCAGCCGACTGCAACTCGCGGAGAACTTCCCCCCATCGCAACAACCGACCGACTCACTCGAGACTCCCTTGCCGTAAACTATATGCACCAAACCAAAGATGATACACGGCGCTAATATCGATACACATCACTGCTGCCACACGTAGTAGGAAGAAGAACGACGACGTAACGACGACAAGGGCGGGAAATCGAACACAGATAGACAGCACAGTTGGGAGACAGCACGGCCCACTGCTTCTCACTCTATTAGTTTACGAGCGTGGTTCCTTTAGGAAAGACCACTCTTTTCTTCTAAATATTCTCTATTTATGGCAGTCTCCA
The DNA here is from genome assembly GCF_023864275.1 of Schistocerca cancellata. NCBI lineage: Eukaryota > Metazoa > Arthropoda > Insecta > Orthoptera > Acrididae > Schistocerca > Schistocerca cancellata. The sequence goes on along the minus strand of NC_064630.1, from coordinate 445,371,128 downwards.
TGATTTTCACCAGCGTTTAACATGTAAATTGTCCTCTACGATCCGTTTATGAGCATCTAGGTGTTCTTTATTTTCGATTGCTGGAGCCTTGATACGAAAAACACAGAGACTTGACTGATGCCTGCTAGAAACTACCCCATTAACAAATTGCCGGCTGAGCAACCACATTGTCAAACTGCTGTTCAGTACCTTTCTTGAAACTGAAGCAAGGTGTTTGATACCTTATGTTACCACGAGGGACGTGGATCACCAGGAATATTTCGCTGCCAATTTACTTGAATAAAGTTGTGGATTAGCATGCACCGCTAAATCTGGATTTCTTTTTTTTTTTTTTTTTTTTTTAGTTTCGTATATATTACTTGACAGATGAGTGGGAAGGGAAGCGTATATCTAACAGACTTATAGTCATCTGACGATGAGAAAAGAAGCAATAGTATAAAACCTCATCGTCACATGAAATCTACGTGATAAGGAAACGGAGAATGTTTTACTAAAGCGATGGAAATGGAAAGGCTGTGTGGCTAGGGCCTCCCGTCGGGTAGACTATTCGCCTGGTGCAAGTCTTTCGAGTTGACGCCACTTTGGCAACTTGTGTGTCGATGGGGATGAAATAATGATGACAAAGACAACACAACAACCAGTCTCTGAACGGAGAAAATCTCCGACGCAGCCGGGAATCGAATCCGGGCCGTTAGGCATGACATTCCTTCGCGCTGATCACGCAGCTGCCAGGGGCGGACACTAAAGCGATATACACTCCTGGAAATGGAAAAAGAACACATTGACACCGGTGTGTCAGACCCACCATACTTGCTCCGGACACTGCGAGAGGGCTGTACAAGCAATGATCACACGCACGGCACAGCGGACACACCAGGAACCGCGGTGTTGGCCGTCGGATGGCGCTAGCTGCGCAGCATTTGTGCACCGCCGCCGTCAGTGTCAGCCAGTTTGCCGTGGCATACGGAGCTCCATCGCAGTCTTTAACACTGGTAGCATGCCGCGACAGCGCGGACGAGAACCGTATGTGCAGTTGACGGACTTTGAGCGAGGGCGTATAGTGGGCATGCCGGAGGCCGGGTGGCCGTACCGCCGAATTGCTCAACACGTGGGGCGTGAGGTCTCCACAGTACATCAATGTTGTCGCCAGTGGTCGGCGGAAGGTGCACGTGCCCGTCGACCTGGGACCGGACCGCAGCGACGCACGGATGCACACCAAGACCGTAGGATCCTACGCAGTGCCGTAGGGGACCGCACCGCCACTTCCCAGCAAATTAGGGACACTGTTGCTCCTGGGGTATCGGCGAGGACCATTCGCAACCGTCTCCATGAAGCTGGGCTACGGTCCCGCACACCGTTAGGCCGTCTTCCGCTCACGCCCCAACATCGTGCAGCCCGCCTCCAGTGGTGTCGCGACAGGCGTGAATGGAGGGACGAATGGAGACGTGTCGTCTTCAGCGATGAGAGTCGCTTCTGCCTTGGTGCCAATGATGGTCGTATGCGTGTTTGGCGCCGTGCAGGTGAGCGCCACAATCAGGACTGCATACGACCGAGGCACACAGGGCCAACACCCGGCATCATGGTGTGGGGAGCGATCTCCTACACTGGCCGTACACCACTGGTGATCGTCGAGGGGACACTGAATAGTGCACGGTACATCCAAACCGTCATCGAACCCATCGTTCTACCATTCCTAGACCGGCAAGGGAACTTGCTGTTCCAACAGGACAATGCACGTCCGCATGTATCCCGTGCCACCCAACGTGCTCTAGAAGGTGTAAGTCAACTACCCTGGCCAGCAAGATCTCCGGTTCTGTCCCCCATTGAGCATGTTTGGGACTGGATGAAGCGTCGTCTCACGCGGTCTGCACGTCCAGCACGAACGCTGGTCCAACTGAGGCGCCACGTGGAAATGGCATGGCAAGCCGTTCCACAGGACTACATCCAGCATCTCTACGATCGTCTCCATGGGAGAATAGCAGCCTGCATTGCTGCGAAAGGTGGATATACACTGTACTAGTGCCGACATTGTGCATGCTCTGTTGCCTGTGTCTATGTGCCCGTGGTTCTGTCAGTGTGATCATGTGATGTATCTGACCCCAGGAATGTGTCAATAAAGTTTCCCCTTCCTGGGACAATGAATTCACGGTGTTCTTATTTCAATTTCCAGGAATATATATATATATATATATATATATATATATATATATATATATATATATATATATATATATGTAATACTCTGAGATCAGGCAGAGATGATCTGGTACTGCAGACCATCCGTCTCGACATCCTCTGATATATGATGTCATTTGGATACGGTGTAGTGGATGGGGGAGGGTGTGGGGGTGGTCATCAGCGCACCACTCTTGCACACTTATTCGGCTTTCCATACCTTGTAGCCACTGCTTCCCACTCAAGCAGTTCCTGAGTTGGCTTTATGAGGCCATGTACAGTCCGTTCCAGTTCTCCGACGAAATGAACTATATACCGATCGCGGTCATCATATGCGCCGATCACTTAACTACAGAGGCGGATATTAAAGGTAAGAAACTCGTATACCTGCCTAATATTGTGTATGGCCTCCGTGAGCACGCACAGGTGCCGGAACACGATGTAGCATGGACTCGGCTAACGTCTGAAGTAGTGCTAGATGGAACTGACAACATGATTTCCGCAGGGCTGTCCATTATCCATATGAGTATGTGAGGGGTGGGGGGGAAGTCTCTTCCGAATAGCACGTTGCAAGGCATCCCAGATATGCTCAATGATGTTTATTTATTGAGATTTTGTCCTGCTGGAAGTGCCCGTGTCCGTAGAAATTCACATTGGACATGAATGGGTACAGGAGATCAGACAGGATGCTTATGTGTCGCCTGCCACAGTAGTATTTACACGTATCACGGGTGCCATATCACTCCAACTGCACTAGTTTCTCACTATTACAGAGCCTCGGCCAGCCTGAACGGTCCCCTCCTGACAAGCAGGTACATGATTTCGTGAGGTTTCCCCAATACTCGTAACGTCCATCCGCTCGATACAATTTGAAACGAGACTCGTCCGTCCAGGCAACATGTTTCCAGTCATCGACAGTCCAATGTCGGTGTTGACGGGCCCAGGCGAGGCATAAATCTTTGTGTCGTGTAGTCATCAAAGGTACACGGGTCCTTCAGCTCCGAAAGCCCATATTGAGGATGTTTCGTTGAATGGTTCGCACACTGACACTTGTTGATGGCCAAGCACTGAAATCTGCAGCAGTTTGCGGGAGGGTTGCACTTCTGTACGTTGAACGATTCTCTTCAGTCGTCGTTATTCCCGTTCTTGCAGGATCTTTTTCCGGCCGTAGTGATGGTGAATATTTGATATTTTAACCGATTCCTGATATTCACGGTACACTCGTGAAATGGTCGCACGGGAAAATCCCCTCTCATCGGTACCTCAGAAGTGCTGTGACCCATCGCTCGGGCGACGACTGTAACACCACGTTCAGACTCACTTAAATCTTGATAACCTGCCATTGTAGCAGCAGTAACCGATCTACCAACTGCGCCAGACACTTGCTGTCTTATATAGAAGCTGCCTACCGGGGCTCTGTATTCTGCCTGTTTACATTGTATTTGAACACGCATGCCTACACCAGTTTCTTTGACGCTTCAGTGTATAATCAGCCTATTCACATATAAGTGTTGTCATTGCATTTCATACAATACCTGCTAATTTCAATGCCTGATAATTAAGTGAAGCACGCAGAAAGGGAGGCGGAAACGAAATGAAATTTCAGAGGCTAAGCGGTTACGTGATGTTTGTGCAGTACAAAAGCGCCGACTGTACACCGACCATCGCAGCACCGTGAAACGGCATCAAGTAGGCGATCACGCGCCAATGGAAAGAGCGGATATCGCAATACATCCAGGAGGACAGGGTTCAGCACCCTCTGTCAAAGCTAACTTAACCAGCCGTCTATCACTGTCGGTGAACACGTTACTTAGCCTGCGTTATGTAAACAGTAACAGATTGTCAAGTACTTGCACGTTGGAGGCACATCAATTTAACCAATGGTTCTATTTTATGTGGAAATAAAGTGTTATATTAATAGTAAAGTTTAATGTACATATCATACTGGATTCCTTCGACGGGCCATCGTAATTTCTCTCCTTCCCTATTTGTGTCCTTCCTGACTCCGACAGTATCAGACACAACAATGTAATTTCAATTATTAGAAAATCGAGTTAAATTTACAGAGAACTTGGTAGTCTGAGCCCACTTATCAATAGAACATCGCACCCCACGTAGCCTGCTTGCAAGAACTGGAAACTATGTCACAAAGCTACTGTAACAGAAAGTGGCATTGGGATTGAGTTGACATCCAACATGACCCCGCACATATTCTACCGGGAACAGATCTGGGGATTTTGCTGGCTGTGGTAGCTCCTCAACATCTCGCCGACAATTCACAGAGACAGGTGCGCTGCATTTACAAACACTACTTTTTTTGTTTGACTCGTCAGTCTTCTGACTGGCTTGGTGCGGACCGCCACAAATTCCTCTCCTAGGCCAACCTCTTCACCTCAGATTACCACTTGCATCCCACATCCTCAATTATTTGCTGGATGTCTTCCTGTCTCTGTCTTCCTCTACAGATTTTGCCCTCTACAGCTCCTTCTAGTACCATGGGAGTCATTCCCCCATGTCTTAACAGAATTCCTATCATCGTGTCCCTTCTCCTCGTCGGTTTTTTCCATACATTTCTTTCCTCTCCTATTCTGTGCAGAACCTTCTAATCCCTTACTTTATCAGTCCATCTAATTTTCAATATTCACCAGTAGCAACACATTTCAGGTGCTTTGACTCTCTTCTGTTGCGATTTTTCTCACAGTCTGTATTTGACTATATTACAATTCTGTGGTCCAAACGCCTCAGAAATTTCTTCCTTAAATATAGGCCTATGTTTGATACTAGCATTCTCTTGGCGATTAATGTCCTTTCTGTCAGTACTAGTCTGCTTTTGATGTCCTTATTCCGCCCGTAATTTTTAATGCCTAGGTAGTAGAATTCCGTAACTTCATCTACTTCGTAACCATCAATCCAGATGTCTTCTCGCTGTTCTCATTTCTGCTACTTCACATTAGTCAACCCTATCCTGTTGAATAAATGCATCACAATAATGTCTTAGGAAAGATAAAAGAATTGTCGTAAGAGTTCATTCAGTCACTGTCACCCATGAGCTAAAGTTATACCGAGCGGCGTCCCACACAACGACGCCAAGAATACTAGCGCTGTGTCTCTCAAAACTCAAAACAGTGGAAGACGGAGCCCCCCTCCCCCCCAAATCCCCGCGATAGTCGCTGGTAATGGTCATCCCAGGTAGTGCTTAACTGCGATCCATTAATGAACACAAGGAGACGCCATTCATAAGGAGTCCATGCTTTCCGTCACGGAACCATCCAAGATTTAGTTACAGTGCTACAGTGTTAATGGCGGTCCTAGGCTTCGGACGGTGATTCCCCAGTCCGACTGCTGCTGGTCTGCGACCAAGGCTACGGATAGTACGTATTGATGTTTGACATCCATTACTTGGTCTCTAACAGCGGGCGCCCATAAGAAGGGGTAACGATGTGCTCGGTGCACATTCTACAAGGATTATGGGAAAGAACTTGCTCAACGAAGTGTACCTAGCGACTGGAAGAAAGCGCAAGTCAATCCAGCTTTTGAGAAGGGTCCTAGGACATATGCACACAATTATAGAACTATATCGTTGACGTCAATTTGTTGCAGAATTAAGGAACATGTTTTACGCTGAAGTATTATAACGTTTTTGGAGAACGAAAATCTCCTCTATAAAAATCAGCTTGGATCACTAAAATAGAGATCCTGTGAAAGCTAGCTCGGTTCCTCCGTGAGACCCACAGCGCCATCTCCAACGCCGCCAGGTCAATGGCATGTCCGCTCACTTCAGGAATGCATTTGACACCGTCCGCACTGCACTTTAGCAAAAAAAACACGAGCTTATCGAGTATCGGAACAGATTTGCGACTGGATTCAAGACGTCCTTGCAGACACGATTCAATACCTCGCTCTTAACGGAATACAATCGACAGATGTAAAGGCAATTTCTGGAGTACCTCCAAAGAAGTGTTCATCGGACTGTTACTGTTTATTATGTATATACACTCCTGGAAATGGAAAAAAGAACACATTGACACCGGTGTGTCAGACCCACCATACTTGCTCCGGACACTGCGAGAGGGCTGTACAAGCAATGAACACACGCACGGCACAGCGGACACACCAGGAACCGCGGTGTTGGCCGTCGAATGGCGCTAGCTGCGCAGCATTTGTGCACCGCCGCCGTCAGTGTCAGCCAGTTTGCCGTGGCATACGGAGCTCCATCGCAGTCTTTAACACTGGTAGCATGCCGCGACAGCGTGGACGTGAACCGTATGTGCAGTTGACGGACTTTGAGCGAGGGCGTATAGTGGGCATGCGGGAGGCCGGGTGGACGTACCGCCGAATTGCTCAACACGTGGGGCGTGAGGTCTCCACAGTACATCGATGTTGTCGCCAGTGGTCGGCGGAAGGTGCACGTGCCCGTCGACCTGGGACCGGACCGCAGCGACGCACGGATGCACGCCAAGACCGTAGGATCCTACGCAGTCGTCTTCAGCGATGAGAGTCGCTTCTGCCTTTGTGCCAATGATAGTCGTATGCGTGTTTGGCGCCGTGCAGGTGAGCGCCACAATCAGGACTGCATACGACCGAGGCACACAGGGCCAACACCCGGCATCATGGTGTGGGGAGCGATCTCCTACACTGGCCGTACACCACTGGTGATCGTCGAGGGGACACTGAATAGTGCACCGTACATCCAAACCGTCATCGAACCCATCGTTCTACCATTCCTAGACCGGCAAGGGAACTTGCTGTTCCAACAGGACAATGTACGTCCGCATGTATCCCGTGCCACCCAACGTGCTCTAGAAGGTGTAAGTCAACTACCCTGGCCAGCAAGATCTCCGGATCTGTCCCCCATTGAGCATGTTTGGGACTGGATGAAGCGTCGTCTCACGCGGTCTGCACGTCCAGCACGAACGCTGGTCCAACTGAGGCGCCAGGTGGAAATGGCATGGCAAGCCGTTCCACAGGACTACATCCAGCATCTCTACGATCGTCTCCATGGGAGAATAGCAGCCTGCATTGCTGCGAAAGGTGGATATACACTGTACTAGTGCCGACATTGTGCATGCTCTGTTGCCTGTGTCTATGTGCCTGTGGTTCTGTCAGTGTGATCATGTGATGTATCTGACCCCAGGAATGTGTCAATAAAGTTTCCCCTTCCTGGGACAATGAATTCACGGTGGTCTTATTTCAATTTCCAGGAGTGTAAATGATCTAGTAGAAAACTTTAGGAGCTCTTTAAGGCTGTATGCAGATGATGCAGTTGTCTACACTGAGTAGCAACGTCAGCAGAATGACCTCCAGAGAACTGATGAATGTTGCAAATTCTGGTAGCTGACTCTGAACGTTAATGAATGTAAGATATTGCGCATACCTAGGAAAAGAAATGCACTACTATACAGAAACGCTATTGATACAAGCCACTGGAAACCATATCTACCGTAAAATGTGTAGGATTAACTATCCAGAGAGACCTTAAGTGGAATGGCCACATAAAACAAATATTGGGAAAAACAGGTGACAGACTCAGATTCATAGGAAGATACTTAAGGAAATGTAACTTATCCACGGTGGAAGGCGCTTGTCCAACCTATTCTTGAGTATTGTTCATCTATCTGGGATCCCTACCAGCTAGGACAGACAGAAGAGAGAGAGAAGGTCCAACGAAGAGCGGAGCGTTTCGTCACGGGGTCGATAACCCGGTGCGAGAGCGTTACGGAGACGCACAACGTTCTCCGTTGGCAGACGTTACAAGAGAGGCGTTGTTCATCACGGAGAGATTACTATTGAAATTTCAGGGCAGCACTTTCCGAGAAGAGTCGGAAACATATTAATCCCCCCCCCACGTACGTCTCGTGTGATGACCACGAGGAGAAAATTCCTGAAATTCGAGCCAATACAGAGGCCTACTGGCAATCTTTCTCCCCACGTGCTATGCGAGAGTGGATCAGAGTTGGGGGACTCAATTAGTCGCAAGAAGTACCTCCGCCACAGATCATTAGGCGACTTGCGGAATTTGATGTAGATGCAGACGTGTTTCTTGTTTATTTCATCCTGTTCTGTAAATCTATCTGTGGTTCACTGAGTTTGTGCCATTTGTTACTGTACTTATGAATGTTTACAATGTGTAAACTATTTCTATGTTTTAGGTTTTCATATGTGCACATAATATTCTCTTTTTGATTATCTTTTCCTTTAACCAGTAGTTTCCAGTTCAGTCCTTCCAGTTCATCTGAGAGATGTTGGTTTTAATCGCTGTTGTTGCTACACGTTATTGTTTCTGTGGTAATTGCACTATTGAACATTTTTTTTCCACAGTGGGTGTATTAAAGATACAATGTTTCGTTATTCCTGTCACAGTTAACGTTTAGGTGCATGTGAAAATGTATGGCTTGGTGGCTAAGTGTGTAAGTACCAAACTATACAAACCCAAAGCAATGGCATTACACTCTCTGATGGGGCACAATTTTTTAAAGTCATTCATAGTTTCTTCCTCTTATGAGAATTCTTTACTAATGTATTGCATCGTTATTTATAGTCCACGTTGAAGGTTTTGACAGATTAGGTAAGTCACTTTAAGGGTTACTTGCAGTACCACCGTTCCTAGTAAAGCACTGAAGTCTTCGGTTCAGGACGGCTTTACTTCGACACACCGGGAATTTGAGCCAGTATACCGCGCAGTTGATTATGCATTCTGCCCGTTAACAGCCTATGGGATTCACGCAGTAAAGAAGATACAGCCATTTTCTCTGAATGAATCCGGCAAGTCGTTAATTCGTATCGTAGCCTCACATATCGAGTCAACTTTATTATACTACGTTCCCATTTCCATGTACTGATGGTGCCATGCAATGTATGCTTCTTTGCGAGACTTGTTTATGGCCTTTCCGTAGAACGCCATCGAAATATAGAGCCAGTGCTCACATTACAAATGTCCTAGAAGTACACCTCACAATGGAGCTCTAGAGCGTTTCAGTGATGCCAACCCAATAGCTAAAAATATCGATGACGAATCACTTTTGCTATGTATTCTGTAAATTGAACTTTGTGGAGATATCTTACCGACAAAAATGCCAAACAACAGTTCACACCTTCTTCATGGATGAACTACACTTCCTACAGAATCATCTGATAACCTTTTTAGTCTTACATATGCCTCCCCGGCGACCAAATGCAATGATTTTACCGCTTTAAATCGTTTTCGGACAGGTATTTAATTGTTTTGATTAAGTCCATCGGCTGGTCGCCTAACCACATACATTTGCATGAGTTTCATAGCGTTTGGTTACGTTAACTATCATGCGACAGTCACTGTTTAAGCGTTGAACATGAGATTGTCCTCCAATATTCCTGTATTAAGCAACAATTTTCTTCTGAATTACTCTACTTATTGACAACTGCATAGTTCATAACCAGTCTCAAAATGCTACAGACATCATTTTTCAAGTGTTAATACACTGAAACTAATCGGATTAAACTTGTTATCTAAAAGCTTGTAATTGTAAACTATATGAGTTTGATTTCGGATTACAGTGTCGTCAGTGTTCTGTCATCTAGAATATCATTTACCTCTCTACTTTCGAACACGAACATTTACTACGTAAATTACTTTCAACCTGTCTGGCACCAATTACTCTAAACTGAATCTCTCTGTAAATGAAATTTAATATAAAGAATGGCTATCAACAGTACACAGAGTGGCTTCCCCGTCAAACAATCACAACACCATGGGTAAATGACTTGTATAGAATTTGTGCCATGTTAGATAATGCTCTTATTGGATTACGCGAATATTTTACATAATTACAGCTGCTAATTCCATCTCAGAAAGTTCGTTTATGTCCTAAAACATTTCTTACCTGCAACGGATAACTGAGGTCTGCTCTGTCTTGTTCAGTTGTAAGAATACAACGTGCTGTATTGCACGAGCCTGAAAAAAATCATTGCACAGCTAATTGCCTTATCATTTCCTTTAGGGTGCTTTGCAAATTTTAATTCTTTCATCTTTGCAAAAAATGCAGCTCACTGTCCACGCAGTGATGCAAAGCGTGATAGTGTATTAATATTATGACTTGCAGTGTGTGAGAATAAACTTTATTGAAATTTTTATAAATAAATGAAAAACGTGAAATTTACATTATGTTAATATCCTTTTAATAACACAGAAGTGACTCGTACTGACGTGAAATTATGATAATGCTAAGGATTGTCATACACAAAGAAAACGGATACAGACACATAGTATTTAAGTTACAAATTTACTCTTTGCTTTTCCTACAAAATAGATTTAACTAAAAATGGAAGGTGCTGAACAGTAATTAAGATTCTGAACATATCTTCGATAATTTGCTGATATCAAAACGTTGATATCGTTTAGCAAAATGTCATCATTACACTACTATATTTCATGGTCTGGGCTTGCATCAATTAAGAACAACATTCATGTTACCGTTTTCCAGATGTGTCGGGTCATTATAAAATCATCTCAAACATCATTCTCGATGCTCAGCCATACCAGGGGCATCTAAAATAAAATTCATGGTCAATCCAGTGCGTCCGCCATCAAATATCATCACTCACCGATGACTTAACACTCACTCTCGACTCTCTCTTGTCTATTCGTAATACGGTCTCTGATAGCCAAAGAAAAACATATCACTCATATATTCAGGCATCCAAAGACGCTTCTAATGGCAAAAATTAGAAACAAAACTGTCATCTCTCATTATGGATAAACTTTTGAATATTATGAAAAGTAAAGAAATAATGCCTTAGATTTTCTTGGAAATAATAAAAGGAAAGTTATTAAACTTCATCCGAATGGCTGCTTCACCTCACAGCATTCTCATGCTAATTGCAGAACAACGAAAAAATGCTAACATCGCAAACACGATTTGTACCACAGGACGCATGAATATCTGAGTAGGGACTAGTCAACTACAAAGCAACAAATAGTAAACATGTTCGTATTTAGAACAGCTAGTATGAGGTAACATGTGTATTGAGGATTGTTTTAACTGCTGTCGCGCATTCTTATTAAATGTGCTGCAACCGCCTCCAATAAGCTGTTTGGACGAAAGAAAAGAAACATATTTTGGTCAGCAACGGTGAACGAGCTGACGCAGGCTCGTGTCTTACCCATATTTCTTCATTTTTGATTCTCCTACTGTCGTGACGATTTGATGGTTTCCTATCCACTTCGGATACGGCACGGATTAAGATAATAAAATAAATGTTTCAAAGAATTAGTACCTTTTTTTGAAAATGTCTGCAATACCAGAGACTGTCGTAGGTACTTATTACAAATATAGCTATTATTTCTAAACTACTTTACTGTGCAGTGTTCTGTCCGCGACTAAAATAAGAGTTTGGGATCAACCATCAAAATAGGTATCGTTTTATCTGAATATTACACCGTGTTTTTCACTCTTCCCTTACATTTACTATTTGGACTGCCGCCTATCACCTACTACATCGCGGATAGTGACCCAAACATCCTTGGGAATGAACACTGCAGTGTTCATTTCTTCGTATCTGTCTCCCCTGTTTCACACATTTTTGCCACTGCTTGAGGCAGTCAACTACTCGTTTCCTTGATTCCTTCGCAAAATCATTCACATATTTCGTAATCAATCACTACAATACAGCATGATGTATAACCATGTGATATGAATATTATGACGAAGATGAAGGCTCGTAATGATCGGTCACACGTTATAAACGTATGAAATACACATATGAATTTGTACCTATTATCTGATAGATATTACATGTAGACGTACCTTACAAAAGCTAATTAACATTTTCTACTTTCATTACTAATCTCATATAGAATAATATTCACAGGAAACTCAGTGACCTGATAGAATGTTTTAATTTTAGAAATGTTTCACTTTCGAATGATATGGCCAGCATTTTACGAGCATATCTTTAAATAGGGGAATAAAATATAGTTTTGTATATTGTATATTCCCTTCTCGGCGTTTTTGTAATCCACATGTCATCAAGCAACGTTTCTAAGCTAGAAGTCAAGCTTTTCCTACTGTCCATTGAAGTTTACTTTGGTCAAAAATATTTCAGTTACTTTGCTGTATTAGTTTTCAATAATTTACAAAATGTAAAACGACTGACAGTTACGAGAGTAAATTTTGTAGCTAACCGGCAGTGTTCTGAACCATAGACGGATCTTGAGTTGAAGTGTACGCAGTGTAAAATACAAATATATTTCCTGCTGTTACAATAAAAAATTAATGTCATAGTCTAACAACAAGAGAGCGTTGGCCATTACGACACAGTTAAACTATAGACCAATTCAACAAGTTCAACAATAAATGAAAGAGTCCGCTGGTCACCTAACTTATGTAAATCCAATTGGCTGCTGGTCACCTACAGTATGTAAGAAAACATGTGCCGTTTCATTAACATACAGTTATAGCACTTTCTTTTGAAAATGATGGTAAAACTGTGGGTAGTAGAGTTATAAAATAAATACGTATTATATAGAACTGCATTTATTACGAAGATCGAAATATACAGGGTGTTACAAAAAGGTACGGCCAAACTTTCAGGAAACATTCCTCACAAACAAACACAGAAAATATGTTACGTGGACATGTGTCCGGAAACGCTTAGTTTCCATGTTAGAGCTCATTTTATTACTTCTCTTCAAATCACATTAATCATGGAATGGAAACACACAGCAACAGAACGTACCAGCGTGACTTCAAACACTTTGGTACAGGAAATGTTCAAAATGTCCTCCGTTGGCGAGGATACATGCATCCACCCTCCGTCGCATGGAGTCCCTGATGCGCTGATGCAGCCCTGGAGAATGGCGTATTGTATCACAGCTGTCCACAATACGAGCACGAAGAGTCACTACATTTGGTACCGGGGTTGCGTAGACAAGAGCTTTCAAATGCCTCCATAAATGAAAGTCAAGAGGGTAGAGGTCAGGAGAGCGTGGAAGCCATGGAATTGGTCCGCCTCTACCAATCCATCGGTCACCGAATCTGTTGTTGAGAAGCGTAGGAACACTTCGACTGAAATGTGCAGGAGCTCCGTCGTGCGTGAACCACATGTTGTGTCGTACTTGTAAAGGCACATGTTCTAGCACCACAGGTAGAGTATCCCGTATGAAATAATAGCGGTGAATCGAGGAAGTACAGTACATACTGAAGAAATTAAAATGAGCTCTAACTTGGAAATTAAGCGTTTCCGGACACATGTCCATACAATATCTTTTCTTTATTTGTGTGTGAGGAATGTTTCCTGAAAGTTTGGCCGTACCTTTTTGTAACACCCTGTATACGACGGAGGTTCAACAAGTAATGCAACATATTTTTTCTCAACCAATTTCAGTCGACATTTTTTGTGGATCATAATGGGATTTTCTCGCTTCAACCACTACGGTTTCATGAATTTCCGATAGGTGGTAACGGCATACGTAACCTTCAAAATTACAACTGTAAGGGGGGTGGCGGAAAACTAGTACATCGCAAATATTAATAGGTGCCTGAAGAATGTCTACGAAGACCTGACAGTGAAAGCGAGTCGTTTCTCATCATGACAACAAGGTGCACGCACCTGTCCGATCTTCCGCGTTCCGGCGGGCCGCACACAGCTGTGACTCCTGGATGTTTGAACGATTTCGCGTGTTCGGCGCCACAAAAATTCGAAACGAACTTCTCCTTTTCCATAGCCACGAAAGGCTCCACACAAGTCCAAGCACCCGAAAGGAGCTCACAAATATTCATTGGACAGTTTTTCCTCATCCACCCTACAGTTCTGATCTCTCTCCTTCCGACGTCCATCTGTTGGGCCCAGCAAAGGATGCACTCGGAGGAAGCAGTACATGGACGGTGGGACTTTACTGATGTAGCAGTGAGTTGGTCCCGACGTCGATCAGTAGACTGGTACAGAGAAGGCGTACAGGCGCTCCCAGCAAAATTTAAGACCGTGGCATTGAACTGAGATTAAGCTGAGAAACAAGGCTTTATAACCATATGAGCGGGGAATAATGTGGTGTATCGTAATACTGAGTAAAAACAAACTGCTTTCAGGAAAAAAACTGTAGCATTACTGATTAAATGCCCATGGTACAATTTTCACACTTTTTAAATTAAATTTAGAAACATTCGAGAAGTCTTCTGGCGCTAATGTTATTCGGTCAATTAACTTTAAACACACACATCAACAGACAGATAATGAGCAAAATGTACAGAAGAAAATTTTATCCAAAGTATCAAGAACATCCTGAGGTTTAGGGTATGCGCTCATACACACGTTCAATCGTATAATAATTATCAACAATGCTAGGACTAAACTATTCTCAAATTACTGGATTCTGTCACACTATCTGCCACTGAGTTTAAGCTGCTAAACATAACTGTAGTTACCTCAATGTGAATTTAAAATTTTTTCATCATTATCATGATCAGCGCACACACACACATACACACACGCACATACACACACGTAAACACATAGTCTTACTTATATATACCGGCTGCAAAAACTTCGGATGATGTTGGAGATTATTTTGTGAGTAGTTCGGTGTAAGGTACTCACGTTCTCCTTTGTAACAGTATATTGTGTGAGTTCTTGCATTCATTAATCTTTGTATCTGTATTGCACTGTAAATATCTGTACAAAAGTGCAAAAGTCGATGAGATGCACTATGTGCGTTTTTCTGAAACACTTGTTCCATCGCCTTGTGGTAGTTGTTGTTGACAATGGTAAAACCCATTTTCCTCGTCGACCTCGAGACTGCATGCAGGACTGCTCGATTTGGCCTCATTTTGACTGACTTAGCCGTTAGTTAACAGTGACACACAACAATACCAATAGGTTTACCGATGAAAGTTTTAGAAGTGGGGGCTAGACTTATTTCTCGTTTGAATGGACGCAGTTTTCTTTTAAACTATTAAACCTAATGTTTATATTGTCTGTTTTCTATTTTTACTTCCCGAGATGCAACTCATATGTAGGTTCACTAAATGCCATGGAAGAGAGAAGAGTAGAACAACGGTGCTACGTTAATATATTCTCCCACTGGCAGCAACCTCAGTATACTGCTTCCACCACTTGGAGGGTTATTGCTTAACTGTTGCTGTATTGCAGACATTTGCGCAGTTGTGAAGGTATTTTCCCATGAAAGAAGTTAATGGGGTAACGAACTGTGGCAGGGTCGATTTGAGGAGATGAGTTATTGTCAGGATGATGACCACTGCTCGGTCATAAAAATATCATTATCAATCAGACATTTTACTGCTATGTGGATTACACACCAGTGGTGGAGCCTGAGCATATCCACACCCTGCAGGGCAGATGATGTTAATGATGTGTGGAGTAGTTCACCACCAGCAGGATGTACCGTGGCAGACTGTCTGGAGAAGCAGCGTCGACAGTGGCTCCTCTTTATCTATCTTATTCACAATTGCAGGACTAACAGGATTAGTATTAACAAATTTATCTACTGATAAAGAACAGGCCCAGCAATGGTGCAGACGAAAGACCACCTAGCTTCCCAGGACATAGTCTGCTGCGGTACCTGAAATCACACGATTGCCCCAGTGCAGAAAAGTCGGCCAAGCACTGTCAGAATTGGTCATCCAGGAAAGATAGGTAGACAGCTACACTACCCTGAGCCTGAACTGTAGGCCACCAAGCCAGAAGGCGAGCAGCATCTCATGATTGGCCTGCAGGAGACGTACTGGTCGCTAGGCACCACATCATCATCACTGCACTCAGTCCAGCTGGTACGCCGCTGCTAGAAGAATTAGTCCGATGGGGGCAGCTTGAAGCACCATGTGGTCCCGATGGCAATGGGCCTCTTCTCATAGATGGTTCTGCCAGACTGAGATCTATTTGGCTAAAATGATGGGTACTTGCACAGGTAAGGGACTTACTTATTTAGCTGAATCGCTACTTCCAACAATATATACAAAAACAATCACATAGCTCAGAGTTCTGCATTATTCCTACATTTCTACTGCATTTAACAACTGAAAATGCTATATTCTCTTTTCTCTGTGAGTTACTGGATGGGTAAAACAAAAGGTTTCGAACACTAGGATATTTTTTGATTTAACTAAGGCGTTTGATCGTCTTGATCACAAAATATTGTTCCAGAAGTTGGACCATTACCGAATACGGGGAGTAGCTCTCAATTGGTTCACCTGGTACTTCAGCAACAGACAGCAAAAAGTCATTATTCAAAGTGTTGAGAATGGATGTGATGAGGAGTCTGAGGGGGGTACAGTCAAATGGGGGGTGCCACAGGGATCAGTGTTGGGTCACTTCTGTTCCTTATTTATGTAAATTATATGCCCACTGGTACTATGGGTAACTCTAAAATATTTCTGTTTCCTGATGACACTAGCTTGGTAGTAAAGGATGTTGTGAGCAACACTGGCTCGGTTTCAAATAGTACAGTTCATGACACTGGCTCATGCCTAGTAGAAAATAAACTTACGCTAAATCACAGTAAGAAACAGTTTTTATAGTTTCCAATAAACAGTTCAACAAAACCTTACGTTTCAATTTCACAGAATGGGCATATGATTAGTGAAACTGAACAGTTCGAATTTCTGGATGTTCAGATAGATAAGCTGTCGTGGAAACCCCGCATTCAGGACCTTGTTCAAAGACTTAATGCTGCCATTTTTACTATTCGAACGGTATCTGAAGTGAGTGATCGTTCGACACGAAAATTAGTCTACTTTACTTATTTCCACTCGCTTATGTCGTATGGAATTATATTTTGGGGTAACTCTTCCCATTCCAAAAGCATATTTTTGGCGCAGAAACGGGCGGTTCGGGCAATAAGTGGTGTATGTTTACGAACATCTTGCCGACCCCTGTTGACGAGTCTGGGTATTTTGACATTGGCCTCTCAATATATATGTTCCTTTGTGTCATTTATTGTTAACAATATTAGCTTAACCACAAGAATAAGCAGCTTTCACTCGGTTAATATTCGACAGATATCACACCTGCATTTGGATCTGACTTCCTTGACTCTTGTGCAGATAGTCGTGCTTTATACTGCTGCATCCATTTTCAGTGAACTACCACGAGATTACAAAAATCTTAGCAGTGATCCACGAGTTCTCAAACCGAAACAGAAGAGTTTCCTCAAGGGTTACTCCTTCTATTCTGTCGAGAAGTTCTTTGAAAACTGAAACTGATTGTTGTATTGTCACGTGAGTTTCCCGTGAGCTCCCGAGGCCTACCGCACGGCGTCCATGGAGACGAGGCTCACGCCACAGCTTAAGTCCTAGTGTTGTCTCAGTAATTATGTACTGCATTTTTCAAATGTGACTACGCCTATTCAGGCTGTTTTAGTTTTATTTATAGAACATGCCCTCCTAGACAAATTATAGATTCAGGTATATCTTCTGAAGAAGGCTCAATTATTTATGCTGAAACCTAGGTAAAGGTTGATTTCGCACTGCAATCGAGGCTGATAGTTTCTTGTATATTAGATTATCACGATTGCTGACTGTGCTGCAATGTTGAAAGTACAAGAACATTGAACAGTTGATGCTACATGTTTGATAATAGAAACAATGATGTTAATCGCATATAAAAATAAGCAGCGAAGTCAGTGACAACATTACGTTCGCTCAGTTGTAGCAACAAACACTGTACATTCTAACCAAACATAACCCAGATCGTGTTTTGAATAGCGGCTGTAAGGAAACAGCTCACGTTATGCTGCTGCATGCTGTGTCTTAATTAATATGATCATGGACAGAGAGAAAAACCAACGCTAACACGGAAATAAAGCTTTACCGAATCCATTGAAAGTAGTCACTTATATACCGGTCGGTCTGAGGAGCTAAATGAATTGTAAGCTGTTGCTATTGATTGTACTAATGGTTTAACACAAGGGTAGCCAGATGCGTGAGCATCAGTGATTATTTCAAAAACGAAGGAAGGTATCCTATGGCCTGTAGCTTGGTTGGAAGCTATCTGATGTAAAAGGAGATTTGCACCAAGGAAATGTTATCAGGAGTAACTCCCTCACATGTAAGTATGGCTGATAGCCTTGGTGAATCTGTTCAAATGACATAAGGGTTAACTAATTACTGAAATGATATCCATAGGACTCCGATTAACGCAAATTTTTATTACCTAGATCTACACACATAAAACCACCTAAACATGTACAATGTCTTCATTCAATAACAATGAGAGAGGCTGAGTCACTCTCTCACTATTTTCCATATTCAAGACTACTCTTTATTGTTGATTTTACATAATTTTGTGAATCAACAGGAAGTCATCAGCATGAGCGAGCATTGATGACAGCACATATGTTGTTAACGAATGCGGGATCTTTATAGTGTCTCATCCTTGATAAGTATTTTTCTGGAGTTGATAACAAGCAGGACGTTTGGTCATTTAACTGTAAATCTTGCAGTGGAAGTGTGGGGGTTGCAAGCCACATGCAGCTATTAGGGAAAGGAACATCTTAAGGCTCTTACCAGGGACAGAATGCTGGTCCCAAGAATTTCTCACACCAGTGTGCCGATAATGTTTTCGGCCAAAAAGAGGGAAGAACTGCCTGCCTGGGCCTACATGTTAGGCATCTCTATCATGGCTAGAACAGGGGCGCAAGAGAAGTCTAGGTCTTCGACCCAGGGCGCTTCGACAGTATCATAAGCATCCTTTGTGAACAGGGATGAGGGCCGTAAAAATTCGCGAGTTTCTATATTCACCACGGACCAAACGTTATCGAGGGAGCCGTCAGATTGTCTCTGCCCTTCTGGCTGACGAGTATTTTTTTTGTCAAGCCTTAGCTCTTCAAACAATTTTAGAAGGAACACAACATTTATGGAGATCTGAAATGACATATATTGAGACACAAAATCACTTCTCACAGTTAAGCAGCGACCCTGGTCAGACATGCTGTAACGTTCAGGCCATCTACATAATGATCTCTGTGATAAATGTATTACTCACATTAGAATTGTACAGAAATTTAAAATACGCTGCCTAAAGAGGCCATGGGAAGAAACAAGTCTGGAGCACAACATCTTCTCCTCTCTGTGCAGGAATTCGCAAGTCAGAAGTTGGCCGTTTCTCCAGAAAAGAGAAGAACATTTTTAACTTTCTAGAAACAACCTCCAGGCTGTGGCTAAACCATGTCTCCGCAATATCCTTTCTTTCAAGAGTGCTAGTTCTGCAAGGTTCGTAGGAGAGCTTCTGTAAAGTTTGAAAGGTAGGAGACGAGGTACTGGCGGAATTAAAGCTGTGAGGGCGGGGCGTGAGTCGTGCTTTGGTAGCTCAGTTGGTAGAGCACTTGCCCGCGAAAGGCAAAGGTCCCCAGTTGGAGACGGTCCGGCACACAGTTTTAATCTGCCAGGAAGTTTCATTTTTAACTTTGATTAGGATTGGCTGATGGGTACAGCAGATGATTTAGAGGGGAGATATGGAGCTCGTGGGGTATTGTGATTCACACTGAAACTTCGCGCTTTTGAGTAGTTTACAGTGATTCGATAGCAAGTGAGGAGAAGAGAAACTTGGTATTCTGATTCAGAGTCATGTCTGGTGAGGCATCTGGTCTTCTGATTCAGGCTCCAGTCTGAGGAGGGTCTTCCGATTGAGACTCTTGTCTGGAGTGGTCTTCTGATTCAGACTCTAGTCTGCAGAGGACTGTGGTCTCGACTATAGTTATAAGTGGGTTGCACTTGGGACACTTGTTCTGCACATGACTTCAAACAAGCATCAGTCTTGACTGGGGACCCTGTCTTGTGGCTTTAGCTGTACCAGCAGTTTATACCTCAGTGAATCGGACAACTCACTGTGCAGAGGGTAATCTTCTTCGTGACAAGTTCACCGCCTTGATGTTTGATCTCCTTGTGTGCACTGCCATACAAATGAGTCAAATTGGTCGATGGTATGACTGAGAACTACAGTGTCTTATGCTGGAATCTACCAAGATTTCAGGGCTCCATTACAGAGTCATTCCGATCCATCTAACAAAACACCAACCACGACTTTGCATGTTGCATGCACGCGATAACGAATTGCTCGCGGCACACATCGCTGCTTGAACCAAGACCATCACCTGAGACAGTGGCCTCCGTTCCGGAAGAGGCGGGTGGCTATTGGTTTTCCATTGAAAGTGTGTTGCCACTGCCACCCTTTGTGCTCTCGTCTACCGCAGTGACTTGGTAACAAGTTGTCAGGTGGTGATTCACTTGCAACTCCTTCCCTTGCCTATAACTTCGTAGGCAATGACCAATGGCTGATCAGTCGATCATAGCATATGAGATTAATTGAGCATTTTCTGAAACTTGTAATTCGCCCCTGTTGTTGCGCAGTGACTGGTTTTTGTATTGTTTGAATTGCTTGTGGCATTCTTCTTTGGTGGATCTGTGAAGGGGTGGAACTAATAGGAGTCCTACTGGGATAGGCAGGGCAATAATCCTATCGAGTTGTTTAACACTTTTATTTTTAATATGTCTTAGAACTACATTGGTCATCCAATGGGACGACCGTTAGCCCTAGCTGCATGGGGAGATGTTTGTCACGTAGCTGACACTGTTAGCTGTTGTCTTATGTAAATATTGGTAAGGTGAAATATTTGTACCTAGTGAAATTTTTTTATGAGCGGTTGATCTTGACGCTGTCTGTGTAATAGATTTGTGGAGACAAATTGTTATAATTACCTTGGATTAATCTTGTGTTTAAATATTAGCCTGTTGTTTAAGTGTCTGTCAGAATATACTTATTTGAAAAGAAACCAGAATGAATATGAGTTTAAGTTATGGCAGCAACCAATAGGAGACGGCGTTGCTGAGCTAGCAGTGAGGTTGCATTCGTCCTTGGATAACCCAATTCGTGTTTCCTCAGACATGATTAGTGACGTCGGTGTTCCCATTGAGCTTTTATGCAATCAATTTCTTGAAGGGGATCAGCCGAGTCACAAGGAGACAGCAAGAGTTCAGGGTCAATTTTTCGATTGGGTAACCGTATACTTGATTTGAGGCACCTCCATTATACTAACGAGCAATATGACATGGTTATTCAATTGTTTACTCGCTTCAAGGTGTAAGGTGTCAGACAAATCCAACACCTTCCATGAAAACCCTGACATGGTAAGCAAACCCAGCAGTATGTCACATAGCTCCGAATAAATCGTGACATTAAATTGACCAAAGTAATACGATTAACGAGTGAGCAAATGGAATACCACAGTCTAACACAAGAACGCCTAAATGCATGTCATACCTTCCCACCGTGATACAGACGCAGTTCTACGGGAAGAAACGAGAACAGAAGCCGAGAGCAGAACCGTGTTAAGATAGAGGGCCCTACGCTAAAAGACGGACACCCACGTCGCCAGCTGATCGCCAGGACCACCCCCAGCCCATGTTAAAAGATAGAGCCCTCCAGAAGTACAGTATAGATCTTACGATAACACTAAAAGGGCCACACCTGCTGCAAGTTTTATCGTGAGACTTTTTCGCGTCTCTGTTACGTTGCAAAGGTTAAAAACATTGCCCCACCACGGAAAGTATAACATTTCTCGTTGGATAGACAGAATTTTTGTAGGGGGAGCTTAAGGTTAACATTGAGACCCTGATTGGTCAGATGAAAACACAGCCAGATAGTTTATTTTTTAAACCAACTTCGGTAAATTGTTAGGAGATAGTTGCCTCCGAGACGGCGAGCTGTATGGAGCTGCGGCGCCAGCCACCCCCTGACTCTGCCTAACCAACGACAAGGTAATGAACGCAAGCGATGCCGCATAACAGCGCATAAAGCTTCACTCAGAACTGCAGAAGTCTCATCTGTTACACCCCCTTTTTACGTAATACTAGTGTCGATCGACAATTAAATCTCATGGTGTTCACATTTGCTACTTGAAGTAAAAATCTGAAACGCGATGATTTTTCTGTTATATAATTATTGAGAAGCCACATCAGCCACCGTAATTTACGACAAGTTAAATAAGTAATTAAAGATAATTGAGGGTCACTGTAGACCATTTTGATAGTTTTCTCTTTTGTGAAACTCAATTTAAACCTAGATTATAGATGTGATATGGGATAGGTCATCCTTCGATCCATAGTAGAACTTGGAAACCAATTCAGGGAATATTCGTTCACATTTTTGTTGAACGCAGTTGGTTTTTATCATCCTGTATTAAAACATTTCCTTTTAACAGTAGTGCAATTTATAAGCAATGTTTTGTGAGTAGAATAAAATTTCCAATGGTAAACTGAACTGCTTTTTCGACGTTATTTTACCAGCTAACTAAAAATAGGAAAGCCTTGAGCCCCTTCCACTAAATTTAGTTAGTATTAAGATTCTTTTACAGGGAGTGCAGTGGAGCTGACGCTGAAATCATTAAGTATTTGGTTATATCATCGCTAGTCTGACTGAACTGTTCTGAACTGTACATGTCATGTGTGGTCTGGCGTCCCCTTACCAGCAACAGGTCCCAGGTTCAAACTATTCAATTCCCTAAAACACACGCTCAGAGCGTCGTTGCGCGAAAGTGGTAGGGAGACACGACTTTGAACAGACACCACGCAGAGTGTTCGAAAGGATTTACAAGGAACCACAAGCGCGATGAGTTTAGAACGAGAGTCGGGTCACACAGAGGGGTTTGACCCCACCCAGGACTTGTCAGATGAGGAAGGCGAGGATACTGATGCTAACCATACAGATACATCGACTGTAGTACCATGTCGTGAGTTGCCTAGCACTATTATGCATTTGTTACGGGACTTTTAGATCGAGCCACTGACCAACTGCCCCAGGTTGAAGAGCTGTTATGGCTGATTGTCCGTTTAAAGATTCATACTGATACCTTGTAGCTTCCCCACTCAGATATATTGAATTTGGAGGTATGAATTAAACAAACACTTCAGTCACAACTTTTTCGTGTTTTATTAACTACACGATGCATTTCGGACCCCGTTGGTCCATCAACAGGTATAATTTGTCTTAATACATGTTTTATTTCTTGTCCTGAATGAGGTGAAATGCATATTCCTGTCACGAAAAGGTTTAATGTTAGGTTATGAATTTCGTAAGTCGAATGCGGAAAATATGTGCAAAATAGTGGAAAATGAACAGTGTATACTTACTTGGGAAAACAGGCAGAAACTTCAAGACTCGTTTTCAAGAACATGTAAATGCTATCAGCCTCCAGAGTTCTGAAAAATCAGTCTTTGCACAACATATGCTGGAAACGAAACATGTCATGAACAGTCTAGAAAACAACTTGGTAATACTACGTAACGAATCCAATGGTAAGCCCCTAAGTCTTTTAGAACAATTGGACGTATACCTCCACAAAATAAAAAAAAAGAAAGAAATCAGACCCTATGTTAAATGAACAAACAGATTTCGCAAGCCATAACTATTTCAGTAATTTTAAAGACCTATTCTAAAGTTATTTATTGCATATATCAATTGTTTAATAGTTATATCTTTAGCAGTACAAATAAATTCATCTTTGACAACACCATGTACGAAAACATCTGTGAAAAGTTTATAAACATGTGTGTGCAAATGTACATCTTGAATGAAGTGACATGTACTAAAACGACGATGAAAGGACTGTTTGACGGTACTAAAACATTAAAATTCTTTCCATGGATGAAATGTTAAGTTTACACTGTTCATTTTCCACTATTTTGCACATATTTTCCGCGTTCGACTTACGAAATTCATAACCTTACTTTAAACCTTTTCGTGACAGGAATATGCCTTTCACCACATTCAGGAGAAGTAAAACACGTATTAAGACAAATTACACCTGTCGATTGACCCACAAGGACCAAAATGCATCGTGTAGTTAATAAAACACCAAAAAGTTGTGACTGTAGTCGTTGTTTAAATAATACCTACAATGATTTGAATACAGTCATGTTTTAAGCTGCAAAATATGGATAAAATTATACTGAATTTATTAAATCCTTTGATCCGAGGTTTGCTGAGTAGTGTACTTCCGGAAATACTTAGGGAATTAGGCACTTTAGAAGATGTAAGAAGTCGTGTGATACTTTTAAAGTTATCACCTTATGTCAGTACTGAATTAAAGTGCGATCATTATTAGCGGGTAGAATTTGCTCGAACACATAGAGCGTGTGCGAACGGCAGTTACCGCTTTGTAGATGATGGTTACAGAACATGACAGTGTGATCAAAATTGTCAAGGGCATCAGGCCGGAAGATAGGTTGCGGACTGCATTCGCCCAGATGCCCACTACGTTTTCTGAATTAATTGTTGTCGTCCTTGGGGGCTCTGAGATTAGCAGACGAGCATCACAACCAGCAAATAGGGCTGTAGTCCGCATTCCAAGTACAAGGCAGAAACCCTGTCGGATACCATTTGAATCATCTGTTTCCGATGTGGAAAAGGGGATCATCTGGTGCGTGACTGTCTACTCCATCGAGGCTCGAGACCTAACGGATGATGCCATATGCTCTGAACTGAGTGAGACCGGTCGGCGCAAACCTCCTAGCCGACGCGCTCATATATCCGCGCCATTAACGGTTTTTCCCTGACGTATGTTTGTGCTCAACTAAACTGGAAACCGGCCTCTGGCCTGTTAGAATCAGGCCCTTACATTTCTTTGTTAGGTTACCACAGGTATTTGTAATGTGGTAGGTTACTTATAACGCCCCCTTTGTAGAAAATTTGGAAATTTGTGGGAAGATCCTATGGGACCAAATTGCTGAGGTCATCGGTCCCTAAGCTGACACACAAACTATCTTACGCTAAGGACCACATACACATACACATGCCCGAGGGAGGACTCTAACGTTCGACGGGGGGAGTTGCGCGAACCGTGACATGGCCCCCTAGACTGCGCGGCTACCAAACGCGGTCCCCCTCTGCTGTAGATCTTGGGAGACTATCCCAATGTCCTCACTAAACGTTTAGGCATAATAGATAAACTACAGTATAAAATCCCTATAAGAGATGATGTCCCTATGCGCCAAGCTCCATATCGTTTTTCACCCCCCCACCCCCCCCCCCCCCCCAAAAATGAGGATATTGTGGCAGAAGGTGAACTAAATGTTGCTTTGTGCGTCGCCCAAGGGACAAGGTAACGATTTTAAGCCGGTGGTCGAATATGGGAGCCTTAACCAATGGTCTGAATCCGTGCTGTTGCCCGATTGATACAATTGTTTCATGTGGTTCTCTGGGGCCAGCTAATTTATTACTGTGCTTGATCTTAATAAGCAAGTCTATTATCAAGAACCACTTACTGACGATTCCATATAGGTGACCGCATTTTGTACTGACTGGGTGTTGTATAAGTTCAGTCAGGTTTCTTTTGGCTTGTCTGCTGGGGCATCGGTGTGTTCAACCCGTGTTGGGGGATCTCATCTTCAGCTTGACGAAGTTTTCATCTGTAGTACTTCTTTAGACCAGCGTCTACGTCGCATTCAGGAGGCGGAGCTTGGCTAATGATTGATCCATTTAAAGTCACCCTAGCTAGGCGTCAGATCATAGCTTCACCGGGTTGTGTGAAGGTTTTGGACATCCTCCTTGCAGCCTCGACTTGGCACCAAGTGATTTTCACTTATTCCCGATGCTAAAGGATTTTTTTACTGGAAGGGAGTTCGTAAACAAAGGACCTCAAAAAAGCAGTGACATTCTAGCTCGAATCTTCGGCGATGGAGGAGTCCAACTTGGGAATTCAAGATAGGTCCCATGTTACGGGGACACGAAATCGAAACCACAGCAAAAATCCGATGAAGATTTGCACAAATGTGTTGTGTAGTGTCTCTAAGTGTCTTTAGTATGCCCGTAGATCACGTTACGTCGCTCTTTTCAGTTCTAAGCACACAGTGACCACGTTAAGATGTCTAGAAAATAGTCTCTCCCGTCAAGTATGAGGGCCTGGTGAGAGGTTTCGCCTGATTTCATGCAACCCATATAACATGACTATCATGCGTTTTTTTCTTCATGACAAGTCTCGACCGCATTCTGCAGGGGAAATGAGGAAGCTCGAGTGGCGTTTTCGATGGAACGTGTTTGATCACCCACAATACAGGGCTCCCACGACTTTCACCCCTATACACATGAAGCACTGTCTATGAAGACAACAGTCTGGCACAGACAACGAGGTGTAGATCAGTGTAGACAACTGACAGAAAGCACAGACGGCTGCCGTCTATGACGAGGGTATTATAAAGTTGGTACAACGCTACGACAACTATGAAGAGTTGAGTTCAAATGGTTAAAATGGCGCTGAGCACTATGGGACTTACAAATCTGAGGTCATCAGTCCCCTAGAACATAGAACTAATTAAACCTAACTAACCTAAGGACATCACACACATCCATGTCCGAGGCAGGATTCGAACCTGCGACCGTAGCGGTCGCGCGGTTCCAGACTGTAGCGCCTAGATCCGCTCAGCCACTTCGGCCGGTCAAGAGTTGAGTAACTGAAAAGTGTAGCTAACTGTCGCAAATAAACCAGTTTCATTTTCACAGTGGTTTCCATCTCTTGACCGATCAGACCTTGTATTTCGAATAGTCCTCGTAATATGTTTTTTGATATGGTGACTATATTAAAAAACAGAGTAAGGTAGTGTAACTTTGGAAATAAAATTTTGTATTGATAATTTTAGTTTTTATTTAGTTATGCTAAATAGTCCTTTCATTCTGAACGACCCTCATCTATGCAATATTTTTCTATAAGAATAATTAGTCTACGCCACCACCTTACTATTTCTCCCGAAACACCTTGTATTAGGATGTAGACCTTACCGCTCGGTGATCAGCAAACACGGCAGATGTTTCTGGCAGCGGGCAGTAGGTCGCTCCCGACACAGTGGCGGCCATGCGGCGGTTGGCAGCGGCGCCCACCCGCGGCGTTTGGACAGCACGCGTGATTTCGCCACGGGCCGCCTCGGCCCGGACGTTTGGAGAGCACTCGAGCCGCCAGCGGGCAGAGTGTGTCGTGGCGCAGCTGTTTGTCAATGGAGGCCGGCGCTCTTTCACAGCCGCGTCAAAGGCCTCGTGCTCGCCGAGTCAGCGCTACAACGTGGATTCCATTGTCTCCCTCCGGCAACCTCTGACCACTCGTCCAGCGGCAGTATACCGAATGGACCCCTTTGTAACTGGACTAGACAGAGAGCCACTCCGTTTAAGTGAGGGTAGAGGAGCGTCTCCTCCTTGTTCTCTACCCGTGGTAAAACTGAGTATGGTTTGCGGTCTCAGTCTCGACCGTGTAAGGCAACCGAACTCGGCCCCACTGGTAGGGGGCTCTATATTCATGAGTTAAGACAATGAGGAGGTGAACATATGTAGCAAATCGCAATGAAAAACATGAAATGTATCAGCAGTTACGAATATGGACAACCATCAGATCTATAGGGGATAGACGAAGAAGAAAATTTGTGCCAGACCGGGACTCGAACCCAGATTTCCTGTTTATGGAACCAGGGTCCGCTGCATGGCAGTCGGACACGCTAACCATTATATACATGTATAAGTTGGAGAAACTTAGTGTAACCAAAATTCAGTGGATTCCTTTTGGTACTCATGTGGATGACTTCCGACATTTAATTATTTATAAGCAATTGCCATTTCTCACGTCATGTAGGTATCTGCCCTAAATCGTTTTGCAATTATTTTCGATCATCTGATGTCTTTATAAGACAGTAAATGAGATCATCATCCACAAACAATCTAAGAGTGTTTCTCAGATTGTCTCCTATATAGTTTATTTATATCGAAAACAGTAGAGAGCCTATAGCAGTTCCTTGGGGAACTCAAGATACTACCTCTTGACAAAATACTACTCTTTGACAGGAAACTACGAATCCAGTCACCCAACAGAGACAATAGTCTCTTGTGAGCTACGATGTCAAAAGCTTTTTGGATATCTGAAAAATATTAAATCAATTTGACCTGCCCGGTTAATAGCAATCATTACTTCGCGAGAATAAAGAGGTAGTTGTGTTCCACAAGAATGAGAATCTAAATTGCCTGTTCGTCAATAAATCGTTTTTTTCGAGATATCTCATAATGTTCGAACACAGCAT
The DNA here is from genome assembly GCF_023864275.1 of Schistocerca cancellata. NCBI lineage: Eukaryota > Metazoa > Arthropoda > Insecta > Orthoptera > Acrididae > Schistocerca > Schistocerca cancellata. The sequence continues at coordinate 445,342,917 of NC_064630.1, read as the reverse complement.
TCGCTGTTCAAGATAACATGAAGGTGCGCTAACAACGCGAAAAGTGTCAATATAAATAAAATATCTTCAACAGAGATTGTATTCCGTTTTAAAAACGTTGAACCGCTGTTGCTGCATCAGGCCAAAACCGAGTCGAATAATGTGTATTGCCATGACTCGTTTACTGCTGACACTGTACCAAAGAAGACAGAGAGTTTCAAAGCAGAAATCTCGGAGACATTGAGTAGACTTCTGTGGTGTTCAGCGTTGAGCCTCCTTTCTGTTTGTGGCGAGTCACATGGATATCAACGTGCCTGTAGGGGACCTGCTGAAAATCCACAGAAAGCAGCCATCGTTGTCCCGTACATGATGGAACTACTGGGAGTTGGAACTCCCTATCCCAACAATGTTGAATTTAGTGACTTGGCTTCCCTGTATTTCAGGAATCACTGTAGCCATTGACATGAAACTTCTACAGGACACTTTATGTTAATAATTGCATTTCAGCCACTGCTTTCGGGAATACAAATGTTTAATTACACGGTTAAAATTTTGTGTACTTTTTTGTACCTTATCGTAAATAATTTTAATTATACATAACATTATGTTCTTCTTTTTGTTCGGTAGACTCAGGATATGTATGTTATTACTGCCAGAAAATTTGATTATTCTACTTGAAGTTGTTTATGAGATTTAGGGTAAAATGCAACAGAAATTGTAAATTTTCAGGAACGGCTTCTAAAGTTTCAAAAGACTGTAATTCACTTAATATACGCTTAATTTTGTGTTTTTAGTCACTCGGAAGCACCCTTCATCATACTGTATATTATCCCCTTGAACTTTTGCCGAGTTTTTTCTTCATTTCTTCCTTCTGGACTCCTTAGTGGCCAACAGTGCTGCATACTAATCCATCCGTTCAAGTTCTCTGATGCAGTTTTCTCCAGGATTAATACACATATGCTGTAGCACTTTCACCATACCATTGTGACCATCATTAAAAGAAATAATGGCATCACTGAGCCCCCAATTTAGTGTCTTCATTCCAACAAAAACATTTTTTTGTAAGTGAGTCCATATAAGATTACTGAACGACTTATTTGGATTTTGAGTCTGACCAAGCAGACACTTCTTCAGTAATTCAGGACATGCCAGGTCTCTGTAAACAGATTTTATGATATCCATGACTGCTGCTGGGATGGAGAGTTTACTGAATCCAGCTTGCAAGAGCACTCTTCCGTGAACATTGCTAGTTCTGTCAAGGACGCAAGCCTCGATCTGCTGCAGTAAAGGGACAGAGTGGGCTGCTCTCAGGGTCTCGGGCGACTGGTGTTTACCTCCTGCCGCCATGCCGGTTAGCGGCTTCGCTCACTGATGGCAAGCTGACGCAAGGGCAGTACCCCACTAATCACCAGAAGAATGAATTGAACAGGCAATTTAAAATTAAAATAAATCGAAGGAAGACCTCTGCAATCACCACAAATAATACGGCTCTTTTCCGTACATAAATGATTGTCGATTAATTATATCTATATTAACATCTACATTAATTATATCGATTAATTATATCTACCATATTTCAGACTCACGTTTCCTGAGTGAAGAAGGAATGAGAAACGGCACTGAATAAACCCTGGTTCAGAGGACTCAGAAGGCAATGTATGGATACCATACTATTGGTCGGAGTGTAGAATGTCAAATGTCTAAACTCGACAGTGTAGCTAGATGGGAAGGGAGATGCAAAGTCCATATCTAAATACAGGAGTCAATGAAGTGAACTGGAAGATAATATAGTGTGATATCAACAACAGCACAAAACTGTATGATGTGAATGCGTTTTGTCACGGATTGAAGAGTAGAGCAGCGAGTTAGTTACTGCAAACAACCCAGTGATAGAATTGTTCTAACCAGAATCGACAGCAGGCCAATGCCAGTAACATTAATTGAGGCACATATGCCGATGTCCCAAGCAGACGATCATCAGGTAGAGAATGTATAGGAGGAAATGGAATGGTTAAATAAGTATGTAGGAGACGCCCTGCTTAACCCGCAGGACAGGACAGGTAGTTTAAATCGTGAAAAGGGAACAAAATAAGGTGCTGTCAGTTACACTCGAACATACAACTTTATTATTTGATCAAACTTTCCAAGAGCCCAATACCTTTAACACACAGCTTTAATCTTTGGGACATAATTACGGGCTGAAAGCCATTTTAATTTAAAACGGCTCAAGGCTAATAACTAAGAACGCAAGCATAATCAGAAATTTAACAGGCAAGCCTTATCTTAAAACAGTTCTTTAGTTAGGCTGAAAGCCGAAAGAATCAGACACTTTAAGAGCGAACAAGTTCAATTCAAATCGGCTGAAGGCCTAACACTTACAACTCAATAACATTAAAATTTTTAAAATGCCAAAGGCCTTACGTGAAACAGTTCTTTGAACTGGGCTGAAGGCCTTAAGAGCAAGACAACTCAAACTCATCACCTGAAGGCCCAACAGTTAAAATACAAGAATGCCAAAGGTCTTACGTGAAACACTTCTTTAAATTCGGCTGAAGGCCTAAAGAAACTTACGCCTTAAGGGCAAAACAACCTTAATTTTTTAAAAATCGGCTAGAAGCCATACAAGTACAAACAACAAGAACAAATAAAAAAACGCAATACACCCAAGGGCACTCAGATGTTCGAGGGTCGGCCTGCAATTCAAACACTAACGCTGCATTAGGTGAGACAGGCAGTCGGGGCAACCATTCACGATTCGACAACACCCCAACCGACCGACAGTCAACGGACCCACCGACAACATAACTTCCACTTCACCCGACCAGGGCACAACAGGGAGTTCAACGGAACAACGTAGAAGATATTGGCGCCAACAACCAATCATACACGGAGCTGTCAAACTACACACAGTGCTGGACGCAACAACACGATGAGAAACCACAGTGCCTGAAATTTACGTCAACGGCCAGGGCAGGTAGCCGAAACGTTAACGGCCACAAGGCAGAAGATTCCGCTGGTGCACTTCAATTCAAATAACCAAATAGAGTGAAACTCCACCGGAGGGTGGCTAGAATTTTCCAACTTGAAAACCACGTTGTTGCTCGAGGGAATATCCCAACAGCCGACAACGAACTCCAAATGACACAATGTGAACAGTTTTGACTTGCTGGTAGATTAAATCAAATCTCAACTTTCGTGTCCAGGGTTGGTGAGCCACGGACCTCGTAGCAATGGGAACCGCGCCACACTCTCCGACACTGAGTAAAGACCGCCAGCGGAATGTTCAGTTCCGCTTGGGACGCGACAGCGATCGGACGTGTCGGTACTTCCGCGTAGTCGTAGCGCCGCAAGCCGTGGTTATAATAATTCTTGGATTGTGACCTGTGAGATTCTCAGTGCTTCGTCACTACCGTCGTACACAAGCTTCTTAATTTACTCACAGCGGTCCCGACCGCTCATATAGTGCAGTTATGGCTCCCAGTGTAGCTCGTAAGAATACCCTGTGTTTCGCATTTGAGATATCTTCCAGGAATGTGCAACCGAGTTCTCTAGAAATCCATGACTGGATAGTAGATATTATTGGCATCACATCCGATCAGGTCCACACAGCATATTATGACATGGCGGAATACTGTTTCTTTGTGAAGTTTTTGCACCAGATACAACTGGAGAAAATTTTGGTGAATACTGGTGGGAAAGCAGAGTTCCGACATCTTGATCAGTCGGTGAGTACAGTTTCAATAACTAACGCTGACATTGAGTACAAACAAGTGCGAGTGTTCAATTTGCCACCTGAGGTTGAGAATTGTTTTCTTAGAGATGTCCTCGCCAAATACGGTGACATCCGACAGATTAGAAACGAAAAATGGTCGAGCCGTCACAAACTCCAATGTTATATTGGGGTTCGCTCAGTTGACATGGCCGTTAATGTCAATATCCCATCCTATTTAATGGTTTGTGGTTATAAGGCTCATGTAATTTACGAGGGGCAAGTAGGCACTTGTTTTATCTGTAACACGAGTGGTCATTTACGAGAGGATTGCCCACGGCGAGTTGCCGTACTTCGAAACAATCTGAACAACGACAGAGATTAACATTGGATGATGTCCTAACTCAAAATCAGACGCCTTCTGTGACTGACTCCCAACCGAGTGCATCTGAGGACAACGATCTCAGTAATAGCACCTTCCCACCCTTGCCTCAAAAGCCCGTGGCCAGTCACCCCTTAGCCACCGGTGTTGCATTATCTGTCGGTAACAAACGACGACGTACTGTAAGTGACGGTAGTGGTTCCGGCGACCAGGTAATAAAAAATCAAACCGATGACGCGGAGCCACGGGCCTCCACACAGGACACTCATGTGCCGGATGGCTCAGTTAAGATCCGCCAAATTCCCATTCAACCGCCCGACGCAGAAACTGTTAATACTAGTGCAGCCGAGTATTACAGCAATCCGTTCCGATGCCGCTTGCCGACTCGCCGCAGGTGGCCAACACACAAGAGGCGGCAGTCAGTCATCTTCAACTCGTAAACACGGCGGATGAAGCACGCGGTGTAGAGCATAACATAAACAGCCGCCACCTCGAAACTGCTTCCAAACAACACGAGGACCCGGACAGCTGTATACAAACAGCCAGTGCGGCTCCAAACAAACACAGTGGGCCTACTGAAGCCGCGTCTTCGGACTTGCCGTCACCAGTTCCGAAGCAAGGACTTTCAAATACTGCTTACAGCCTTGACTCGCCGACTCCGCCGTCTTCAATGACACTTCGGACGACTTTGCGACGGCAAAATAAAGTTAAACCAAAGGACTCCGTGGCTGGAAGTAACTGAAAAACACAAGTCAGCGCAAAAACTGGTACAGAACCTGCGACGGTGAGATAGACTGGGCTTCCTGCGCTTCCCATCTCCCACAAGTCTCGGACAATCATGAGTCAAGCTTATAAGTTTTTGTCTCTGAACATTAATAGAGTTCGGACAGATTTAAAATTAGCAATGCTACGGCAGTTTATCTATGAGTCCGAAGCTGATATAGTTCTGTTACAGGAAGTGTCTATCTTAATTTTTCATGTATCAGGATTTGCAACAATCGTAAACACCGTGGCGGACGGGGGTACAGGTACGGCCATTCTGTCACGAGACGGAATCCCAGTGAGCAATATCGAAATGTAGGACTCCAGTAGAGGCATAGCTTGCCAAATTTTTGACGTCACCCTCGTCAATATCTATGCTCCATCTGGAACGACCTTATAATTAGAAAGAGCTAACTTCTTTAAACAAGACATCATATTCTTGCTACGCCGTAACCCAACCCAGTTGATAATTAGTGGTGACTTCAACAGTGTGATTCACAAGAAAGACCAATCGCCAAACTTTAATTACTGTAGGGAACTACATGATCTGGTGCGTCACCTGCAGCTGAAGGATGCGTGGGAACTAAAATTTTCTACCCTGGTAAAGTACACGTAACTGACCACCACCGCATGTAGCGGTCTAGACCGTTTTCACGTCTCTGAGAACATTTGCCAAAATGTTCTGGACGCCGATGTCATTTCGGCTAGCTTCTCCGACCACTGCGCCCTCTGTGTCACGATAAATCTGGCCAAACAGCATACTAAATGTCATAGCATTCCGTGAAGCCTAAATGTTTCCATTCTCGCCGATGCCTTGCTACAAGATGTCATCTCCACGACATGGGCGGATTGTCTCAAGCAATGCTGCTGGTATCCGAGCAAGATAGCCTGGTGGAATGCTGTGGTCAAACGGAAAATGCGATTATCCTTAAGAAACTACAGTTGGCAACGGGCGCAAGATGTCAAACGCACGATTGATTTTTACCAAACAGTTCTGCGAGAGTTATATGCGACTACGACACCAACCAACACACAGCTGACGACCATCAAAAAAATAAAGGCGAAGCTTACAGGCATAAAGCGAATGCAGCTTGAAGGACTGAAGATAAGATCTAAAGCAAAATCGCTTCAAGAGGACGAACTTGCATCGCTGTATCACCTCATAAAACATCGTGCCCATCGCAAGCGAGCTTTTATCGGGGAGCTGGACACAGATGATGGACTCCGTTTGACCCGACGGAGTGATATTCTTACTGCAGTTTACCGGTACTTCACGGATCTGTACTCGCAATGCGATACATATGATGATAACGGCGGCGATATCGTGAGTGCTCTGCCCACCGTAGTCACGCCTGCGGACAACTCGGCGGTCGTACATGATTTTTCTCCAGACGAAGTCCTTGAACTGATTTCTGGTTCGCCATCGAATAAATCCCCTGGCCCTGATGGTTTGCCACGGGAATTTTATGTGCGCTTCTGGCCCATAATCGGACACGCATTTACAGATGTTCTCAATGAAGTGATGCGAGGGAGTGACGTGCCGGCCGAAATGAAGGAAGGCCGAATTGTATTGATAGCAAAAAGCAAACACCGAAAAACCTTAGATAACTTCCGACCTATTACTTTACTCAATTTTGATTACAAAACCTTCGCCAGAGCACTGAACAGCAGATTGTCTCCGTTAATGAAGCAAGTGATTCACAACCATCAATCATGCATCCCTGGTCGCACAATTATGACGCCCCTTTCGGAATATAGAGATGTAATAGCCATAGCGTCAGTCACTAACGTGAATCTCGCATTGCTGTTTATCGACTGGCAAGGCTTTTGATCGCGTCCGCCACGAGTACCTCCTTCAGCTACTGCAACGGTGTGGATTTGAGCAACGGGTTATAAATGTCGTGCAACATTTCGTCACGGGCATTACAACCAGAATCAGCGTAAATGGACAGCTTACTCAACCCATGGAGGTCCAAAGAGGAGTGCCGCAGGGGAGCCCTCTCTCCATGATGTTATTTGTTTTATCGCTCGAGCCGCTCTTACGCTCTATTCATAACAAACTTGCAGGCCTTTCGATCGCCGGGACGTCCTTCGTGGTTTGTGCTTACGCCGACGACGTCGGAGTGTTATTGCGGAACGACGGAGACGTATCAACCCTCAAGACCGCGGTAGACAAGTACTGTCGTGCTTCCGGTGCTAAAATCAACGCCGGTAAATGCACCTTTGTCAACATTCGAGGATTCGACGCAGTTATTATACCTTGGGCGAAGCGTGTCGAAACCCACACCACTCTGGGGATGATTATCGAAAAATGCCCCCTAAAAATGAATGCAAAAGATTGGAAGCAGGTCACCAATAAAATGTAAGGTGCCATCGATGAAAACAATTGGCGGTCCGTTAACATTCTCCAAAGCATACGACTCCTCAGCAGTTATATATTGGCCCAACTATTTCCATTCCCCAAGATGCAGGCTAAACTCGTGATGAAACTCTCTAATAGATTTATCTGGCAAGGGCATCTGTTCAAAGTGAAATACACCACGCTGTCGTCTTACAGACAGGCCGGCGGACTAAACATGCCTGACATTAACCGAAAGTGTACTGCGCTATATATTAAACGAATCACCCATTTGTTGGACAAGGAACCTCTCACGCGTAACCAGTTGGCTCTTCCGAACCTTACAACCCACCGATATGCATCCACCCATTGATGTAGGTAAAATACATTACAAACTAAGACATGTCAAGCAGTTTTTTCTTGAAGTAAGCTATATTGATGGACATTATTTCACGCAGGATTTACCGACGACGCACCTGTTATTAAAAAGATGGACATCTCCAATAGTCCGGAATCCCATTGAACGTAAATACCCGAGTGTTCATTGGAAGGCAGTTTGGGACAACATAAGTGTAACTGTCCACACTGCTGAAGTGGCGTCCACATGGTATAAAGTGATAAACGCTGTTATACCCACTAATGAAAGGTTGCATAGAACCGGTTTAAGTGACAGTGATAAATGCGTCCGATTTGGTCTGGTCGACACCTTGCGCCATCGCTTCACTTGTGGCGGCCATCTCATTAACTGGAAATGAGTGCAGCAGAGGCTGGGCCTGATTACTCGCAGCAGCCCAGCCAGCCACTGCACCGACATCCTGCTCTGGCCGGACACGAAACATTTTCCCGCTACCAAGAACAACACCGTGATGTAGATGTTAGGAAATTTTGTGACATATATCATCATCCACAATAGTGAAGATAATCTTATTAGTTTCGAGGCTTACATGAGAACGGCACGCTGGAAGATGAAACGTTATCCAAATTTCAGGAAAATGTTTGCTAACATGTTAGACATAATTTTTGAAAAACAAGGCGTAGGGTAATTCTCGATGCCGGTAAGGACACAAATCACACGCAAGACTATGTAGCGAACAAAATACACAACGAATAAGGGGTTATACCGGTCCATAGGACTACTCCCGACTTCTCAATGGTGTTATTAACTTCATTATGATGTTTTCATTAATTTATGTTCTTGTGCATCTCTTGTTATCCGTTTGTGTGCTCCAAATGACTTTGAGTTTGGACGGTTATGAAACAAATGACAGAACTGTCATTCCAGTTAAGACAATCAATTATATATATGTTTGCGTTTCGGTTCTATGTAACTGTCTGGACTGAAGAGGCTATTGTCAGTTTACTATTTATGTTCTATTTTGTAAGCTTACAAATGGCACTATATTGAAATGCGTTCTTCAGTCTATTGTAGGATACAATTCATGTTGAATCAGTTCCAGCACTTCAATATTTTGTTTTTGTGCTTATTTACATATATGGTTGTTTTAATAAAGGAAAAAAAAATAAAAGCGGGACCCGGCCGAACTACGCCCCGCCGAGAATTCCTTGCTGCTCCACGCCAACCGACCGACTTCCCAGGCCCGTAAACGGTGAAAGGACAAAATATGCGTCTGCCGATGAGACGACCAACCGAACGACCAACCAACGGTCTTCCCGCTCCAATCTCCCTCCTTCGGACAGTTACTGTGTGTCGCCAGCGGTCGGCGAGCACTGGCTGTCGTCGTCTCACCGGCGCTCCGTCCCCGACTTCAATGCTGCTGCGTGCCGACTGCACTGCTGGTCCGTCTCCAAGTAAATGCCAGACACACGAAGACGAGGAAGTACTATCGTTCTCTCCATAGATGGTACGACAGTGCACTTATCGATACGCGATGCTGCTGCCGCTCACGGCAAGTAAGGCAGGAAGTTAGTGACGCCAGTAAATGGAATAAGAAAACGAGGCCGCACTACCGTAATAGAAGATAACAAACAATAAACGGGATAAACGTGAGTCGTGCACGGCTCAATGTATATATATATATATATATATATATATATATATATATATATATATAATTATGGGGGATTGAAACGCTGTAGTCGGGAGAGCAAGACAAGAAAGAGCTACGGGAGGGTAAGGACATGGTAGCAGAAATGATGCAGGGTGTTCCACAACAAATTTAAATTGTTAAACGAGAATATACTGTTAAAATGTCACGAGTGGAGGAGGTGTAATAGGAAAAGGCTTGGAGATTCCTCCTGCATTACATTATGCTCGGACAGAGATTTCAATAGCTAGTTTTTGGTATAATAAATATTCATTTTGGGCTAGAACCTCACGCCAAGATGACAACTTTGCTTGAGATACCAACTCAAAATAAACAAGTTTTATAAGAACAATTTTGATTACCTGAATATGACAGCAAAGCCTGTCGAAATCAGTTTTGTAAATAAAGGAATATCTATGCAATCTTCGCTCTAGAAAGTTTTTAGTAAGTTTCTTAATCACCGTCTCCCAAATTTCACTCTTCACATGTCAAATACTTGTCATCATACGATAGCTGCAATATCACTTCAAATGTGTTCAGTGTGTTGTTTCTCCCTTCTCACAGCGTTAAACCTCTTCTCAGTCTACTTTTCAGCTGCACTAAAATGGAAAAAATGTCAAAAGAAAGATGCCATTGTTTTCACGTGCTTGATACGTCTAAAAATTATGTTTCATTTAAAAAATAACAAGCTGCATCCAATATGATGGCTTCCAAAATGGCCGTCGGGCTGTTAACATAGCCTCAGGGCCTCCTCCCTCTCATTTTACTTGACTGTAAGCACTGTCTAATCATAGGCACCTGGACATACCAATTCAATGCGAATTGACCACTAGATGTCTGGGAGGCAGACCAGCCACTACAAAAGGTGACGGGAGTATTGCGTTATCAGTAGAGACGCTGTAATATCATAACTGCTGGTCAGGAGAGTTCAATGAACTTTCGACATTCATCAGTAACTGGATGTTACCCGGATAATATATCCATAATGGACATTTCATCCCTTATAAAGCTGGTCAGATAGATTCATGGTGATGTGACGCTGAAGTGCAAACGCGGAAAAAGAACAACAGATAAATCAAGACAGGCAAGCCTCAGGTAACGGGCAGGGACTGTGGAGCATTGCGGAGAATGTTTGTAAGAATGGCGTGAAATCAGTGTAAGGAGAAACTTCTTCTAAAATGGTACCAGCTAGAACGATGACTGTGGGCAGGAAATTAAAATGACAGGGATACAATGACCGAGCAACTCCCCGTAAACCGCTTATTTCTGTAGCCAGTGTTAAGCGACGCTTGGAGTAGTGTAAAGAGCGATGACACAGGACGATAGATACTTGGAAACGAGTAGGATGGAGCAATCTGTCTGGTTGTACTCTGTGGTAATTCAATGGAAGAATTTGGGTTTGGCGAATGCCTGGAGAATTTTATTTGGCATCGTGTGTAGTACCGACAGTGAAGCACGGAGGATGTTGTTTGTACAGTATGGGCGTAATTTTCGTCTCCGGATACTTTTGACCATGTAGCGTATCTGTTTATCCACCAGATTTTACTTCAGAACTTATGGACCAACGTATGTCCTTTGCAGTAGAGAAGGGAAAGCAGAAAGGTGGAAGGAGTATATAGAGGGTCTATACAAGGGCGATGTACTTGAGGACAATATTATGGAAATGGATGAGGATGTAGATGAAGATGAAATGGGAGATATGATACTTCGTGAAGAGTTTGACAGAGCACTGAATGACCTGAGTCGAAACAAGGCCCCCGGAGTAGACAACATCCATTAGAACTACTGACAGCCTTGGGAGAGTCAGTCCTGACAAAACTCCACCATCTGGTGACCTAGATGTATGAGACTGGCGAAATACCCTCAGACTTCAGGAAGAATATAATTATTCCAATCCCAAAGAAACCAGGTGTTGACAGATGTGAAAATTACCGAACTACCAGTTTAATAAGTCACGGTTGCAAAATACTAACGCGAATTCTTTACAGACGAATGGAAAAACTAGTAGAAGCCGACCTCGGGGAAGATCAGTTTGGATTCCGTAGAAATATCGGTACACGTGACCCTACGACTTATCTTAGAAGGAAGATTAAGAAAAGGTAAACCTACGTTTCTAGCATTTGTAGACTTAGAGAAAGCTTTTGACAATGTTGATTGGAATACTCTCTTTCACATTCTGAAGGTGACAGGGGTAAAATACAGGGAGAGAAAAGCTAATTACAGTTCGTACAGAAAGCAGATGGCATTTATAAGAGTCGACGGACATGAAAGGGAGGCAATGGTTAGGGAGGGAGTGACACAGGGTTGTAGCCTCTCCCCGATGTTATTCAATCTCTATATTGAGCAAGCAGTGAAGGAAACAAAAGAAAAATTCGGAGTAGGTATTAAAATCCATGGAGAAGAAATAAAAACTTTGAGGTTAGCCGATGACATTGTAATTCTGTCAGAGACAGCAAAGGACTTAGAAGAGCGGTTGAACGGAATGGATTGTGTCTTGAAAGGAGGATATAAGATGAACATCAACAAAAGCAAAACGAGGATAGTGGAATGTAGTCGAATTTAGTCGGGTGATGCTGAGGGAATTAGGTTAGGAAATGAGACACTTAAAGTAGGAAAGGGGTTTTGCTATTTGGGGAGCAAAATAACTGGTAATGGTCGAAGCAGAGAGGATATACACTCCTGGAAATGGAAAAAAGAACACATTGACACCGGTGTGTCAGACCCACCATACTTGCTCCGGACACTGCGAGAGGGCTGTACAGGCAATGATCACACGCACGGCACAGCGGACACACCAGGAACCGCGGTGTTGGCCGTCGAATGGCGCTAGCTGCGCAGCATTTGTGCACCGCCGCCGTCAGTGTCAGCCAGTTTGCCGTGGCATACGGAGCTCCATCGCAGTCTTTAACACTGGTAGCATGCCGCGACAGCGTGGACGTGAACCGTATGTGCAGTTGACGGACTTTGAGCGAGGGCGTATAGTGGGCATGCGGGAGGCCGGGTGGACGTACCGCCGAATTGCTCAACACGTGGGGCGTGAGGTCTCCACAGTACATCGATGTTGTCGCCAGTGGTCGGCGGAAGGTGCACGTGCCCGTCGACCTGGGACCGGACCGCAGCGACGCACGGATGCACGCCAAGACCGTAGGATCCTACGCAGTGCCGTAGGGGACCGCACCGCCACTTCCCAGCAAATTAGGGACACTGTTGCTCCTGGGGTATCGGCGAGGACCATTCGCAACCGTCTCCATGAAGCTGGGCTACGGTCCCGCACACCGTTAGGCCGTCTTCCGCTCACGCCCCAACATCGTGCAGCCCGCCTCCAGTGGTGTCGCGGCAGGCGTGAATGGAGGGACGAATGGAGACGTGTCGTCTTCAGCGATGAGAGTCGCTTCTGCCTTGGTGCCAATGATGGTCGTATGCGTGTTTGGCGCCGTGCAGGTGAGCGCCACAATCAGGACTGCATACGACCGAGGCACACAGGGCCAACACCCGGCATCATGGTGTGGGGAGCGATCTCCTACACTGGCCGTACACCACTGGTGATCGTCGAGGGGACACTGAATAGTGCACGGTACATCCAAACCGTCATCGAACCCATCGTTCTACCATTCCTAGACCGGCAAGGGAACTTGCTGTTCCAACAGGACAATGCACGTCCGCATGTATCCCGTGCCACCCAACGTGCTCTAGAAGGTGTAAGTCAACTACCCTGGCCAGCAAGATCTCCGGATCTGTCCCCCATTGAGCATGTTTGGGACTGGATGAAGCGTCGTCTCACGCGGTCTGCACGTCCAGCACGAACGCTGGTCCAACTGAGGCGCCAGGTGGAAATGGTATGGCAAGCCGTTCCACAGGACTACATCCAGCATCTCTACGATCGTCTCCATGGGAGAATAGCAGCCTGCATTGCTGCGAAAGGTGGATATACACTGTACTAGTGCCGACCTTGTGCATGCTCTGTTGCCTGTGTCTATGTGCCTGTGGTTCTGTCAGTGTGATCATGTGATGTATCTGACCCTAGGAATCTGTCAATAAAGTTTCCCCTTCCTGGGACAAAGAATTCACGGTGTTCATATTTCAATTTCCAGGAGTGTAGAATGCAGACTGGCAATGGCAAGGAACGCATTTCTGAAGAGAGAAATTTGTTAACATCGAGTATTTTTTAAGTGTCATGAAGTCGTTTGTGAAAGTATTTGTATGTAGTGTAGCCATGTATGGAAGTGAAACATGGACGATAAATAGTTTGGACAAGAAGAGAATAGAAGCTTTCGAAATGTGGTGCTACAGAAGAATGCTGAAGATTAGATGGGTAGATCACATAACTAATGAGGAGGTATTGAATAGAACTGGGGAGAAGAGGAGTTTGTGGCACAACTTGACTAGAAGAAGGGATCGGTTGGTAGGACATGTTCTGAGGCATCAAGGGATCACCAGTTTAGTGTTGGAGGGCAGTGTGGAGGATAAAAATCGTAGCGGGAGACCAAGAGATGAATACACTAAGCAGATTCAGAAGGATGTAGTTTGCAGTAGGTGCTGGGAGATGAAGAAGCTAGCACAGGATAGAGTATCGTGGAGAGCTGCATCAAACCAGTCTCAGGACTGAAGACCACAACAACAATAATGTCCTTTGCACACTATGACACTTGACTGTTGTGCAGGGAACAACGAACTGAGCTGCTTTTTTAATATATCTCTGCCAGATGCAGGAAGGCTGTTAAAAAGTGACTTAGAATGTGAAAGAATGAATTTGTATTATCTACATAATCTTCGTGTGTAAATAGATGTTTCACTCTATAAGTACTCAGCGTGCTGTAACATACTTGAGTATGTCGCTTTCTTAAGGGATGTCCGCACAGTAGCTTAGCGTGTTCGGTAAGAGAGCTGCCTAGTCTCTGTAGTAAAATAACTGAGTGAAAGGATCAACAATTAACTTCAACTTATGTTACGTAACGTCCGCTATGACTAAATACAGCAAACGATAAGGAAAAAAGTAAAGATAAGTAATTAATTCTTTGTTTGTTTGCAAGTACATGTCTGCAGTTCTGTCACATGCTGAAACTCCCGCACGACAGTACCGTGATATGCCGCTGGGAGAACCCATTGACTGAGTGGAAGACATACTCGTTTCTCAGGAGGCAACCTTTCATCTCAGATCGTAAAAATCTGATGCCCGTTATTCATATTTTTCTATTCTATAGGAAGCCTATTGAAACGTAAAGTACCAACTGAACTTTAATTAGGAAGTTAAGTTGGATTTAAAAATTGTATTTTGAAACATATTTTGTACGCTGAAACCTCTATATACAAATAGTGTCTATAATTAGTTTCTCGTCAGTTGAATGAATTCATTTTACTAAAACATGGGAGGCACAGAAAAAACGGCACTAGTACTTTATTATTTGAGGTCCTCTATTGCATTTATAAGCTAAACTATTACACTTAATTTAATATTAACTTGTGTCACGTGTAAGTAACGGTAGTTTCAAAACGCTGAAGTCATCCGGAGTTGGCTATGGTAATCGTTATTATCACTGTGATAACAAAGGCATCTAGTGATTTTTTAAAAATGTTATTTTCGAGGTGTCGCTTCGAAAGTGACAAGTAACTGAATTACAGTAGATGAAAAAGTTGACATCGATCTGAAAAAAAGAGGATGATTAAAAATTAACAGGTGTCTGCGGTTGGGTTGGGAATGAACCTATCGTATTTCCTCCACCCACTTTCCTCCAACCCCTCGAACTGCGCCTAATTGATTTTAGACCGACGCCAGTAGGCAGGGCAGCAACAGGCCCACTCATTTCGCGCGGTATATATTCTGCGGCCAAATTTCCCCATAAATATTAACTTTTGCGGCACTTTCTATCTGTGATGTTTATTGACGCAATGAACAATAACCGCTGCGGAAAAGAGCGCAAAAAAAACGCGGCCGACGGCGCTCGCATTCACACACACACACACATACACACACACACATACACACGCACGCACGAACACACGCTCCAAAATACGCACGCTAACGGATTCAATCAGCAGTGCGCGATGGTTCCGGACGCGTCTTTTATGTTTGATATTCATTCACACGGAGCAAACAATAGATTTGCGAGGGCGCTAGACCGTCATATATAGCGTATGTGCGATACGCGGCGCTCGGCCGTGAGATCCGATGGCCTACTACTAAGCGCACACTGGGAGCTATCTGACACGCAACACCGAGCAAAATCAAAACATCGACTTGGTGTCCGCGCGTGTTACTATCTCTCTCGTGCACTGTATCTCTCTCTCTCGCTTTCGACAGCTCCTGACCACTCCACCGTTCACACCAATACTCGCCCATCAGTCCTAATTGCTTTTGATCGGGCCCCCGGAAATCGATTACGAGTGCCAGCCTGCAGCGCTACCGGGAGTTTTGGCGCGGGACGCCCCTGTGCGGCTGGCAGCCCGCGCCGTTTAGTTTGCCTGACCGGCGGCAGGTAGGCAACCCGGCGTGCACCACTGTTGCAGAACGCAGTCGCGTCGCAGGGGTTTATTTGAACGGAATTCGATTTGAAAGCGGCGAGTGCCGCCGGCGGGCGGGCAGTTGGGCTCTGCTCGCATCTGCTCTCCGCAGCGCGTCGGTCCCGCTGTTTCGCGCTGCGGCGTTATATATTGGGCGAGCCGCTGCGTTAATAGATATCGGCCGTAGGCCGCCGTTCCAGCGTTATCTGCCGCTGACTCGTCGGCGGTGACGCCGCTCGCGCGCGCGCGCTGGCACTTCCTACGCTGCACTATCGTAGCCCGGCTAAAGGGGTTCCATTAACGTTGTCCGAGGGAGTAAATCACGACGGAAACGCACCTCTGGGCTACCCCCTCGACCGTGGCCCGTAGCGAATACACGGCCCGCACCAACGCCCGGTGACGCCACTCAGACAAACAGCGTTATTTTCCCCCTATTTTTCCCTTTTTCCCCTCTCCTGACAGCGGACGTCTGACTGAGCGCGTGGAAATGAGAAAGTGCGGCAGTGTTGGCGGGAAATAGATAGCGCCACCGCATCACGCCCCGCCATACATGTGGCTTTTCCGCGGATTCGACCGCGTGCCTCATTTTCCGTAACAGCTGCTGCGAGAAATTTATTGCACTGTTTGCGCGCCTTTTTGGATTTTCGCACGCGTTGCTACCACTAGCATTGGCCACAATCCTGTGTCAGGAGCGCTGGCCTGTGCTGATAAAATCCGCATGCCATAGATAACGGTGGCTACATATGGCATCACTAAGTGGAAACAAACGTGAGTCTTCCGTAGATCATCCTGCAGACGAAACACACACTACAGGCTTCCCTACGTTACCAGTAATAGAAAAATATAAACAACTGCTTGAATACTAATACTCTTCGTCTGTGTTAAAGGTATATTTCGCTAGGTGCTATGAATCGAAAATCTTCCAATCTCTGATAGGTTTCGGCTCGTAGACTTCTTTCGCAATTAAAATAAATTCAACATATAGCAACGTACGCTTGCAAGTGCACTGTGGCCGATGATAGTTTACTAACTTTTGCGAATATAGTCCGAAGTACTGAAAATCCGAAATATAGGGATGTTTACGAAAACATTTAATTGAAGGTATAAAGAGGAATACAACGTACAGTGTTAGTAGCAATTGAATTGAAACTAGATGAACAGCTATCTGAAGTACTGTACAGTATATTTAAAGGTACTAACAGTGACCACGAGAGCGGTGTGCTGAGCCCCACGCCTCTCCATGCCGCAACTAATGACACTACTGATGAAGGATGACATGTCGGTCGGTCGGTACTGACAGCCCATCAGTGTGTACCGGTACTGTTGTTGCTGAAATTGTGGAGTTGTAAGTTGCCTGTTTAAATTTACTTTAGGGAATATGTATCTGTAGCTTGATTGTGCTTTTAATGTTAAATTTTCTGTTAGATGTTAAATTTCGGGCTTCTTATTTAAAATGGGCTTCCTATTTAAAATGGAGGACATACGAGACCCCAAAGCCGATTGCTTGCGTATCGTTATTTGTTAGTGACATAATTCAGCTGCGAGAATGTATAGAGAAATCTAACTGGGAGAATTATATCAAATTGCCGATATGTGTGAAATTTATTGTTATCACAAAATTTGCCTAGTAACTTCGACGAAAAACTGAACTTAGAAACTAAAGTTGATACCTGTGACATTTAATTAATAAAGAATCTTTTTTCTACACTACATGGCTCATCTGGGTCGCTCTGTATAATGCCGTGCAAACTGCTCTAGTAGCTACAGCCCGTCTCCATAAGAGAACTGTAAAATCTAACTACTGAGATTCACAAATGTGCAATGTGACCTCTAAATAAGTATTGCTGTCATTATTCATTCATAATTTTTCGTAACGGTTTTAAATGTATTGAAAATTAATTTACTTTTGAAATGTGGACAATGACTCTGGATTAAATGAATTCAACGCCAGTCACATATTGTTTGACTTAATAAAATTTAATGAAACTTCAATAATATTTAGGATTTCCCTGAAATAATGTAACTATAATCCAAAAATTACAGAATTAAACTTCGCATGTGTAATTTTTCGTTAAACAAAATTCTTAAATCCATTTCCCTCACATTCATCTATAAATCCTAACAAAAAATGAAAAGTGAAAAAATTCTAGATCTACATTTCTGACGAACCAAGAATGCTACATTATCAAACCGCGGCCGCGAATAAAACAAACTTTACCATTACCTATAACCAAGTCATCACAAACAATATAATCGCACCAATGTAAAAATCAGTTCTTCTTTTCTCTACAAGAAAGTTTCCATTAATCCATAATATAATGTTCAAAATTGTTCGTTGTTTGCTGCTTACTCCTGCTGAACCAAAACTCGACTGTTCACATCTAACACCAAAGCCTATCTGTCCGTCTTCTCTCCTCTCCTCGCGATCAACAGACAAATCTGGCGCGGATCTTCGAGGAGTAAAGATGACGTCTCACTCATATCTGTGCAGCACAGCTTCTCTGCCAAGGCTGCGCGCACATGTCCAAGCAATTCAGACCTTACGAGTACCCAAAACAAGAAAAATTGCGACGAAAATTTACACACACATACTTTTCTTGGTAGGCAACTTCCAGAAGTGGTAGTATGGGCCAAAACAAGAAAAAATGTCGAGATAGTATGGGCTCTAAAATGCATACCTTACGAGCTATGAACACTTGTCCAACAGAGTGGATGTGCTTAACGCTAGCAGAGATGAGCAAGCCCTAATAGATCCTTAGGTATGCGTGTATACTAAAAATTTTTTCCTGTCTTGGTTCATACTACCGCCGCTGAAAGATTCATTCCCTACATTCTTAGCAACAGCAGTACCGTACACGCATCACTGTCAAAGGTGTCAGAATGATTGTCACTTGTAATTTTCGATTAGTTCGTTTCCGAAGCTGGGACCCTTCCCTCAGATTGATACATTTATCCGTCTGCATAGTCACTGAAAGTTTGTAACATCAGCACGGAATCACCCTGTATACACAAACACGGTGACAATTATCGAACTGTATGAAAGAAACGTAAGTTAGTTACAAACTACGGCGTGCACAAACTTTAAAAATGTAAACGTCACTATAGATATTCATATTTAGGATAAGTCATGTTCGTTATTCCTGCCATCATTGGCGATGATGTGACGCAAATAAATAGCGAAGTTCTACATGACCCTCTAAAGTGTCAGAACATCGATGCTCCTGAGTGGCTGTTTTCAGCTCAGCAATGCTTTTGGAGTTCTTGCTGCAGACCTTATCTGTAACATAGCCCCACAAAAGGGTGAGTCGAATGTGTTTAGAACCGGAAAACGCGGCAGCCAATTGAGGCACATGCTAGTGGCCTCTGGGTAGTCCAGAGGTAGAACGCGGTCCCCAAAGTGCTCCTCCAGGAGATCACTCTCCTGCTTCGGTGGCGTCGGCTCCGTCTTTCAAGAAGCATGTATTGTCGAAATCAGAGTCGCTTTGGATAACGGGAATGAAATGAAATCATCTTCCAAAACCTTCACGTATCGTTCGGTAGACACCGTGCCGCCAAGGAATATCCGTGACTGGACATTGCACACCACACAGTCACCCGTTGAGCGTGAAGAGACTTTTCGATCACGAAATGTGGATTCTCAGTCGCCCAAATGTGCCAATTTTGCTTATTGACAAACCCATCCAAATGAAAGTGAGCTTCGTCGCTAAACGAAACCATGCACGTGCATACTAATTCCCGTAATCCAGCCAACCGTGCAATTTGAGCGTCCTAACGGAAACTGTTAAAGTGTTATGACGATTTTAATTTATATGGTTCAATAACTGTCACCCTCTACATTTACAGCCACCGACGCCTGTAACTTTGGCCCTTTGTAGCGTCGTTGGATGACATTTCCGAACTTGGGTTATTATATAAAATTTAATCTGCTACAGCCCTTCCACAACCTCTATAGATGGATAACACGAATTGTGAAACACCCAGTACGTAGAATGAATGTACAGTGTGTTCATCTCAAGGCGGCGCTTATGTTCGACAGTGTTCCAGCGTGTATTGCGTCCTCCCACCCTTTTCCATATAACAGTGAGTCCAGCAATGTCTAAGACGCTCGACTTGTTGGCCCAGGTGTTATGGTATGGGTTCGTATAATGATACGTCGGCACACTTATCTCCACGTCGTCGCAAACGGTATACCCACCAGTGCACGACATTGTAACACTGTACTTCTTCTACATGGGCGACTTCTCAGGACTGCCTTCGGGCCTGAATTCATTTTTGTGGATGACAATGACCGACCGCATCGGACGGCGCATGTGAAGGAGCCTTTCGAAGGGCAGGACATTCGGCGAATGGATTGATCAGCTTTTCCTACTACTTAAATTCCACCGCACACTTGTGGGATCTGGAGGGTAGAGGTGTTGCAGCATTTCGACACATAACAACACGCTATCGAGTCATAGGGCAGTTATCAACCGCGCTGGTAGCGGGATGGATCACCGCACACCAAGAACTGTTTACCAATTTTATGTCCATCGTGGGGAACACTTCGCACAGCATGCATTATCGTCCGTGGTGATTACACTCCCTTTTAAAAAACACGTCCCGCCGTTTGTACTGTCCAGAGGACCTCATGAATCGCGGCGACTTCAGTGTAATTATTGTCTTTCAATAAAAGTGTCACTTCTGTTCGTCTTCTAGGATGTTTCTTTCAGTTACTGTCTGCATTATAATGCAGCAATTCTTTCTATATGAGGTCGAAGCTTTAGCCAGATGTTTTTCTGGGCAGAGGCACATCACACTGAAGTTAATCTCATCGTCAAGCTATGCGCAATTGTTCAGTTGAAGAAATCATTTCGCTACAGCGAAATAGTATAAATGCACATAACACTTAAGGTATTCGTTTCAAAGCCGATTTTTTCCAGACTTTCTTGCTTCTAGTATTGTGCACTTTCAGCTGCTTGAGAATACGCCGTTAGTTATGATACTCCCTGTATATATCCAACAGAAATTTTTAAACAATTTGACTAGGCCTTTGGCTTGTTATGATCCTTAATATCTTTATTGTTAACGTAACTGTAACGTTCATTAGAATGGCTGCAGATCTTTTTTTTTTTTTTTATTTTACAGTGCCCTCTACAACAATAACAACAACAACAACAACAACAACAGGAGTGGGAACAAATATCATCATTATTTCTGAATACGCATATGAAGCATACTCAGCAATAAAGTTAAGATTAGAACAGTAAGTTATGAGCAGAAAGATACTTTTAGCTAACTTAAATTCATGTTTCTCTGTTTTAAATGAGTTACGCAATCAACTTTCTTCCTCCTGGTTCAAATGGCTCTGAGCACTATGGGACTCAACATCTTAGGTCATAAGTCCCCTAGGACTTAGAACTACTTAAACCTAACTAACCTAAGGACATCACACACACCCATGCCCGAGGCAGGATTCGAACCTGCGACCGTAGCAGTCCCGCATTTCTTCCTCCTCCCCGTTTCTCTTTCCCTCCGTTACTATCGGTTGGTGCGTATGTTCGTAGCATTTTTCCGTGTTGAATAAACACAGCAAATACACATAACAATGACTTTAGTCGTCAGTAATATATTCTATTCACTATTTACAGCCGGCTGCCAACACTGAGAAAATATTTCGGTCCGCCGACTGTAGAAATCCTGTAGACATCACGTGGGTCTGAGGCGAGGAGCTCATCGAGCCGTCTTTCTTAGGGCATTTCCATCCGAAAAGGAAGTTCCTTGAAGGCTGTTCGACAGACAGCGGAAAAGGTGAAGATATGAGGGTGCAAGGTTAGTGATTAAGGTGGGTGCGGAATGACTTCACAACCGAAGTCCTGTATAGTGTTTTCTGTCAGTATAGCTGGATGTGGGCTGGCGTTATCGTGGAGTAGAACCACTTTACGCAGTCTTACTGGGCACTGTACTTGAAATGTGTCTGCAATACTTCTATGTTGTGGACAATAAGTGTCAGTAGTGAAGATTACCGCTTGGGGATGCTATTCATAACACACCTCACAATCGCTGTTCCTCCAGGTGCATAACATTATCTTTCGTGGATGAGGGCAGGCCTTTGTACGTGGAGTTTATGCTACGTTCGGACGGAGCCACTCTATTATATTCCTTCTGTTAGTATAAGGATACAAATTCTCGTCACCAGTAACGACACAGCATAGGAATGGTCGGTGTTTTTTACGAGCCAATTGACGACGAGCAAGCAGATATGTACATACGGACATCCGCTGATTTTTGTGATATTGACTTAGAGCATACTTACCCATACGCCCTAGTCCTGAAACTTTCCCATTACCGAAAAAATGTAGCACCGAGCTGGAATGACCATAGTTCATCACATTCATCAGTTCTGAGTACACTGACGTGGTTCATTTTGGATTAATGTGTTTCAACGATCTTCACCGAACTCCGAATATGTTCCTGAACATGGAGAGTCACTATTATGAAAACGCTCGTTAAAACGGGAAAACAATTTTATTGCCTTGCTGTGTCGAGTGGCATCATCCCCATACACAGCGCCTATGTTTCTGGTTGTCTCAGCTGCTGTCACCTCTCTCCTGAAGTGAAACAGAAGTGTATCTCAGAAACCCTGTGTGTCGGAAATGCTCTGATTCATTCACTTTTCACTCTAGTTTCTAGAGCCCATAGTTTCACTCACTGTCTCCAGATGTCATATTGACAGTAAGTAAACTCAAACAGCAACAGTGAACGGCAAATAAAAATGACAATCGGTAAATAAATCCTATCAACCGGGACATCAAAATGCAAAACAAAATAGTTACGAAGTTATGCACCAACTTAATACCAAAGAATGTGCATTTATTACGAGTTCCGAATTGATTTAAATTCCATAGAGCAACTGAAATTCGATTGCTCATTGTCTCAGAGTGAGTCAAAGCGCTACCATGTGAATGTTCACGGCGCCTGCCATCTCATTAATATTTCACCTATTTGGCACATGGCGAGTACTCGCTCGGTGTTCCCCGATTTACACATGTCTGGTGCCGCCCTTAGGACGCCTTACCGACTTCGACATTACTGGAATCACGCGCACTGTTAAACCAGGGACTCACAATAATATTCACAAATTGGCATCCCAAGTGACCGGCCGCTGGTATGTCACAAAGTGGCTGGCAGAGACTACTAACAAGATGCGTCCCGTTAACAACACTGCATGTGTTGTGAGGTTTATTTGATACAGTTTTATTTATTCGTCTTTCCTTACTAACGACAGAATTTTCGAGTTTTCTAAATCAAGCAACGAACAACCAAACTAAGCAATCTTAATATTAGCATGTAATACGTGTAATTTCATTATCTTGTTTTACTATCGGCAAGTCTGTTACGCAGAACAAAATATTTGGGAAAATTACTAGAAGCTCTCTTAACTAAGCGTAATTTTTTTTTACTGATGCCTGTGGATCTCCTTCCGTTATTTAATACCGATGCTTACTGTCTGCCTTCCATTGAATTATGAGTATTTACCCACACACCATGGACATGAATCGAGAACTGCGCATCAAAAGACTTTACTTACTTACTTACTGTTACTTTATGTTCCTTCTAGATGAACTAATTTTCTCTCTAGTTCATTCCCTCTCTTCGTTCTGTGTGTGGGCTGAGTAAACTTGTCTGAAAAATGTAGGGCCGTGTTGCAAGCACTGGATGAAAGTTTAATTATCGGTGGGTGATACCAGCACAAGCTATGGAATGGGCTTCACTTTCTTTGATACAAAGAGAATCTGGAGCGCTTTTAATCTTGGCCAGAGAAACAACATATAAAAAAGAGAGATGGAAGAATCAAAAATTCACAAATGCTCTCCTCGTTTTTAGCAGAGTTTTTCGTCTATACTGCACTATTGCGTATGGAACATTATTCTCAAAGAGAAACTCTAAATCAGTCAGTTGTAAGGAAACATGACATTATTGTTTAAATGAATGCGATACTGCTCAGGTAAAGTTGTTCCAATGTGGTTGGCTCTTAGGAACACAACTTGCTAGCTGTACGAAGACATCCGCAACATTTTCAACTCATCAGCACATTTTCTTTACGCGTTTGAGACTACACCGTACCCCATCGAATGACTTTAGGATAGAGAAGAATATACTTAATCAAAGTTTGACATGATTAAAACAGTGGAATATTGGCACTGACTTCATTACGGGGTTATTCATCAGTTCGAGGGCCTACTAAAAAGTAATGTCCCCGGCTTTTTTGGGGGGGGGGGAGGGGGGGGACGTTATTAAGATTCTACATCTTTATTTTCCATGAGTATTGTCTATAAATTTATATCTCAGCACAGTCATTTTTGCGACGAACATAGTTCTCCCTAGAGAGCAGTTTGTCGATACGCTTACTATATAACGTCTGACCTTGTTGACGAAGCTAAAACCTCACTTCTGCTTTCACCGCTTCATCACTATCAGGGTGAAGTCATCGAACGTATTCTTCAAAGTCAAAATCGGGTGTGGCCAAGTAGGGACTGTGTGAAGGATTTTAACAATGTTTGTTTTATTTAAAAAGCTTTACTAGTTTTCACATAAGCAATTCGCAGCCATTGCTTTTTAGAAATCCCTTGTATCTCTGAGGTTCCAGAAGAGGTTTGCATGAAAACTACGGAACGTACAGAAAAATGGAAAATATAGGTGGTCAGCCGAGGTTACACACTGACATAGTTACACTGTACACCGCCTTGCCACGCGCTATGATTCGCAGCCCCTTAGCGGTAGAGGGCTGCATACATGTAGAAGAATAAAGAAGTAGGATGGTAATAATGTTTGTTTTATTTAAAAAGCTTTATTAGGTTTCACGTAAGAAATTCGGAGGCATTGTGTTTCAAAAATCCATTGAATCTCTGAGGTTTCAGAAGAGTATTGCATGAAAACTACGAGAGGTACAGGAAAATGGGAAATATAAGTGGACAGCCGATGTTCGTGAAACACGCCTTGGTACAATTGCTCTAAGAGGTAGGATATCATAAACCTTAGAAACATTGTTTCCTTCGTAGTGCGGATCCGCGCCTTCCTGGGCTATTCATACCATCGACTGAGTGAAAAGCTTGAAGCGGTGCCCTCTTCATTGACATACGTCTATTTCTCGTTTCTGTTGTGGCTGATTTTCTGACGAGCACTGAAATGCAGTGATCATTTGGCCATTCTGCGAAAAAGTTAAAGATGTCCACTCCAACTCCGTATTAAACGAAAAATACTGTACTGACGTGACTTGTGGAAATTTCGTTTGTTTTCTTTGCTTGTCCCCCCCCCCCCTCCCTTTTTCTTAACTGTTGGTGACCCAGGCAACCTTTCGTCGGCACTACATGGTCCTGGCGAAGCTTTCCGGGTTTTTGACGGCCCAGGAAAGACATGAGGGGCTGTGGAATGTCCCTACTAACTGTGAGTTACTGCTGTTCTTCAACTGAAGATAGTGTAATTGAATGATTAATGTTGTGATAGAGAAAAACTGATGGGTAAGATGCCTAATTCTGCAAAATATTACATGAATTAAAATTTTCTGTTACCTCAGCTGCATCAGGCAATGGTACTGCAAGGGGTCGTACAGGTTGTCTACGTCTTCTACGTTAAAACTGTCATCGAGCACAACCCTTTATATTAATGTCACAGTTCCGTGCAGAACAGCCCTGCTCGCCTACACCCAAACCGACCCTGACAATCTGTCTTGTATTTGAAAGATGCTAGCTAAATAAGCCAGTTGGGATCCGAAGGTTTCAGTGTGGTAATGGTAGTCAACCCACGTCACCATGTCAGTGACAAAATGCAATGCAAGTGGTACCCACTCCAAGCAGGCAGCTTATAATACAGATTTACTGGTAGTGCGGACGGCAGAATCAGTGGCTTCGGCTCATAAGAGTGTCGCGATTGTGGGAGAAGAAGTGAACCTTTTCGTCATAATGATCGGTCTCCAGACTCGCCCTTAATTTACATTTCCTCCAGCAAGGGATTGGTACAGCCCATGACCTCCTCTACTATCTGGGAAATGCAGTGGTACAGTTTGTTGCCTGTTGAATGTTCTTCTTAATCGCATTGAGTGGCTGCGACTGTACAGCCGCGTTATTCAAACACGAAAAGTTTAAATTTCTCAAGACTCTCCAAAATCCAGAATTTCGAATCATACATCAAAAATTCATCGATTCTTCAGCCCATCCATGGAAACAAAAAATGATGATGAGAAACTGCTGATTGCCCTTTGTGGTGATGACCACCCAACCACAACACTCAATAACCCGAGAAATAACCAGTTAGCCGGCAGCGGTGGCCGAGCAGTTCCAGGCACTTCAGTCCGAAACCGAGCGACTGCCACGTTCGCAGGTTCGAATCCTGCCTCGGGCATGGATGTGTGTGATGTACTTTGGTTGGCAATGTTTAATTAGTTCTAAGTTCTAGCGGACTGCTGACTTCAGATGTTAATTCCCATAGTGCTCAGAGCCATTTCAACCATTTTTGAATACGCATTTAGTGACATGAGCCTACAAGGCTACAGCAAACATGGCTCCCATATCTCCCTTCTGAACTGCAGCTCATCAATACTCCTTCAGATTTTTCCATGAGGTGCTATAGTGGATGGGAAACTACTTGCATCAAGATCAGTGAGGGTGGAAGCTGACAAAAAATGGGTTCACGTCCATTACCAAAGTGAAAATCTCGACTCCTGAGAGGCTCCTTAAGCAAATATCTTGCAAATCAATACGGATTGCCAATGTCGGTGTGGCTGTTCTGTACGAAACTGAACAGTAATGTATGGGTGATGCCCAAACATCGACGATAATTTCGATACAGAAGACGAAACGATCTTGAGAAGCCACTTACAGTACCGGGCTGAAGTAGTTGAAGCGACATAAGGTATTCATTCATGTAATATTTCGCTGAATTAGGCACCTTTACTGATCAATTTTTCTGTGTCAAAACATTAAACGTTCGATTACAATTTTGTCAGTTGAAGGACACCAGTAATTCACTGTTGAGCCTGGACATCCCACAGGCCTTCAGGCTTTTCGTGGACCTTCTAACGCCCAGAACCCATCACCACAGCCTTCTAGTGCCGAAGGAACGTTGCCTGCACCTCCAACAGCCAGGCCGAGACGAGTAAAGGAACGGCGCGCGTAACATCAGTACACGTAGTTTTTCATACATCGATAGTTCACTATACAACTTACCTTCGTACTCATACCCTACCACTCAATGGTTACTTTCTTTCCCAGGTAGAGAACCTACTCGAAATGATGACCGAATCCTGGACCTAGAATTCACTCATTTCATGACTCGTGTACATTACTCCACAAAGACTTTATATTCATCTGTCTATTCAGTGTCATGTAACTAATATGTTACAAATATAAATTGTTAACGTTCATTCAAAGCAACCTCTGTCGAACGTAATACACGGAAATTATAGCACTGATGAGAGATAGCCAGGTCGTTCGACTGTTGGGCGCAGAAGGCATTTTTCGTATTTCTTGCTTTACTTCATTCTCCATATGAGAAAACTGAACTTTCCAGACATCTCTTTTAGAAAATTTAATCTACTTTCAGGCAGTGTACGGGTTTTCCTTGATAACATGTATATTTTTTGAGTTCTAGGGTGTTGGAGTGTCAAATAACTTAACAAAATATTTGACTGTTTCTTTTTTTCAAAGATTTTTTTTATTTTCTGTTCTGTACTTAAAATACTCTTACGTGCATTATATTGTAGCTTCGCTTAAAAATGCACGATACCGTAAAGCATGAAACAGTATGCGACGGAGACCAACTTTGAAATGTGTTGAAACGGTATGAGCGAGTACAGAATGTTTGTAGCAACAGCTTTAGACTGTGTCTTCGCTGCACATCGCAGACTCTGAACTTAAAATACAAATACAATTAAGTCGTTCCTGTTATGGACTGTCAATTGAAAATGTAAAATTGAAAATAACGGTGTGCGGACGGTGGACTGTTTTCGGTGAAGACCGCGGCCAGCTAACTTGATCAAAGTGAATTTCGCTACAGACTGTTGTCTCATAAAACAATAATCTGAAAGCTACTATGTTAGGACAGTGGAGCAATGCGTTTATCAACGTAGCTGCTTTCGATTCGTAGCGAGGACTGTGAAATATAAATGTTCTGAAGTGCCTCTCGCCGTTGACCAATATCTGAGGAGTTAATAAAAGGGCCTGTAACGTTCGAACAATGGTGAAAAATGTTTAATAAGTCGGTAAACATCGGTTACAGCACGCTGTTTCTTTGTGAAGTCGACAACAGACTCTTCAATCAACGAGGAGACTGTAAATAACTCACTTTCTGCTGCATCAATAAACAAGCGGCCACTTTCAAGAGGACAGTTCTAGCGGCAATGAGGATTACACAAGTGTGGTTTATGGGGCGCCAACGTGGGATGACGACACACCACTTCCCACAGTGAAGTGATTCTTCGTCTGACATTACGACTGTTAGCCATCTCTCCTCTTGTAATTCTGCGTCATAAAGACTTATGTGTTAAGCTTATAAACAGATTTGTTGAAGTTGAATGTACGAATTCTCATTTTTGTTGCCCATCCCACTCATTTTAAATTGCAGTCACTTTGAATCATATTTTAAGTATCTTAAAAATGTAAAACTGAACTTAATTTCTCTTATTATTATATACTCTTTTATAATAAAACGTTATATCTCTTCGAAAACTTCTTGACATCACCTTCATTACTTTATCATTAGCAGGTGCTATAAGTTCATCTGTAGGGATACCCTTATTTTATTTTATGTTTTCTCCATCTATCACTATATCTAAATATCTGTTTGCACTGTTTGTGAGTGTTACTACTTTCTTCTTCATTTTTAACCATCGGTTACAACGAATTCAAGACAGCAAATAAAAATCAGCCAACAATTGTTGTAAGTAGGCTGTTTATATTATCTCATTGGTAACGTTACGTAGCGCTCTATATGAAAATCACTGGCTGTGCTGTGTGCAGTCTGTGGCTAGTTTGCATTGTTGTCTGCCATTGTAGTGTTGGGCAGCAGCAGCTGGATGTGAACAGCGCGTAGCGTTGCGCAGTTGGAGTGTTTGGGAACATGAAGTCCTCTACAGGTAGCCCAGAATGCCAATTTCCCGTCAATGACCGGTTCAGTAGGACCAGAGAACCTAGTCCATTCCATGAAAGCACAGCCCACACCATTATGGAGGAACCACCACCAGCTTGCACAGTCCCACAATGACAACTTGAGTCCGCGGCTTCGTGGGTCTGCTCCACTATCATTAGCTCTTACCAACCGACATTGAGACACATGTGAGGAGGCCACGGTTTTCCAGCCGCCTAGGGTCCAATCGATACGCCCACGAGCCCAGGAGAGGCTATGTCTCGCTGTTAGAAAAGGCTTTCGCGTCGGTCTTCAGCTGCCATAGCCCACTAACGCCTAATTTCGTCGTACGTCGTACAACCATATTGATTTCTGCGTTTATTTCATGCAGTGTTCCTTGTCTGTTAGCACTGGCAACTCTACGCAAATGGCAGTGATCTTGGTTGTTAAGTGACGGTCGTCGGCCACTGCGGTGTCCGTGGTGAGATGTAATGCCTGAAATGTGGTATTCTCAGCACACTCTTGACTTCGTGGATCTCAGAATATTGAATTCCCTAACGATTTCCGAAATAGAATGTTCCAAGCGTCTAGCTCCTACAATCACTCTGCGTTCAAAGTCTTTGAATTCGTGTGGACACAATCACTTCAGAAACCTTTTTTAATGAATCACCTCCAATGCACTGCCTGAGCCGTGTCTGGCTCGTGTTATATTTCGAATTAAACCTTGGTTGCTATCTTGTGATTAATCTCCCGCGCTTATCGCGATTATGATGTTATCCTCTCTCTCCGCGAGTCGCAGCAGCAGCGTGTACCGATATTCGCACCCCTGTACTATCTTTGGCCTCGCTCTTATAGTTTCCGGCTGTGCCGAGTGCGGGCAGTTGATCGGTTGACGGGAAGCAGTGAGGAAGTCTCCGTGGCACGTGTCTGGCTAGGGCCGCTGGCGGCGTCCACGAGCGGTCGGAATGTGAGGGGCTGTTCCCACCGCTACGAGGTCCGTGGCACACCGATCCCGGACACGGAAGTTAAGTCTTTACTCAATCTATCAGCCAGCCTAAACAGTTCGCATCGTGTCGTTTGAATTTCGTTGTGGGCTGTTGGGATATTTCCGCGAGCAACAACATGTGCTTTCAATGTGGCGAAATTCTAGCCGCCCTCCTGTGGAGTTTAGCTAACTTGGCTATTTTTGGATTGAAGTGCACGAGCAGAATCTTCTGCCTTGTGGCCGATTACGTTCCGGTTACCTGCCCTCGCCGTTGATTTAAGTTTAGGCAGTGTATTTTCCTCGTCGTGTTGTGGCTCTCCAGCACGGCGTGTAGTTTGACAGCTGAATGTGTAACCCATTGTGGGTGCCGATACGATCTGCGTTGTTCCATTGAACTCCCTGTTGTGTGCTGGTCAGGTGGAGCAGAAGTTATCCTGTCGCTCGGTCCGTTGACTGTCTGTCGGTTTGGTTGCCATCGGATTGAGAATTGTTGGGCCAAGGAATACTACAGAAAGAGTGTCACGTGCCCAAGATACACGTGAATGCGAATAGGTGTCCGTGACCGAGTTACTGTTTACCGTGACTTGCACGTCGTGTATGGGAACAGCTTGCGCCCCCAGACGCTGTGGTGGCTGCTACAGGCTTGGCGATAAGCACATCAGTGAGTCTTCTGTTGAAAAACAGCTTGTATGGGCCATGCCTGACCCACAGTTCATATCCGCAAGTGTTGGGGCCTAATATGCTGGGGTGCAGCCCTCCATATGCTACGTGGCTATAGATAAAGTGCCAACGGCCTCGCCGCAGTAGTAACACCGGTTCCCGCCGGATCACCTAAGTTCAGCGCTGTCGAAATTGACTAACACTTGGATGTTTGACCGTCCAGGGCTGCCGAGCGCTATTGGCAAGCGAGCCAAAAGTCATATGGGTTCAGATCTGCTGACCTAGCAAGCCGTGTGTTAAACAAAGCTTTCGCTGGGCGATCGATATGAGGAGTTGCCCCATCTTGCTTGAAAACAATAGTTTCTACGCAGTTGTGCCCTTCCGAAGAAGCGCGGGCCAAGGCTGAAGGTGCTTGTGAATCCCCACTACACAGTCGCTTACAGCGAATGCAGTGGCTCTTGGCGCATAATACACGGTTCAGCAGTACCTCTGATCCTACAGTTCTGTGTGCCTCATCACTTCACAGAATATTACCAGACTGAATGTCATCAACTCCGGTTCGCGCCAGAAACCGAAGAGTAAATTCAAAATGCTGCTGCAGAACCTGAAGTTTCTGTTGCCGCACCGCCTGGATCTTCTACCAGTGCCAGTGTAGGATAGACCGTCAAACTTTCCGTACTGTTGACCAAGGGATGGACAATTCAATGAAACAGCACGAGGACTAGCACTACCTAGGGCACGTCCTTCATGGGCAGTTACGGAAACTGCAACATCGTCAATAACCTCCAGTGCTGTA
The DNA here is from genome assembly GCF_023864275.1 of Schistocerca cancellata. NCBI lineage: Eukaryota > Metazoa > Arthropoda > Insecta > Orthoptera > Acrididae > Schistocerca > Schistocerca cancellata. The sequence goes on along the minus strand of NC_064630.1, from coordinate 445,311,665 downwards.
GGACGCCTTCCTATTCCCGGTGCCACACCAATCTAATACATGGTTTCGAATTTTATTATCTTCTAAAAATCATTTAATGACATCGGGCCAATCGTCAAACCTTACAGTCAGCGATACTCTCTCAATGCAGCACTGTAATGGTGCCGTTCGCAAAAAACTAACAGCGCACGGTCTGTCTTCTCCATACCCATGCTGTTCACTCACGTCATGGCATTTCAAATCAGGGATGAGTATCATACCGTCATACAGAGTACAGTACCAGATTTACAACTGGTACCCAGAATTGGAAGTATTTTTTTCCAGTGTAAACAGATTCCGCATTAACGCACTAGCGTATCCACCAAGCCTCGCTGTATTACGATAATTACAGCCCACTTTGGAATTCCGTCAGAAGCTGCACTTTTAATTATAGCTAGCCAGTACTACATTCATGTCACAACTAGAGCGGAGGAGCAATATGGGGCTAAGTCAGCGGGAATTAGAGATCCATACCAGTGATCTCGGTTTGCAGTCGGATTATAGATTAGAACACATACATAAATTGCCTCGAACAAAAGATCTAATGACAAATAGTCAGCCCGGATTTAGAAAATATTGTTCATGTGAAACACAAATGACTCTTTATTCGCACGAAAGAATGAGTGTTGCAGACACAGGATCTAAAACTGATTCCATATTTCTCGATTTCCAGGAGACTTCCGGCACCGTTCCTTAGAATCGATTTGTAAACAAACTGCATGCCTGTGCAGTTTCGTGACCGTGTTCGCGATTTCCTTACAGAAAGGTACAAATTCGTAGTAAGTGACGGAATGTCATCGAGTAAAACAGGAGTGATATTCGGCGTTCTCCAAGGAAGTGTTAGAGGCTCTTTGCTGGTCCTAATACGAGGGGGAGTTGGGATATACGTTTTCTCCTGTTCGCTGTGGTCTGAGTTGTGTCTGAAAGGGAAAAAAGAGAATGAGACTTCAAAGATAAGACATATCTTTGTTTTTCTACATAATGGCCATGTACATTGAGACATCTGTCATAATGCTTTATAAGCTTCATAAAGCCATCCAGGAAAAAATCGGGGCGTTTCATACGGAAGAAGGGTTGAACGGCTTCTTTGATGTCAGCATTGAGGCCAAAGCGCCTTCCGCCGAGAGTCTTCTTCAAAGCAGGAAACAAAGCCACTTGGTGCGAGATCCGGACTGTAAGGCGGCAAGAGTTGCAATATTGTTTTGCGTTGCCGCCGCCGTGTGTGGTCTCGCATTGTCATCCAACAGCAGAACACCAGATCTGAGAAGGCCAGGCCGCTTTTTCCGAATCACCTCTTTCAATTTCGACAGAGTGGCACAGTACCGCCCAGCACTAATGGTTGCATTCACCAGAAAGTCCAGCAGCAAAACTCCTTAGGCGTCCCAGAAAACAGTGAGTAGCACTTTACCTGCTGACGGAGTGCTTCTGAACTTCTTTCGGGTAGGTGATGACGGATGTCTCCACTCCATGGATGCGGCCTTCGATTCGGGCGTGTAGTGATGGACCCAAGTTTCATCCCCCGTCACAATCCGAAACAGAGAGTCATTGACAGATTCATGGTAACGCACGAGCTGTTCCAGGCTGAACGCCATGCGTTGTTCTATGTGTGTCTGGGTCAGTTGGCGGGGCACCTATCGTGCTGACACCTTCCTGTATCGAAGAATGTCGTGGACGATCTTGTGAGCTCACTCATGTCCGATTCCAAGTTCTGCCGCTACTCCATCGATGGTGATACGCCGGTTGGCTTTAATCATGTCACCCACCTTCCTTACATTTGCATCTGTAGTGGCCGTGTGCGTCCGTCCAGGTCTCGGTATGTCCTGCACTTGCTGACGTCCTTCACTGAATTGCTAGCACCATCTCCGCACCATTTCCATCGACATCACACCTGACCCATGCACCTCAACAAGACGGTTATGAATTTCTGTGCCGGATACTCCACGTGCTCATTCATATCGGATAACAGCTCTCACTTCCGCCTTTGACCACGACTCCAAAACGCACCTTCTCTCCATAGCTCCGGGAAAAGACTGAGCGGCTGGCCTCAGCTTTGCGTCGGCACTGCGACAACGCCATCTGGTTGATCGCGGTCGACCTCTACCAATGGTGTATCGGTGTCTTGAACGTCCGCGTTTTCATGCCGTGTTGTCTTTCGCCCATGTCACACAAGTCTGCCCACAGTCGATAGGGGAAACTTATTTTCCAACCGCCCCTCGTACGTACAGGGTGAATCACGTAAAACTTGCACCGCAAATACTGCGTGACGTACTACTGATGTGCGGTTTCCACAAAATGGATTGGTCTGTCAATCAACAGATTGAGATAATACTTAGAAAGTGTATTTATTTTATGTGCAAAGAAATATTTTATTTAAATGGAACAGTGCCTATTGACATCATCAGAGATAGAGTAAAGTAGAACATAAGCGGTGTTTGTTGCAGGATTCTAGCGCGAGTTTTTTTACGAGGTATTGCAGTTTGAAAATGTCCACAGCGTCACTTGTATGTGCCATTCAATGTGCGTAGTCGCTAGGTGTTTGCTTACAGTGGACTTATTTTTACCTTGAGTGCTTTGCAACTTGCTAGTCTGTCAGTGTGTGACAGTCCAGGCAGTAGCTCGTGAGTGACAATGGGATTCGCCAATGCAGGAGAAGCCGACATGCTCGTGGTGAACGGAGAGTGTAGGAAGAAAGCAGTTCGTTCATGCTGCAAGATATTCCAATAGACGTCAACCGTCTCGGCATTTATTTATCAACCTCTTCAACCATTTACGTGAAAGTGGTTGTTTAGCACCTAGACAAAGAAACAGAAGGAAGCAAGTGATGGCAGAAGAGGAGGGAATTAAAGTTCTTGCTGCTGTTGCAGCTGATCCGCATGTTAGCTCCCGCGCAGTCGTACGAGGAGGTGGCAAGAGTCAGTGAAGTGCCCTACGCATTTCCCATCGACACAGGTTCCACCTCTGTCACCTTCTCTCCACTAAGAGCTGCATAGAAAATGGACATTAAGACCATTTTATTTAGTGACGAAGCCACATTTACCAATTATAGCCAGGTAACCCGCCGAAATATGCTCTACTGATCTACTGACAACCTTTTTTTGGATCGTCGGGCAGAACTACGGCGTCCATGGGGCGTAAACGTGTGATGTGAGATAATGAACCATCTGCTCGTACTGCTACGGTCGCAGGTTCCAATCCTGCCTCGGGCATGAGTGTGTGTGATGTCCGTAGGTTAGTTAGGTTTAAGTAGTTCTAAGTTCTAGGGGACTTATGACCTAAGATGTTGAGTCCCATAGTGCTCAGAGCCATTTGAACCATTTTCTGCTCGTAGGTCCGTCTTTCATAGACGGAACACTGAAAGCGCACAAGTATCGCAGCTTCCAAACAGACCATCGTCCACGGATGTTAGAAAACGTTCCTCTGCAGACTAGATGGAACCTGTGGCACCAACATGATGGCTGTGCAGCCCGAAGAGTACGAAGTACTACAGCATGTCTTCAAGAATTACTTCGAAATCGTTGGACTGTACGCAGAGGCCCTGTACCTTGGCCGGTGCTAGCTCCTGTGCAGCAGTATTTTTATACCAGACTGGAAGCTTGTATTGTCGCTGCCGGTTGTTAGTTTGAACACAACCTGTGATGGTTAGTTGTCTCTTCACTGGCCAGAACCACACAACTAGAGTGTGGTGTCACCGCCAGACACCACGCTTGCTAGGTGGTAGCTTTTAAATCGGCCGCGGTCCGCTAGTATACGACGGACCCGCGTGTCGCCACTGTCAGTGATGGCAGACCGAGCGCCGCCACACGGCAGGTCTAGTGAGACGTACTAGCACTCGCCCCAGTTGTACAGCCGACTTTGCTAGCGATGCTACATTGACAAATACGCTCTCATTTGCCGAGACGATAGTTAGCATAGCCTTCAGCTACGTCATTTGCTACGACCTAGAAAGGCGCCATAGCATTTGATAATTAATAATGTGAAGCGTGTACAGTAACGAGAGATGTTCACCAATTGTGGATTAAAGTTAAGTATTCTACCAGTTACTCTTGTTTTGCTAGTCTTATTTCTCTGACCTGTTCCAGACCTCACGCCAGCCCGCGTGGGCTTAATCGCGTGCCTTTCGGCTTCCTCCAAACTCCGTGAATTGGCTCTTGCCAATTCACAACATAGGGTATGCAATTGTGTTGTTCTTTTTTGTGTGCTACCACAGGTGTTGTGCCTAAGGCCATGCCGCAGTGGCACCACCGGTTTCCGTCAGATCACCAAATTTAGATGCTGTCGGGCTTGGCTAGTACTTGGATGGGTGACCGCCCGGTTTGCCGAGCGCTCTTGGCAAGTGGGGAGCACTCAGCTCTTGTGAGACAAATTGTGGAGCTACTTGATTGAGAAGTAGCGGCCTCCATCATTAAAACTAACAACGGCGGGGAGAGTGGTGCGCTGGTCTCACGCCCCTCTATATCCGCATCCTCTGGCGCCTATATAACACTGTCTGTTACCGTCTAGTAAAGTCAACAGAAGATCAAAACGAGTTTGCAAACGATTTAGAAGAGATATCTGTATGATGCGAAAGGTCAGAATTGAATCTAAATAATAAGTATGTGGTCGTCCATATGAGTACCAAAAGGAATTTGTAAATTTCGGTTGTTCGTTAAACTACACAAGTCTAAATGACGTAAATTCAGCTGTATACTTACGGATTTAGTTATGACACACTTACATTGGAAAGATCACTTAGATAACTTTGTGGGGAAAGTGAACCAAAGACTTTATTTTATTGGCAGAACACATACCAGGGGCAAAAGGACTACTAAAGAGGCTGCCTACATTACGCTTGTCCGACATCTTCTGGAGTACTGTGGCACGGTATGGGATCCGTATCATATATCATTCGCGGAGGACATCGTAGAAGGTTTGTTGTATCTCGAAATGTTATTTAGTGAGTCAATGATTGATATGCAAATTGGGGTGGAAATCATTAAAACAAAGGCGTTTCTCTTGCAACGAGTTATATTCACGAAATTTCAAATCAGCAAATATCTCCTCCGGTTTCGCAAATATTTCTACATACGAAGAAATATCATGGTCATAAAACATCTCAGATTTCGCACAGAATGAGAATAAGTGTTCGTTCTTGCATCCTGTTTTTCGGGAGTGGAGTGGTACAGAATCAGGGTGAAGATGGTTCGATGAATCCTCTGCCACTCAGTTAACTGCCAATTTGCCGATTAGTTAGATAAATGTAGAGGTAGATGTAGGATGTGGAAGTAAAGTACGCGCGTCGTGTAGTGTCTGTCATTAAGTCAGATGGCTACGACCTGTCAGGACATTGCAAAATTAGGAGAGGACGGTTGACATTGACCCCAAGGATAGACGCATACTTGTGTGGATGCATTCCATAAGCGTATTTCCATTGGTGAAGCGTTTAGACTGCGTGAAACGTTAAAATATGACATATGAGTATTGGCTGGCGTTCGCGTTCATCTCAAAACTCGTCATTCTACGGCATTCGAAAGCCATTCTGGGACCTTGTCTACCTATTTCGATGAATATCAGTGAACTGTTTCAGTCGGAATGTTTAAGTTTGGAACATCAGTTATATTAAGTTTTTTACATGAACACTGTCACTTCTGGTAGTAGTAATACTATTGGGGGCCTTATTTCGTTACAACTCGTACCCGTCAGTGAAGAAAAGTGGGATCAAGAACATAATATACGAATTTCGAGACGTGCTTAAAGCAAAATCAATCCTTGTGCTACCCGTATAAAAACAACGTAACTCTGAAAATTTCCTATGTTTATAATGGATACATACATGAATGAGAGTAAGAAGTCAAATGAATTGAAAAAATCCGGATAAGTCCGAGTAGTACTCGCACACCTAGGGTTCTGTACAAGCTTCATTATCCACACAGACTGTTTATCCATCTATGGAAATGAGAATCTCACGTATTTACGTGAATACCAAGTAATAAATTATTTCTGATGCTAGAAAAAGTCGGCTTTGGCACTGCGTCAGTGACATGTTGTCATGTCATATTAACTGGACCATCTGTTAAAAGCATGAATAACCACCTTCTGCAGAGTGAACCACTGAGGGACGTGCTGGAACCGAGTCAGCGGAGCTCGACCTGGATCTTTCCAACGAACGTTGCATGGTGTTTGCTTTCAGACGTTTCAGGCCGCCGGACCCCAGCTACAATCTCTCCCGTTGAGCATAACACGTGATTCATCCAAAAGAGCCACCTTTCGTCATTGAGAAGACGGCCAGTTCCGGTACAGCTGTCTTAACTCCAGCCTCCATTGCCGATGAACAGCAGTCACCGTGGCTGTATAAACTGGATGGCTGCTGTGGAGGCCCACACGCAGCAACGTTCGCTGAACGGACTTTGAGGAAAAACTGTTGTTCCTTGGCTCATCCAGACCGTTAGCTTCTCAACAGATGCACGTGTATTCGCTGGTACACATCTTCCAGCCGCCTTCATCCTTGTCGTCAAGTCCTCTTCGACGTCAAATAAATCGCTCCGTTTCCGCATTACGGCAGCGACTACGCTGTTTTTCCGCGTCCACCCGACTCGCTTTATGCCAGCCGCTGTGGCCGATCGGTTCTAGGAGCTTTAGTCCGGAACTGCGCTGCTTCGACGGTCGCAGGTTCTAATCCTGACTCGAGCACGGATGTGTGTGATGTCCTTTGGTTGGTTAGGTTTAAGTAGTTCTAAGTTAAGGGGACTGATGACCTCAGATGTTAAGTCCCATAGAGCTCAGAGCCATTTGAACCATTTTCGGACTTCCTTTATACACCCTACACTGCTAGTGCTGCCACTTGGCTTGGCGAAAGGTGACCCTTTTAGAAGAATCACGTTTTATGCGCAATCGGAGAGATTTTAGTTGGCGTCTACGGCGTTACACGTCTGAAAGCAAACGCCACGAGTGGTAATTGCACGTTGACGTCGAATATAGGCGGTGACCATATTATTGTGACCGGACTGTGTATTTGAAAAAGAACCGTGAATTCAGTAGAAAAATCTCTTTCATTATGCGGTGAATGACTGCCAGATAAACTCTACACCTTCGTGTTTCCTCCAGAATGCAGCGAACTTGTCATAAGTCCTTGAGAAAGTTTCACCAACTGAGTGAACACCGTCGTCAACTAGATAAAGGCTCCGAAACCGGCAGCACAAAAACCCACGTTCGTCATCTTGTCCTTATTTGCCTGCGGAAAATATTGCCTCCAGTTGCTACAAGTAAGCAGACGTTTAAGGGTGTTTCTCTAGGTTCCATTTTCCCATCCGGAATTTTATTGAAACAGGAATCTATTTATTACCATCTTATTTTGTTATTTCATTTATTTATTTTTTTATTTATATTTGCTTTTCCAATAAGCTCTTGCTCTGTAGAGGCAAGAAACTAGAACAGAAAATCAAATAGCGTATACTCATCTCAAAGTTTTTCTCTCTTCAGCAACCTCAAGCAAATGAATGTACTAGCCAGTGCATCTTCGCAAACTGCGAACGTTGTGTCTTACGTGGAAAAGTTTTCGCTTAACGAGTGAGCTTGGGAACGCAATTAAATTCAGTAGTGTAAAAAACCGGCATTTGCAAAACTATAGCAAGACGATCCTGATGTACATTTTCTTTGGCTTAGCAAACCGATTGAGGCTAATTTTGGGATGATTACTATGAAACACAAACAGAGCGTTAAATTCCAATACTCTTTTTCCCTTGGGTTTACTCACTCACATAGAAATGCGCATTTCGCAGCAGTCTTCCTCTTTTTCACCGGCTTTTCTGCCTTTCTGGGCTGCTGCTACATTGTACAGTAAATGAATGGTGCTAAATTCCAGTACTGTATAACCTACATACAACGGCGTTCGTGTTTTCGACGTTGCTCGTTTTTGTCGGTTTACCATTCCGTTCGAAGTATTTCGAATTAAACGAACAGCCACAAGTACCTGTAGCTCCAAATAGTGAAATCGAAGCCAACTAATGTTTACAAGTCTATTCAGTGGTGTTTTAAGGGGGTGCTCTTAATAGTAATGCCTCCGAATTTTTAATCTCAAAGAATTTTAAAGATATTTAAGTAAACCCTGTTACCATTCTAAAACATTATTCTTCATGACTAGGTATTTGGAGCCCTCTGCCGCTAGAGAACACCGAGTGTTGGCGGTGGGTAAAGTAATAACGTCCGTGCGTGAGAAACACGGTACTCTAACCTAGTTTCAAATTCCGACAGTGCGACCACACAGGGAGCTACAACTTCATTTGCCATGACAATGCCAGACCACACACGAGCACAGCGACATCTCGAACAATCCGACGCACTGGGTTCACTACCAGCGATCATCCTCCGTACAACCCGGCATTGACCTCCTTCCTATTCTGATGTTTCCAAAACTGAAAGAACACTTTGGATGATTTTACTTCGAAGTGGTGCAAGCAGAAGTGAGGCTGAGGCTCTGTCAAAAAATCAAACATTCTACAGTGACGATATCAAATGACTAGTCTCTCGTTATGATAAATGTGTTCGTCACTAGGATAACTAAGTCAAGAAATAAATATTGGGACATGAAGGAGAAAGATGCAGAATATAAATAACGTTTCTCTTATTTAAAAAGAGAAGAATTTTCGGAGGCATAACTTTTCACAACGTACTTATATATTTTTGTGTGTAAACACAAGGTCCCAGTAAGAGCTGAATTATGATTTATTTTAGGTTCACTAACCCACCCCCGTGATCTGGGGGGTTGCGTCTTCAATTGGGGATCAAAACTTCCTCGGTTCTGGGTTCGAGAGATTTTGATTGATAATCAGCATTCACGGAGGATGACTTCCAGCATAAGAAGTCGCCCTCACTCTGCCAACGGCCTTGTCAAAGAGGGCGGAGGAGCGGACAGAGGTTCAGGGCACTCTCGTGTCCTTGGGATGGAAAACTGCCCCTAAAGACGGAAGAATCAGCAATGATCTACACCATGAGGATCCAGAAAGCAATGGAAACCACTGAATTAAAGACACGTAAGGTATTACCGCAGGACATGTGGCCTGCAATTGGAAAGGTGTCATGATGATCTCTCCATTGGCAAAAGATTCCGCTATAGTCCCCCATTCGAATATCCGGGAGGGGACTGCCAAGGCGGAGGTGACCATGAGGAAAAGATGAATAAACAACGTAAGGATAACTTTCTACGAGTCGAGGTGTGGAATGTAAGAGGCTTGAACGTGGTAGGGAAGCTAGAAAATTTGAACATGGAAATACAAAGGCTCAGTGTAAATATACTAGGGGTAAATGAAGTGAAATGTAAACAAGACAAGTATTTCTAGTTAGATGAGTATAGGGTAATATCAATAGCAGCAGAAAATGGTATAACGGGAGTAGAAAAGGTTATGAAGAGGAAGGTAGGGAAGAGAGTGTGTTACTGTGAACAATTCAGTGATTGGGTTGCTCTTATCTGCATCGGCAGCAAACCAACACCAACAACGATAGTCCAGGTATGCACACCGAAGACGCAAGCTGAAAATGAAGAGATCGAGAAAGTATATGACGATATTAAAAGGGTAACATAGTATGTAATGGGATATGGGGGACTGGAATTAAGTTGTAGGGGAAGAAGTAGAAGAAGAAGTTACAGGAGAATATAGGCTTGGGACATGGACCGAACGAGGAGGAAGACTAAGTGAGTTCCGTAATAAATTTCAGCCAGTAATAGACGATACTCTTTTCAAGAATCACAGGAGGAGGAGGTATACTTGGAAAAGACCGGTTGATACGGGAAGATTTCAGCTCAATTACATCATGCCAGACAGAGATTCCAATACCAGAAAGCGGATTGTAAGGCGTACCCAGGAGCAGATATAGATTCAGAACACAATATAATAGTGAAGAAGAGTAGGCTGAAGTTCAAGAGCGTAGTGAGGAAGAATCAATACGTAAAGAAGTGGGATATCGAAGTACTAAGTAATTACTAGCTACGCTTGAAGTTCTCTAAGACTACAGATACAGCAATGATGAATAACAGTATACTTAAAAAGAAATGAATATCTCTAAAAGTTGCAGCCACAGTTATAAAGAAGAAACATAAGTACAAAGAAGGTAATTGAGAAGATACCATGAATAACAGGCGAAATACTTCAGTTGATCGATGAAAGAAGGAAAAACAAATATGTTCAGGGAAATTCAGGAATACAGAAATACGAGTCGCTGAGGAATGAAATAACCTAAGACGAAATTGCTGCATGGGAAATGCCACGAAATCAAAAAAGAGATGATTTTTGCAAGGACTGACAAAATATATAGGAAAGTCAAAATACTTTTCGGTGAAATCAAAACCAAGTGTGGTAACAGTAAGAGTGCAACGGGTACTCCCCTGTAAAATGCAGAGGAGAGAGCGGATACGCGGAAAGATTACACTGAAGGCCGCTATGAGGGGGAAGACTTGTCCCATGTGATAGAAGAAGGAGTAGATTTAGTAGAGGTAGAGGATCCAATATTAGAATCTTAATACAAGAGATTTTTGAAGGACTTAAGTTCAAGACAGCAAGAACTGAAAAGTGTGAGAATTATCGCACAATCAGCGTAACAGCTCATGATCAAAATTATTTACTAGAATAGTACTCAGAAGACTGGAAAAGAAAATTGAGGATGTGTTAGATGACAATCAGTTTGGCTTAAGAAAGGTAAAGGCACCGTAAAGGCAATTCTGACGTTAAATTTGCTGATGAAAGTAAAAAAAAAAAAAAAAATCTGAACACGATCATTGGATATGTCGACCTGGAAAAACCGTTCGACAATGTAATGTAGTGCAAGTTATTCGAAATTCTGAGAGAAATAGGGGTAAGCTATAGGGAGTGACGGCCAATATCTAGTATTACCTCTTCACCAAAATAAGAAATAACGGACGGAACAAGGAGGACATCGAAAGCTAGCACCAGCAAAAAGTGCGTTCCTGGCCAAGAGAACTCTGCTAGTATCAAACATAGACCTTAATTTCGGGTATAAATATCTAAGAATGTACGTTTGGAGCACATTGTGTGGTGGTGAAACACGGACTATGGGTAACCGTAACAGAAGAGAATCGAAGCGTTTGAGATGTGTTTCTATAGGCGAATGTTCGAAATTAGGTGGATTGATAAGCTAAGGAATGAGGGGATGCAGCGATGAATAGGAAAGGAAAGGAAAATTAGAAAAACACTGACAAGGAGAACGGGCAGGGATGATAGAACATCTGTTGAGACAACAGGGAATCACTTCCATTGTACTAGAGAGAGCTGTAGAGGGCAAAAACTGTAGAATAAGACAGAGATTGGAATGACTACATCCTACTAATAATTGTGGACGTACAATAGGTTGCAAGTGCTACTCTGAGATGAGGAGGTTGGTACAGGAGAGGAATTCGTGGCGGAGCACATCAAACCAGTCAAAAGACTAATGACAAAAAAAAACATATAAAAACATCGACTTGCATTCGTTTCTGTGAATATACAGTAGCTTCACAACAGTGGCAACACCTATATAGCACCAGAACATACAACATAAATCATGTAATAATTCTACAATACTCAAAGGCAAAAGTACTTTTGTGGTATGTTTACTGTTGCTGTGGGAACAGAACAGAATAGCCTCCTTGAGCCACTCTGCCATTTAATTTAGAGAGCACATTGGCGCTGTTCTCATCAGCGGCAGAAAAGCAAGCTGGAGACAGTACCGAGAATGTAATCTTGGTGGTGAGGAGTTAAGTGGGTGTTTTTGTCAACAGCAAGCACCTTGAGTTACTAGGTCAAGACATAAAGCGAATACCAGTGACATTTGCACTGTTGTGCAGACATTGTTTTTGCAATACCGATACAAAGATAAATGAGAGTGGGAAGTGAATTTAAATGAAGCAAAACTGAATAAGTGCGAGTAGGACTGTCACACTAAGGGTTCCGCACAAACTTCATTATGTATATAGATGACTCAGTCGCATAAACCAAGAATCTCGAAAAATTTTGCCGTTATCGATATCGGTGTGTGTATGTGCATGAAACCAGAGACCTAGAAAAGACGGATAGGCTTCGTTTCGCCGTAGCCCTCAGTGGTTCACAACCCCACAACAGGCCACAGCAGTCCACCCACCCCACCGCAGCTTCACACCGAATCCAGGGTTATTGTGCTGCTCGGCCCCCAGTGGAACAAGCCCCCATCCCCCAAACCACACCACACCCCACCCCCACCCCACCCCCACCCCACCCCCAGAGCGTCTTATACCAGACGAGTGCAACCCGAAAGGTTTGCGCTGTAGAGTAATGATGGTTTACTCGTACGTGGAGACAGTGTTCGCGCAGCGATCACCGACATAGTGTAACTGAGTCGGGATAAGGGGAAACAGCCCGCATTCGCCGAGGTAGGTGGAAAACCGCCTTAAATGCCATCCACCGGCTGACCGGCACACCGGACCTCGACACTAATCCGCAGAGCGAATTCCTGCCAGGGAGCAGCGCGTTAGATCGCGTGACTAGCCGGGCGGCCATCGATATCGGTACTCCCACGATACACGCCTACCCTTTCCTGATGGAAATATGTCTTAACAGGCAGAAGAAAGTCGAATAAGATACGCCAAGTTTTTTTCCTATGGTACAATTTTTGGATTTTTTCCTTTGTTTGTACTGTGAAAACCTGATTCCTAGCAAATTTCGTGAGTTGTCAAAGTTTAAGCTGCATATCTTTTTTTTTTTTTTTTTGTTGAGTCATCAGATCCTATCTCATTTGATGTGCCCGCCATGAATCCTCTCCTGTTCCAAACTCTTCATCTTAGAGTAGCCCTTGCAACCTACGTCCTCAATTATTTTCTGTATGTTTTCCAATCTCCGTCTTTCTCTATAGTTTTGCCCTCTACAGCTCCCTCTAGAACCATGGAAGTCATTCTCTGTTGTCTCAATAGATGTCCTATCATCCTCGCCCGTTCTCCTTTTTACATATTCCTTTCTTTCCTATTCTGCGCAAAACCCCCTTATTCCTCACGTTATCAGTCCACCTCATTTTCAACATTCGCCTGTAGCTCCACATCTCAAATGCTTCGATTCTCTTCTGTTCCGGTTGCCCATAGTCCATGTTTCACTACCATATAATGTTGTACTCCAAACGTAAATTCTTAGATATTTATTCCTCATATTAAGGCCTATGTTTGACACAAGTAGACTTCTCTTGGCCTGGAACGCTCTTTTTGCCACGCTAGTCTGCTTTTAATATCCTCCTTGCTCCGTCCGTTATTTGTTATTTTGGTGCATAGGTAGATGAATTACTTAACTTCAACTTCGTCATGACCATCAATCATGTTGTTAAGTTTGTCGCTGTTCTCATTCCTGTCACTTCTAACAATTATCGTCTTCCTTCGATTTACCCTCAATTCGTATTCTGTATTCGTTAGACTTTTCATTCCATTAAGGAAATCTGTAGTTCTTCTTCACCTTCACCCAGGATAACAATGTCATGAGGGATTCGTATCATTGTTTCCGTTCACCTTGAATTTTAATTCCACGCCCGAATTTTTCTTTTATTTCCATCATTGCTTTTTCAGTGTACAGATTGAAAAGGAGGGGCGAAAGACTACATCTGGTGTCTTCCATTCTTTTTAATCAGAGTCCTTCGTTCTTGGTCGTCCACTGTCATTACTCCCTGCTGGCTCTTTTATGTATTGCATATTGTCCTTCTTTCCATATAGCTTACCTCTAATTTTCTCAGCATATCGATTATCTGGCACTGCTTTACATTTTCGAACGCTTTTTCCATTTCGACATATCCTATGATCGTATCTTGATTTTTCTTTATTCTTGCTTCCATTATCAACTGCAACGTCAGAATTGCCTCTGCGGTGCCTTTATCTTTCATTAGCCAAACTGATCGTCATCTAACACATCCTTAATTTTCTACTCTATTCTCCTGTGTATTATTCTTGTTAGCAACTTGGATCCATGTGCTGTTAAGCTGATTATGAGATACTTCTCGCACTTGTCAGCTCCTGCAGTGTTCGGAATTGTGTGGGTGATACTTTTCCGAAAGTGATATGGTATGTCGTCACAGACCCTATATTGTACACACCAACATGAACATTCGTTTGGTTGCAACTCCTCCCTCCAATTGATTTTACAAATTCTGACGGAATGCTATCTATCACTTCTGCCTTATTTGATCTTAAGTCCTTCAAATCTCTCTTAAATTATGATTTTAATACTGGATCCCCTACCTCTTGTAGATCTATTCCTGTTCCTTATTTTATCACATCGGACAAATCTTACCCTCATAGAGGACTTCAAAGTGCTCTTTCCACTTTTCCGCTCTCTCCTCTGCATTTGACCGTGGAAATCTCGTTGCAGTCTTAATGTTACCTGTTTTGCATTTAATTTCACCGAATGTTGTTCTGACTTCCCTATATTCTGAATCAGTCCTTCAGATAATGATTTCTTTTTAGATTTCTTCACATTTTTAACGCAGCCATTTCATCTTAGCTTCCTTGTATTTCTTATTAATTTTATTCCTCAGCGACTTGTATTTCTGTATTCCTGAATTTCCCTGGACATTTCTGTACTTTATTCTTTCATCGATCATCTGAACTATTTCTTCTGTTACCCTTGGTTTGTTCGCCATTACCTTCTTTGTACCTATGTTTCTTTTTAACTTCCGTGACTGCCCTTTTTAGAGATGTCCACTCCTCTTAAAATCTACTGCCTACTGAGCAATACCTTATTGCTGTATCTATAGCCTTAGAGACTTCAAATGTACCTCATAATTCCTTAGTACTTCCGTATGCCACTACATTGCATATTGATTCTTCCTAAACTTTATCCAGCTCTTCATCATTACTACATTGTGACATCTGCTCCTGGATACACCTTACAACCCAGTATCTGATTTCGGAATCTCTGTCTAAACATGTTGTAACGTAATTGAGATCTTCCCTTATCACCCTGCCTTTTTTAAGTATACCTCATTCTCTAGTGATTCATGAACAGTGTATTCAGTATTACTAGCCGAAATTTATTACAGGACTCTGTTAGTCCCTTCCCTGTAATACTAGTTATTAATTGGTATTATTTATTGATAAACTAGGTAAATCAGTGTGTTGTGCTTGCTATACTAAGAACGCGAAAAGTTGAACGTCAGCCCCCAAGTATTAATTGTTAAAGTCGGCACCATTTGGAACATTTCGCGTCATATTGCTGCCATCCTCAGTGACCCCAAAGTAATTGCGTGTCAAAGTGTTGTTGTGTTGTCCCTGTGAACGGATGGGTAGTTAAATACAATAATTGTAGTCCTGTTTAAGAGATGTATGCAATATTGCATAAATTTGTTAATTCTAGTTTTTCTTCTAATACCTGTATGGCATTACAACAGCATTAATTATGTTCCATATTTCTTGGTACAAATATGTACCACATTTCTAGATGTCTGTCTCTACAGTGCACATTCACGAATCCAAGTTACTTCTGTGTCAAGACGTATACCATAGCAGCTGTCCGGCACATGTCACTGAATCCCGTGATTGTCAGTACTGGAATAGGAAGACGTGTAACATTCCCCGAGTTGCATCCTGTAATCCCGCAGTGGACGTGCTATTTTCCATTCTGCTCCAGAGGTACGAGGCCGAATTCACCACTTTCAATCAAAATTAAGTGCATCTGTAGGACTACTGTCTCTTTAGCCATTCTTTGTTTGCTGCCGACTAGATAAAGTATAAACTTAGGAAGCTGTTAATGTTGGTTGGTGTACTTATATTCGGCTGTTAGTTGCTAAATGCAAATTGCAGTAATATAAGGCTGACAACTGCGAGCCGCAGTCCGGTAGCGTTCTCGCTTCCCGCGCATGGGTTCCCGGGTTAGATTGCCGGCGCGGTCAGGAATTTTCTCCGCCGCGTGATGACTGGATGATGTGTGATGTCCTTAGGTTAGTTAGGTTTAAGTAGTTCTAAGTTCTAGGGGACTGATGACCATAGATGTTAAGTCCCATAGTGCTCAAAGCCGTTTGAACCATTTGCGAGCCGCACGAATACCTGATTGGGCTGCATGCGGCACGCGGGCCACAGTTTGACGAGCACCGTTCTAGGTCAAAGCGAACTATCCTATTGATTTTTACCAGAGAGTTCCCCAGTATCACCATATGTGACCCAAATGTCCGTATTTCTTGAATGCATTAACTGAGGAGCTGAAAGTTTTTATATCGCCAAGGGATCGTTGACCTAAAAAGTGACATAAATTTCAACGACATACATTTACCCGTGGTTCTTAAGAGCAGGTCAAATAGATAAGCAGACAGACGGACAACAGATCAAAAGTACACTACTGGCCATCAAAATTGCTACACCACGAAGATGACGTGCTACAGACGTGAAATTTAACCGACAAGAAGATGATGCTATGATATGCAAATGATTAGCTTTTCAGAGGTTCACACAAGGTTGGCGCCGCTGCTGATACCTACAACGTGCTGACATAAGTTTCCAAACGATTTCTCATACACAAACACTGGTTGACCGACGTTGCCTGGTGAAACGTTGTTGGGATGCCTTGTGTAACGAGGAGAAATGCGTACCATCACGTTTCCTACTTTGATAAAGGTCGGATTGTAGCCTATCGCGATTGCCGTTTATCGTATCGCGACATTGCTACTCGCGTTGGTCGAGATCCAATGACTGTTAGCAGAATATGGAATCAGTGAGTTCATGAGGGTAATACGGAACGCCGTGCTGGATCCCAACGGCCACGTGTCACTAGCAGGCGAGATGACAGGCATCTTATCCGCATGGCTATAACGGATCGTGCAGCCACGTCTCGATCCCTGAGTCAACAGATGGGGACGTTTGCAAGACAATAATCATCTGCACGGCGACGTTTGCAGCAGCATGGAATATCAGCTCGGGGACCATGCTTGCGGTTACCCTCGACGCTGCATCACAGACAGGAGCGCCTGCGATTATGTACTCAACGAACCTAGGTGCACGAATGCCAAAACGTCATTTTTTCGAATGAATACAGGTTCTGTTTACAGCATCATGATGGTCGCATCCGTGTTTGGCCACATCGCGGTGAACGCACATTGGAAGCGTGTATTCGTCATCGCCGTACTGCCGCATCACCTGCCGTGATAGTATGGGGTGTCGTTGGTTACACGTCTCGGTCACCTCTTGTTCCAACTGACGGCACTTCTAACAGCGGACGTTACATTTCAGATGTGTTACGACCCGTGGCTCTACCCTTCATTCGATCCCTGCGAAACCCTACATTTCAGCAGAATAATGCACGACCGCATGTTGCAGGTCCTGTACGGGCCTTTCTGGATACAGAAAATGTTCGACTGCTGCCCTGGTGAGTACATTCTCCAGATCTCTCACCAGTTGAAAACCTCTGGTCAATGGTGGCCGAGCAACTGGCTCTTCATAATACGCCAGTCACTAATCATTATGAACTGTGGTATAGTGCTGAAGCTGCATGGGAAGCTGTACCTGTACACGCCATCCAAGCTCTGTTTGACTCAATGCCCAGGCGTATCAAGGCCGTTATTACGGCCAGAGGTGGTTGTTCTGGGTACTGATTTCTCAGTATCTATGCACCCAAATTGCGTGAAAATGTAATCACATGTCAGTTCCAATATAATATATTTCTCCAATGAATACCCATTTATCATCTGAATTTTTTATTGGTGGAGCAATTTTAATGGCCAGTAGTGTATAAGGATTCTGTTTCTGACGACCGAGCTACGGAAGCGTAATTACTTTGTAAAGAGCCACCAGAGGCCAAGGGTCCTTTACACTAAAATACTTAGAAATTATCCCGAACAATCTCAGAAAGAAAATCGGTGGAGTAATTTTTATCAGTGAGTACGGTGTTGCAAACCTAAATTTCATTCTACATCTCCGTACAGTACGCATTTCAAGAGTATATGAAGTTGGCTATGTATGTGCGTCAAATAGAGCGGACACCTTCCTACTGTGGAACCGCAGCAGCCTCTGCTTGCAGAAGCAGCAGAGCGTGCGTTGCGGCGGGGTGCAGCGGACACATCGCCTTTAATAGCGACCTCCCTCCCCTCCGGATGGGGCGGCTCGTTTATTTTTCGAGTTGATAAATTGTGATCTATCAATCGCCAGTTTATGCTCCGGCCAGAGAGCAATTCACTTAGCCGCCGGGGTTGGCCATTAAAGCGGCCGCGCTGTCGACGCCGTTTTGTGCGCCGGACGGATGGCCGTCATACGTCTGCGGCGCCTCCGCGCATCGACAGGGCGGCGCGCCCACTGTGTTGTGCTAGCATGGCGCTCCGTTGTTTGGCCATGCCGAGCTTAGGAAAGGTGGGTGCACAATTATCCGTAATTTGACACTCACATACTTACATGATGTTTAAAATAACGTCAGCGTGAAGTCTGACAGTACTCCAATCAGAGGACAAGCGACGAACTGGGACCTGCTCGTATAGCTTGATAAACAGAGCGGTAGTATGCGGCACAGAAAGGTCATCGAATCAACCTGGCCGAGTAATGACCATCACGACACCAGACTGCAAGCAATTCTCTTGAAGGAAAAGATCAGTCATCCAATGTACACTGCTGGCCATTAAAATGGCTACACCAAGACGAAATGCAGATGATAAACGGATATTCATTAGACAAATATATTATACTAGAACTGACATGTTATTACATTTTCACGCAATTTGGGTGCATAGATCCTGAGAAATCACTACCCAGAATAACCACCTCTGGCCGTAATAACGGCCTTGATACACCTGGGCATTGAGTCAAACACTGCTTGGAGGGCGAGTACAGGTACAGCTTACCATGCAGCTTCAACATGATACCGCACTTCATCAAGAGTAGTGACTGGCGTATTGTGACGAGCCAGTTGCTCGGTCACAATTGACCAGACGTTTCTAGTTGGTGAGAGAATTCTGGAGAATGAGCTGGCCAGGGCAGCAGTCGAACATTTTCTGTATCCAGAAATGCCCTACACTACCTGCAACATGCGATCTTGCATTATCTTGCTGAAAGGTAGGGTTTCGCAGGGATCGAATGAAGCGTAGAGCCATGGGTCGTAACACATCTGAAATGTAACGGCCACTGTTCAAAGTGCCGTCAATGCGAGCAAGAGGTGATGTGTAACCAATGGCACCCCATACCATCACGCCGGGTGATACGCCAGTATGGCGATGACGAATACACGCTTCCAATGTGCGGTCACCGCGATGTCGCCAAACACGGATGCACCATCATGATGCAGTAAACAGAACCTGGATTCATCCGAAAAAATGACGTTTTGCCATTCGTGCACCCAGGTTCGTCGTTGAGTACACCATCGCAGGCGCTGCTGTCTGTGATGCAGCGTCGAGGGTAACCGCAGCCACGGTCTCCGAGCTGATAGTCCGTGCTGCTGAAAACGTCGTCGAATTGTTCGTGCAGATGGTTATTGTCTTGCAAACGTCCCCTCTGTTGACTCAGGGATCGAGACGTGGTTGCACGATCCGTTACAGCCATGCGGATAAGATGCCTGTCATCTCGACTGCTAGTGACACTAGGCTGTTGGGATCCAGCACGGCGTTCCGTATAAACCTCCTGAACCCACCGATTCCATATGCTGCTAACAGTCATTGGTATTCAACCAACACGAGAAGCAACGTCGCTGAACGATAAACCGCAATCGCGATAGGCTACAATCCGACCTTTATCAAAGTCGGAAACGTGATGGTACTCATTTCTACTCCTTTCACGAGGCATCACAACAACGTTTCACTAGGCAACGCCGGTCAACTGCTATTTGTGTATGAGAAATCGGTTGGAAACTTCCCTCATGTCAGCACGTTGTAGGTGTCGCCACAGGCACCAACCTTGTGTGAATGCTCTGGAAAGTTGATCATTTGCATATCACAGCATCATCTTCCTGTCGGTTAAATTTCGCGTCTGGAGCACGTCATCTTCGTGGTGTAGCAATTTTAATGGCCAGTAATGTATAGTGGCTCAAACAGAGCGTGCTGCGCGCTGACCAATGGGACCAACATGGAATAAAAAAACCAACGTAGTAGAGCAGAACTCACTCTCTTAATTACGTTTGTAGCTAATAACTCTTTCGTGTGGCTAAATAGCCTGGCGCAGCCTTTTCTATTGGACACCACTTCGGCGACTTGCGTGTTAATAACCTAACCCCTTTATCAGCCTGGGAAAAGGGACTTATTTCTGGCGTCTCCTCACATGGCTGAAAGGTGATTCCTAGGTTAAAAGGAAGACTGAAAGAATCTGTCATCTGACCGATAATTGATCCACCCAGCTCCCGATTTCCAGGCATTTACTTTGGACTTAGACCACCAGGACCGAAATATTTGTATGTATATATTGTTTATACGTAGGTTTTTCTCTTCTCCCCAATTCTATTCAATAGTTCCTCATTAGTTATAGAATAGGATTGGGGAGAAGGGAAGTTTGTGGCACATCTTGACTAGAAGAAGGAATCGGTTGGCAGGACATGTTCTGAGGCATCAAGGGATCACCAATCTAGTATTGGAGGGCAGCGTGGAGGTTAAAAATCGTAGAGGGAGACCAAGAGATGAATACACTAAGCTGATTCAGAAGGGTGTAGGTTGCAGTAGGTACTGGGAGATGAAGAAGCTTGCACAGGATAGAGTAGCATGGAGAGCTGCATCAAACCAGTCTCAGGACTGAAGACCACAACAACAACAGCAACATAGGTTCTTATGACTGAATTTGCGCGTATTGAAATATATGAAAAGTATGCCCGTATCTTTCTATTACAATGACCTAGAGCTTTGAATTATTAACACCGCCAAGGAACAGTGGGCCGTAGTGTTTGATATTTGTTTCAACTCGTTACCTCTGCCCAGTCGTGAGAAGATGGGATTTTAACAGATCGACAGACGCGAAAGACGGACAACTAACAGCATAAACATTTTGTTTATATCATACAATTACAAATTAACAATTTTTGCAATCTTTCTTGACTTATACTATGAGCACTGCATCTAGGCAAATTTTGTGATTCTAAACAACGGGAAGTGCCCCACGTGTTTTGATGAGAGAGTTCGCGAGTATCAAAATACTAGACTTAAGTGGCCGTATTTTCTGATTGCACTGTCTTAGCAGCTTAAATTTATCCGACGGCCAAGGAACCGGAGACCTTACTATCTGATATGTATTTGAACGTCATACCTCTACTCATTCCCGAGAATAGAGTATCTTAGAAGTAAGACACACAGCAGAGAGAAGACACAAAGGCACAAATATCATGAGCTTCGTTGTCATAGCGTTAAACGTAGCCCTTGAACAACTGCGACGAATGTTAGCTACCACACTGTACAATCGATCTTTTAACAGTACGAAGCGTACGTGCTCTTATCTACATAAAGACGCAAGAGTACAATGCGTCAGGGCCTTGGAAAGAAACTGCATGAACTGGACGAACGAGGTATCTCCTCTACACCGAATCGGCTTCCCAAAAACACGCAACCACAACGACTCTCCAACTGAAGACGTAAGAAATGGATAAAGATTACGTACATGGAACTTGAAACCCTTCTCACGACTATTTTTGTGACTTAGTAATCTCTCAGTTTATTTAACTCTTCCATTATTCCTTTTATGATATTACTTCGTCAAAACATTTCCATGCATAGATTTAAAATTTGATCCATAGCATATCGTCCGCTAAGTCACAACACAGATGAAAATGTGTGTCGTGTGATCGTGACAGACAGACGCCACACACCGTTGGGTGGCTTGCGGAGTATAAATGCAGATGTAGATGTAGAAGAGGGTCGTGGCGAAAACGTAAGCAATCCACTATAATCATTCTGATGACTAAAGTTTTTGATTCACTTAAGTACTATTGAGAACAATTTAAATAGCAAAACGAAGTTAACTAATGAGAGATACTATAACGTGTGATGCATTCATGTATCAAATCTGACATGGAAATCAGTCGAGATGTTTAACGGCGCTCTTCCTTTGGAGCATTTTTAAACTTGAAATTTCATTACCGGTTTTAAGTTATTTCTCTGGCGGCTTATTACTAAAGCGAAATTCTTCATTTCTTTACGTCTTCAGAAGAAATAAATATTAGATCAGTTATTATGTTTTCGTATACATTGCTTATAATAAACTGTTACCGTTGGTCACTTCAGTGTTCATTTTTCATATATTACGAATGAAACGTAACACGTCAGGTTTGTGAATGCACCACACATTTTCGCAATATTAGGAATCAGTACGTAGAGTTATTGCTTTTAAATGAACCAACTGATAGCTCTTTTTTATTGTGGAAGGTGGTGTAAGAGCGCCAGGTGTTGGTGTAGGGTGCGAGAAAGTTCACCTCGAAACTCTCTTTACCTTCGTTTCCAAATCAACTGATTCTACACTCGGGTGGTGGCAGCTTATAAAAGCTCCAGATTTAAGTCGGTAGACAATGTAGAATGTACTGCCTTAACTAAGAAGAGACTGAATGTTCTGCTGTGTCCTCTCTACGATGTCAAACCAGCGTTACTGTCTACGAAGAGCTTGCTGAATTTCATTGAATGATGATGCAAATCGTTACACTAAAGTAGCAAAAGAGAATGAAATTCCCGATTGTGACGTTATGCCTAATCTTGTGACTATACTGTTAGGAGGCATAATTAGATAATACGTTTTCATAAGAGGATTTCGTCTAGTACGAGTATTAGTAGTCATATTTTTGAGTGAACAGTCAAGATATTATTGTAAAATTAACTGAAAGTAAAGTGTGTTTGAAATAAGGTTATTCCCCATTTAACACCGTAGCCTGACCAATTCCGTAATGCCAAAGAATAGTATAATCATACTTTCACCTTTGTTATTCTGTTACTAGTGTATCGACGCACTGCAATAGGTACAATTTGCTACTCTCATTTGCGAAGAAGTTTCACAGGCAAGACCGTATATGCGAATTGTAGCCTTTTTCGAAAAAATGGTAACTGTGGTACTGGGTCGACAAAGTGTGCAATACACCAAGCTGCTTGGCATTATCGTTTAAAACAATTACTTCACAGACCCGGCAGTTCTCTTATAGTCCAATGGTGATGCCTTATAGTCGGTAATATGCTTAACTATCGCCTATAGCACATCAAGCAAGTACACACTGCACCCAATAACATACTTAAACCGCAGTCCACATCTCAGTAATAGAGGCACTAACGCGTTGTTGGTGTACCGCTAGGACGCGGCGTTTGTGAATGTTCTCATACAGTAACGATACGGGATAACATGGATGTAGTGCATGAACGGATTTGGAAATCTCTCCTAGAAATTTTGGTGAAACACTTTTGCCGTAGTCAGTCACAGTTCAGTGTTCGACGCTCATACGTACACAATTAATTAATCAGGAAGAAAAAAATGGTTCAAATGGCTCTGAGCACTATGGGACTTAACTTCTATGGTCATCAGTCCCCTAAAACGTAGAACTACTTAAAACTAACTAACCTACGGACATCACACACATCCATGCCCGAGGCAGGATTCGAACCTGCGACCGTAGCGGTCGCGCGGTTCCAGACTGTAGCGCCTAGAACCGCTCGGCGACCTCGGCCGGCAATCAGGAAGACACCGAGCACAGATTCTACTATTAGTTTTTTATACATATGCGTTGTACACTATGGCATAATAAGGTAGTTCATAATTAAATTCTACTTCGTAATTCACAAAGATTAACAACTAAGAACCTTTCGTACTTCTCCTAAAGAGATTGATTCGCTACAAAATGAAAGCTTTGAGCAAGTGGGCATCATGGTAACGACGATCAGCTATTGAAGAAGTTAGCAGCACCAGGCACCAAATTATACAACAAACATTATAGTGAATATGAAAAGAAAAACTTGCTATGAAAACGTATTGTGCAAGGCAAATAACACATTAGAAGTAATAAAGAGTGCAGGAATCTTTCGTAATGATGTTTGTTGCATATCTAGATGTCGGTCACCTTCACCGCTGAAACTTAAATGAAGAACGAGCTAAAATAACGTAACATGCATGCTTTTATGCATCTACAATTGTATAAGATTTCAATCATAAAATTTAGTCATAAAATACATATCAGTACATGTAAGTTCAAACATTAAAAATACTTGTATTTGCTCATGGTCCCCACTAGACTATTCATGTGAGAGGTTGAGTTCACAGTGAGGCCGCTGTTTACAATTGCAACACAGTTGGCTTCGGCGTACGTCATACAAATCTGCAACGCCCTTCTTACATGTATGACGCACTGACAACATGTATTAACTTTATTTTACCTTCACAATTTGTGTATTTTATCATTTTATTTATTATTTTATACTTTTTAAAAATGTACATACGTAAAACAAATAAGGTGGCTGTAACTAAATGCAGTGACTAGTGTTTTACAGTTGCACGTGGTGGTATCTGTGTGAACTAGCCAATGGTGTCAGTCACTGCTGCACATATTACAGATGAACTTAATTTCAAAATGCTAATCATCTTGTTAAAATACTGAAGCTAGCAAAAGTTTATTAAAACTGTTCTACGTATTAAGTGTAGTTAAAGGAACTGGAACAGAGAGGAGTTACGCTAAAAGTCGTGGTGCAATCAGTAATACGTCGAAAGGTCAGAAATCTTTTTGCTTTAAAATGTTTTCTCTTATGAATTTCGTAAACAAATCCATTGCAGTTTACACAGTTTGATGTTAAAAACTATAAAGAGTTGACTGCATCACTTAATAATATGGGAAATATGTTAAATTTGTCTACAGAAACTTTATACTGATATGCGATCTAGGAGGAGCGCATCCATGTGGAATCAAATCTGAAGTAACATATTAGTTGAATGTTTGTCAAAATCAAACAAGAATACGGTTTTGTAAGCAACGTTTGAATAGTTTAGAAAGGAATCGAACTGATTTTTCTAAATTTAATTCCTTGTAACAGATGTAGCTACAACACTGCAAGCCATAAACGAAAAAGCAATAAAGGAAGCGACAGCTGTGCAGGAGAAAAGGCAAAGTCACTTTTGTCTTTTCTGACGGTTGTGGCTATATTTACCTGGGATGCAAGTGGATTTCCAATTACAACATATTTTCTGAAAAGTAGGATAATAACTAGCGACTGATACACATATGTTCCGGACTAAACGGATGATAAGAATTTGGGGCGTACATTGCAGAGAATATTAATGTCATCTTAAGGACCATGTTTCTGCTCACGAAAGTGCCCCAGAGTATAAAACTCTGAGGGAACTGAAAAAAGCAACGATGGTAAATCTTGAAGAGGAATATGAAAGCCTGACTATCTACAGGTTATTGTTGATGTTGCTTACAGTATTAACACAGAAACGAACAGACTTGCACAAACTGGTATTGAGGGCGACTTCAAATTATTCTTCTGATCTAAGACAAAAATAACTATAACATAGTTTGTATATTTCTCTTAATCACATCTACGAATCTCTATCCTTCCTCCTATGTCTCCTTTTAAAGAATACGTTGGTTAGGAAACGCTTTCAGTGAAACGAAGAAATTATGGCAGCCCTGAACACATGAACAACAGACCCGGAATAGATATCAGTGATGAAATACTTTATATGAAAAATGCCGGGAAAGCTGAATTTGACAGAACTGGAGTACGACGAACGAAAACGCAAATATAATGTGAACAACGTTGCTCTTCACTGCAAAACACATCTCGTTTCTCTTTGCACACGTACGATATACAAGATGAAATATGTGTAAAGATTTAATATGGCATTACTGGCCGTAGCGTTCTCGCTTGCCGCACGCTGGGGTCACGGGTTCGATTCCCGGTGGGGTCAGCGATTTTCGCTGCCTCGAGATGACTGGGTGTTGTTCTGTCTTCATCAACATCACTCATCCCCATTACAGTCGGAGGAAGGCAATGGCAAACCACCTCCGCTACGACGTTGCTAGCCAGCGGTGTGAGTCTCCCGCATCGTCCCCTACGCCCCTCAGAGTATGGGACCACATCGTCATCATCATTGCATCCTGAACGTATTTCCCAAGTGCATGAAATGGGCGGGGGGGGGGGGGGGGGAGGGGTGGCGGAAGAGGGGTGGAGGTAGCTCTATTTCAGTGCATCTTGCACGATAAACTTTATCTCTCAGTGTACAGAAAGAAACAGTAATAATATGCGAGGGGCATTCAATAAGTAATACAACATATATTTTATCGGCTAATTTCGGTTGAAGAAAGATCCTGACTTTGTTGTTGGACAGCGTGGAATATTCCCGTTTCAGGTCCAATAGTTTTATGCGGAATTTTTTGTGCAACATCGTGGAATATTCCCACTTCAGACCCTATAATTTCATGAACTTCCTACAGATGACGACTCTATTTGAATCTCCTTCGTGACAGCCGGCCATACACAAGTGACTCTTGCAGTGTTGACACATGCGGACACCTATTCCAGCTATCAACGGACCACAATAAAATACACTGAACAATTGAACGTTTCTGTTTGTGGTGCTGACACACCCGTCCGCCAGTTGTGGTACTCAAAAGTGACTGGCCACTGGGGTCCTCGCCGCCTAGTAGAAGAATAAAGACCAACGAACCACTGGACCACGGCTCTCCTCAGCTCACGTTCTCCTTGATAATGCCTACTCAGTTTGTATATTTTGCTTCTTTTTTCATAGTTCCACACAACTTCTTCCTGTTTTCTCGATTGATCTGTGTTCATTTTTTCGAGGTCTATCCACTGTGCCAACTTACAACTAAATCTGAGGGGGGTGCGATGGGGAGGTTCCCTTGTGAGCATATCAGGGATGCCCTGCAACGTGTTGTTCAGAAGATATCTCATTCCCGTCGATTTATGGACAGCCCTGCAGGATTCATGGTGTTAGTTCCCTCCAACAGTACACGAGATGTTAGTCAAGTCCATGCGACGTCGTATTGCAGCACTTCTGCGTGCTCCCGCAAGCCCCACACGATATTAAGCAGGTGTATCGGTTTCTTTGGCTCTTCAGTGTAAGTCTCTTGCATTAATTTCGCTATGAAATTATTTGGGAGTAAGTGTGTTTTGAAAGAGTTACCGTCATAATATACACCAGGTAACAGCCAGAAGTGGCACGAAGATTTTCCAAATTTTAATCCCGAAACTTAGAGTATAACAAAATGAGTTTAGGTTCTGGTTTGCCCTAAGGACATTAAACGACGCTTATGATGGTGGTGCTGTTTATTACACTCTGATTTTGTCTGCCGCTACGTTAGTCGGCACTTAAAAGAAAATAGATACTTAACAATTACGGAATATCACGACCGATTTAGAATTTTGTTGATATGAGATTCATAAGAATCTGTACAATTCTATCACTTCAACGGACAATACAGTTCTCTGACCCAATAAAAAATCAGTTTCAATAACAAAGAAGATTTCACCACAAACCGCTAGACAGTACGTCCACTGCATGCGAGTTCAGATATTTTCAACTAATAAAAGGCACATCTGCGAGGCACGAGATGAGAGAAACGAAGCAGTACGTACGTCGCTGAGACTAAACCGACGTCAGTTGGGGATTCAGTGCGATCAGAGTACTTTATCCATAGAGGAACTCGCTGTGAGACGTAGTCACCGGAGCAGTTTTACGGTGGCCTCAGTACAACTCGCGGCACCGTCTTCCAGGTGGTAGAATAACTCATAAAGTTTTTTTATAGATGCTCTTCTACATGAGCTCCGTCCGTTGTAAAAGAATGTACAGGCAACACTAAAATTCTCTTCATGTCCGTGCCGATCTCTCGCGTTACCTCCTCTACAGAACCTCGTATTAATGCCGTAAAGCCGCAAAGGTTTGCACCTCATGAACTGGTGAACAGAACACTTTAACCTTAGCGTAACCTCACACAAATGTCTAGAAGAGTTACATCTTGTGAACGAGGTGGCCATCAAGTTGGATTGGCTCTATCTGTCCTGTTGTTCAGAAACCTGAAAGCTGTCATGCAAGAGCTGGCGGAAAATACCCCATCCTCCCCTCCCTCCCCCCACCACCCGCCTTGTGTTGATTTGCCACGTTGTTCAGGCAGTACCCATAGCAGGAATTCTAGTAACTGAGGGGCAACGTGAACTTCCAAATAAGCTCAGGCCCGGATAGTTGGGTTCCGCATTAAGCCAAACCATACATATTCACTTTCGCACTGTTCTTTATTGGCTGTACCAATACGTTTGCGTTAATCGACACCCAGTTCCACTCACTATGACCATTTACTTCCCGTCGTTGTGAAAGGCACTTACATGAAAAAGAAACATTGCTGAGATAGTCATTATCTCCATCGCTCCGTTCCAGAATGTTTATAGGTAACAAAGCGCGTTCGCCTTCTCATCTGGCTGTTAAGCTTTCAGGAGTTGCACTTTGAACGCAGATAGACGTATCTATGTGTTTAAAATCTTCACCTCAGTTCTCTGAGGCATCTTTGTTTCTCTAGGAAGACGACGCATCGATTTCCATGGACTGTGTTGAAATGATGGATGCACGGTATCGGCAGTGTAGTCAGTCTACCACTTCTAGCTTTGCAACCAGCACCGTTGTTGCCTTTAAACTTTTCACACCATCGTATCATGCTCTCTACATATGGAAGATCTCTACGAGAGGCAGATCAGATCTGTCGCTGAAGTTTAATAGGTGATAGTGTTTCATGAAACCACAAAACCCATTCTGCCGTTTCCAGGTAAGATATCATTGTGGCAGCAACCCTTCTAAACTACGTTAGCTGTAACAAGAGTACCAGAAGAGAAGCGTATTTGTAAAAACTCAGTGACTTAAGCTACTATTTGGAAACCGAGCGAGGTGGCGCAGTGGTTACACACTGGACTCGCATTCGGGAGGACGACGGTTCAATCCCGCGTCCGGCCATCCTCATTTAGGTTTTCCGTGATTTCCCTAAATCATTCCAGGCAAATGCCGGGATGGTTCCTCTGAAAGGGCACGGCCGACTTCCTTCCCTAATCCGATGAGACCGATGACCATGCTGTCTGGTCTCCTTCCCCAACCAACCAACCAACCTACTATTTGCAAAAACGACAACTTCATCTGTCTATGAGGAAAATTATCCATAAGAACCTTGATAATATAGGCCACCAATTGCAACGAATCGCCTAGCAGTGTCTAACATAATGAATGAAATTTTCGCTCTGCAGTGGAGTGTGCGCCGTTATAAAACTTCCTGGCAGATGAAAACTGTGCGTGTTACCGAGACTCGAACTCGGGACCTTTGCCTTTTGTGAGCAAGTGATCTACATCTAACATCCCTAAAAAGTAAATTTTTTTTATCAGGAGAAAATTGTATGCTCGGTTTGTATGTCTGATCACAGATGTAACTCCAAAGGATTTTGGATGTTGTTTAACAAACCAGATCATTTTTGGATAAACTTGAGTACCATCGAAAAATCCTATGTATCAAATCCTCAATAATGTATGTTATGTCGTGGTCGCCGTCAAAACGTTGAGCCATTAGCGTCCTTCCAATTCCTCAACACAATGGAAGACGTCGTCTGGAGGGGCAACATATAAGTATCTTCCTGAAAGCTCTAAAAGCAGCACAGGGAACTGTAGTAGAAAATGGAGGAGGTAAAACTGTGGTTTGAGTGCGCTCCTTGCAGGTGCGAGCAGCGCAACGGCCGCTTAGCCACTTTGTCTAAGTGCACCTGCTAAGAAAACGCTTGCATAAAAGCGGGGCATCATCGCCTACAAAAAGCTGCCAACGCAGCACCTGGCTTCTCGCAACGGAGAAGTTACGTTTTCCATGTAAGAAGTTTGCTGATATCAATTTCCAAAACTTAGTAATATAATAGTGATCGATTTATTACACCGCAAATAATAGTTTCAAACACGTTTATCTGATGACGTGATGATAATAGTGACGTACAGTATCATAAAAAGTAGAAATGTGGATTTCTGTTAAAACGACGTAGTTTACCCAAACGGTTGCTATTTATTGTTCCAGTTGAGAAATTACGTTCATTCAGTGTCTTTCATAGTCTACAAAAGATCTAAATGTTTACGTATCAAAAGATTGTCGTAACTCAAATATACGGAAGACGAAGCGAAACACACAGAAAGAGAAAAGCGACGATGAGATAAAATCTCCAATAGTAGCTTTAGCGCAACGAAAAGGGAAATAAAGCGCTGCCTAATTTTTTTCCGATACCTTAGTCAATAGAGCTGATCCCACCTTCGCGCTCCAGCTTAGCACAGAGGGATTTTACGTCTTGAGTTATTCATTGGTATTGGGCAGTAGCATTTTTGTTTTTATTTTCCTGCACCCTCATATTAATTGATTCCCCTGTGGTGATGAGTCATAGACGCTCTCGTTCTTATCGTCAGCTTCTGTATTACGTACGTAAGTAATTAGGTATTGATTAAGGCTTTCCCGACGAACTATTAAGAAATGTTTTCTGGGCTAAATGTCGGTCATTGTTGTGAAATCCCCATAGACGGTTCAAAGTGCTCAAAATTACAGTACAATCGCAAGGAAAATGTAATATGTTCCATAGTCTAAAAGAAATAATCTTCCGAATGAAATTTTCGCTCTGCAGCGGAGTGTGCGCTGATATGAAACTTCCTGTCAGATTAAAACTGTGTGCCCGACCGAGACTCGAATTCGGGACCTTTGCCTTTCGCGGGCAAGTGCTGTACCATCTGAGCTACCGAAGCACTACTCACGGCCAGTACTCACAGCTTTACTTCTGCCAATATCCTTTCTTTCAGGAGTGCTAGTTCTGCAAGGTTCGCAGGAGAGCTTCTGTAAAGTTTGGAAGGTAGGAGACGAGGTACTGGCAGAAGTAAAGCTGTGAGTACCGGGCGTGAGTCGTGCTTCGGTAGCTCAGATGGTAGAGCACTTTCCCGCGAAAGGAAAAAGGTCCCGAGTTCGAGTCTCGGTCGGGCACACAGTTTTAATCTGCCAGGAAATTTCATATCAGCGCGCACTCCGCTGCAGAATGAAAATCTCATTCTGGAAACATCCCCCAGGCTGTGGCTGAGCCATGTCTCCGCAGTATCCTTTCTTTCAGGAGTGCTAGTTCTGCAAGGTTCGCAGGAGAGCTTCTGTAAAGTTTGGAAGGTAGGAGACGAGGTACTGGCAGAAGTAATGCTGTGAGTACCGGGCGTGAGTCGTCCTTCGGTAGCTCAGATGGTAGAGCACTTGCCCGCGAAAGGCAAAGGTCCCTTGTTCGAGTCTCGGTCGGGCACACAGTTTTAATCTGCCAGGAAGTTTCATTTAGAAATAATCATTTAGTAATAATCATTTAGTAATAATCTTGTTTCTCAGTTAATTGGAGGTAATACTGGCATATGAAGTTTGACCCTCCATGAACCATGGACCTTGCAGCTAGTGGAGAGGCTTACGTGCCTCAGCGATACAGATAGGCATACCACAACGGAGGGGTATCTGTTGATAGGCCAGACAAACGTGTGGTTCCTGAAGAGGGGCAGCAGCCTTTTCAGAAGTTGCAGGGGCAACAGTCTGCATGGCTGACTGATCTGGTCTTGTAACATTAACCAAAACGGCCTTGCTGTGCTGGTGCTGCGAACGGTGAAAGCAAGGGGAAACTACAGCCATAATTTTTCCCAGGGTAAAATAGTCCCTCATTCGGATCTCCGGGTAGAGATTACTCAGAGGGACGTCGTTATCAAGAGAAAGACACCTGGCGTTCTACGGATCTGGTCGTGGAATGTCAGATCCCTTAATGGGGTAGGTAGGTTAGAAAATTTAAAAAGGGAAATGGATAGGTTAAAGTTAGATATACTGGTAATTGGCAAACTTCGATGGCAGGAGGAACAAGACTTCTGGCCAGGTGAATACAGGGTTATAAATACAAATTCAAATGAGGGTAATGTAGAAGTAGGTTTAGTAATGAAAAAAATATAGGAGAGCGGGTAAGCTACTATGAACAGCATAGTGTATGCGTTATTGTAACCAAGATAGACACGAAGCCCACGTCTACCACACTAATAAAAGTTTATATGCCAAATAGCTCCGCAGACGACGAGGAGATTGAAGAAATGTATGATGAGATAAAAGAAATTATTCAGATAGTGAAGAGAAAATAAAATTTAATAGTCATGTGTGACTGGAACTCGATAGTAGGAAAAGGAAGAGAAGGAAAAATTCTAGGTGAAGATGAAAGGGGGGTAAGGAACGAAACAGGAAGCCCCCTGGTATAATTTTGCACAGAGCATAAATTAATAATAGCTAACACTTGGTTTAAAAATCATGAAAGTAGGCTGTATACGCTGAAGAGGCACGGACACACTGGAAGATTAAATAATGCTAAGACAGAGATAGGAGAAAGGTTTTAAACTGAAATACATTGCCAGTGGCAGATGAGGACACTGACCACAATCTATTGGTTATGAATTGGAGATTAAAACTGAAGAAATTGCGAAAAGATGGGAATTTAAGGAGGTGGAATCTGCATAAACTGCAACAACCAAAGATTTTAGATAGTTTCAAAAAGAGCAATAGGGAACGACTGACAAGAATGGGGGAAAGAAATAAAGAAGATTGGGCACCTTTGAGAGATCAAATAGTAAAGGCATCAGAGGATCAAGGAGGTAAAAAGACGAGGGATAGTATAAATCCTTGGGTAATAGAAATTAAATTGAATCTAACTGATAAAAGGAAAAAATATAAAAAAAGCAGTAAATGAAGTAGGCGAAAGGGAATACAAAGGTCTCAAATATGAGATCGACAGGAAGTGTAAATGGCTAAGCAGGGACGGCTAGAGGACAAGTGTAAGGATGTAGAGGCATATGTCCCTAGGAGTGAGATAGATACTGCCTATACAAAAATGTAAGAGACCTACGGAGAAGAGAGAACCACTTGTATGAATATCAAGAGTTCAGATGGAAAATGGAAGAAGATGTAGATGAAGATGAAATGGGAGATATGCTACTGCGTGAAGAATTTGACAGAGCGCTGAAAGACGTCGAAACAAGGCCCCGGGAGTAGACAACATTCCATAAGAACTACAGGTAGCCTTGGGAGAGCTAGTCCTGACAAAACACCATCCGGTGAGCAAGATTTATGAGACAGACGAAATACCCTCAGGCTTCAAGAAGAATATAATATTTCCAATCCCAAAGAAAGATGTTGGCAGGTGTGAAAATGACAGGGCTATGAGTTAAATAAGTCACGGCTGCCAAATACTAATACTAATTATTTACAGACGAATTGAAAAACTGGTAAAAGCCGACCTCGGTGAGAATCAGTTAGGATTCCGTAGATATGTGGGAACACGTGAGGTGTTACTGACCCTACGACTTACCTTAGAAGCTAGATTAAGGAAAGGAAAAACTATGTTTCTAGCATTTGTAGACTGAGAGAAGGCTTTTGGCAATGTTGACTGGAATACTCTCTTTCAAATTCTGAAGGGGGCAAGGGTCAAATAAAGGGAAGGAAAGGCTATTTACAATTTGCACAGAAACCAGATGGCTTTTATAAGAGTCGAGGGCCATGAAAGGGAAACAGTGGTTGAGAAGGGGTGACACAGGATCGTAGCCTATCCCCGACGTTATTCAATATGTGTATTGAGCAAGCAGTAAAGGAAGCAAAAGAAAATTTTGGAGTGGGAATTAAAATTCATGGAGAATGAATAAAAACTTTGCCGTTTGCCGATGACACTGTAATTCTATCAGAGACAGCAGAGTTCTGGAAGAGTAGTTGAACGGAATGGACAGTGTCTTAAAAGGAGGATATAAGATGAACATCCACAAAACCTAAGCAAAGATAGTGGAATGTAGGTGAATTCAAATGTTCAAATGTGTGTGAAATCTTATGAGACTTAACTGTTAAGATCATCAGTCCCTAAGCTTATACACTACTTAACCTAAATTAGCCTAAGTACAAACACACGCACCTATGGCCGAGGGAGGACTCGAACCTCCGCCGGGACCAGCCGCACAGTCCATGAATGCAGCGCCCTAGACCGCTCGGCTAATCCCGCGCGGCGTAGAATAATTAAATCAGGTGATGCCGAGGGAATTAGATTAGGAAATGAGTCACTTAAAGCAGTAGATGAGTTTTGCCGTTTGGGGAGCAAAATAGCTGGTGATGGTCGAAGTAGAGAGCATATAAAATGTGGACTGACAATAGCAAGTAAAGCGTTTCTGAAGAAGAGAAATTCGTTAACATCGAGTATAGATTTAGTGGGAGGAAGCCTTTTTTGTGAAACTATTTGTATGGAGTGTAGCCAGGTACGGAAATGAAACATGGACGATAACTACTTTAGACAAGAAGGGAATAGAAGCTTTCGAAATGTGGCGCTACAGAAGAATGCTGAAAATCAGATGGGTAATTCACGTAACTAATGAGGATGTACCGGAAATTGGAAATTTGTGGTAAGGTCATATGAGACCAAACTGCTGAGGTCATCGGTCCCTAAGCCTAGACACTACTTAACCTAACTTAAACTAACTTACGCTATGGACAACACACACACCCATGTCCGAGGGAGGACTCGAACTGTCTATGTGAGTAGCCGCACGGACCGTGACAAGACGCCCCAGACCGTGCGGCTACCCCGAGTGGCGATAAGGTACTGAATAGAATTAACGAGAAGAGGGGTTTGTGGCACACCTTGACTAGAAGAAAGGATCGGTTGGTAGGACATCTTCTACAGTGTCAAGGGATCACCAATTTAGTACTGGCGGACAGCGTGGCGGGTAAAAACCGAAGAGGTAGACCAAGAGATGAATACACTAAGCAGATTCAGAAAGATGTAGGTTGCAGTAGTTGATTGGAGATGAAGAAGCTTGCGCACGATAGAGCAGAATGGAGGGCTGCATCAAATCAGTCTCTGGACTGAAAACCACAACAACGACAACAACAACATGAAATTTGATATTGCATGCACTCTACAACATCCACTGTTGTACATGTTATGAAAATTTTGCCTCCTCGTTGCCAAATGAGCGTCCTCTATCCAAAAACTACACTACCTAAAAGTTTTGAAAGTAACTGCAATGAAAGATATCGTGTAACTACTGATAAATGAATACATATATACACGACAATTGCGAGACGACATGATAACACTTTCTACAAAACATTTACCCAACCTACACTGAATCCGACTGATTAAAACCAGTATCATTTAAAACGAAAGAAAAATGCTGGTTTGTTGCACAGAAAGCTTACTTGGCCAAGCGTATTTAAAACAACAAAATACGTGAATCAATAAAAAATGTTGAAGACGATGTTTTATGTAAATTACTGCTAAATTTTCTTTAATGTAGTGTGCAAAATTTTTTAATATGTTACAAAAGGAAATCAAAATTCCCAGCCTTTCGATGCAAAGAAATACTTCCTAAATTCTTGAATGATAGATAATTGGTCAGTTTTATCACCACTACTCTCAATTGAAGTTTGAAGCATAAATCAGGACCTTAAACAGGTAACTACTTAAAGGGAATGTAAGGCTCGACTACAATATTTAAACAATAAACTGTTATTTACAAAACCGTGGACAAAAAAAATGGCGCTGAGCACTATGGGACTCAGGATCTGAGGTCATCAGTCCCCTAGAACTTAGAACTACTTAAACCTAACTAACCTAAGGACATCACACACATCCATGCCCGAGGCAGGATTCGAACTTGCGACCGAAGCGGTCGCGCGGCTCCAGACTGAAGCGTCCAGAACCGCTCGGCCACATCGGCCGGCAAAACCGTGGACATTTATCTACGACACTCTGTTGTGTAGTTAATGATTTAACAATGATGGAGCATAGGATGGAGCATAAGAATATGGTGAGAAAGGATTAGTGTATAAAGAAGTGGGGGATATATGCTGAGGAATGATGAGGCGCATTTGGTATTTTATGGGGCTGTAGATATATTGATTATACAGCTGACGAGAAATGAACTTCCGAAATAAGGTCAGTCACAGAATTTAGACATATGTGTGAAGATAACTGCGAATAAACCTTCTGTATCAATAGAACTAGTTTTATTGATCGGTCAAAGGAGTAATTACAAGAATGTACTGGAAAAGAAACGTATGTAGCAATATAAGGCGCTAAGGAAAAATCAGTGAGAAACGCCAAGGAGTTAAAGCGAAATGGATGCAAGAAATTGAGAATAAATCGAAAAGGAAATGGTTATTGAAAACACAGTCTCACCTTATAATGGGATTAAGTAGTGTTGGTGAAATTACAAGCAGAGTCGTTAACTTTAAGTGTGCAAAAAGTATCCATTGCTAAACGCAGAGCAGAAATCGGAAAACTGGTGAGAAAACTGTCCGAAAAGAACGCAACACCCTGAAGGTCTGTGTTGAGTGGTACCAGGACATAATATCTGTATACAGACGGTTCGCAGTGTTAATGATTCTTTTGTCACACTTATCGGATATCAGATGGTGCTGAGGAGATACGCTGTTTGTGAAACCTCAATTATGTCTTTGAGTAACTGCTGAGATGAGAAGTGAACAGTGTTCGCAACATTCATTACAGGGTGCGACCATGTTCCAGCGGCTTTGCAACTCTGATTCTAGTGTGCCTCAATGACGAATACATACTAGTGTTGAACAGCTTCATTCCTTTAAAAGAAGTATCGTGGGCATGTTCGAAGATGTATCGATGGACTGCAGTACAGGGTGGGCACATTGTTTAGGTGGCGTGTCGTTGCTTTCAGCAGTGGTCTGCGGAACATTCGCGCCCCTGTAGACCAGCTTCTGGACATCCGATAATTCAGACGAATGTCAAGACAGACGCGTTGTCGAGCAGCAGTGGGCGACCAAACATCATCCATGGACGAATTCCAGGCAGGTTTTGCACCTGTTGTGGCATCATTGACAACCGGGAATCGCTTACTTGCAACAGGATTACGATCACGCGTGCCTCTGAATAGGCCACCAATTACACAACGAAAACGCCTAGTGTGGCTTCTCTGGTGTCATGAAGAGGTGGCCACAGAGTGAATAGGCACTCTCTTGTCTCCAGTGATGAGACTAGTTTCAGTCAGTATGCGAATAATTGTCTTACATGTGTGTGGAACAGAGCTGGTTCGCTGCCTGTTCTAGAGTGCCTTTGCTATTAGATACAACTAGGGTTCACATATGGTGTTCCTGCAGAGTAAAATAACCAGTACCTGCTACATTGCACAGCCTTTTCCGCCGAGCTGCTGCCATTTCTTCAACTGGAAGGTGATGTGCTTTCTCAGCAGGTCAATGCATGTCCACATATGGCTGCTTCGACGCAATGTGCTCTTCGTGGTGAACAACAACTGTCCGGGTCAGCAAGAGCATCAGAGCTCTCATCATCTGAATATGTTGTAAGACGTCGTGGTCTCCTGACCTTCATTGCTTACATATTCCGCTCTCACAATCATATTCCGCACATCAAGGCGCTTCATTCGAACCCAAACTCGATAAGATAAAGTCAATGTTGTATGAATTCGTGTAAACGATACGCAAATGACAAGTGCACGCCGGGGTTGAGATACTCGAGGCTGTCATAAACACACAATTTCCAGACACGACAGTCACAAGAGCTTCTAGTTCAGGAGAGGCAGACCGCAAGCCGAGAGGCTGGTCCCTTCAGAGGACGATTCAGCCTATTTACATCGAACGGCGACTCCCCGTGGGGCAGACAGCATTTGCCCGAGTGAAAGGGGAGAAGGACCCCGTGTTCAGCTTAAAAGCAAAGTCCGCTACATTGTGTGGGAGCACCAAGCCTACGCATTCTTTACAAACATAGCATGCAGTTTCAGAGGTTTTCACAGGGAGACAGCAAACTCCAAACGCTGATGCTACAGATTTCTGGATTGGTCGCCTTAAACGAAACGTCATTCTCCCGTTCTAGAAGAGCAATGCTGATTGGCAGATGATATTCCTGACGCCTTGAGCTGAAGGAGTAATGGAAGAGACCGAAGGATATACCCTTTCACGTCTGGCGTGGAGAGGGGCCGTTCCGTTGTCGCTCTTGGAGCGAGAACACGTAACGAGAGCGTGTGCGCTCGTGCGTGTACTCAAAGAGCGAGGAATCAGTCTCTCCTCAGTACTTCACTGGGAGAGCACCTCTGTTGAGAACGAATCAGAGTGCGACTCCATATTGAGTCCTTGTGATTAAGCATTGTTCACTGTGTTGGCCGCCACACTTATTGTGCGGTGTCAACAGACAGAGTTACAGTTAAACGCCTGCGAGTGAATTTTTGAGTGGCATCGCAGTGGACTGGTTATCTGACCGGTGTACCACGCCAATAGACTAGGGGCGGATATAAGAGTTTGACTGGTAAAGGTCAATCCAGATAGAAAGAGAATTATCTTATTTGTCAGCAGTGAGCGGCGTACACAGCAGTCATCGCAGCTTATGGTATTGTGCGCTACAGCTCTTGTGGGCCCCATATTTCCTCCACAACAGAACACTTCACAGCATTTCACACACAATAGCCTCGACCATACCTAGCAACATTCTAATGGATAATTATTCAAGTTGAGTAGGCGCGGTTCTTAGCCATTCTGCCAAGTCAATATCAATCTTAAACTCTGTGTAGAAATTTCATTAGCGAATCCTGTCCTTAAGAGGTAACTTCACAATCCGAAAAGAATCTGGAAATAACATGTTCAGTCCATAAGTAAAAGGGCCATTGTGATTTCTCAGAATCTTTGCAAAATAAATAATAATTTTCGTTAGTTTCGTGTTTTTCTTACACTGACTAGCACTACTCCAGTACCCAAGTATCCCACTAGTTACGAAAGAAATTTTGTGAATTTTTGTGTCATTTCCTTACAGCGGACGACTCCAGGAGATATTTATTGCAGACAGTTTTCTAGTCATTTCTCTTTAGAACGTTAGGAGTCTGACTTCTGTAGTAGTGTGGAGGTGGAAGTGGCATCTTGCAGGAGCCACAGGGTGAAGGGCACATTTCAGATTAATCCGTTGCGCAGAATGACATAATAGCACCCACACGCTCACAATGTGTGCGATATGATTAAACGGAAACTTAGTCCTTCCTCAGCGCCTGCAAGAGCCATTGCCGAATTGCAGCAAAGAGGTGCAGCGTGCTCGGCATCGTCTATCACAGGATGCTATTCGGCATCTTTATGATCGTTTCCCTTGAGAATGCACGCCTACGTTTCTGCCACGGGGAGGGGGTACACTGCGTATTGACGAGACTGTCTGGACACTCTTTACTGCGTCATGTGGGTTTCATTCGGGTGTAATTAGTTATCATACAATCTTACAATGAAAAACTACCTTTCACCTCACTTGTCAGTAAAATGACCATGTCCTTTAGGGTATTACATTTGTTTTCACAGTGTTTATCAGTGAATAATGAGGGCTTCTACGTGTAGGAGGAACTGTATTCTGACGCAATAGAAGAAGAAATTAGCTTAGAGCTGTAAGACACATGGGTTTCAGTATAATAGTTTGCCAGAGCCTTCGAAGACTTGTAATCAAACGTAGAAGAAAACATACGTAGAAAACTTCCAGAGAACAACCAGACGATTGTTCTGACTTTCCGTCTAAGCCCTAAATAGAGGCAGACGAATGTCGGGAGAATTCCATTCAGAATCACGTGTGCGGCTCTATTTCTTATTCCCGCCTTTTATAAGTTCCTTAGCTGTCTCTAAAGACCACATCGCTGACCGGACCGTAAAGCATAACATCTATCTTTCTTCGAAACAGAGCACAACAGTTTAGAAGTCACGTTACCATGATTGAAGCATTTATCTAACATACACTAATATACACTGAAGCTCGAAAGAAAGTGCTATAGGCATGCCTATTCAAATACAGAAATATGTAAACAGGCAGTATACGGCGCTGCGGTCGGAAGCGCCTATTTGAGACAAGTGCCTGCCTCAGTTGTTAGATCGGTTTCTGCTACTACAGCGGCAGCTTATCAAAATTTAAGTGTGTTTGAATGTGGTGTTACAATCGGCGCAAGAGCGATGGGACACAGAATCTCGGAGGTGGCGATGAAGTGGGGATCTTCCCCTACGACCATATCATGAGTGTACCGTGAATATCAGGAATCCGGTAAAACGTCGAATCTCCGGCATCGCTGCGGCCGGAAAAAGATCCTGTAAGAACGGGACGAACGACGGCGGAAGAGAATCGTTTCACATGACAGAAGTTCAGCCCTTCTGCAAATTACTGCAGATATCAATCAACCAGCTTTCAGAGTGCGAAACATTCAACG
Source organism: Schistocerca cancellata (assembly GCF_023864275.1). Classification (NCBI taxonomy): domain Eukaryota; kingdom Metazoa; phylum Arthropoda; class Insecta; order Orthoptera; family Acrididae; genus Schistocerca; species Schistocerca cancellata. Next base: position 445,271,521 of record NC_064630.1, on the reverse strand, counting down.
AAAGCCTGCTCGTGTACCCTTGATGACTGAACGACACAAAGATTTACGCCTCGCCTGAGCACGTCAACACCGACATTGGACTGTTGATGACTGGAAACACGTTTCCTGGTCGAACGAGGCTCGTTTCAAATAATATCTAGCCGATGGACGTGTACGGGTATGGACACATCCTCATGAATCAGTGGACCCTGCGGACTGTTCAATTTGGTGGAGGATCTGTAATGGAATGGGGCATGCAATTAGAATGATATGGGAACCGTGATGTGTCTAGGTACGACTCTGACAGGTGATCCGTACGTAAGCAACCTGTCTAGTAACCTGCATCCATTCATGTCCATTGTGCATTCAGACGAACTTTGGCAGTTCCAGCAGGATAATGGGACACCACACACTTTCAGAATTGCTACAGAGTGGCTCCAGGAACACTCTTCTGAATTCAAACGCTTCCGCTGTCCACCAAAATCTCCAGACATGAACATTATTGAGGATATGTGGGATGTCTTGCGACTTGCTGTTCAGAAGAGATCACCACCCCCCCCCCCCCCCTCGTACTGTTACGGATTTATGGACAGGATTCATGGTGTCCATTCCCTCCAGCACTGCTTCAGACATTCAGACATTAGTCGAGTCCACTCCACGTCGTATTGTGGCACTTCTGCGTGCTCACGGGGCCCTACACGATATAAGGCAGTTTCTTTGGCTCTTAAGTGTATAATGCGATCAGTGCGATACGCATTTGTATTACATTTTATTAATGTATGATGACTGCTCTACTCCTTCTTAAAACAAAAATAAGTCCAGCAGTAACAAAGTAGATCCTCCTCTTTTGCAAAGATTACAGCCAATTAATAGATATCTCATTTCTCATAACACTCTTTTGTCTCACTGGTTAGAAAACTTCCTATTAATAAGACTATCACAATGATCCTGTTAGCTTGTCTTGGCTCTGACTGAGCGCTATTAATTCCGTTGTACAAAAACTAACAACTCTCTGACTAACAGCAGGGATTGTTTTCGTTCATTTATTCCGTGACTGAAGGTGATACTTGATAATAAAGATTCACGAAGGGTATTTCCCATCGTGAGGCTTCAGGGACGCAAAACACTTGCATTAAACAGAAAGTAAATGGCAAAATCATAGTCCGAGTTTGCATGACACTGAAGCCTGTTTTACTTTATTCTACCTTCTTCTGGGACTTTCAGGACAATGAGAAATAAGTGTTCGTGAATTCACAGATCATAAACAACAAAGAAAGACTCAATTAAACGTATTTCCTTTCTTATGTCTCATGGTGATTAAAGATTTTTTCTGTTCGTGTGGCTTTTGTAAGAGTTGTCCTAAAATAAATTTTGCAGTCTTATAATTCATTCTGGTGCCTACGGTAAAACAAACAGAAACAAACTTATGAAACGAGCTACGAGTATACGAATGTGTATGTGAATGTGATGCGTACTACTTTTTCTCGGAACGTATGCTATAAACATTGGTGATGCACTAAATCCCAAAATTTATAGTCGTTACCCAATGAAAAACCAATACTGAAGAAAAAGAGAGCAAATAAAACGTTATCAATAGCCTTTCGACGAGAATACTCGCATGTACTAAAAAATGGAGTTTCAGGCAGAATAGAATCTACGGGGCGGAACTCAGTCGGTAAGAGCTGCGAAAGGTGAAGTTTCTTGTTCGAATCTCAGCCTGGAACACAATTTTCATTTGGCAGGAAATTACAAAGAAAACGTTGAATATTATGCAGAGGGAAAAATTTATACTGGAGTGTAAAATGCTGTTGAAATGTCAAAGCCCTACTAGCAAATCGATAATTCGACGTATCTTACATGAAGACTTGTTATTGATATGATTTTTCCATTGAGGTTCATAATCGCAGAAAGAACTGAACAAAATGTTCATTTGCTACACAGTTTATATTGCAGATACATTGATGGAGAGTTGCTGAACATCTGACTGTATTTGTAATTTAATCGGCAAACACTGGTGCAGCAAGGTTCTCGTTAATTAAGCTTCGTATCGCACAATACTGCTAACTGAGAGTAATTCGACGTCGTTATTTTGGTCGAACAGCAGAGAAGTGCTGTAAGTGGGTTATCGTTTGCCATTACTGAATTTGCATGTGATTTTAGAATCATTTGGAAGTCAATATGGAATGAACCATTAGAATCAAACTAATACTGTCAGTCGCTTAAATATGCAGGTTTCGTTCACAAACACTGTCATTCGAAGCGGTGGATGCGTCTAAATATCTGTATGTGTTTGCTGTTGTAAATACGTCTCATCAGCAACTGAACGACAACAGAATGATTTGTAACATCAGAGACGCGGGAGAGTCTAGAGGCAAATAAGTACCGTTATTGGAATATTTAAATCAGGAGAAACTTACTTTTAACTCGACAACTGTTAGATCTAATAGTTTTGCCCGACTTTTGTTTTCTACATGCAGCCTTAATACATGACAGCCACATAATGACATAATAAGTCATGACATCTGAAATCGACGTGAAGTACTTAGTTACTTCTGCTGAGTTATCTCGTCGTGAAATATTTCTAAATCTATTAATCGGTAGGTACGAGTATATTATCATTTAGCAGGTTCGAGGGTGAGCTACGTCACAGAACAAGTTCATGTTTATGTACATTAGTGCACTATTCTGATTACTCGAACTAAATTTCATCCATATCATAATAATTTCTCCGCATACACAAGGTAAATTCAGTTAGGCTATCTCTCGTAAATTCTAACTTTGTGGTGTAGGCCACTGTGTTCAGAGCGCATAGAGTACTCGTAATCGTGATGGTAATAAGATGATAATCGCAAAACTGACGTACGGTAGCCGTAAAGTTATCACCCTGAAAACTCCGACCACGAAACATCTTATCAGTCCAGTGCTTATTTACCCATAACTTCGACACTTTTTTCCCGACAGTGAAGTTCGGTCTGTGCCTTGCTAGTAGAAATCTGGAATTTAGTTTATCAATAAACGTTGCAGCTCAAATATCATCTCCCATTCTGGAAAAGCCTGCCACGCACTTATTGCTTCAGTCGAGAAGAAATGAAGAAGTCACTGAATGCCACGTTAGAAGTATACTGGCGCAGTGGTATGAGGCAAAATTTGTAGCCCAAAGAAGCGCCATCTGTGACTGTTCAGTGTGTAGACAGGCTTCGACCTATGTCAGATAACTGTTGCGATGCGACGCGGCACGGAAACAGCGCGATAATATCAAACAGTGGCCAGCGGTTGAATTGTTCCACGTGAGCGAGTACTCGCAGGGCATCGTACAATGTGCGATGCGACGAAGCGGACGAGATCAGTTGGTTTGATATTTTCATGCATAGTGGACACGGTTTGCTGTTTGCTTTTGAAGTTACTGTGTCTGAAGTTTTGATCAGTGCTATTCAAGAACATAGTGTACATCCCTATCTGCATCCCTGTCTATGCCCTACGAACCACATGGCACAAGGTACAGAAGGTAGCAATATTGTACCACTTATTAGGGCTTATTTCCATTCCACTCACGTATTTTGTGCAGGGGGGCTTTTGCTGCTGGCAGAAAATGTCATGCAACCAAACGCAGGCCGACCAAAGTATGTACTAATTTCATATGAAACTGTTATTAATGATTATCCGTCATCAAAATTGTGGTCAGTCCAGAGTTATTCTTTATTTTAGCAATCAAGTGTTGCACCTAGGGTCGTAACATTACAGTTGTAGTAGACTCATTAAAGCTGCTTTGGTCCTACATAATTACTAATCACTTTTTGATCAATGGGGGCGCCCATATAACATGCTGTATTTGAAGTTGTCGACAGACAATTAGACCTGGACCATTAGACCTGGCACCATAGGGGAAAAGAACGCTTCCGTATAAAGACCATTTCAGTAGCGTTTCTGCAGTGTCTAGTTTGCAAGGTGATACCGTTGCATGTAGCTATAAATCGTTCTGGAGATTATAAATAAAAATGGTCTCAAAGGAAACTGAAATAAATAAAACATGTAGTTACTTAGTGATTACCCCTTCTGACTGAACAACAAACAGGTTTCGATTAATGCTAAGTGGTTGATATAGTCATATAGAATATCGTAAATATTAACGCGTGCAGTTCCACAATACTCTTCTTTGACGAGATATTAAACGGTCTTAAAAAATGAAAATATAAAGGTCAGCCGTTCTATCAAGAAAATTACAGCTACTTCCATACCCAGAAAGTTAAACTCGTTGAGAGTATCAATCATGCGGCAAAATACGTACCCCTTACCGAAACTCGCAACTCTTAGCAAAGAAACCTCATTGCGATATCTTGAATCGTCTGTGTGGTACAGCTGGTGTTACGGTGACGTGATTAACGTTGTGCATGGACAGATGTGGGCTCACTGCTTTCGACGCTCTCGCAGAAATAAAACCAAATATTTAAAGACTGAAGATGGATATCACTTGCCGGCCGTTGAAGCTGAGCGGTTCTAGGCGCTTCAGTCTGGAACCTCGCGACCACTACGGTCGCAGGTTCGAATCCTGCCTCGGGTATGGATGTGTGTGATGTCCTTATGTTAGTTAGGTTTAAGTAGTTCTAAGTTCTAGGGGACTGATGACCTCAGATATTAAGTCCCATGGTGCTCAGAGCCATTTGAACCATTTGGATATCACTTCTCTCTCAAATATAAATAAACTTTTATAGCTTGGTTACATTTCATATAGAGAAATGTACGACATAAAATGAATCATACACAAAGTCTACGCAGTGAGTTTTTTGATTCTTAAAATTTCCTGCAATTGTTTACTTAATTGTGACGAATAACTAAAAGACATTCAGTCTTTACCGAGCGAAGACATTCAGTCTTAACCGAGTGAAGATATCAGGATCGAGATTTGAAAGAATCAAAGTTTTCAACGAAAACTTTTCTTAAAACGTGATAAGAGTTTCATAGTGGCTGACACGTCCGGTCAGGTGCTCCGTCAACTGTTAGTGTGACACAGCTGCATTCCAGACGCACCTGTATGACGGTGTAAACGTACCGCACCGTTTGCTTCAGACCGGTTCGCATCAGAAGGCTCACGCAGGACGACGTGTTGTTTGCGGTGTAGTCATGGAGCAATAACATCCTCGCAGGCCTGTCGACTTTTGCCTAGAAAGTTTGCAATAACCTCAACAGTAGATTTCCACAGTACTCAAAAATGGGTCAAATGGCTCTGAGCACTGTGGGACTTAACGTCTGAGGTCATCAGTCCCCTAGAACGTAGAACTATTTAAACCTAATTAACCCAAGGACATCACACACATCCATGCCCGATGTAGGATTCGAAATTGCGACCGTAGCGGTCGAACGGTTCCAGACTGAAGCTCCTAGAACCGCTCGGCCACAGAGGCTGCCTCCCACAATACTCTTCTAGAACAGTTTGCCCCTTACGTTCGTTATCGCTACATGAAGGTCCCAAAAGCATTTGACAGCACTCTGCCCAGTTATGTTTCGGTGTCTGATTTTACCCCGATGGTAAATCCTTAGTTACCTCCTTTTTCTGGGGGTCACGGCGATAAACACAGCCCTCCTCCAACACAGCCCTCCTCCACACGGATCTGAACTACCCTGACTTTTTTTTTTTTTTTTTGAGTCACTAGTATTCCGGTTTAATGTGGCCCGGCACGAATTCCTCTGTTGTACCAACCTCTTCATCAAATGGCTCTGAGCACTATGGGACTAAACTCCTGAGGTCACCAGTCCCCTAGAACTTAGAACTACTTAAACCTAACTAACCTAAGGACATCACACACATCCATGCCCGAGGCAGGATTCGAACCTGCGACCGTAGCGGTCGCGCGGTTCCAGACTGTAGCGCCTAGAACCACTCGGCCACACTGGCCGGCCAACCTCTTCATCCCAGAGTAGCACTTGCTACACACGTCTTCAATTATTTGATGGATGTATTCGAATCGCTGTCTTTCTCTACAGTTTTTGCCCTCTACGGCTCCCTATAGCGCCATGGGAGTAATTTCTTCGTGTCTTAACACACGTTTCATTGTCGTGTCCCTTCTCCTTGTTAGTGTTTTCTACATATTTCTCTTATCTCCGATTTTGCGCAAAACGTCCACATTCCTTACCCTATCAGTCCACCTGAGATTCAACATTCGTCTGTAGCACCACATCTCAAATGCTTCGGTTCCGGTTTTTCCGCAGTGCATGCTTCGCTATCATACAATGCAGTGCTCCAAATGTACATTCTGAGAAATTTCTTACTCAAATTAAGGCTTATGGTTGATAGTAGTTGATTTCTCTTGGACAGGAATACCTTCTTCTCAGTGCTAGTCTGCTTTTGATGTCCTCCTTGCTCCCTCCGTCGTGATTTTGCCGCCTAGGTAGAGGAATTGCTTAACTTCATCCACTTCCTGATGGTAACTTAGTAACTGTTCTCATTTCTGTTACTTCTCATTACTTTCGTCTTTCCTCGATTTACTCTCAATCCGTAATCTGTACTCATTATACGGTCCATTCCACTCAGCACATCACGAATCTCTTCTTCACTTTCACTCAGGATATCAATATCATCAGCAGATCGTATCATTGATATCCTTTCACCTTGAATTTTAATTCTACGCCTGAACCTTTCTTTTATTTCCATCGTTGCTTCTTCGATGTACAGATTGAACAGTAGGGGCGAAAGGCTACAACCCTTTCTTACGCCCTTTTTAATCCGAACAATTCGTTCTCGGTCGTCCACTTTTATTATTCCCTCTTGGCTCTTGTACTTATTGCATGTGACCCGTCTCTCCCAATAGGTTACCCCTATTTTTCTCAGAATTTCGAACATCTTGAACCATTTTTCACTGTCGAACGCTTTCTCCAGGTCGGCAAATCCTATAACGTGTCTTCATTTTCCTTTTGCTTCCATTATCAACCGCAACGTCAGAATGGCGTCTCTGGTGCACTTACCTCTCCTAAAGCCAAACTGATCGTCATGTAACATATACTCAGTTCTCTTTTCCATCCTTCTGTATATAATTCTTGTCAGCAACTGGGATGCACGAGCTGTTAATCAGATTGTACGATAATTCTCAGACTTATCAACTCTTTCAGTCTTCGGAATTGTGTTTATGATAATTTTCCGAAAGTCAGATGATATGTGGCCAGACTCACACATTCTGCACACGAACGTGAATAGTCGTTTTGTTGCCGGATCCTCCAATTAATTTAGAAATTCAGATGGAATGTTATTTATTCCTTCTGCCTTATTTGAACTTAAGCACTCCAAAGCTCCCTTAAATTCTGATTCTAGTATTGGGTCCCCTATCTCTTCTAAATCGACTCCTGTTTATTCTTCTACCACATCTGACAAATCTTCGCCCTGACAGAAACCTTCAGTGTTATCTTTCCACCTATTCCCTCTCTCTCATGTATTTAACAGTGGAATTTCCGTTGCACTATTACTGTTACAACCATTGCTTTTAATTTCACAGAAGGTTGTTTCGACTTTTATGTACGCTGAGTGAGTTCTTCGAACATTCTTTTGTTTTAGATTTCTTCACATTTTTCATGCAGCCACATCGTATTAGCTTCCCTGCACTTCCTATTTATTTCATTCCTCAGAGGCTTGTATTCCTGTGTCCCTGAATTTCCTTGCCCTTTTCAGAGATGCCCTTTTTAGAGATGAACATTCGTGGACATAACGAGCGAGACCCCTCGCCTTTTCGTTATGCCGATCCGCACGCCTGTAAAGTCTGCTACACAGCATAACAGGCAAGGCGACGAAGTGCTACCAACATACTATGCACAGGCGTGAAGTTGACAAACTATCTGAACCTATTTAGGCTGTTTCCAATTATTTGTAAAACTATAGTAATGCTGATTACTGTGTTAAATACAACACGTAAATATAAGACAGAACTGAAAGAAGAAACGCTAATTGGTATGAACTGTACCAATACAAAATGAATTTCAACTTATGGAGATAACATAACTGTTTTAGTAAGACAAAGAACCCCAGATCGTTACGAATTGGCAAAATATTATCCGCATTCGGCCGTGAAACGGACTGTGTCAACGTTCGGACCAGTCATATTGGATTACCGTTGCTGACTTACCATGAAAGTGTGCAAATTTAGCAATGCGTGAAAATTCATAACGAAATTCAGTTAAAAATCATTCAGTGCCAAACTTAAGTCAATTCCATTATTGACAGAAGCGGAAAAAGTAGGCAGTAACATGTATGAAATACTACAAGAGTGTCATATTGACATCCACAGGGCGCCAGTACAGAATAAAGGTAGCGATAAAACGTATTGGGGGCGCGAGAATTTCTTAACATTGCTTTACTGATATTTTACCTGCCTCCATCGAAATTAGAACCGAAAACAAACCAGACCTTCCTTTCACTACGCTGGCAGACAACCCAGGCAAACAGTCCTGTATTATTATCCCAGACATGAATAAGCCGGCAATTTCGCAATGAAAAAGGTAATATGATCTGCAGTTTCTATTGCATAGAGCTTTCTGGACACAAAAAAATGAATTTTCTACCTTTATGTCACCGCTTATGTGACAATCATTCGGGATGTTTATCGAAATAATAAAATACTGTTATTAGAGAGTAAATTTAGTAGGATAATTCTGCACCAACCCAGGAAATAAACGGCTACATAGCTGCCAAACGTATTCTACACTGTTTCGAATTCTCCACTAGACTCGCCACAGCCAGAAAACGTTGATTAGCGGAAGTGTTTCTTAAGCTAGCTAGCAATGGGAATGTTCGCACTTCTAAAATGCGGTGGCATTAATACTGGGATGTGAATTACCACGAGTATAGGCAAATGGATTCTATTTGCTTTCCTGTAAACGTGATTTGGATCGAAAGCGTAGCTACGATTAATATGCTGATGTATCGACTGCAACTAGAATTTCGAATAAAGTGTAGGGGGTGTTATTTATGCGGCCCTCATCTTCAGTAGCTGTCGTAGCTGTTTTCGGTGTTAGGATTTCGTCACCCAAACCGGTAAAAACGGAACCCTACTAGTCTCACTTTCTTGACCGTCTATCGGTCTACCCAACCCTTAAAACCCTTTTACCTCCAGAACGGGTGGACATAATAAGCGGAAATGTATCGCATTTCTTGCAGTAACCGGTCGCTTGGCGGTGTAAAAAAGTGAGCTTCTATGTCAACGCAATCTAAAGATACGGCCGTTTATGTAAAGAAAATTTACGCGAAAGGTCAAAAAATGGCTTCAAGGACTATGCGAGCAAACTGCTTAGGTCATCTACCCCTATACCTAGAACTACTTAAACCTAGCTAGCCTAAGGACATCACAGACACCTATGCCCGAGGTAGGATTCCAACCTGCGACTGATGCAGCCGTGCGGTTCGTGACTGAAGCGCCTGGAACCGCTCGGCCACCGCACCCGGCGAAAACCTATTCACCTCATCTATAATCATAATATATACTGTCTAGTGAGGATAAACTGTATTCGCCAGCAACTTAGAACGTTGAATCATGGAACTTTTACGAAGCTACACTCAAACTTTGTTCGAAGTCGTCTGCAATATCCATTTATAAACACCCTAGGAACGTCGTATGCGATATCCACTTCTGAAGACGCTGGCAGATACTGCAGTACCATAACTAGTAGGTAAGAATTTAATGTTATTGGTCCATGCATGACACTTTATTTCATTATCAATTTAACGCGCCTAGGTGTTCGTATATGGCTGAAACTAACGAACAAAAAGTAAATAAACAGCAAACAACTTCGATGTTCAAATCAAATGAAAGTCACATGTCACAGTTACAACATAATTTCGTTGTTACATCTACGTGACTACATCAACAGGATTTCTTTGCAATCCAGACTTGCGTGCCTGGCGGAAGGTTCGGACTATTTCTCTAGCGTCCCAATCAACAGTGTGCGGGAAAAAGGACCACTTAAATCTTTTCTTGCGAGCCTTGGATTACTTTATTACTAAGGTTTCTTCCTGTGTAAGTTCCCGAGAAAATAATTTCTTGGCATTCAGAACAGATGTTAATGATTGAAATTTCGTGAAAACATCTCGCGGCAACGAAAAACGCTTTTGTTTCAGGAATGTTACACGAACTTGATTATCAAATCTGGGACCCTCTCTCCCCTATTTCGTGACATTACAAATCGTGCTACCGTTCCTTGGACGTTTTTGCGTGCACAGTCAATCACGTCTGTCAAGGATATTATAGCAGTGGACGGACAAACGTAGTGTAGGCAGTGTTTTCAGTTGGCCTGTTGCGTATTCTCAGTGTGCGGCACATAAAACGCAGTCATTCGTTTGCCTTCCCCACAAAAGAATGTTTTCGATCGTTCCAGTTTAAGTTTTACTGGGTACTGAGATGAACTGACAGTGCTTCGACTTGTGTTTTGTAATGTAACCGACAGTTAATTATTGTTATTGGACGCAGCTTTCGTGTTTAACTTATTCCTCATTCAACAGAGTACACTCCTCGTACTCCACACATAACTGTTTCAAAGTAATAAACTGTTACTGATGTTACCAAGTTGCAGTGGTCATTTTAACTTGCCGTTTTTAAACAAAGAAGAATATTATAGCGAAAAGATAGCAACTAAGAAGCTGAGTATCCAAATATACAAACATTTCCGGTTTAAGTAGTTGCAGTAGGTCTACTACACAGTAACGTAAATTAGGAGCGAGGTCCATTAGTAGATAGTTATCAGGAAAACCAGCCTTCATAATGCAAAGTGCCACTACAAAAAAGAAAGTTTCCAAACATGTCAATGAGTAGTCGAGGAAAGTGGACGCATTCTGTTTACTGAATCCCAACGCACGACATTTACGAGGGGACACGCCAAGTGTCATACCCCGACCTTGCTGAAACTTCGCTCAGTGAGAGAGGGGACAAAATAAGCTCGGCTTATTTGCTTACACTCTAGCGCTTCTGAGAAAACGACGGTCAAAGTTTTCTATGCGCTGTTGCTATAGTGTAGATACCTCTTAGCGGGTAAAGATTCAACTGAGGCGGTGGCTCTGCGGCTACCATAGCGACTTCGAAACTTTGCGCTGCGAGTTCGAAATCCAGGTTTTCCTTTTTTTTTCCCCTCACTCTCTGAATTATCTACGAATGTTTATTCCAGTCTATGTTGAAACATTGTTGTCGTTATTCGTCAGTTAATTTACTGTGTAAAGAAATAAGTTAAAAAGGGAACACATAGTGCGTAGTGGGGCGATCACTCTGTTGTAGAAATAATTCAGAAGCCTAGATCGCTTAAATACTGTATACTGGATAACCGGTTTCAACACACTAAAGGCGCCATCATCGAATCTGAATGTAGATTAACATTTATAAACCATTTGGATATAACGATACATGAGGCAGACCAGATAAATTTAGATCAGCTTGTCTCATTCGTTTATTATTTGTTAGTTCATTAATTACACATAAAGTTAATTAACGTATATTGACAACATTATTTCAACATAAATTAGAAGAAAACCTTCATAGATAATTCTGATAGAGAGGTAGGTAAAAATAATAATAAAAGAAACCAATATGATCTTGAAAACTGGAATCAAAGTTAAGAAGGAACGACGGTAGCACTGAGCCACCGCTTCAATTGCGTTCTCGGCTGCAGAAGGTATCTACACTATAGCAACAGCGCGTTGATAAGTTTGACCGTCGTTTTCTCGGAAACGGTCGAGTGTCTGCAGATAAATCGAAACACATGTTCGCTTATTTTGTCCTCTCCTTCACTGAGCTAAGTTTCCGGACAATCAGCCTATGACACCTGGCGAGTTCCTCTCGTTAGTCGAGTCGCTTCTTACGTCCGGCGAGAATTATGTACGCCTCAGAGTAAACTGCGCCACTTGGAAACACGGCGGGCGGGGATAAACACGTTTTCCTTCTTATAAGGAAACCTTCTACAGCTAAAATTCACGAAGTGTTCTTCAGGTTGCCTCAGATATTTCAGAAATGTTTCTTGCTTTAGGCCTGCCGCATATGCAAAACGTAAACATTTCATTTCATGTAATATTTATCAGGATAAGACATGACAAGAGTGGACCAGTCTCTTCTGAGAAAAATTACATATTCTAAGTTGCTCCACTATGTAATGACACGGGTATGGGCTTGCCATCTCTCCTTTAAGCCATCGATTTCCGTGTTGCACATACTTGGCCACTGCGTTGTGGCAGCCATCGTGGAGGAGGCAGTCTATTTCCTGCTAGCGCTGTTTCCGCAGCAGATATTAACCACGTGGAGTCATTCAGTCAACGCTAAATGGCCCATCTGGCTGAGGCAGACAAGGGCGCCATAATAGCACTCCATGCAGAGGAATCTTCAAATGGCTATACAGCAAGAACTATGGGTCTTCACAAGTCGACGGTAGCCAGGTGGATCAGACGAAAGGAAGAGGGTGGTAACCTGAATGGGAGGCCTCATGGCCGTCGCCGCAAAACCACAGCAACTCAGGATCAGCAGATACGCCGTTTCAGTGAGAACCACCCATTTGTCAACGCACGACAAATTCGCAGACTTTGGGTCTCAATGTTAGCAGTAAGACCGTCACTCGTCGTCTAAGGGAAGGTGGACTGAGAGCAAGAAGCGCTGCTGTGAAAGAGACATTAACTGTTTACCACAGAAAAGCTCGCCTTGCTTTTGCTGCTGAAAATGTCGACAAACCTCTCCAGTTTTGGAGGCGAGTGATTTTCACGGATGAAAAAGTTTTCTCTACGGCATCAACCGGAAACGTACCTGTTTACCTGCCTAAAGGTGCTAGGTATAATCGAAAATATATCTACAGTTGCTGAAGGAGTGGCAGGGATTTGGTAACGGTATGGGCATGGATATCGGCCGAAGGATGTGGGCTCCTGTGGGAAGTGGAAGGAAGATACGATGCGCGCAATTACGTGTCAATTCTGGAGAACGTGATGTTGCCTTCTGTGACAGAAAGATTTGGCGATGATCAGATCATGTTCCAACAAGATCGCTCTCCTATTCATATGGAACGTGTGGTTAAGAGATGGTTCGACGACCATAGTAACATTACTGTAATGGAATGGCCAACTAAAGGAGCTGACATGAATCCCATTGAGAATATTTGGGCAGATATGGTGAGAGTAATACGAGAAAAGGGGCAGTCACCGTCGACTCGCCGACAGCTTTCTGATGTGATTCATGACGCTTGGAATGAGTGACTTGAATCTCCTAGTAATGTGGCTCGAGTTGTGGGCTCAATGCCCAACAGACTTCGAGCTGTTGTGGAAGCCGAAGGAGGCTATACGCGATATTAAGCAGCATCAGCAGAGGTGTTTTTCTTTTGATCAGCCCTTCACCAATCAACTGCAACAGTTGTTTCAAGATTATTTTTTTTTTACAGACGTATGTTTTATATAATTTCAAGGAAACGCAGTAAGTGGAATGTGGACAAACAAATTAATTCACAGCAAGATATGTAATTTTTAATTTGATAAGTGAATAAATACTCACCTTATATATTCATGCAGTCTCTAAAAAATACATGAAACACGTGTATATGCAAGAAGGGTACAAAACAATTCAGCACAAATGAAAAATATTGAGGAGAAGTTCGCCGATGAAGGCGTAATTGGAAACAAAGGTTGGGCTAGAAGGAGAGGTAAGGAGGCCCGAAGAAGCAGAGAAAAATCAAATACCCAATAGACTTTGAGTCGTTGTCACAGCAGAGGGCGGTTGGTATATGCGATTCGAAGCAACAGTAGAAGTCTAGTTTTATTTACTGATTTTTGAGGCTTCATTTTGTGACGGCTAAGCAGTGCTGCATCATGAGACCCACTATTTGTCCACATGTGGCTAAAAAAAATTTTGAGAGGTGCCGAAGTTCTCTGGAAGAGTAACGTGTTTTATACAAAAAGATTATTTTTAGTTCATTTCATTTTAACCATTCACACTATGCTTTGACATTCTAATCTTTGATTTCATTTTATTACTATGTATCTTTTCTTCAGTGAAAGTCAACGTTAGTAAGATTCAATATATGAAGAAAACTGGAAGTTTTTAATTTGTGGAATAGAGTATTTAACAGTTAATATTTTCAACAAATCTGTAGTTATAGGACATATTAAGAAGAAAGTCAAAAATGGCATTGTGGAAAGATCAGGTTGGTCTCTAAAGGGTTACGACGGTAAAATAACAAATACGAAACTATGGGTAACAATTATTGTTGATGGTGAGGAGCCATAATCGATATGCCACTATTCTGTAATTGTATGTCGTTTATCGTCAATACCAGGACTGAAACCGATACTCTGTTTTACGTAAAGAATATAACCTTCAAAATTTGTTTAGCAGCGCACAATATTAAATCACAGTTTATATATCAGGAACTTAATCCAACTGCCTTTAGTTTTATTCTCGCGGATTACATTTAGACAGTAAATAACAAGTGAAATAACAAAAGTCTCAGAGTCAATATAGAGAATTCAAGTGACCAGTGGATTCAAAAGTTTTCTATAATAGCGAATAATTGCTTTTACTGACTCCTTCATGCCTACGTTTTCTGTCAGACAATGTTTGAAACTAGGACTAGCAAGGTAAACAATTTTACCACAAATTTTCAAATTGGAAGTCGGAGAGCCAGTTACATAAATTACGATGACAACAAACGTTTTTCAAGTAAACTGATCACAGGAGGCATCCAACGCATCTAGTGTGTGTTACATGCACAGTATGAAAACTGGCAACGCCACCAACACACAATACCACTAACAAGGGAACGTCCCCATCGCACCGCCCTCAGATTTAGTTATAAGTTGGCACAGTGGATAGGCCTTGAAAAACTAAACACAGATTAATCGAGAAAACAGGAAGAAGTTGTGTGGAACTATAAAAAAAAAATAAGCAAAATATACAAACTGAGTAGTCCATGCGCAAGATAAGCAACATCAAGGGTAGGCTTAGCTCAGGACCGCCGTGATCCCGTGGTTAGCGTGAGCAGCTGCGGAACGAGAGGTCCTTGGTTCAAGTCTTCCCTCGAGTGAAAAGTTTAATTTTTAATATATCTTATATTTTATATTTTCAACCAAGCTCATTGAGCTAACAGACGGTGACCAGAGTGGCGGTTAATTTCCTTCAGACGTGTCTGGATTTTGGGTTAAACGGATTGAGTAGCCGTTCAGGATTGCGTTAGTATTTGGTTAACCCCTAGTATTTCATTTCCTCGGTACCACCCATATGGGGGAGGGTTTCCCCTATCCGC
Organism: Schistocerca cancellata; assembly: GCF_023864275.1. Lineage (NCBI taxonomy): Eukaryota > Metazoa > Arthropoda > Insecta > Orthoptera > Acrididae > Schistocerca > Schistocerca cancellata. Next base: position 445,256,311 of record NC_064630.1, on the reverse strand, counting down.
CACACGCGATTATTATTATTATTATTATTATTATTATTGTCATTAGTCATCAGCAAATCCGATATGGTGTATCTTCCCACCACTGAAATAGATGTGTATTGTTCGATTCAGTATTTCCATCACATAAATGTGGGTTATAATTACATTACATCGCTGCTAGTAGACATATTTCTGACTTTTTCTTAGACAGTTACTACCTGTTACTCCCTCATAGGAATTTATGTGCGCAGCATTGTTGCAATACAGACGTTCAAATTATTCGATTTCTGTAATTTCATTTCGATACCAGATCGTTCTAATCGAATGAAGTGTGGAGATCGACTACGACTCTCATCATATGATAGACTGGGTAAACCACATTCATAATCGGATTGTTGAATATAGATCACTTATCTATGACAGGTCCTGACTTCTTAAACACTGTGGAAAATAATAATCCAATGTGCTTATTACAAATACGTTATTTAAATATAAATATATGAACTAACGAAATGACAGTTTATTTACAGGAGCACAGGCCCATCCATCACAGCACAGCAGTGCGAGATTGGTTTCAGGGCCAAGAGAGGATAAAGCTGTTGCCGTTCGATCCACGATTACCAAACATCAACCAGATAGAGAATATGTGGGCAGAGGTAACAAGGCCATTGCCACGTGGATCTACAAAAGCAAGAGACCTTTGGACAAATATAGAAAACACATGTAGGGAAGTAAACCATCACGCTACACTGTCGACGACTTAATGAAATCAATTCCCCTACGCCTTCGAGAAACCTTACGTAATGATGGTGGGTGGATTGGTTACTAGAAGTATAAAAAAATGTTTATTCCTGGAATATTCTTTTACGTTGGTTCTAAAATCAGAACTGTTCTAATTTGGCAAAACCCCTCCTGCTCCGAAACGTCTTAAATTTGTTGAAAAATATATGGCATCATTACAGACCTCATATGCGTCCTGTGCATAATAACTCAAATTGTGAAAATATTCCTGAATGAATGTTTGTTATTTATTTTTCCGTCGCCCTGTTCACTGTTACAAGTTATGTTCCACAAGGAACGCACGCCATTGGTGGCGTCAATCTATAAGTTATTTTACCTTAATTACTACTTCAATTTTGTTCTACAATTTAAAGGAATATATGAATGCAAACACGGAATACATGGGAATAATGCAGCTGCTCACTGACAGGTATGGGGGAGGCATTGTGGCCAGGCCTCGTATTTTCGATCCCTGCCCTCTTTGCCTCCGCCTACCTGTTGCTGAAAGTCTTCTCAAACTTAAGAAAGAAATAATAGTGCAGTGGTCAGCACGTCTGACTAGTAAGTAGGAGGTCTAGTTTCTAAGCTCAGTCGGTCACAAATTTTCATCTGCCGTCGTTGCTGTATTTCAACGCGCTGTGACAGTGTGGACGTTGGTCCTTCGATATTTAAGATGCAATTGTTTTTTGAGGCAATAGAGGTGATTTGCAAACATTTTTCTTGCCATCAAAATAACGGGACTCCAACGACATCCAATCCTTAGTCATACCTTTGTGCCGGCGCTAACCCATGTCATATACATGCGAAATAGATTGTAGTTCATATTCAGTCAAATAACGAATGGTCAGTAAACAAGTATGCCGGCCAGGGTGGACGAGCGGTTCTAGGCGCTACCGTCTGGAACCGCGCGACAGCTACGGTATCAGGTTCGACTCCAGTCTCGGGCATAGGTGTGTCTGATGTCCTTAGGTTAGTTAGGTTTAAGTAGTTCTAAGTTCTAGCGGACTGATGACCTCAGACGTTACGTCCCATAGCGCTCAGAGCCATTTGAACAATTTTTGAAGTATACAAGTATTTAGAAACAGTAGAAGCAGGATTGCAGCGAACTGATCACTTAACCAAGTGCAACATACAGTACCTGTGTAATGAGTCATTCCAGCTGCATAGCTGAGGGTAATATTTTTTAATCAATTTAGTCCAGAATTAATGTAATACCCGCACGATGATCTCTGTAGTCATACTGTATCATTAGTAGCCCGCGAATGTAGTACTATGTTCGTTAAATCGGATTACTCAAGCTGAGGCCAAATAAAGTCAAGCAACGACGCCACAACATTATCTTTACTTAAGTAGGTAGTCAGCGCTAAGTTATGTGCGCAACCACCATCGTTGTTCTAAGCAGTTTGACAGCATAACACCACCACAACTACTGACAACCTGAACCATTACCATCACGCAGTTGTAACTCGCAGTGAATACAAGTTTCTCATGTTTGTCAAGATTAGCGGAAAGCGCCTCTGAAGTTCCATTTCCATTACGCCTTGGACGGAGAGAATCCTAAATATCAGTAATAGGTCACCTAGCGAAGAGAAGAGTCCACGTATTGTCTCAAGTTCTTGCAGTTTGACGTTAATGCAGTTCCAGATGGTTTCACACTACCGGGTTCTTTTGGCTATCGGAATACTCATATGGGACTTATGGAAGTGTAATTGCTAGAACGTCAACTACCTTAATAACACCTCATTATGGATTGAATACGACTCGGAAAGCAACGTTAATTTGACGTTGCCATCCATCTCCTGACGTCTTACTGAATGAAGTCTAAAGTGCACTCACCGTTGTGTTGCCTGCCGCAAGGATTCTGTGAAGTGTTGTGGCAGCTGGCAGTCATTGCTGAATACAGACATGCGCAAATATCCTCACTTCTCTAGGGGAACTCTTCTTTGTTGCATTTTTTCCACACTGTAATTAATACAATAACATAAGGCTTGTTCTGCTGAAGAACTTGATGCTCACAAGTCCTTAAATAAGAATCTCCTAGCGTGCGTAATGCATGAAAGGAAACAGACTTTTGGACAAAAGAATGGACAGCTCCCTGCATTTTGCGTTTCCGATAGCGCCAACGATAAGAATCTGGTGTCATATTATGTTTCAGGACCCTAAACTGTTTATTTTTTTACCTCATACTAAAACAAAAGTTATGATATGAGAAGAGGAAATGACTTACATGCTTCTCAGGAACTCAAGTCTTTCGTGTTTATTTTCTCACTTCATTCTAAAACAAAGGCGTTAAAATGAGAAGAGGAAATAAAATATACACCTCCAAGACATAATATATCCTTGCGTGCTACTACTGCATCCATGAAAGCCCTGCAGTTAATTTTTCTATGTTGGATAAATTTTGATATCACCTCACATTCCTTTGTGAGAAGGTTCCTATTTTCTTGGCATTCAAATAGAGTGGACATTTCATCACTGGTTAATATTCTGATGACTAATGACATGATACCCGTTGCAATTGCTCCATGGCACCTGTGAGTAGAGTCTCACGTTGGTTACTATAAGAACACGCAGGCAGTGATATCCGCTCACTGCAGTCAGAGCCAAGGTGATTTCTTTCTGTTTATGGCGAAGCGTCTGCTGCAGTGTCCACGCTCAGCCAACACAAACAAATCGCGGCGGCATTGGGCACTGCTGATCGCTGCGCTTGTCACGAGCCTCTACAAGAAGAGCGCAGTGTCTCTGCTAACGATACTATGGGGTTAATACATCTTACTTAACGTAATATGCAGGACGTGGGTTGGGTGAAAATTCAGTTTGTAACATCCCATCGCATTAAAATACTTTACAGTCATATTTCATGCAATAATTATTGTTGGTTGTCTCTCTAATGTTAATAGTATTGATTCAGTTTGTGCATGAACACGAAAACACATACACACACACACAGAAACACAGTCATTGATTTCAGTAAGGGTGACAACTACTGTGTGTTGAACAACACATGCACCAGTCAGTTCCTCAGTTGGCGGCGAGTGGATGAGTTTTTTCAATTACCTTGCATTGCAAGAATTGTAAGGAGGAGCCTGAAAGTAAATGGGCTTTTATGCTAAAGAGCTGCGACAAATCAAAGCTTGACCGATTGTCAGATAATTTTCCACATGGGTTTTGTGGACGAGTGTACTTTTAGTAGCCGCGCGGGATTAGCCGAGCGGTTTAGGGCGCTGTAGTCATGGCTGCGTGGTTGATCCCGGCGGAGGTTCGAGTGCTCCCTCTGGCATGAGTATGTGTGTTTGTCCTTACGATAATTTAGGTTAAGTAGTGTGTAAGCTTAGGAACTGATGACCTTAGAGATTTCACACACATTTGAACATTTTTTATACTTCTACTAACCAACCTACCCACGATCATTACGTAAGATTTCTCGAAGGCGTAGGGGAATTGATTTCATTAAGTCGTCGACAGTGTAGCGTGATGGTTTACTTCCCAACATATGTTTTCTATATTTGTCCAAAGGTCGCTTGCTTTTGTAGATCCACGTGGCAATGTCCTTGTGACCTCTGCCCACATATTCTCTATCTGATTGATGTTTGGTGATCGTGGAACAAACGGCAACAGCTTTATCCCCATCTTGGCCTTGAAACCAATCTCGCACTGCTGTGCTGTGATGGATGGGCCTGTGCTCCTGTAAATAAACTGTTATCTCGTTAGTTCATATATTTATATTTAAATAACGTATTTGTAATAAGCACATTGGATTATTATTTTCCACAGTGTTTAAGAAGTCAGGCCCTGTCATAGATAAGTGATCTATATTCAACAGTCCGATTATGAATGTGGTTTACCCAGTCTATCATATGATGAGAGTCGTAGTCGGATATCCACACTCAATCCGATGAGAACGATCTGGTATCGAAATGAAATTACACAAATCGAATAATTTGAACGTCTGTATTGCAACAATGCTGCGCACATAAATTCCTATGAGGGAGTAACAGGTAGCAACTGTCTAAGAAAAAGTGAGAAATATGTCTACTAGCAGCGATATAATGTAATTATAACCCACATTTATGTGATGGAAATACTGAATCGAACAATACACATCTATTTCAGTGGTGGGAAGATACACCATATCGGATTTGCTGATGACTAATGACAATAATAATAATAATAATAATAATAATAATCGCGTGTGGCGGATAGGTGAAACCCTCCCCCGTATGGGTGGTACCGAGGAAATCAAATACTAGGGGTGAACCAAATACTAACACAATCCTGAATGGCTACTCAATCCGTTGAACCCTAAATCCAGGCACGTCTGAGTGAAAATCACCGCTACTCTGGTCACCGTCTGTTAGCTCAATGAGCTTGGCTGAAAATATTTGCTTTCAAAGGCCTCAACACCCTCTGGTCTTCAACGGTCCTGTTATCACCCAAGCCAAACCAATGAAACATAAGCAAACATGAACTATGCAAGCAAAGTCAACTTTTCCCCAGGTGGTACACAACCCGGCTGTCGACAGGCGGCAGTTGGATTTTCGTGTTCTGGGGAGTCCATGTTAGCACGACAGAGAATATGGAGGATCTCTGGTAAATTTCCCTACAAGCAAAAAACATGCATTTAAAAGTAAACATCGATACAATGATCCAAACACGAAAACTAAATAATCTCACAAAAGAAATCGACAGACAAAAATTTCTCATCCTTGCTCTTCAAGAACCGCGACTAACTGACAATGAAACCTTGCATTAGGGAAACCATTGCATCTTCAAGAGTAAAATAGAACAAAAGGTAGCGAAAGGCGTACCAATCTTCGGCAATGCATTTCTCGAACACAGATCTATCATAAACTCTGTCAAAGAAATCACACCCATCAACAATCAAAAGGTTCAAATGGCTCTGAGCACTATGGGACTTAACAGCGGAGGTCATCAGTCCCCTAGAACTTAGAACTAATGAAACCTATCTAACTTGAGGACATCACACACATCCATGCCCGAGGCTGGATTCGAACCTGCGACCGTAGCAGTCACGCGGTTCTGGACTGAGCGCCTAGAACCGCTCGGCCACCGCAGCCGGCCCATCAACAAGCGACTTATGACTATGCTCATTCAGAGTCCCAGTAAAAAATATACACTCATCAATGCGCGTGTCCCCGCCAACATCGGAAATGAGAAAAACACCGAAAATGTCGAAAAATTCTGGAACACACTCGAAAATACTGTGAGCAAAATTCACCAAGATGACGAGAAAATACTAATGGGAGATTTCAACTCTCTATTTGGGACAGAAAAACCTGTAGAAAAATCATTTCTACAAATTCAACACACCGAAACGCTTAGACCAACGGCACACGTCTGATTGACATTTGCCAACAATTCAACCACAAAAGGATATCTTCCCACTTTAGGAAAAAATCAGTTCCCAGGTAACATGCTTAGCTACCAGGTGCAAGCTGCTTTCGTTCGCCTTTCGAGACTCGCTGAAAGCCAGATTTTTAATTCTTTTGTAGCACAGCTACAAGCAGGCAGATAAAAACACAATAAGGGAATCGTAAGACAACGCTCGAGCAAAATTCGTCTTGCTACTTTCAGTAACCCTTAGTGTCAGAGCGAAAACCTTACAGTACTGCCAAATTCTTAATGTCACTTTTGTTTTCTGCCGACATATTTTTTGTTGTTGTGTATACATACTTTTATCTATGAAATGTCACATTTTCATAATACTTACGAATGGAACAGGAAATGAAATAAATACAGATCTTTTAGAAGTCAATAGTCGGTAATATCCTACTATTTCGTGTTAAAATAGGCTCAATCGTCTCACAGACACTTAATGCTTTATTAAGGTAGACTGCCGTCGTGATGTTTCTGTAGTAAGCTGAATTTGTATTAGTACAGTGAATATTTTAATTGCATTTTCCATTAGTTTACTAAAAGTAACAGTAATTGTCAAAGAGAAATTAATCAGCAGCAGAATTTTCTTTCACGATATCTCAAACGATCTGACAATGCTAAACATTTTCGTCTAGAAATGAATTACCTTGACGGTTGATCGATCAAGAGCGGGAAAGGTAAAATTTTACGAAAATATGACGAGAGGGACAAGTGCTTGAGAGAGGACTTCTCTACCAATACAAGTGCCTGAGAGACGACTTTCCTATCAATCTTCTGGATAGTTTTGTTTCTCAAATCAACATAGTGCGTTATCATGCAGTAGCACAGGTGATGTAGTTTTGTTGCTTGATTTTCTTACCCTGCGACCGAAAGGTGTCGCAGTTGTTGGCAACAAATTCCAGCTGTGTTGCACACACCCTGGGGACAGAATTCGTAGCCCAAGACACACTTTTGGAATTATCAGATGTAAAATATTATGTTCACACCACTCCTTCCTCAAGTTTACGTCTTTTGGTGGGGTTCAGCCTTTCATTTCTTCTTAGGAAGTTAACAGTAAAGGCATCATAACACGTCACCAGTAACAGTACTGCAAAGGAATGCTCGATGAGTGACCTTGTAACGCCGGAAATGCATATCCTCCTATTTCCATCTATTGTACTATTTTTTTCCTTCCTTTGTTACCTCAAGATATGACATTTCTGTCTCTTTGTATATTGTAATTGTTTTACTATTTGTATATTTATGCATTTATGTCGATGTATAATTGGTTTGTTTCGTAAATATTATTTGTATTTTTACGCTGGGTCTTGCCTAGGGAAAACTGCTATCGAACGATTACGTCGATAGGTCGTGTGAAGAATCAAAGTGTGTAGGATCTTTGGTAGTGTTAACTCTGCCGCGTGGAGCGCGGGCTGAGGGAAGGGGTCTGGCGGGGGTAGCGAGTGGAGCAGGTGTGTTGTGTGACGCTCCCGCGAGTTGCCGCGCTTTCGGGGTTTGGCAGCATGTAATTGCGCTCGACTTGCGATGATAGTTTCTGACATGGTGTCGCAGACGGGAAACATTAACTAGCGCACATCAAGAGCCCGTTTCGTCTGGTGACCGTGTCGAGAAGAAGGCGCGCCAACATCCAGCTTCTGCAACAGCGACGGCCGACAATGAGTGACTGTCGCCACCTCCTCGATCGACGGCTTCAAACCTTCAATCAACCATCAAGGAAGACTGGAAGCAAGTAAAGTTTTAGAACTGTATGGCAGACCTCAGCTTTTCAAACTGTACCATTTTCGTAACTATAATAACAGCAACTTAGCATGGACCTTTGTTGCTCATTGTCCCAATTGCATTACCAAGCAGGGTCCCTTCCTTTTCCGAAATGAACCCGAGTGTCGTTGAAATTTAAACGCCAGCACTAAAGTAATATAGCTAATTCTATTTCACTGCTTTAATTTCAAAGTTCAGTTAGCTGGCTACAATATTCAGATTACACAAGCACAAATTAAGAGTGCGAGTTTTGTTATCGTATTTTAGCTTACCTGTGACTGCAGCTCAGCTTGGTACGTACTAAATTTTACTATTGTTAATTGTTCAGAATCATTTAATTCAAGTTCAAAGTTAAATCTCTTATTTCCAAATTGCGTAGATTCAAGTAGTTTTTTGAAATGATTGTTGAGGTAGTCCAAGACTAACCGTATTTTACTGAATTTCGATGTGCTTCAGAAAGAAAGCTCACTATTAACTTCAGTCACTAAATTAACTTTCTATTTTCCGGTTTTATTAATTCTTTGCTAAATTAAGTCAGGGTGTAGCGAAATTTATTACTTCTGACAAACTTTCAGTTTTCACACTACACGTGTCAACCTTCAGTTGCCACGCTTCTAGTGCTAATTATATGTGTAATAACCTTTCTTTTTCAGTTACTATAGTAATTGTCCTTAGGACTGGCGACCGTGATTTCCCCCAAATCTCAAATACCTAATTACCGCTAGTTAATTGTTAACGTAACGGCTGCACATTTACTTTCTTTATTAACTTTACCCCTTTTCAAAATTAATTTCCACCAGTTTCATTAGCACATTTCCTTTCATTTAGATGTAACCCTTTCCTCCCTCTTTACCGACAGCTTAACTTCGGTGACGATTGCTTTTCCAAAACTCCCATTAGGTACACGCGGTTTCATCTTTCACTGTCATTAAGGTCGGTAAGTGAGGGGGAGGTTACAACCTGATGATGTTCAATAATAGTCACTCCGTTGATTTTTGTTGTTTAGAATTAGAGCATGCAATACTGCTACACCAGACTTCTGAAATTTGCCTTTTTAATGCATATGTCGCATGATGGTAAAATGGTAATGTATCACATATATCAGTAGTCGAGACTTCCTTAATGTGGAAAATCATTCACGTCAGAACGATCTTTGTTGTAACACGAATATCTTTTTCTGGCGTATTTTTCCCAAAAGCACTCGCTCCAAACACAGTTCAAATCATTCTAGCTGCCTCCTCTGCACTCACCCCTCTGTTATACCAAAAGTAAACGTTGTGTTGCAGATGTTACACCTTTTTCCGCTTGCTACTCAATTTTACAATGCTTAACTGTATTTCATGATTTTCAAGTATGAAAAATCCAATGCTTAACTGAAAGATGATAACTAGAACTTCAAATTCGAAAATGACAGTTGATACATACACTGACAGCGTGGCGCCGCGTTCACGTGGGCGGCGTCGGATTTCAGGCGGCGGGTGGCGTCTGGCCGCTGGCCGGTAGCCGCTGCAGCGCGAGGAAACGCTCGAGCGTAAGCTGTTATGATCGTGACGCAGCCACGAGCTGTCCTGCGGAGTTGTTTCTGGAATACTTGTTATTGCTGGTGGGTAGAATGTTAAGCGAATTATCTTCAATGCTCAATCAGACTCATAACTTTAGACCGAAATGTGGAAAAAAAAACTGTTGGACGCGAAAAGGCGACCATACGTCTAGATTGCATTAAGATTACCACTAGCCCACGGGCTCACACAATCCGAGAATATTTCGCAAGTAGACAACACTTCCTCCTAACACTTCCACATCTAACAGTGTTGCCAGATTGTGCAGATAGCCGGACTTACAGTTGTCAGGGGCGGTCAGTTTTATTAGCCACGTTAAGTGAACGACTCGGACTTTGTTTCTGTGGTGGCCGGCCGGCGGTCAGTTTTTATGTCTAAGACTGCACACTTGAGATATTTCGTTTCCCATGAAATGGTGGCAGACGGTGCTGTGGCCTCTTCGTCAGTGCAAGATATCTCAGCACAGCTGAGCGAACGTTTTCTTCCTGCTGCTACTCTAATGGACATTGGCAATACTGTAGAATACTTTTGACAACCATGTGACCATCGATTTATGTTCGTGAGTGGTTCATAATTATGTTAGTAAATTGCCTCGATATTTTTATGTCCTTTAAATTACATTTGCTGCATGATTCGCTTTGAAGACGTAGGAAATATATGTTATTTGGTCTAGGAAGCATGTTCCGACAAAAAATGATGCTTACATTGACATTTGTGTTGCGAATTAGTCGTCGTATCCATCACATGGGTAACGAGAATGCTCCGTTTTGCTACAGTTGTTTCATAACTAACAAGGGAACCTCCCCATCGCACCCTCCTCATATTTATTTATAAGTTGGCACAGTAGATAGGCCTTGAAAAACTGAACACAGATCAATCGAGAAAACAGGAAGAAACTATGAAAAAAAGCAAAATATACTAACTGAGTAGTCCATGCGCATGATAATCAACATCAAGGATAGTGTGAGCTGAGGAGCGCCGTGGTAGCGTGGTTAGCGTGGGCAGCTGCGGAACGAGAGGTTCTTAATTCAACTCTTCCGTCGAGTGAGTCGTTTTTTATTTTCAGACAATCATAACCACACGTACTGTTTATCAACAAATGTAGGAAATAATCATACAAATGTTCGACAATCGTTCGATCCCTTAAAGAACTTTCCGATGCCTTACAGTTCGGAAAATATTCAATGACATTGTTATTGAAGTCGCGACCTATATTTGCTGGATTCATATTGCCCACGGAATGCAACTCACGTAACTAATGCACTCTCGTCCAAAGTAGCGAACAGTCAACTGCCAGCCATGGAGCCTCGTTAGCAGGAATACTCTCTCTTCCGTGCGCTGTAGTCGACTGACGTCGTGTGTTTCGATGTTTGTTTAGGTGTAGCGTCATCATACTACGGCGCAGTTACCTCGCATCGGACGGACGGACGGACAGATACTAATTGTCTCAAAATAAAAATTAAACTTTTCACTCGAGGGAAGACTTGAACCAAGGACCTCTCGTTCCGCAGCTGCTCACGCTAACCACGGGATCACGGCGCTCCTGAGCTCAGCCAATCCTTCATGTTGCCTAACTTGCGCATGGACTACTCAGTTTGTATATTTTGCTTATTTTTTTCACAGCTCCACACAACTTTTTCCTGTTTTCTCGAAAGATCTGTGTTTAGTTTTTCAAGGCCTATCCACTGAGCCAACTTATAACTAAATCTGAGGGCGGTGCGATGGGGATGTTCCCTGGTTAGTGGTATTGTGTGTTGGTGGCTTTGCCAGATTTCATACTGTGCATGTAACACACAATAAATGCGTTGGATGCCTCCTGTGATCAGTTTACATGAAAAACGTTTGTTGTCATCGTAATTTATGTAACTGGCTCTCCGACATCCAATTTGACAATTTGTGGAAAAATTGTTTATCTTGCTAGTCCTAGCTTCACACATTGTCTAACAGAAATCGTAGGCATGAAGGAGTCAGTAAAAGCAATTATTTGGTTTTATAGCAAACTTTTGAATCCACTGGACACTTGAATTCTGTATATTGACTCTGAGAGTTTTGTTATTTCTCTTGTTATTTACTGTCTAAATGTCATCCGCGAGAATAAAACTAAAGGCAGTTGGATTAAGTACCTGATCTATAAACTATGATTTAATATTGTGCGCTGCTAAACAAATTTTGATGGTTATATTCTTTACGTAAAACAGAGTATCGGTATCAGTTCTGGGATTGACGATAGAATGTCAAAGCATAGTGTGAATGGTTAAAATGAAATGAACTAAAAATCATCTTTTTCTCTAAAACACGTTACTCTTCCAGAGAACTTCGGCACCTCTCAAAATTTTTTACGCCTCTGATGTTTAGCCACATGTGGACGAATAGTGGGTCTCATGATGCAGCACTGTTTAGCCGTCACAAAATATAGCCTCAAAAATCAGTAAATAAAACTAGTCTTCGACTGTTGCTCCGAATCGCATATACCAACCGCCCTCTGCTGCGACAACGACTCAAAGTCTATTGGGTATTTGATTTTTCTCTGCTTCTTCGGGCCTCCTTACCTCTCCTTCTAGCCCAACCTTTGTTCTCCAATTACGCCTTCATCGGCGAACTTCTCCTCAATATTTTTCATTTGTGTTGAATTGTTTTGTACCCTTCTTGCATATACACGTGTTTCATGTATTTTTTAGAGACTGCATGAATATATAAGGTGAGTATTTCTTCACTTATCAAATTAAATATTACATATCTTGCTGTGAATTAATTTGTTTGTCCACATTCCACTTACTGCGTTTCCTTGAAATTATATAAAACATACGTCTGTAAAAAAAAAAATCTTGAAACAACTGTTGCAGTTGATTGGTGAAGGGCTGATAAAAAAAAGCACCTCTGCTGATGCTGCTTAATATCGCGCATAGCCTCCTTCGGCTTCCACAACAGCTCGAAGTCTGTTGGGCATTGGGCCCACAACTCGAGCCACATTACTAGGAGATTCAAGTCACTCATTCCAGGCGTCATCAATCACATCAGAAAGCTGTCGGCGAGTCGACGGTGACTGCCCCTTTTCTCGTATTACTCTCACCATTTCTTCCCAAATATTCTCAATGGGATTCATGTCAGCTCCTTTAGTTGGCCATTCCATTACAGTAATATTACTACGGTCGTCGAACCACCTCTTAACCACACGTTCCATATGAATAGGAGAGCGATCTTGTTGGATCATGATCTGATCATCGCCAAATCTTGCTGTCACAGAAGGCAACATCACGTTCTCCAGAATTGACACGTAATTGCGCTCATCGTATCTTCCTTCCACTTCCCACAGGAGCCCACACCCTTCGGCCGATATCCATTCCCATACCGTTACCGACTCCCTGCCACTCCTTCAGCAACTGTAAATATATTTTCGATTATACCTAGCACCTTTAGGCATGTAAAAAGGTAAGTTTCCGGTTGATGCCGTAGAAAAAACGTTTTCGTCCGTGAAAATCACTCGCCTCCAAAACTGGAGAGATTTGTCGACATTTTCAGCAGCAAAAGCAAGGCGAGCTTTTCTGTGGTAAACAGTTAATGTCTCTTTCACAGCAGCGCTTCTTGCTCTCAGTCCACCTTCCCTTGGACGACGAGTGACGGTCTTCCTGCTAAAATTGAGACCCAAAGACTGCTGAATTTGTCGTGCGTTGACAAATGGGTGGTTCTCACTGAAACGGCGTATCTGCTGATCCTGAGCTGCTGTTGTTTTGCGGCGACGGCCATGAGGCCTCCCATTCAGGTTACCACCCTCATCCTTTCGTCTGAACCACCTGGCTACCGTCGACTTGTGAAGACCCATAGTTCTTGCTATATAGCCATTTGAAAATTCCTCTGCATGGAGTGCTATTATGGCGCCCTTGTCTGCCTCAGCCAGATGGGCCATTTAGCGTTGACTGAATGACTCCACGCGGTTAATATCTGCTGCGGAAACAGCGCTAGCAGGAAATAGACTGCCTCCTCCACGATGGCTGCCACAACGCAGTGGCCAAGTATGTGTAACACGGAAATCGATGGCTTAAAGGAGAGATGGCAAGCCCATACCCGTGTCATTACATAGTGGAGCAACTTAGAATATGTAATTTTTCTCAGAAGAGACTGGTCCACTCTTGTCATGTCTTATCCTGATAAATATTACATGAAATGAAATGTTTACGTTTTGCATATGCGGCAGGCCTAAAGCAAGAAACATTTCTGAAATATCTGAGGCAACCTGAAGAACACTTCGTGAATTTTAGCTGTAGAAGGTTGCCTTATAAGAAGGAAAACGTGTTTATCCCCGCCCGCCGTGTTTCCAAGTGGCGCAGTTTACTCTGAGGCGTACATAACTCTCGCCGGACATAAGAAGCGACTCGACTAACGAGAGGAACTCGCCAGGTGTCATAGGCTGATTGTCCGGAAGGAGAGGACAAAATAAGCGTACATGTGTTTCGATTTATTTGCAGACGCTCGACCGTTTCCGAGAAAACGACGGTCAAACTTATCAACGCGCTGTTGCTATAGTGTAGATACCTTCTGCAGCCGAGAACGCAATTGAAGCGGTGGCTCAGTGCTACCGTCGTTCCTTCTTAACTTTTATTCCAGGTTTCAAGACCATATTGGTTTCTTTTATTATTATTTTTACCTACCTCTCTATCAGAATTATCTATGAAGGTTTTTTTTTCTAGTTTATGTTGAAATATTTTTGTCAAATTCGTTAATTAACTTTATGTGTAATTAATGAACTAACAAATAATAATCGAATGAGACAAGCTGATCTAAAATTATCTGCTCTGCCTCATGTATCGTTATATCCAAATGGTTTATAAATGTTAATCTACATTCAGATCCGATGATGGCGCCTTTAGTGTGTTGAAACCGGTTATACAGTGTACAGTATTTAAGCGATCTTGGCTTCTGAATTATTTCTACAACAGAGTAATCTTCCCACTACGCACTATGTGTTCCCTTTTTTACTTATTTCTTTACACAGTAAATTAACTGACGAATAACGATAACAATGTTTCAACATAAACTGGAATAAAAATTCGTAGATAATTCAGAGAGTGAGGTGGAAAAAAAGGAAAACCCGCGTTTCGCACTCGCAGCGCAAAGTTCCGAAGTCGCTATGGTATCCGCAGACACACCGCTTCAGTTGAATCCTTACCCGCTAGGAGGTATCTACACTATAGCAACAGTGCATTGAAAACTTTGACCGTCGTTTTCTCAGAAGCGCTAGAGTGCAAGCAGATAAGCCGAGCTTATTTTGTCCCCTCTCTCACTGAGCGAAGTTTCAGCAAGGTCGGGGTATGACACTAGGCGTGTCCTCTCGTAAATGGCGAGCGCTGGGATTCAGTAGACAGAATGCGTCCACTTTCCTCGACTACTCATTGACATGTTTGAAATCTTTCTTTCTTGTAGTGCACATTGCAATATGAAGGCTGGTTTTCCTGATAACGATCTACTAATGGACCTCGCTCCTAATTTACGTTACTGTGTAGTAGACCTACTGCAACTACTTAAACCGGAAATGTTTGTTTATATGGGTACTCAGCTTCTTAGTTGCTTTCTTTTAGCTATAATATTTTCTTTGTTTAAAAACGGCAAGTTAAGATGACCACTGCAAATTGGTAACATCAGTATCAGTTTATTACTTTGAAACAGTTATGTGTGGTGTACGAGGAGTGTACTCTGTTGAATGAGGAATACGTTAAACATGAAAGCTGCGTCCAGTAACAATAATTAAGTTTCGGTTACATGACAAAACACAAGTCGAAGCACTGTCAGTTCATCTCAGTACCCAGTAAAACTTAAACTGGAACGATCGAAAACATACTTTTGTGGGGAAGGCAAACGAATGACTGCGTTTTATTTGCCGCACACTAAGAATACGCAACAGGCCAACTGAAAACACTGCCTACACTACGTTTGTCCGTCCACTGCTATAATATCCTTGGCAGACGTGATTGACTGTGCACGCAAAAACGACCAAGGAACGGAAGCACGATTTGTAATGTCACGAAATAGGGGAGAGAGGGTCCCAGATTTGATAATCGAGTTGGGGTAACATTCATGAAAATAAAAGCGTATTTCGTTGCCGCGAGATCTTTTCACGAAATTTCAATCACCAACATCTGTTCTGAATGCCAAAACATTATTTCCTCGGGAACTTACACAGGAAGAAACCATAGTAATAATGTAATTCAAGGCTCGCAAGAAAAGATTTAAGTGGTCCTTTTTGCCGCACACTGTTGAGTGGGACGGTAGAGAAATAGTCCGAACCTTCTGCCAGGCACGCAAGTCTGGATTGCAAAGAAATCCTGTTGATGTAGTCATGTAGATGTAACAACGAAATTATGTTGTAACTGCGACATGTGACTTTCATTTGATTTGAACATTGAAGTCGTTTGCTGTTTATTTACTTTTTGTTCGTTAGTTTCAGCCATACACGAACACCTAGGCGCGTTAAATTGATATTGAAATAAAGTGCCATGCATGGACCAATAACAATAAATTCTTACCTACTAGTTATGGTACTGCAGTATCTGCCAGTGTCTTCAGAAGTGGATATCGCATACGACTTTCCTTAGGGTGTTTATAAATGGATATTGCAGACGACTTCGAACAAAGTTTGAGTGTAGCTTCGTAAAAGTTCCATGATCAAACGTTCTAAGTTGCTGGCGAATACAGTTTATCCTCACTAGACAGTACATATTATCATTATAGATGAGGTGAATAGGTTTTCGCCGGGTGCGGTGGCCGAGCGGTTCCAGGCGCTTCAGTCACGAACCGCACGGCTGCTTCAGTCGCAGGTTGGAATCCTACCTCGGGCATAGATGTCTGTGATGTCCTTAGGCTAGCTAGGTTTAAGTAGTTCTAGGTCTAGGGGTAGATGACCTAAGCAGTTTGCTCGCATAATCCTTGAAGCCATCTTTTGACCTTTCGCGTAAATTTTCTTTACATAAACGGCCGTATCTTTAGATTGCGTTGACATAGAAGCTCACTTTTTTACACCACCAAGCGACCGGTTACTGCAAGAAATGCGATACATTTCCGCTTATTATGTCCACCCGTTCTGGAGGTTTAACGGGTTTTAAGGGTTGAGTAGACCGATAGACGGTCAAGAAAGTGAGACTAGTAGGGTTCCGTTTTTACCGGTTTGGGTGACGAAATCCTAACACCGAAAACAGCTACGACAGCTACTGAAGATGAGGGCTGCATAAATAACACCCCCTACTCTTTATTCGATATGTTCTAGTTGCAGTCGATACATCAGCATATTAATCGTAGCTACGCTTTCGATCTAAATCACGTTTTTAGGAATGCAAATAGAATCCATTTGCCTATACTCGTGGTAATTCACATCCCAGACTTAATGCCACCGCATTTTAGAAGTTCGAACATTCCCATTGCTATCTAGCTTAAGAAACACTTCGGCTAATGAACGTTTTCTGGCTGTGGCGAGTCTAGTGGAGAATTCGAAACAGTGTAGAATACGTTTGGCGGCTATGTAGCCGTTTATTTCCTGGGCTGGTGCAGAATTATCCTACTAAATTTACTCTCTAATAACAGTATTTTGTTATTTCGATAAACATCCCGAATGATTGTCACATAAGTGGTGACATAAAGGTAGAAAATTCATGTTTTTTAGTCCAGAAAGCTCTATGCAACAGAAACTGCAGATCATATTACCATTTTCATTGCGAAATTGCCGGCTTATTCATGTCTGGGATAATAATAGAGGGCTGTTTGCCTGGGTTGTCTGCCAGCGTAGTGAAAGGAAGGTCTGGTTTGTTATCGGTTCTAATCTCGATGGAGGCAGGTAGAATATCAGTAAAGCAATGTTAAGAAATTCTCGCGCCCCCAATACGTTTTATCGCCACCTTTATTCTGTACTGGCGCCCTGTGGGTGTCAATATGACACTCTATAGTATTTCATACATGTTACTGCCTACTTTTTCCGCTTCTGTTAATAGTCAAATTGACTTAAGTTGGCACTGAATGATTTTTAACTGAATTTTGTTATGAATCTTCATGCATTGCTAAATTTGCACACTTTCATGGTAAGTCAGCAACGGTAATCCAATATGACTGGTCCGAACGTTGATACAGTCCGTTTCGCAGCCGAATGCGGATAATATTTTGCCAATTCGTAACGATCTGGGGTTCTTTGTCTTACTAAAACAGTTATGTTATCTCCATAAGATGAAATTCATTTTTTATTGGTACAGTTCATACCAATTAGCGTTTCTTCTTTCAGTCCTGTCTTATATTTACGTGTTGTATTTAACACAGTAATGAGCATTACTATAGTCTTATAAATTATTGAAAACAGCCTAAAAAAGTTCAGATAGTTTGTCAATTTCACGCCTGTGCATAGTATGTTGGTAGCACTTCGTCACCTAGCCTGTTATGTTGTGTAGCAGACTTTAAAGCCGTGAGGATCAGCATAACGAATAAGCGAGGGGTCTCGCTCGTTTTGTCCACGACTGTACATTGCTCTTCAACTGAACTGCCTTCCGAGCTATTCCTTATTGCTGTATCTATAGCCTTAGAGCACTTCATCATTCTTTAGTACTTCTGTATCACACTTCTTCGTGTACTGTTTCTTCCTGACTAATTTCTTAAACTTCAGCCCGCTCTTTATCACTTCTACATTGTAATCTGCGTCCATATCTGCTTATTGATACACCTTATAATCCAGCATCTGTAATCTAACTAAGGGCTTTCCCGTATCGTGCGCCCTTTTCCATCTCCTTCCCCATAACAATTAGATTTTCGTCTCCCTTTAAGTACTGTATACCCTTTCAATACCCTCATATACGTCCTCTGTCTGTCTTTTCAGCTTCAGCTTGAACCTCTGCAGGTATACCTCAACCTTTGGTGACGGTGTTTGTTTGCTGTCAGTTCTGAAAATAACAATCCCATCACTGAACTGTTCACAGTAACGCACTCTCTGCCCTACCCTCCTATTCATAATGAATCCTACTCCCATTATTGCATTTTCACCGAGCGGGGTGGCGCAATAGTTAGACACTGGACTCGCATTCGGGAGAACGACGGTTCAATCCCACGTCCGGCCATCCTGATTTAGGTTTTCCGTGATTTCCCTAAATCGCTCCAGGCAAATGCCGGGATGGTTCCTCTGAAAGGGCACGGCCGACTTCCTTCCCCATCTTTCCCTAATCCGATGAGACCGATGACCACGCTGTCTGGTCTCTTTCCCCAAACCAACCAACCTATTGCATTTTCTGCTGCTATTGATATTATTCTTTACTCATTGGGTCTGATACTCTTGTTTTCTTTCCATTTCACTTCACTGACCTCAGTTACGCGTATAGCGGCTTTAAGCCTTTGCATTTCTCTTTTCAGATTCTTAGTTTCCCTACCACGTTCAATCTTCTTACATTCCATGCTCCCACTCGTAGAGGGTTATCCTTTCGTTGGTTACTGAATCTTTTTCGCATGGTCATCCCCCTCGTCAGTCCCCTCCCAGAAATGCGAATGGGGGTCTATTCCGGAATCTGTTGGCAATGGAGAGATCCACATGACACTTTTCCAATTACAGGCCACATGTCCTATGGATATTTTTCTTTGCTAGACTGGTTGTGTGTGGGGATTTCAGACTGTACCAGGGATCCAGACATGTATCAGCACATAAACCAAAAATTATGTATTTTTACCCCGATATGGCAGGTGTATATGACGACCCCTCGTTATCGTCTAGCGAGGAAGCAATCTGTCGTAACGTTATCATCCGTCAGACAGAGCTCCATCTACAATGATCATCACCTCCATCACGACACACAGCGGGGTGGTTTAGGTTTTAAGTCCATACACTGGCGAAAGACCTAGATTTATTATAATAATTATTATTATTATTTCTTTCCTTTCTCAGATGTTATGTCTGGTTAATAATGAAAAGTGATGCGGACCATGATCAAGCGTGAATTCCTTTTAACTGTACGGTATATGTTACATTGGATTTAGGGACTTTCGGGTAATTGAACCTGTATCAATAGTTACAGATTTCTGTAGTTGTATATATACGTTTGGATGTAGCTGTATTGCGTTGATGTACTAGTGGGTATTGTGTGGTATCACTCCTGTAGTTGATGGTATAATTGGTATAATGTCAATATCCTGATGCCACATGTCCTTGACTTCCTCAGCCAGTTGGATGTATTTTCCAATTTTTCTCCTGTTTTCTTCTGTATATTTGTTGTATTGGGTATGGATATTTCGATTAGTTCTGTTAATTTCTTCTTATTATTGGCGAGTATGATGTCAGTTTTTTATGTGGTGTTGTTGTATCTGTTATAATTGTTCTGTTCCAGTATAATTTGTATTCATCACTCTCCAGTACATTTTGTGGTGCCTACTTGTATGTGGGAACGTGTTGTTTTATTAGTTTATGTTGTATGGCAATTCCTTGATGTATTATTTTTGCTACATTGTCATGTCTTCTGGTGTATTCTGTATATGCTAGTATTGAACATCCGCTTGTGATGTGATCTACTGTTTCTATTTGTTGTTTGTAAAGTCTGCATTTATCTTTTGTGGTATTGGGATCTTTAATAATATGCTTGCTGTAATATCTGGTGTTTATTGTTTGATACTGTATTGCAATCATGAATCCTTCTGTCTCACTGTATATATTGCCTTTTCTTAGCCATTTGTTGGCTGCGTCTTGATCGATGTGTGGCTGTGTTAGATGATACGAGTGCTTGCCATGTAGTGTTTTCGTTTTCCAATTTACTTTCTTTGTATCTGTTGATGTTATGTGATCTAAGGGGCTGTAAAAGTGATTATAAAATTGCAATGGTGTAGCCGATGTATTTATATGAGTGATTGCTTTGTGTATTTTGCTAGTTTCTGCTCGTTCTATTCATAATTTCCTTGAAGTGTCTACCTGTCCATAATGTAGGTTTTTTATGTCGATAAATCCTCTTCCTCCTTCCTTTTTGCTTAATGTGAATCTTTCTGATGCTGAATGTATGTGATGTATTCTATATTTGTGGCATTGTGATCGTGTAAGTGTATTGAGTGCTTCTAGTTCTGTGTTACTCCACTTGACTACTCCAAATGAATAGGTCAATATTGGTATAGCATAAGTATTTATAGCTTTTGTCTTGTTTCTTGCGGTCAGTTCTGTTTTCAGTGTGTTTGCTAGTCTTCGTCTATATTTTTCTTTTAATTCTTCTTTAATATTTGTATTATCTATTCGTATTTTTGCTTGTATCTTAGATATTTATAGGCATCTGTTGTTTCCATTGCTTCTATGCAGTCGCTGTGGTTATCCAATGAGTAATCTTCTTGTTTAGTGTGTTTTCCCTTGACTAAGCAATTTTTCTTACATTTGTCTGTTCCGAAAGCCATATGTATATCATTGCTGAATACTTCTGTTATCTTTAGTAATTGGTTGAGTTGTTGATTTTTGCTGCCAGTAGTTTCAGATCATCCATGTATAGAAAATGTGTGATTTTGTCTTGGTATGTTCCAATATTATTATATCCGTAATTTGTATTGTTTAGCATGTTGGATAGTGGGTTCAGAGCAAGGTAGAGCCAGAAAGGACTTAATGAGTCTCCTTGGTATATTCCAAGCTTAATTTGTATTGGCTGTGGTGTGATATTATTTGCATTTGTTTGGATATTAAGTGTGTTTCTCCAATTTTTCATTACTATGTTTAGGAACTGGATCAGTTTAGGATCTACTTTGTTTCCAATATCTGTAGTAACCATGAGTGGCGTACTATCAAAACCTTTTTGGTAATCAATTTATGCGTAGCGACCTTTGTTTAGTTTTAGCTTGACTTGTCACCTCGGCATCTATTATCAGTTGCTCTTTACATCCTCGTGCTCCTTTGCAGCAGCCTTTTTGTTCTTCATTTATAATTTTGTTCTGTGTTGTATGTGTCATTAATATCTGTGTAATGACTGAAGTTAATATTTTGTATATTGTTGGTAGGCATGTTATGGGGCGATATATTGCTGGGTTTGCTGTGTCTGCTTGATCTTTAGGTTTCAGATAAGTTATTCCAATGTGTAAGTGTCTCAGGGACTGTGTATGGGTCTGCAATGTAACTATTAAATAATTTAGTTAGATGTGAATGTGTTGTGGTGAACTTCTTTAGCCAGAAATTTGCTATTTTATGATTTCCAGGGGCTTTCCAATTGTGCGTAGAATTAATTGCTCGGGTGACTTCATGTTGCAAAACTATCACTTCAGGCATTTGTGGTATCATCTTGTATGAGTCAGTTTCTGCTTGTATCCACCGTGCATGCCTGTTATGTTGTACCGGGTTTGACCATATGTTGCTCCAGAAGTGTTCCATGTCTGTTATGTTTGGTGGATTGTCTATTTTAATGTGTGTGTTATCTATTGTCTGATAAAATTTCTTTTGGTTTGTATGGAATGTTTGGTTTTGTTTCCTTCTATTTTCACTTTTTTTGTATCTTGTAAGTTGTTTGGCCAATGCTTGTAATTTGTGCTTCTTTTCATCTAATTGCTCTATCGCTTCTTGTTGTGAGATTTTACCTAACCTTGTAAGAGGTCCGAGCAGATGTAATTTCGATGTATTGCTCATGCGCTGCCATCGATATGCAAGGCATAAGAGAATCGCTGACCAGAGAGCAGTGTTGACTGAGTAGGAACTGTGTAGCTGTAGCAGTAAGTTGTTGCTAGTGGCTAGTCTGCGGTCTGCTCTGGTCTGGTATAGTGTATCGTGTTGGCTGGGCCGGTCGAGGTGCAGCGATGCCGGAGCCTGAGTATTGTTATATAAGGTAAAAAGCATCCTCGCGCGTACGTAGTAATACACTCCTGGAAATTGAAATAAGAACACCGTGAATTCATTGTCCCAGGAAGGGGAAACTTTATTTACACATTCCTTGGGTCAGATACATCACACGATCACACTGACAGAACCACAGGCACATAGACACAGGCAACAGAGCATGCACAATGTCGGCACTAGTACAATGTATATCCACCTTTCGCAGCAATGCAGGCTGCTATTCTCCCATGGAGACGATCGTAGAGATGCTGGATGTAGTCCTGTGGAACGGCTTGCCATGCCATTTCCACCTGGCGCCTCAGTTGGACCAGCGTTCGTGCTGGACGTGCAGACCGCGTGAGATGACGCTTCATCCAGTCCCAAACATGCTCAATGGAGGACAGATCCGGAGATCTTGCTGGCCAGGGTAGTTGACTTACACCTTCTAGAGCACGTTGGGTGGCACGGGATACATGCGGACGTGCATTGTCCTGTTGGAACAGCAAGTTCCCTTGCCGGTCTAGGAATGGTAGAACAATGGGTTCGATGACGGTTTGGATGTACCGTGCACTATTCAGTGTCCCCTCGACGATCACCGGTGGTGTACGGCCAGTGTAGGAGATCGCTCCCCACTCCATGATGCCGGGTGTTGGCCCTGTGTGCCTCGGTCGTATGCAGTCCTGATTGTGGCGCTCACCTGCACGGCGCCAAACACGCATACGACCATCATTGGCACCAAGGCAGAAGCGACTCTCATCGCTGAAGACGACACGTCTCCATTCGTCCCTCCATTCACGCCTGTCGCGACACCACTGGAGGCGGGCTGCACGATGTTGGGGCGCGAGCGGAAGACGGCCTAACGGTGTGCGGGACCGTAACCCAGCTTCATGGAGACGGTTGCGAATGGTCCTCGCCGATACCCCAGGAGCAACAGTGTTCCTAATTTGCTGGGAAGTGGCGGTGCGGTCCCCTACGGCACTGCGTAGGATCCTACGGTCTTGGCGTGCATCCGTGCGTCACTGCGGTCCGGTCCCAGGTCGACGGGCACGTGCACCTTCCGCCGACCACTGGCGACAACATCGATGTACTGTGGAGACCTCACGCCCCACGTGTTGAGCAATTCGGCGGTACGTCCACCCGGCCTCCCGCATGCCCACTATACGCCCTCGCTCAAAGTCAGTCAACTGCACATACGGTTCACGTCCACGCTGTCGCGGCATGCTACCAGTGTTAAAGACTGCGATGGAGCTCCGTATGCCACGGCAAACTGGCTGACACTGACGGCGGCGGTGCACAAATGCTGCGCAGCTAGCGCCATTCGACGGCCAACACCGCGGTTCCTGGTGTGTCCGCTGTGCCGTGCGTGTGATCATTGCTTGTACAGCCCTCTCGCAGTGTCCGGAGCAAGTATGGTGGGTGTGACACACCGGTGTCAATGTGTTCTTTTTTCCATTTCCAGGAGTGTATTATCTGAACTCCCACGTAAATGTTTCAAAAATGTCCTAATAATAATCTTTCTCATATAAAGTAATTTTTAACAAGCATTCATTTCAATTTGAAGAATTTACTAATTTCTCCAATCCATGATCATTCCGATTGTTGCAAAAGAAAAATCAGTTGCTCCCTTTCATAAATGACAAATCTATCGGCCAGCATCGCACAGAGCTGTGCTACAAAAAAAAATTATTGTAAGAGCTGATATATATGCGTTATCCGGCGACTTCATTGAGGTAAGAATTTTTCTCTTTTTATTCAGAATGATCTTTCAGGGCCACGACGCAGCACTGCTGACGTCCAAAATTTACCAGGTTAAATTCACAGTCAATTACTGAAAATTAGGAATTTTTCTGTTTTGAGGTTACACTAAAATGTTAACGAAATTTTGTGGGGAGGTAAAAATGGGAAAGAATTTTGTAGGGAGGTTACAAATGTGAAGGAAAGAATTTTGTGGGGATGTTACACTTGGCGACAACCGGCCAGGATTGTATTTTATTTGTGAATTTCTGAAAAGTAGTCATATATCTGCTCTTATTTACTTAAATGTAGTTTGCATCTGGCTCAACGCATTTATTACTTTGTCTCTCTTTCTTTCACAGATCATCGGCAATTTATTGCTCTTTGTTGTAATTGTTTGTTCTATTTTCGCTTCGTCTTTGTTTGATTTTTGTGCTTAATTTTGATTTGTGAAAAATGTCGCGAAAAACTGTTAACAGTGCATCGCGATGTGCCATGAGTGGGATAGCCGACTCAAATAATTTGACCCATAATACTTGCGACACTGAATGTAATAGCAATAATCCTCTAATTACAGATAATCAGTGCGTGCCGATCACTAGTTATGACTAGTAACAAATTCAATTGTGTCCTCTGTTAATTTAACGACAATTGATGGCGCGGCACTTTCCGTTACAATGAACGCTGCCCAGTTTAACACACCTGATTTGCAAAATTTACACAGTGAACAGATAAATATTGCTAACGAAGGTGAACAATATACACAAACCACGACAAATCTATTTGATTCCGATGTAGTGACCAACACTGCACATCCGATTGGCGAACCTTTTTGTGAATCAGAGAATGACCAAATGGTTGCCGGTACACAAAACGTGACATATGCAGATACACCATCACACAGCACAGAGAATACATCAGCTGATTTTGGCATGGATCGATTTATGTCATTATTGCTACAACTTAATGAAAATCTCAAACAGCAAATTAATGTAAAATACGACAACCTTAACGAATCGAACAAACAACTTAATGAAAAACTAGACAGCAATTCCAAACAACTTAATAAAAAACTAGACAACAATTCTAAACAGTGGAACGAAAAACAAGACAACAATTTCAAACAGCTTAGTGAACAGATTACAGCCGTTGCCGTGCAATGTCACGATACTAAAGAACAATTACGTGAGGAAATTAAGGCTTGTGCTAGGATCAGTAGTGAAGAAATTAGATCTGTGGCACAACAATTAAGTAATACATATGCAGCCACAACTAAATTACTGAGAGATGAAATTAGTGCAGTCGCTAAACAATGTTCTGAAAACGCAACACAGTTACGCGACGAGTTTAAATTAATGTCAGCAGAACTTTCACACACGCTGGATGCGAAGGTAGACGCGAAATTTGACCAACAGAACAGCCAAATTGATGAACGTTTTAATCACCACCTACAAAACAGTGAAACGCGTTACAGTAAATTTATACTGGAACAGAATAAAGTAAAGTAACAAGTAATGGCAACAATTACTGCACAGAGACAGGAAGATAAGCGTTAATTGTTTACGAAAGCAAAAACATACGTAGACAACAATATTGCTACAGTATCAGACGAAATCAAACAGTTGAACACCGAATTGCGTGGCGAAATCTCCGATCTTGAAAGAAAAACAGACACACACACATTAGACTTTCAGACAATGACCAAAAGACTTGAAAAGTTGGAACTAATACAGGATCCCGATGCCATCAAAGCAGACGTTAAAAAATTGAGCAAAACCACACGTAAAATACAAAAACAAATTAATGCTTGTGATACTAAAAACGATGATCAGGTAAAAGCACTGACAGAAAAATATGATGAATTGGCCAGTCGTATTGACGTTATCGAAAATAATAATGACACCTAATCAGACGATACGTCACCAGTTTCGCTTAATCAAACACCCGAATTGCAAAATTTACAGCAGACGATCAGTGAGATAGGTTCGTCCAATAATACATTACGTAGAAAATTGTCAACTTTACAGCAAGTAGTGACAGAGATGAAACATATTTCAGCCTTTAACACATCACAGCATACGCCACTTTCCGAACATTTGTCAGACTCACACAGCCAGTATAATTTAGGTAATTTACAGAGAATACGTGACTTAGATTCCGAACAGTCACAGACAAACAGACTAGCATACAATCCTGAACCTGTTCAGACATTCAGAGACGAAAATTTTGATTACAAGCACTTTCTATCCGTGAGAAAATTTAAGGTATTTAAAAATGACAGAACACAGATTCACTCTTTCGACTGGATACGACAATTTGCTTTTGTATTTTCATCAGCTAGACCTGTAATGCAGAAACTAGAATTGGCCTGGATACAACAATTTGTTTTTGAATTTTCACCGGCATTGCATGTAATGCAGAAATTAAAATTTATTTGCAGCGCGTAAGTGACGTCAGGGGATTCATTACACTTCGATGAATATGTGCCGTAGCGTGCACAGGGCCCCGAGTCGTAGTAGTGCTATTTCATCTTTAGTTTTCTGCACTGCTGCCTTCTCTTTTACTATCCTTTATATCTATCAAAACAGCTCTTCAACTATCGATCTATCTAGAATTAAGGATGTATAAAGAAAACCTGATATGACGAGTTTTACCTGTAAGTGACAGTTTTCATTAGACACTCCCGAAATGATAAGAACTACCAGCGTAATTTTAATATCAGACAATATTTTAATCATCAGTGTGTACAAAACTTTCAGCAATCGCAGACATATTTGGCAATAATAGAGGGTTTTGACCACAAGTGCAACAAAACCAGCCGGTTAGCATACCTAACCAAAAATGTAGTCTGCAAGGTCAACCAAGCTTTAATGTTTCGCCGCCTACACGTAGAGTGTCGGCTCCGCCAAATAGTAACGCACAACTACAAGGAAATCACTATGTACAGAAAACACATCATTTTAACTCGTACCGCAACGCGCCGTATAGTAATGACTATCATGACAGGCGTAAAAGTAATGAGCACAATTTTCAGCGTACGTTTAATAATAGTCGGTCTTACCAGCAGCAAAATCAACCACAACAGATTATCATGAATGACACCGACTGTCTAGTCGGTATCATCCCGAACGTAATACGTCTGTAAGAAATAACAGAATAGTACAAATAGTGGAAATGCCACAGCATCCTCCCGAAAATAACAGTACGTCAGAATGAATTTGACTAGATACAGTGCTGAACGAATCTTCCAGCAACGCAAGCAATACTTTTGAAACGGAGAATCTTGTTGACGAAAATGTTATTACTTTTGACGACATCCGAGACACTCTTTTGCAGGAAAAACCAGTTATTCAAAAAACCATTTCCCACCCTGTCATTGAAGTAAAGATTGGATCATCCAAATTTTCAGCACTAATAGATTCTGAATCACCTATGTCAGTTATAGATGAGGAAACTTTCAATGAATGTAACAAAGAGACTACCTGTCCTACGTTACCATTAGACAAAACTAAAGAAAAAGGTGCAATATCTGGTAAAGGAGTAGATGTAAAATTACACACTCACTTATCATTTTGTATTGCAGGTCATACGTTTCACTCAAATTTTTGGATTGTTCCCTTATTGAAAACAGACGGTATTTTAGGTACGAATTTTCTGGTACAACACGGCGCAATTATTGACTTTCGAAATTCGTATTTAATTTTAAAGGATGAAAACGTACAACTGACATTAGAATTTCAGCATTCTTTATCTGCAGAAGAACAAACAATTAATCGTACAGAGGTCATTTCTGCATCACGTAACACAGACTGTCATTCCACATTGTTCACATATACGTATGTTCACAACTACAACACACCAGACGAAGCCGACTATGACGTTATGCAAATGATTTCTGATAAAGTTAAACAGAGCAGTGCAAATACAGACGACGAACGTACAGAGCTACGCAAAATTCTTTTACAGCAAGCTCCAGTTTTTGATAACATCCCTGGTACTTTGTCCGGTTTTATGTATGAATTTCAAGTTAAACAGCACGATACATTTAAAGCCTAACATTATCCCATTCCGTATATTCACAGAGAACAAGTTAAGAAAGAATTGCAAGCTATGCTTGACCAAGGTATTATTGAACCGGCAGTTAGTCCGTACATAAACCCGCTCCATATTGCTAAGAATAAGGACGGATCACTTCGGCAGGTGCTTGATTCGCGCCACATCAATAACATAATTATTAATTAAACAGATCGCCCTCAAACACTAGAAGAACTTCTACAGAAATTTCATGGTACTGCTATTTATTCCACGTTAGATTTGAAATCGGGATTTTGGCAAATTCAGCTCCATCCGAACTGCAGAAAGTACACAGCTTTTCTCTGTTTTGGTGACTGTTATCAATTTTGTAAATTACCGTTCGGCTTAACTATTTCTTCAGCTGCGTTTATTCGCGGTTTGAATACTATACTTCCGACAGAACTAAAAGACAGAATCACAACGTATGTAGACGACATTCTTATTGCAGAAGCTAACTGGTTTGACCACAATCTGACTCCTGAACAACTGTTGCAAACTTTTCGTGCACAAGGACTCACAGATAATCTTAGCAAATCGCACTTTGGCAAAACTTCTATAAAATTTCTTGGACATGTAATTTCAGCAGAAGGCATTGCGCCTGAACCGGAAAAACTCCGTACTTTACGTGACATTACTGTACCTACGACGAAGAAACAATTACGCAGCTTTCTGGGATTAATTAACTTTTTTCGTAAATTTATTCATTACTCTGCTTTAGACACCCCTAGATTATGTCAATTGACAGGTAAAAACACTATTTGGTCCTGGGATACCCAAGCGCACTCTGAGTTTGTTAATTTGAAACATGCCATGTTGAATGCAGCTCTTTTATCGATATTATTAGAAATTTTTCCATTGCCACCG
Source organism: Schistocerca cancellata (assembly GCF_023864275.1). Lineage (NCBI taxonomy): Eukaryota > Metazoa > Arthropoda > Insecta > Orthoptera > Acrididae > Schistocerca > Schistocerca cancellata. The sequence continues at coordinate 445,227,394 of NC_064630.1, read as the reverse complement.
ACAGTTCTAACACCGCTTTAGGCGTACACATTTTTCAGGAAATTGAAGAAGACGATACTACAGTAATTAAAAACATCGCCTTTGCGATTCGCATTCTGTCACCTGCTGAACGCAATTATTCTGTTACAGAACATTATGTGTTGTACGGGCATTTACGAGATTTAGGCATTTTCTTTATGGAAGACATACGACCATTTACACAGATCATAGAGCTATCCAGTTTTTACTTTCCGCTAAATTTACGCACGACTGGTTAAGCAGATGGAAACTTTATTTACAGGAATTTAATTTTACGATTGTTCATATTCCCGGTACGTAAAATATTGTAGCAGACGCACTGTCCCGTTCTCTTAGCAACAATCAGCAAGACATGGCAACCAACTTCTGCCAAGTAAATTTTAGCGTCATGTATATTCAACAAGTTGCATTTGAAAATTTCATTTCGGCGTCATTACGAGACATAGCACAAGATCAGAGTAAAGACAACGTATGGAAAGCAATTAAACACCTTTGGCAAGATAGGAATAATGTTACGATTAGAAACCATTACACTGTACGCAATAACATTCTGTTTCCCCGCTCTCACCCTGACAGCAACAACTGGTTACTATGCATTCCTGACGAACTTGTTAACAAATTAATTTGAAACACTCATTTAAGTTACGCACATAACGGAGCCAGAAAATGTTTTCTTATACTGAGACAGAACTGTTATTTTGCCAACATTGAGAAACGTACTCGACGAGTTTTAGGGTCATGTAAAATCTGCCAGAAAGCTAAGTCAGACACGACTTCACATATTCCTCCGTTACATCCCATTGCACCCGTTAAATTGAGACACACGGCCGCTGTAGACATTTTTGGTCCGATTCCCAGATCTAATAGAGGTTTTTGCTACATCTTTGTCGCTGTTGAACTCACTTCGAAATTTGTTACCTTCACTCCGTTACGCAAAGCTACTGCTAAATGTGTTTCGAAAGCATTTGTAAAACATTTTCTATTTCATGTAGGACATGTATTGAAAGTAATTTCCGACAATGGACCACAGTTTCGATCTGCTATATGAACACGTATGTTACGAGCAAGAAACACTTCTCCGATCTATATATCCAAGTATCACGCTTCTTCGAACCCTTGTGAACGTCTAATGAATGAAATTGGTAAACTGTGTTGAATATACTGCCATAAAAGACATATTGATTGGGACACACACATACTCTCTTTCCAGGATGTAATTAATTCCATACCAAATGAATCTACTATGCTATCTCCGACTGTTATATTGAAAAATGTTGAACCACCTAACAAAATGAAATAATTAGTATCCTTTCCTACATCGCGTCGTCTACGCCACCATGAAATAATTGACATTGCGCTCAACAACATCAAACGTGCCGCAGAGCACCAGAGAAGACAGCAAAAACAGATTTGTACACGCCGTGACTTTCACATTGGACAGAAGATATTAGTACGTACACACTATTTATCCAACAGAGGAAAGAGTAGATGCAGTAAATTTGAGCTTCTATACGCAGGTCCATATCGAATTCGCAGCAGTCCTCACCCCAATGTAGTACACGTCCAAACTTTGAGAACCATAAGAAGCAAGGGCAATCACCATGTTTCCAATATTAAACCCTTTATTGAATGAACACACTTTATGATTTATCACACTGTAATGCCATTTCCTGATTTTTTATATGACCACTTATGCAATTATATTTATATGAACACTTACTGATGATTACCATATTTTTTCCTGGCAAGTGCCCGGCAAGGTAAGGTTAGCAGGTCGCTTTTCTTGTCGTTACAAATCAGACCATTCACATTTTTCCAGATAAACTTACGTATTTTATGACCAATTATGTAATTCTATCTATGTGATTACTTACTGATGATTATCATATTTTTTCTTGGCAAGTGCCCGGCAAGGTAAGGTTAGAAGGTCGCTTTTCTTGTTATATATCAGACCGTGCACATTTTCCATTTTTCGTGTATGTATGATTGTTTTTCTGTTTTGTATGTATGCACTACGAAATCTTTAAGATATAACAAACACCAGTTGACTCTGACATTTTTCATTATGATATCTCAACATCGTGACTAATTTACATTTTTTTTGCTACTACATTATGATACTCTGTGTACATTTATTTTTTTTGCACTTGAAAACTGTCTATGTTTTTGACATAATACGTTTTCTCTCGTGCTATGCTGTATGCTTAATTATATTACTAGAAACAAGTTTTTATTTAATGAGTATATGATTTAAATGCAAGATATTAATCCTTATTCATCATTTTCAGAAAGCAATAACGTGTAAAAGAAATAACTTAAACAAACCACAGTGGATTACTGTGGAATGGGAATTTCACCTTCGGAATGAACGAAAGAACATGCAATATCTTGTCACGAAGAGTAAATGGATCAGAAATAACAAACATTAACAAGAATATACAATACACATCGTATGATAGCAGTCTTAACTAATTTTTTTCTTTCAGAATACGAGGCGATTCATGCAGGCTGTCAGACAGAACTACACATCTTAGTTTTAGTGATGAAATATGCTAGAAATAAGAAACTCTATACTATGAATAGTTGTATGAAGTAAATGGTAATATGATTAATGAATAATGAAGTGTCTTTTTTGCAGATGATAATAAATGGTGATGAATAGTTATATGAAGAATATGCTAATATGAATAATTAAGTTTTTCTTTGCAGGTGATGATAGTAATGAAGTTATGGTAATATGAATAATGAAGTTTTTCCTTGGACATGAGAATAATGATGAAGTTTATATATTTACTATTAGTTAAGAGATGCTATGTAGTTATTTAAGTATTTGTTGCAGTTCGTTTTGACAGTATGTCTTATGTCGCATGGTATAATGACTGAATGTTTTGGAAAGGACAGCTAGAGTACACACATATTGAGTACACGTTTCATTACCTGTTAATTCTAAGTTCACTACTTTTCAGCATAATATGCGTTTCTTCGTTCAGCTGAATAGTCCATTTTGTATTTTTTCTGGAGAAGCTATCATGAAATTAATGTGCTATAAGCAGTTAGCCATTAAACTCGTTCTAGTACTTACATTTTATTTTACCCATTTGTGTGTATCATTCATGAATGTGATCACATATACTCTACTTGTTTCATAACCTTGCTACAGCTGACTCATGACGAATGATGTTATTAATCCTCATTTCCAGCAATAAGTCAAAAGCCTATATTTTCATGCCCCAGCAATTAATTATCGATCTCTACGCAATGCATTGCTAGCACAAAAAAAAATCTGTTACCAGTCCCAAATAATGCCACCAGTTTAAAAGATATTTCTAGTTCTAAAATAATGCAAATTTCTCAGATGTATTAATCCATTATATCTATGTATTATTTTACCACAGACCTTGAGTAATAGTTACAGTGTGTTACATTTTAAATATGTCCTATGTCACTTGAATGATAAGTTCTGAGTAAGCATATATGCTATGCGAATAATTTCTGTAAATAATATTTTTGTTGTACTCTATAAATGCTATGCCAATAATTAACTCTCATTTTGAATGATGACTTCTGAATAATACTGAATAATGTTTTATAAAACTAGATGAATACTTTGTAACTGGTCAATGAGTGCCAATAATTAGCACAATCAGATCAGTTATGAAAAGTGTTTTGTAATATTCAATACTTGCTATATGTTTAGTAACTGGCCAATGAATACCAATGATTACTATAATTAGATGAATTCTGTAAATGCTATGCCATTAATTAACTCTTGCTTTGAATTATCACTTATGAATAATACATAAAAATGGTTTGTAACTGGTCAATGAGTGCCAATATTTACTGTAATCAGATGACTTACGAATAATGTTATGTAATACTCCATACATAGTACACAAATGTTTAGTAACTAAGCAATGAGTGCCAACAATTACTCAAATCGGTTGATAGACTAGTGTAATTCTCAATGATGACTAGCATAAGACTTAATGTCCTTCACCTTCAGACCTAATTACCATAAATTACTGCAATATCCGTTTGTCCTGTCCATCCTCATGATCATGGACCGCAATATTTGGATTTTGCACTAATTCTACGTTGGTGAAAGAGTATGGATTCTACAAGACTGTGGTGTTGACACATCATGCTGTCCACCACCTTGAATGATGGAGATGTTATTATGGTCCCACGGTCTGGTGTACCTAATGTACTACCAAATTAATACATTGAATATTGATATAACATTTCAGTGTCTTGGCTACACTAATTAATACTTCAGGGAAGAGAACTTCAGATTGTCTCACTTGGTGTTGTGCTTCTGTAGAAAGATACGGACTTTCAGCACAGCTACGTGCAACCTACTGTGCTACAACCATGATGCAATCCTTCCCTGTCCTTTCCTAGTTCTTGTAAAATGGTAAAAATATATACAATGCGTGTGCACTTTATGTCATTTGCTAATATGTTTTCTACTCATTGCGTATACATTTTGTGATTTCTCGATATGTTCTGTACTCAGTGCATGTGCACTCTGTTTCATTTCATGTTCTGCACTTATATATATGTATATACTCTGTGACTGTAAACTTCGTTAATTAAGTAGATTATGGACAAATTTGTTGCACATGGCAAGTCCAATTGACTCACCATCGCTGCCAAATTTTTGCCCCCCCAGTGAAGGAATATGTAAGAGGTCCGAGCAGATGTAATTTCGATGTATTGCTCATGCGCTGCCTGCAATATGCAAGGTATAAGAGAATCGCTGACCAGAGAGCAGTGTTGACTGAGTAGGAACTGTGTAGCTGTAGCAGTAAGTTGTTGCTAGTGGCTAGTCTGCAGTCTGCTCTGGTCTCGTATAGTGTATCGTGTTGGCTGGGCCGGTCGAGGTGCAGCGATGCCGGAGCCTGAGTATTATTATATAAGGTAAAAAGCAGCCTCGCGCATATCTAGTAATATTATCTGAACTCCCACGTAAATGTTTCAAAAATTCCCTAATAATAATCTTTCTCATATAATGTAATTTTTAACAAGCATTCATTTCAATTTAAAGGATTTACTAAATTCTCCAATCCATGATCATTCCGATTGTTGAAAAAGAAAAATCAGTTGCTTCATTTCATAAATGACAAATCTATCGGCCAGCATTGCACAGGGCTGTGCTAAAAAAAAAAAAAAAAATATATATTGTAAGAGCAGATATAATGCGTTATCCGGCGACTTCAATGAGGCAAGAATTTTTCTCTTTTTATTCAGAATGATCTTTCAGGGCCATGACGCAGCACTGCTGGCGTCCAAAATTTACCAGGTTAAAATCATAGTCAATTATTGAAAACTTATAAGTCAGCGACAATTTAATTGAGAGGTTTAGGAATTTTTCTGTTTTGAGGTTACACTAAAATGGTAACGAAAATTTGTGGGGAGGTAAAAATGGGAAAGAATTTTGTAGGGAGGTTACAAATGTGAAGGAAAGAATTTAGTGGGGAGGTTACGACCATTTTCGTTTTTTGTGTGATATTTCATTTCTGATAAATTGTGTTAGCTGTCCAATGTCTTTTCTCAGTTTTTCTGTTGTGATCCGTAGCCTGTGTTGCCATGCTGGTTTTGTGGGTTTCTTCTGTGTGTTGGTCGGTTCTGATCTCTGCCTAGTGTGTATATTTAGTGTAGTGAGTGCTCCTATATAGACCAGTAGCTGTAACTCTTCCATAGTTGTATTTTCATTTATTTTGTTGTGTATGATTGTGTTGATAGTTGTTATTGTTGTTTCGATTTGTGGGTTATTTGGGGGTCTATGCAAGAATGGTCTAATGTCTGTATTTGTGTCTTTGTATTCTATATATGTCAGCTGAAATTTTTCTTCTATATCTAACATGTGTGTCACTTCGTGTTCTATTTGTGCTTGTTCAGGTGGCTGTCTTAAGATTTCGTTTTCCTCTGATTGTTTAATTGATGCGTGTTGTCCTTTGTTTGTTTGCTCTGGGATGTTTGAGTCTATTACTGTATTTCCTTCTTCTTCTTCTGATTGCACATTATTTTGATCCAGTATTTGTTGTACTTGTTGTTTGATGTTTTCTAATTCTGACTGGGGTATCCTGTTATTTCTGATTATTACACAGATCTGATCAGCTACTCGTTGTACTGTTAAAACTTTTAATTATGGGTATCTGGTAATAAATGTTGTGTCTACTTGTGATCTGCATCCAGGTGTCTTGGTTCCTAAGTTTGTTGCTTGGTAATAACAGAACATGAGGTGTCGGTTAACTTCATCTGACCATCTCATCCTCTGTCTTTGTTTTCCTTCTAGAGTGCTTGCAGGAAACATATGCTGCAAAACACCTCTATTCGGATTTAAATCATTTTCCGTGTTGCTAGTAGTGTCGTTACTATTGTGGACGGGCATAGGGTTCAAGTGTCGTCCCCGATCATGACAGCACTTCATTAGTTCTGTCCTCAACCAACTAATCACACTAAAAGGGGGCTTAGCCCTATTAGTGGTTTGTTCTTGTCGTCACCTTTTACGACTGGCAGAACATACCCGAGGCCTATTCTTTTCCCGGCCTCCACTGATATTATTATTATTATTATTATTATTATTACCTGACTGGTTCAATGCGACGACCTATGATTTCCACCCCCGTTTCAACTTCAAATACTGTTTCATCTCAATGCAGCATTTACATTCAACGTTATACATTATTTGTTTTACATATTCCAGTCTCTGTCTTCTCCTACAGTTGTAGCGCTTTATGACTCCTTCTATGGCCATGGAAGTTTTTACCTTATGCCTTAACAGGTGTCAGAAACATTTTATCTCTTTTCCTCGTTATTTGCCACGCATAAGGTGCATCAAAATGAAAAGAAATCGTGTGAAATAAAAGAAGAAAACTGTTTATTATTTCAAATTCAATAGCTGTAACTCTTAATACATTTACTCCACTGTGAGACAAGTCAGTCAATGACTTCATGGAAAAATGTTTACTGTTGCCTATGGAACCATGGTTATGCACAGAGATACACCTATTTGGCTGAAAAAAATCAACAGCCACGAACATTTTTCTTCATGGCTCCAAAGTATGTAAATCACGTGAGGAGGGATCATGACTTAATGGAGGATGTGTGATGGCCTCCCAGCAAATATTCTGCCTTGTTAGAGCAATGACTTAAATATAACATTAACAATAACTAAACAAATACAAACATAATGGATGAAAACAGAACAAATTGTAGCACAAGAAGGAAAGAACAAAACAGTGATATAAATGCAGGGCTAATGAGGAAACCGCTAGTAAAGAACCTAAATGATTTTGTTAAAAACAAGAAAAGTTATAAAAGCGAACAAAAAGATCAAAAAGAAAGGCTAACAATTAATTCAATAAAGGAGGACTACATGAAAGTGGGACAGTAGCCACAAATACATCAACAGGTGTAACACTGAGAAAGAATAACAGTTTCAGAAAGTAAAGATCTATAATTAAAAATAATCTTGTTGTACTACTGAAATCTTACCCAAGTATTGGATTCCTAAAAAAAGCATAAAAATGTCAAACTTACTCACAAACACATAGAAACTAGGCATATTAAAGAAATCTCAGACATCAGCACAAAATATACAAAGACAACAGTTCCATGACGCCAGTTATCAATTTCCAGAGCTTTTCCACCGACCACAATGCAAAGTTCTCAGAAAACATTTTACTCGGAAAATTTTTTGTGTTTCAAGTATGGTATTTTATTCATTTGTTCCTGAACTATGCAAATACACATCCTCAGTATACTCACAAGGAGCTGTGAGATCTGCACTTGCTGAGAGGGAACTAGAATCAGTTTCAACATAGCTCACTATACTTTTCCTTTACTAACATCTTCAGTTATGTGATGTTGTCTTATCATAGGTGACGTGCATATTGCGCCCAATACATCAAACAAACAGTAGTCTGTCATTCAGTTTAGTTAGGAAACTCTAAATATGCACTACGGTTGAAATCAGAAAATATAACCATTCCGCCGAATTCACGTTAGTCTTAAGTGCATGTCTGGTAACATAATAACGCCTAACCCTATTTTTACGTATGCGTCACATACAGGTTGTTAGGTCTATAAGTACAGGTAGAGTGATCATTAGTTTCTTCCGCCAACTTCTTGCATAATTTACCGCCTGGTGTTTTCTGCAAAGTCGAAAGAGCACCACTAAGAGAACTACACCTGTCAGTATCGACTAATTACTTTTCATCCACGCAGTTACACTTCAACACCTCACCTGTTGCCCAATGAAACGTAAGCATGGCTTGCTCTAGCCCCACGTACTTGGAGGTGCTAACTAACCCGAAAACCTAAAAACATCAAACAGCTGAATTATAAGTCTGCAAATGAAGTAATACTGCTGTAATGTTGTTCAGAACACTGTCCTAAGTTACTAACACAAATATCTGCTATATATCTCTGAACCCTGTATATATGCAGAGACATGCACCCACTCAGATATAAGGTGTCTTTCACAAATCTTATTTAATACTTCTTGTAAGAGGGACTTAGTAAATAAGGTTTTGGTAGGGACACATGTCAAGAAATGTACCACTCGGATGTAAAATAGGTTTGAAGAGTGCATCATTAACAGATCTCTGCCTTCATGGTTCAGTCACCGCAGACACAATGACATGGATGCTCTTCAGCAGTTCACTGAACGAAAGACGTTTCGAGCAGTCGTCGTACATCTCTCTTTTACTTGATGAGGGATGTCATCTTCATAGTAGAGAGAGTGCCAAGTCCGTGGAACACCATATTCACCCCTCCTAGTTGTAAATGAACCAGTTTCTCACAGCAGTTGTATCATCCAGACGAAAATGGTATGTGATAAGAACATTGATAGAATACAGTGCAGACATCTCATTTATGTGTGCACCTTGAAGCGGGAGATATGAAGGTGATCCAGTCCTCAAACTTAATTAATATCCAGACAGTGCATTGCCACACATGGGTTCCTTATGAAAACTTCATCTACGAGCACTATTCGGAAAGGAAGGTACGATCGGGCGTGAAATGGAAATCACAGAGAGAATCCGATGATATACTGCATAGCTGTGTTGCGCAGTGTCTCTAGTATGCCTGTCCATAGTGTCGCAACGTTCTTCTCAGTTCTGAGCGCATAGTGAGCAAATAAAAATGCCTATGTAAATGGCGATAAAATGAAACACCGGCAACCTTCGTTTTGGAGTTAATTAATTATATGGCAACCAGTTTCGTTGACTCACCACACCATCTTCAGGGCTGTATGCATAAACAGTAATAACAACCTCATCAATGTGTCCACCGTGCAAACACAAATGTAGATTAAAAACGGAATAGGAATCTAGGACAACACTCTATAAGTGAATTTACCACAATCAGTTGACGAAAAGAAACAGGTACATCGGTTGTCACACACTTAAAACAAAATTAGATGTTGTATGCCATAATGAATTTCCACTCTATAAGTGGTAGAAATGTACTATTTATTAATAAATAATAAATAATTATTAGAAATTCGTCAGTTAGGTGAAACAAAAAACTGCAAACTCTTGAAGTAACCATCCAATCTACAGAAATAACAATAGAAAATGATAGATACATGAAAGAAACTACCATATGTTATCTAACTAAGCCACAGAAATATGCATCTATGTGCAAGTAGTCCTTGCAAAAGGAAAGCATCAATAATATCTGTGTGTCGATACAGGTGAAGCTTTCAAAGTGAGTCAATAAATATAGCTACATGTCTCATCGAAGTAACAAAATGTACAGGTGAAAACTGCATATGGGTGCATTTATGTCATATGCCTAAGAAGAATATCCAGGAACACGTCATAGGACCAGATGTAAAAAAACCACCTAAGTCATATAATACACAGAATATACAAAATCCAAGATAATGTTCAGGACTAAAACATATTCACAGCTATGTACAAGAATCCCTTGTAAAAGGAAAGCATGAATCGGTCTGTATAGGTTAAATTATCAAAATATCCTACAAATATATGTATATGTCATGTCAAAGTTAAAAAATGCTGAGGTGCAAAATGAGTTTCCAAAACGTGTCAAAAGGGCCAAATCTAGAAAACCTCCTATGTCATAAAATATATAGAATATATGGGAAACCTCCATGGCATAGTATTCAGAGCAAACAACATTTATGTGTGAATGCACTCACATATCGTGTACTGCCATAAAACCAATATCAAGTGAGAACTACTACCTAACACATGTAAATGTGAAGAACTAATAATATACTTCCACATAGCATGTAGTACCCATAGATCATATAAGTTATTAGTAACATCGTAAATGAAAAAACTTTGTGAATATCCAACATTTGCCACAGAATTAGATGCAAATGAAAATCATGTCATACCTAGTAATGTGTATGTAATCCTTTGATCCCATCCAGACAAAGCAATAAACAGCTACAAACCACAAGAAATGCATATGACCCACCCATTTAGCCTGTATAAAAAACAGTCAAATATGCACTGGACAACTGAAGATAACTCCTAAAACAGAAAATGAATCACTTGTATGGAACCAACATACACTGCTAGTTAATGTCACAAAGAGGTGTAAAACTGTAACAGTCTCGTATACTGATCACTGTAAAACTTGTGTAACTAGGTAAAACACCAATCAATAATACAATGTAGTGTCAGCAGATGTCTCAGGTACTAAGGTTACACATCAGTAGACACGTAAAGGCAGAAGATAATTGAAAAAATGTTAAGGTAGATACTGTGAAATGATTGTACCCACTAAATGGAACACTAGCAAAAGGAGTAGCACTACCCTGCAATGATGCAGTGCACCATAAAAGATAGCTCAACAGCATCAACTCATGAAGTACCAGAAAAGTTTATCTACAAAGAAATGGCCCAAACAGTTGTTCGTATGTATTTAAACATATCTAAAAAATAAATAAAGAAATTAAAAAGTTTAATCTGGCAGATACCTATGAGTGAATGCGTATATTGGAAACCAATACACATGTCGCTATATTTAAAACACATTACAACAAAACGCCAGGACATTCAGGTTAACCAAAATCTTGAGTAAATGATACTGGCCACACACGCCATCTAAAAGACGACCACATTATTAATTAACTGGTGAGGAGGCCACACAACTTTCCCATGGAAAATCGTAATTCCAATGTGACTATTTAATGTAAGCCTACGAACACGTAACGATAATACATGAGTTGACTATCAAGACTTGAAGTTCCATATACTACTTTCTGTTATTTTTTTTTACTAGTCCCATTTGGGTTCCCTGCAGGTAACACATAGATAAAGATTTTCTTTGTGTTACTTTGCTACTCCGACAGCATAAGATGTTGTCACTGATATGTAGGTATTTCAGCTTTACTTTTAGCCTCAGTTTCTTTTTATCATTTACGATGGTGCTCTTATCTAAAGCACTCTAGTTACAATGTTCCCTCTACACATTATTATTTTACATTTATGATGTGGATGGTTACATATTGCTATACTTTTACCTCTGATTTCAACCACCTTCTTTGAGTATTCATTGACCCATATGTTTAGACGTTATGTTTATGAAGTTTATCCAGTCAGACTGGTTCAATAATGGCTCTGAGCACTATGCGACTTAACTTCTGAGGTCATCAGTCACCTATAACTTAGAACTAATTAAACATAAATAACCTAAGGACATTACACACATCCATGCCCGAGGCAGTATTCAAACCTGCGACCGTAGCGGCTGCTCAGTTCCAGACTGCAGTGCCTAGAACCGCACAGCCACTCCGGTCAGCTTATCCAGTCAGCTTATAATTGATGTGGCAGGAACAACGTCACTCTTGAAGGTACTTGTACAACTTTCCCTTATTGATTGTTATCTCAGTTGTACTTTCTGGAATTTATTATTTGTTACGTCGTTTTTAATAGTATTCTGTGGAAGCCAGTTCATGGATGTTGGCCACTGATGAGATTGTGTGTATTATTGGAGTTCAACCATCAGCATCAGCTAAGTACGTTCCTTGGTGCTTTTGTGTTGTTGTGTGCATATTGCATATGGTTGTATGGCACATGTCCTGTAACTGTCAGTGAGGATTATCCTGTATTGACATGTGCTTCCTTGATAAGGTGCAATATTAGTTGCGGTTTTTCCTTGTTCTCATAAAAGGGGTGCATTATTTATAATGGTGGGTTGTTGTGTCTGCAGTTCTACTCTGTGTTATGAGTGTGCAGTTACAATAACCGTCTGCTCTCCCTTCCCTACCTCCCCCGCCCCTTTTCTGACCACATCCTGTTATTTACACACAACAGATCATGTATCCTTTTATAACTGTTGTAGTGTGGACTATGTACATGCCTCTAATACATACTTATTGACTATTGTTTGCTTGATGTAACAATTATTATTGATGTTTTTTGTGTTATCAGATCATGCTGGTGTCATACATTATGTGAGGATTGTAGCATACTTTGAGGAGATCATTGGGTGAGGAACTATGCTGATGTGTGTCTTGTTGTCATGGGCCATTCATTACATCCTTGATGGTAGAATTACATGTGTTAAACCAATAATTATCACTAGATATCGTTGAATGTCTCCTTCTTTTTGACATACAGTAATTTTAGTTGTATGTGATGCATTTAGTATGTATGCAAATCTTGCATGGGTTTGCATTTACCTTAACTTGGATTCTGTTGGACATGGCTTATGGTGCTATCAGTGGTTCTGTACATAGTATTTATAGGCGACTCATGAATTACTGTCACATGCTCGTAGTCTTACATAAAACAGGGAATATGGAGTTACTTATGGTGTCCTCCAGGCATATTGTGTGCCCACCTCACTAGCTAATTGTTGATTGTCTCTTAGATGACACGTGTGGACAGTGTCATTCTTTTGATTTTGGATTATGTTAATGTACTGGCTTTTGGTTTTAATGTGTTTTATATGAGTAAGGTGTAAACTGGTTTGCTGTATACCTATTCATAGGTATATGCTATTTATACTATTCATTTTTTTTGTTCCCATATGATTAAACGTAAATGATTAATTTTTTGGGGGCTTTGCTAGTCAAAAATCTTTTCAGGTACTTCATGAACTGATACTGTTGGGTTATCATTCAAGAAGCACTACATCATTGCTGGCTAATGTCACTCATTTTGGTAGAGTATAATGAAGATGCATGGGTTGTGCCTGCTAGTGGGTACAATCATTTCACAGCATTTACCTTAAATTCTTTTGACTGTCCTCTGTCTTGATCTGTCTACTGATGTGTAACCTTAATAACCTGGACATTTGCTGACGTTGTATTCTAATATTGATTGGTTTTTTATCTAGTTACACAAGTTGTACAGGTGATTGCTCACACCATCACACCTCTTTGTGACATTAACCAGCTGTGAATGTTGATTCCATACAGTTGCTTCATATTCTGCTTTAGGACATAAGGATTATCTTCAAGTGTCCTGCCCATGTTTGACTGTTTTTGTTAAAGGCTACAAGGTTAGGTCATGTCCGCAGCTCATGGTCTTGCGGTAGCTCTTCTCGCTTATCGCGCACAGGCTCCCGGGTTAGATTCCAGGTGGGGTTATGGATTTTCTCTGCCTCGTGATGACCGAGTGTTGTATGTTCTTCATCATCATTACATCATCACTGACTCGCAAGTCGCCGAAGTAGCATCAACTAAAAAGAACTTGCAATACGGCAACTGAACTTCTCCGTACGGGGCCTCCCAGCCAACAATGCCATACGATCATTTCATTTCAGGTTAGGTCATATATATTTCTCTATTTTGTGGTTGTTGATTGCTTTGTCTGGAGAGGATCAATGGATTACATACAAATTAATAGGTTCAATATGTTTTTCATCAGTATAATGTTGTTTGGTAATGGTTTTCACATATAATATTAATGACAACTTATCATATGATCTATGGGTGCTACATGTTATGTGGATATTGCTCAACAGCTTACACATCAACGGTTTTTAGCTTTGACGTGATACATGCATATATTTATATTCTCATTTTAATAGCTTTCTGTATACTGAAAGATTTTATTGATGCTGTCCTTTTACAAGGCTACTTCATTGTCCTGAACGTTATCTTAGTTTTTGTATATTGTATGTGTTGTATAACTTAGGTGATTTCGTAAATCTGGCCTTATGAGATGTTCCTGGACATTTTTTTATGCATGTGACCTAAATATGCCAATATATGGTTTCCACAAATATTGTACAGCCATGCTCAAAAGTATCCGAACGACCTGAATTGCATTTCACATGATTCGCATGCAACCCACATCACGCAGCTGTCTAGCAGGTCCTCTAATCTCTCCTTGGTACAGTAGTTTGACTATTGAAAATGGTTCCAACAAGTCACCACTAGAAAACACTGCTCTGTATCGCAATAACTCAAGATGTAAAGTAATACCACGATACTAGAAATATCAGGGAACATCTTATCACAGATAAGACTATCCTTAAGGCTTGTCAGCTCACATTTCTTGCAATAAATGACATACCTGAAATTTTACCTCTCTCGTTATTACGTCAGATAGGTAATGCACGTAGTTAGTTCGTCGTATTCATGATTTCCTCTTCAAAGTGACATACCATACTTGTTATTAAACACAAAATCACATTAAAAATGTACGTTATTCACGAGCTGCTAGTTGAGAATTTGTATGAACTTCAAGTGACACGACGAACCGTCTCGTTCTGCATATGGATTCAAACTCAGGTCATGCTGACTATGATTTCATGACTGACAGAAACTAACAGTCATTCCTGACTAGGCATACAGAGAGTGATATACCTCGATTTTAGACAGTATCAGTTAGCAAATGTCAACTTTAAATTACATAACCGAAACATTTTCAATGGACGCGAATTCCTACCCAGCATCTGTTGTCCCTGTTAAGGAACTACGAGAGATGTTAAATATTGCTTCTTCACAAGTAACTTACTTGAAATGCCGTGAGGAAGAGCTCTGCATTGGACAGGGATTCTGACCCAGAACCTAATCCGGTTGTTATCGAACCACAACGAACTGTGACATATCGGATTCTCTAGTAGCTAGATGTTGTAACTGAAATGACGGGACGACACATTAATTTTTTCCTTCCCTGCACTCGAAACCGGCAGCTGTCACTGTTATGTTCTAGAGAAAACGAACGTTACATATGGTTTTGTTACACCAGCAGCGACATTTGAGCTTGTTTGAACTAGAAGTAATATGACGAAGAGTTCAGAGCTGACTGGGAATCGAACCTTACACATATCGTTGTTGACTACACACAAAGAGACGTCAGCTAACCAATTTTTCTCCACCAGCAGCTCGGAAAAACATCCGTGAACTTACAGTGACCTCTCAAATAGTTATGTGTCTCACTGGGAGTCGAAGACGTCCGATATCGCTAGTGTTAACAACCAATAAAAATGCATTAAAAATCAAAATTATTATCCACCAGCAGATCGGTGTTCTCATGCTAGAGCTTGATAATACATAATTAAAACTTTAGTGCCGGCCCAGTATTCGAAGCCATTCACACGCAATATATGGAGATATTGAGGAATCTGCAGTTTACAAATAGTAGTCGAGCTGTATTGTCACGAAGCGATCAAATTCCGCGTTAAGAGCGGTCTGGTTGTATTCCCAGGTCAGAATCAATTTTATCGACATACAAAAGCTGAAAAAAAGATGGAGTAAGTGTCCTGTGACCCTACATAGTGTCTGTTTCGTCACTAGAAATAAAGAACTAGTATAAGAATGGTTACTGGTGATAGAGCTCCCACATTTCGCCACTCCTGACTTTATTGTGGTTCAACCTAACGTCTACTTGGTAGAGAAGGAATATCATGTTTAATGTGAATGGTTCAAATGGCTCTGAGCACTATGGGACTTAACATCTGTGGTCATCAGTCCCCTAGAACTTAGAACTACTTAAACCTAACTAACCTAAGGACTTCACACACTTCCATGCCCAAGGCAGGATTCCGAACCTGCGACCGTAGCGGTCACGCGGGTCCAGACTGAAGCGCCTTTAACTGCACGGCCACACCGGCCGGCGTTTAATGTGAATTTTAGACCACAATGCCACTATACCTTCTTCACTTGGCGTAGCCAGAACAGAATAGAATCTGTATCTCCCTATTAAAAATCATGGCCAGAAGCTGGAACCGAACCCAGACCACGATCATGGAAACCTACCATCAATCCAACAAACCACCAAATCCTCATTTCCTAGACCCATTATTCTAACACCGCTGCTGCACACTCGATGAGAATTCGATCGCTTACGATCCCTGTAGTGGATTGCAGCATGTTCCGTACATTCATTTACTTGGTTGACCAAATCGCCATGAAGTAGCTGCCTCCGCTACCCAGTGCATACATTCGACTCCATTTTGTAATCACCGAAATAAAATTACGTAACTGCCACTTACACAGAACTGCCAACAGTGTAGGATGCAGAAAATTTAAATAAGAAGTGTTCCTATCCATTTGAGCTACTCTATTGCACTATCTGTTTGTTGAAAACGTCGTGCAGTGGAAAAGAAATGCTGTAACTGTCAGTCTCTCAGAACTCTAGCTCCTGCCGTATGCATTATCTCACAGCACTGTGGAATGCGGAAGTTGTGGAGGAACAGTTCTTGACATCTGGAGGTACTGTTGCTACATGACAGCTACACTCCTGGAAATGGAAAAAGAACACATTGACACCGGTGTGTCAGACCCACCATACTTGCTCCGGACACTGCGAGAGGGCTGTACAAGCAATGATCACACACACGGCACAGCGGACACACCAGGAACCGCGGTGTTGGCCGTCAAATGGCGCTAGCTGCGCAGCATTTGTGCACCGCCGCCGTCAGTGTCAGCCAGTTTGCCGTGGCATACGGAGCTCCATCGCAGTCTTTAACACTGGTAGCATGCCGCGACAGCGTGGACGTGAACCGTATGTGCAGTTGACGGACTTTGAGCTAGGGCGTATAGTGGGCATGCGGTAGGCCGGGTGGACGTACCGCCGAATTGCTCAACACGTGGGGCGTGAGGTCTCCACAGTACATCGATGTTGTCGCCAGTGGTCGGCGGAAGGTGCACGTGCCCGTCGACCTGGGACCGGACCGCAGCGACGCACGGATGCACGCCAAGACCGTAGGATCCTACGCAGTGCCGTAGGGGACCGCACCGCCACTTCCCAGCAAATTAGGGTCACTGTTGTTCCTGGGGTATCGGCGAGGACCATTCGCAACCGTCTCCATGAAGCTGGGCTACGGTCCCGCACACCATTAGGCCGTCTTCTGCTCACGCCCCAACATCGTGCAGCCCGCCTCCAGTGGTGTCGCGACAGGCGTGAATGGAGGGACGAATGGAGACGTGTCGTCTTCAGCGATGAGAGTCGCTTCTGCCTTGGTGCCAGTGATGGTCGTATGCGTGTTTGGCGCCGTGCAGGTGAGCGCCACAATCAGGACTGCATACGACCGAGGCACACAGGGCCAACACCCGGCATCATGGTGTGGGGAGCGATCTCCTACACTGGCCGTACACCACTGGTGATCGTCGAGGGGACACTGAATAGTGCACGGTACATCCAAACCGTCATCGAACCCATCGTTCTACCATTCCTAGACCGGCAAGGGAACTTGCTGTTCCAACAGGACAATGCACGTCCGCATGTATCCCGTGCCACCCAACGTGCTCTAGAAGGTGTAAGTCAACTACCCTGGCCAGCAAGATCTCCGGATCTGTCCCCCATTGAGCATGTTTGGGACTGGATGAAGCGTCGTCTCACGCGGTCTGCACGTCCAGCACGAACGCTGGTCCAACTGAGGCGCCAGGTGGAAATGGCATGGCAAGCCGTTCCACAGGACTACATCCAGCATCTCTACGATCGCCTCCATGGGAGAATAGCAGCCTGCATTGCTGCGAAAGGTGGATATACACTGTACTAGTGCCGACATTATGCATGCTCTGTTGCCTGTGTCTATGTGCCTGTGGTTCTGTCAGTGTGATCATGTGATGTATCTGACCCCAGGAATGTGTCAATAAAGTTTCCCCTTCCTGGGACAATGAATTCACGGTGTTCTTATTTCAATTTCCAGGAGTGTATTAACGTAACGATAAGCGTCGCGCGCCGTAGATGAGACGTCACGAGTTCCATTAGATTTGCTGCTACATTTTTTATAACGCAAATCTGCTGTCTGCTGAAGTTATCAATTTAATGGAACTTTGAACATAATTCCCTTCACTTCTCAACTCAAAATAGTCGCATGTGGAAAAAGGACTAACTTCTGCGACATTTTGTTCTTCTCATCTTTAATAGACAGCCAGGCAGCAGATGCATCTCGAAGCTTTTGTGTTATGTATGGGGAGAGCGCATAGTGCCAAAATAGAAAAGTATTTTCTACGTTAGCTGTCGTCTGGAAGTGGCATTTTATTCTCCTCAAACCGTGTTTGACAGTTTTAACTCAGAACAAGTTTTCTACATGCATGTAATCAATAAACTGTATGTGCTTTGACAGACTCTTATAGATAACATCTGAGAATTCGCATATATCGTTGATGATTAATTTCTCTCTCATGTTTAGTATTGTTTTAACAACACTAAAAGAAACCTTACGAAAACTGTGAAATGTATTATAAGAAATGAAATAAAGCTAACCACGATAACCGTACAACGAAAGTCTGTTTTAATAAAACTGAATATCTGTGCAGAAGCGTGCCTTAGTCGGCACGAATTAGTAAAATACTACTCATTTGGATTTCGATTGGATCTGTGTTTAATTGCCATCTGTGTCATACTCAACAAGTACGTAAATGTGGCATTTCATAAATAAAGTTATATATTCCTAGAAACCCAAAATTTGCTTGTCAGCAGCGGAAAGAGGCGTTGCTTGTTGTGCAGCATTGTAAGTTTTTCACCATTGCACTATGAGCTAAAAGTATTTCCTTGCGCTTTCCTTATCGATGTTTGATCTGAATGCTTGTAGCTCTTTCACAGAAGGGATAAAAACGTTTCAGTAAACGAGACTGAAACCGCGAACAATAACGGACGCTTTTTCTACGGGTCAGCACGTTACCACAGAGCTAGCGAAGAGGTAGGTATTGTACTTTCCTCTTACGAGGAGATTAGTGTATGGAACTCGTAAACCGCTATTTAAAGAACAAGATTAGTTGCGATTTCCACGTGCAACGGCATTCCTGGGCTGAAAACCGTAAATTTACATTCTTTTGTTACACCTCAACCGATAATAACAAAGATAATTCCATGGAAATGATAGGAAAAATCAAGTGAACTTTGAGGCTTAATTCCGTTCACACCAGGAAGTAACTCGTCGATCACAGAGTTGCCAAACATACCTTGCCTTGTTGCCAAATCTCAGTTACAGTACCAGCAGGAAGAAGACGAACTGACGTGATTCTACGGCGCACTGTGAAGTCTCCAAGACGCAGCTGCTGTGGCCTGGAATACGTAATGCGTCTGATTCGCATTTCTGTAACTAGGTTTAGGGACTGGAGCGTAGTTACTAATAATACTCAGAACTGACTGAAATCTAAGCATCATTAGTCAGTAACTCTCATAGTTGTTTTTATATTTCCTTCGTTACTGTACTCAAAACTAATAAGCTCATTGCCGGCCGGGTTGGCAGAGCGGTTCTAGGTGCTACAGTCTGGAACCGCGGCCCCGCAACGGTCGCAGGTTCGAATCCTGCCTCTGGCATGGATGTGTGTGATGTCCTAGGGTTGGTTAGGTTTAAGTAGTTCTAAGTTCTAGGGGACTGATGACCTCATTAGTTAAGTCCCATGGTGCTCACAGCCATGTGAATCATTAAGAAGCTCATTTACGGACGTTTTCGTGCTTCCCCGCTAGTCGAGCACACAAAACAAATATAAATAAAAAAAGAATGTTTGTGTGGGTGTGTGTGTGTGTGAGAGAGAGAGAGGGGGGGGGAGAGACTGAGATAAAAATAAAAAATAATGAGAGAGAGGATAAAAAAACTGGTATGTAGAGAAATCTTTCATTAAAATGACACGTTCCACATCATTACGAAATGTCGTATTCATGATCTATATCTTATTGCTGACTAGCCGTGAAGAGCCATGAATTACCGAAATTTTCGCCAAGATCAGTAACCAAATCTAAACTTGAAAATAAAAGACGACAGTGTTTGTAATAAACCAGGACTCCTATCAAGACTATCAAGATTATGTAATCATTTAAATAAAACAACATGACGTTCCAGTGGGAGACATTCCCTTCTGTGAAATTTGTCAGTAAGCTTTCTGCCTTCCAATCAGCGAAATGCGGCAGAGTACGGCCGGTAAACGATACACAAACCACGATTTAGTGCCGTTGAGACGATTTGTTTAAACATCGGCTTAGCTGAAGGAATTTAATTTCATCTTAAATCGTCTTATGCAGCAACGTTCACAGATATCTCAAATAGGAAAAGCTCTCTATCCAGGTACGAAGTTTGTAAAACAAACTTCCCACAGTTTGTGTCAGGTTGATCGTTTCGTCTGATAGCAGTGCGTAAGTATTTTGTCCAAGAGGTATCACAAGTAGTGTTCCTGTAGCTGTGGGAATCATTGGTTGAAAACGAGTTTAACACCAGTGGGTACAGCTCTGCTAAATATTCAATATGCTTATCAACCTAAGTCTGAGTTCATCCACAAACTGAGGCGTATTTCTAATATTGAAGCTACACTGTGTATCCTTGTCTTCCTTGAGTGGGCATTGGAAGGCGTTGACACACGCGTATACAATACAATGAATATTTCGTACGCTAGAGTTAATGTTGCTCTCATAAACCAATTTTGTTTTTGTTTTAATTCTTCTGGTTCTTAAGCGTGTAATATCTGTTGTAGATACAGTCTTAGAGAAAAAAACTGACCGCTGACTTGTTCATGTAAGGTGGCCCAGACAATCGTGCTCCCCTGTGAATTCCATGTTCGTCAGTATATCACAAATATTTAATTGGATTTAAGGCGACAAAATTGCCCATATTTGAAGCTACCCAGAGAAAACGTAAGTTGCTAGAGCCACTGTTAGCAAATGTCTGCAGAGGGTTCCTAATTGCTACTGAGGAAATTTAGCATAGAGGCCATGTAGTAACCAAGAGGTTCCTCTCCCTCATACTTACCACTCTGGCATGTGAGTCTTAAGTGAAGAACAATATCGAAATTCGTATCGTTGACAGTCAATTCGAATTTCTTCAGAGACGCTTGTATTGTGAAGCAGCTTGGCAGTCAGAAAGCTGAGATCTATGACGATTAACACAACTTACTTTGTCGAGCTAGAAAGATGATTTGATGTGTAAAGGTTTTCTCCTGATTTCGTTACAAAATTTTTTCTGAAAATTCGCAGCTCCACAAAATAAATCAGAAAAAAGCTCGCACACGCTGACCCGTATGATGGTTAGAACTGACAACTCTTTGAACCGTTGCGGCACGAGACATGGGCGGTAACACGGGGCTACGGACACACTGCTGCCAGCACGCCACTCTCGTCATGGCGTTGGTCTCTCAGCCTCATAATGCATCGTGAAAGATAATAAAAGTTATGTGAAGAATAACATTTCTTTAGCCAAAAAATTGAATTTTCTGTCTCAGTCTCTGAGATTACATGAGGATTATATAGCATGAGTCATTCAAATGGATAGGGAATATCAAGTAAATTTAGCGAGTCAATTCAGTACCATACGCGAAAGGGATTGCACTGTCACAGTTTTGCCAAATGTTTGTAATGATGTTGCAAATTCTCAGCTGTGCTAGGAACAGCTCTGTAGCGTTATGGGAGGAGAATCCCGTGCTCGTGTCATAGGAGGATACGGAGAGGAGGCGCGGGGTTTGGTTAATATGCAGCGTTTTCTCCTACCAGTTGTGTCAAACATTCAGGTGTGTAATCTTCCATCACGATTGCAGTTTCCCACAAAATATATACGAATAAAACACTTGCCTTATTACTCTGTGACAAAAGATTATTTCAGTACAATAAAAAATCTTTGGAGATCAACTTCGCCCACTTGTCACGAAAAGTAAGATAACAAACACTTTACACCTGGAAATCGATTGCATCTATATGCAGTCTTGTGATTATACAAGTAAAGTTTCATAAATTGCACGAGAATGTAGAAAAATGTTGGTGCGAATGGAAGCTGTAAGAAACACAGTTAACTAATTATTCTGTACCACGTAATAATCAATTCATTTGTAAATTCTGAAGAGAAGAAACTAAAAATTATGTCCATTAAGACAGAAACCAAAGTGCAGATGCGGGCACTGTGCAGATCTGCGATTTTTCATCTTCAGATCAATACAAATAATGTATACTAGCCAGCATGTTCATGGCTTTTGTAATGTTTCCCTCTTGTTTAGTCTTCTAGTGATGAAATGGATTCACACCCATGAATCTGATTGTTTCTTTGTATCCTTCCATGTACTATCTTTGTGTGGTGTTGCTTGGAATTCAAAAATCAAAATATTATGCCTGCTCCCACGAGGTATTAGGTAGCCAGAAGGCTTCCGAATTATAATCAAAATACACTGAGACGCCAATTTGTTTGTTGTCATGGTGTTAAGTCGACAGAAAGAGTTTGGTGTTATTGCCTTCATTACCGGAATCCCGTTGTCGTCGTCTCTTACTGAGATTTTCATATTACCCTGAACACAAGACGCCGATTTAATTGTGTATATTCTCCGTGACGAAACATCCCACATTCCATTCATCCTGATCCATTCGTTACGTGCATAGGTAGCAATGAGTGATAGGAAAGCTGTTATGAGGTGACAAATAACAATAACAATTGTAGTAATAACAAATCAGTAATCAAGGATGTTTACTGCATTACAGACGATTAACAAAATAACCAAGAAAGGCTG
This sequence comes from Schistocerca cancellata, assembly GCF_023864275.1. NCBI lineage: Eukaryota > Metazoa > Arthropoda > Insecta > Orthoptera > Acrididae > Schistocerca > Schistocerca cancellata. The sequence goes on along the minus strand of NC_064630.1, from coordinate 445,204,497 downwards.
AGTGTCTAATTGGCCCACTGCATAGGTGTTCTTACCACTTTGTTACTGAATTCTGTTCTGGTTGTTTGCAGAGAGAAAAGAAAGAACCCTGTAGCCATACATATCGCTAGTACAACGGGATATTACATATCAACCATCCTTGCTTTACATCACGAGACGAACATGGCGTCACTGAACTGATATTTGAAATACATTTCTGTTTTCTCTCTCTGTCGCTCTCTCTCTTTTTATTTTTTGAGGAAAGCATCTAGAAGCGCGAATAATAAGCAAGTAAGCATATAACCTGTTTACAGTTATTTTCATTGGGATACATAATGCAAAAATACAACTATTATTGCGTAATTTCAGTTATTGACAGTCTATTCGTGAGCTTGCTCGCATTCAGTGGGGTGAAAACTATCACAGAAGCAAGCAAAACACAAATATTTCTTGCACCACGCACAACACACAAACGATATCTCGCTGCACTGACGTGTTGTCCGATATATTGCACGGAAAACATATCTGATATGTTGCTAAATACAGCTGTATCAGATATCAATTTGGATGCGTACCAAGTGTATAGAAGTATATCTTGAAATACGCAGAAAGTCACATAGAGGTATTCGACTCAAACATAGCCATGACCAAGATTGTAACTGGGGTCGACAGCATCGTCGTCTACCACCTTGACAACTCGAACGGTGACAGTGCTCGGCCGCTTACTTACGTTTACTGGTGTCAAAGCTACAGCACGAAAACACAAAAATGTTAATAACCCGAAGATCATTAACTTTGGAACCCATAGAAAGTAAAGCAGTCATCAGTCGGAAGAGTGGTTTGAACACCACAGTGCTTTAATAGGCATGGTCTTGCTGGAGGTGGTATGACGTTGCTTTCCTCCAACCATTGAGTTGACTTACCTAGCCAATTAATAGGGGAACCTACAGTTTAACGTCACTTTCGTACCACAGTGCAATCCGGAGTTTTTCACATCAACAAACACTGCCCAAGGGGAAATAAGTGTAAAATGGTCCATACAAATCGTGGGACTGAACCTAAGACGGTCATATCCGTAGTTCTGCTGTTTATCAATTTGCCACCATGCAGCTACTGCTGTGGTTTCTGCTTGGCATTAAAATTAAGGATCTCTCGTTCGTGCCTCTGTTGGCAGTTGCGTGTCCATTAGGAGACCTTACTTTGGGATTACCCTCGTATACGTGTGTGTAAACTCCTTCCGATGCCCACTCAAGGAAGACAAGGACACACAGTCAAGCTTCAATATTATAAATACGCCTCAGTTTGTGGATGAACTCAGACTTAGGTTGATAATCATATTGAATATTTAGCAGTGCTGTACCCACTGGTGTTAAAATCGTTTTCAACCAATGAACAGGAACACTACTTGTGACACCTCTTAGACAAAAAACATAAGCAGTGCTATCAGACGAAAAAGTCAACCTGACACAAACTGTGGGAAGTTTGTTTTACAACCTTTGTACCTGGATACAGAGCTTTTCCTATTTGAGATATCTGTGAATGTTGCTGCATCAGACGATTTAAGAAGAAACTAAATTCCTTCAGCTACGCCAATGTTTAAAGATATTGTCTTAACGGCACTAAATCGTGGTTTGTGAATCGTTTAACGGCCGTACTCTGCAACAATTCGCTGGTTGGAAACCAAAATGCTTACTGACAAATTTCACAGAAGGAAAAGGGGAACGAAATGTCTCCCACTGGAAGGTCATATTCCTTTAATTTAAATGATAACAAAATCAGGTAAAACGAACAGTGCGGTTGTCAGTATAAGCACATTACTGTTGTCAATATGATGTTGCACCGCCCAGGGCCTGTAATGATAAAGGGCCCGTTTAGGTCAGGCATATTGTATACAGAAGTGGAAGAGAGAGCAACACTAAATTCTACAATCCGTATGCATTGCATACACACAGAAAGTACTGTTACAGTGTACTTATGGAGCCCATTGCGTGAATTGCATATTTATCGATGAGGAAGAGCACTGGCAAAGAGTCTTCGCTACATAAGGTTACTTAAACTGGTGTCACTCTGAGCTAGAATTTATGGTCAGCGACTAAGTGCAAGGACAATGAGTCGGATGCGGCTTTTGCAACTGCGAAATACTTTCCTACATTATAGAAGCGAATATTAAATTTGAACTAAAATTGTGAAAATTTTGAACTTGGGTATCTTAGCATGAAATTCTTTCTGTTTATTGCAACGGAAAACAATTGATTTTCTATAACATTCTCTGTCATACACAACTTGTAACAGGTCACGTTGACCAAATCATATGGAAGATATACAGCGACGAAGGCAGTAAGAGCCCTTGGCTTTTGTTTTGGCAGTATTTGACTGTCATTTCTAGGCGCAAGTAAATGAAGAAAGGCAGCGCGTTTTTGTTATCAAGTAACGTATTCATCAATTACGTTAGTTCTTATGTAATCTACGAGTAATTGCTGATGTTTGATATTAACATGAAAAGGATTCCGTAGACAGGGAAAGAACCTGTTCTTGGGCAACTACTTCTATAATGACCAAAAGGCCTTAATTTATCTTCAAGCACATGTGTTCCAGCAGCGGTATGAAGAAAATGATAGTAATAATGACGGTAATAATCGAATTATCCGGTAACTTCACACTTCACAGTGGGTTTTCTTGAACTAAGTTGTTGTTGTTGTTGTGGTCTTCAGTTCTGAGACTGGTTTGATGCAGCTCTCTATGCTACTCTACCCTGTGCAAGCTTCTTCATCTCCCAGTACCTACTGCAACCTACATCCTTCTGAATCTGCTTAGTGTATTCTTCTCTTGGTCTCCTCTACGATTTTTACCCTCCACGCTGCCCTCCAATACTAAATTACCGACCCCTCAGAACATGTCCTACCAACCGACCACTTCTCTAGTCAAGTTGTGCCACAAACGTCTCTTCTCCCCTATCCTATTCAATACATCCTCATTAGTTACGTGATCTACCCACACCACATTTCAAAAGGTTCTATCTGCTTCTTGTCCAAACTAGTTATCGTCCATGTTTCACTTCCATACATGGCTACCCTCCATACTAACACTTTCAGAAACGACTTCCTGACACTTAAATCTATACTCGATGTTAACAAATTTCTCTTCTTCAGAAACGCTTTCCTTGCCATTGCCAGTCTACATTTTATATCCTCTCTATTTCGACCATCATCAGTTATTTTGCTCCCCAAACAGTAAAACTTCGCCTGTCTCTTACATCTTGCTCACCAGATGGTAGAGTTTTGTCAGGACTGGCTCTCCCAAAGTCATCGGTAGTTCTAATGAAATGTTGTCTACTCCCGGGGCCTTGTTTCGACTCAGGTCATTCAGTGCTCTGTCAAACTCTTCACACAGTATCATATCTCCCATTTCATCTTCATCTACATCCTCTTCCATTTCCATAATATTGTCCTCAAGTACATCGTCCTTGTATAGACCCTCTATATGCTCCTTCAACCTTTCTGCTTTCCCTTCCTTGGTTAGAACTGGGTTTCCATCAACGCTCTTGATATTCATGTAAGTGGTTCTCTTTTCTCCAAAAGACTCTTTAATTTTCCTGTAGGCAATATCTATCTTACCCCTAGTGAGATATGCCTCTACATCCTTACATTTGTCCTTTAGCCATCCCTGCTTGGCCATTTTGCACTACCTGTCGATCTCATTTTTGATACGTTTGTATTCCTATTTGCCTCCTTCATGTACTGCATTTTTATATTTTCTCCTTTCATCAATTAAATTCAATATTTCTTCTGTTACCCAAGGGTTTCTACTAGCCCTCATATTTTTACCTACTTGATCCTCTGCTGCCTTCACTATTTCATCCCTCAAAGCTACCCATTCTTCTTCTACAGTATTTCTTTCCCCCATTCCAGTCAATTGTTCCCTTATGCTCTCCCTGAAACTCTATACAACCTCTGGTTCTTTCAGTTTATCCAGCTCCCATCTCCTTAATTTCACACCTTCTTGCAGTTTCTTCAGTTCATAACAAATAGATTGTGGTCAGAGTCCACATCTGCCCCTGGAAATGTTTTACAATTTAAAACTTGGTTCCTAAACCTCTGTCTTATCATTATAAAATCAATATGATACCTTTCAGTATCTCCAGGGTTCTTGCATGTATACAACCTTGTTTTTTGATTCTTGAACCAAATGTTAGCTGTGATTAAGTTATGCTCTGCCCAAAATTCTACCAGGCGGCTTCCTCTTTCATTTCTTATCCCCAATCCATATTCACCTACTATGTTTCCTTCTCTCCCTTTTACTACTCTTGAATTCCAGTCACCCATGACTATTAAATTTTCGTCGTCCTTCACAACTCAATAATTTCTTTTGTCTCATCATACATTTCATCTATTTCTTCATCATCTGCAGAGCTAGTTGGCATATAAACTTGCACTACTGTAGTAGGCGTGGGCTTCGTGTCTATCTTGGCCACAATAATGCGTTCACTATGCTGTTTGTAGTAGCTTACCTGCACTCTTATTTTATTAGTCATTATTAAACCTACTCCTGCATTACCGCTATTTGATTTTGTATTTATAACCCTGTATTCACCTGACCAAATGTCTTGTTCCTCCTGCCACCGAACTTCACTAATTCCCACTATATCTAACTTTAACCTATCCATTTCTCTTTTTAAATTTTCTAATCTACCTGCCTGATTAAGCGATCTGACATTCCACGCTCCAATCCGTAGAACGCCAGTTTTCTTTCTCCTGATAACAACGTCCTCTTGAGTAGTCCCCGCCTGGAGATCCGAATGGGGGACTATTTTACCTCCGGAATATTTTACCCAAGAGGACGCCATCATCATTTAATCATACAGTAAAGCTGCATGCCCTCGGGAAAAATTACGGCTGTTGTTTCCCCTTGCTTTCAGCCGTTCGCAGTAGCAGAACAGCAAGCCCACTTTGGTTAATGTTGCAAGGCCAGATCAATCAATCATCCAGACTGTTGCCCGTGCAACTACTGAAAAGGCTGCTGCCCCTCTTCAGGAACCACACGTTTGTCTGGCCTCTCAACTGATACCCCTCCGTTGTGGTTGCACCTGCGGTACGGCTATCTGTATCGTTGAGGCACGCAAGCCTCCCCACTAACGGCAAGGTCCATGGCTCATGGGGGGAGGTCTTGAACTAAGAAATTTCCTTAATTATGAAAATTTCAAAGGCTATGATGCCTAGAAGGGTCTTTACATCCTGCTGACGTGAGAATAGCATAATCTCTGCGTCAGAAGCTTACTTCTACTTAACCATTTAATAGACTCGCCTTTTTTCCACCGTGACTAATTTTGTAAGTTAAGCACATCATCCGTTACAGCACACTCCTGGGGCTGGGAAATGTGGCCAGAACGAACTATCACATTTGAAATGCATGGGTTCAGAGATATACTTTTAAGAGACACAAACAGATTTACTTTACCTCTGGTAACCTCAAGAGAAAGACGTTGTAATCCAGAATCCAGATTAAACATCACGTTCCTTGATTCCCAACTGGACAGCGCCGTTTTACTTTGGGAAATGACATAGGTGGAGGTCATGGTAAACAGAAATACTGTCGCCAGTAAACTTACTTACATTAGAAAATATTATTATTATTATTATTATTATTATTAGATGAACCGATAGCCATTTAATGAGACAGGTTTCTTATTTTACTTGTGCTTGAATGAACTAGAGATGGTGAAAAATTTGATGCTGGATTGTTATTCGCATTCGTATCTCCTATTCGAAGTATCTGAACTCTCGGAACAGTATAGTTCAATCATTTCGTTCCTTTTTCCAAGACAGCCATCTTCTCTAGCTCTCCTCCAAAGGTATGTGGGTCCGATTCCTCGTCCAGTACAAAAATATTCATAAATTCCTTTCAAGCCAAATCATATGCACACCGGCCTGGGGGTGAAAGTTAACGTGCATTTTTAATGCCAGTTCGTGTGTTGCCAACAATTTCTGGTCAAACACGCACACATCTTACTGTTGGTGAGTAAGCAATTGATAATTAAGCTATATTCGTGGACGGTAAAGGAGAACTATAGGAGTGCGGTTTGATTGTCGCTCAGGCACAAAAATCTGTATCGCTATTTTACATTCAAACACCTAGCAGCTGGTAAAAAAACATCTTTCATGGTTAGTTAACAGGGTTGAAATGGTCTTGATAGGAGTCCCGGTTTATTAAAAACACTGTCGTCTTAGATTTGGTTATTGATATTGGCGAAAATTTCTGTAATTCATGACTCTTCACGGCAAGTCAGCAATAAGATATGATTAGATTAATACTTGTTCCATAGACCATGACTACGACATTTCGTAATGATGTGGAACGTGTCATTTTAATAAAAGATTTCTCTACATATCAGTATTCAATTTCTTTACAACAGTTTTTTACCCTCTCTCTCATTCTTTTTTTATTTTTAACTCTCTCTCTCTCTCTCTCTCTCTCTCTCTCTCACACACACACACACACACACACACACATATTATTTTTATTTATATTTGTTTGGTGTGCTCTACTATCGGGGAAGCACGAAAACGTCCTTGAATGAGCCTCTTAATGGTTCACATGGCTGTGAGCACTATGGGACTTAACTAATGAGGTCATCAGTCCCCTAGAACCTAGAACTGCTTAAACCTAACTAACCTAAGGACATCACACACATCCATGCCGGAGGCAGGATTCAACCCGGCGACCGTTGCGGTTGCGCGGTTCCAGAATGTAGCACCTAGAAACGCTCTGCCAACCCGGCCGGCAATGAGCTTATTAGTTTTGAGTACAGTTACAAAAGAAATATTAAAACAACTATGAGAGTTACTGATTTATGATGCTTAGTTTTCAGTCAGTTCTGAGTATCATTAGTAACTACGCTCCAGTCCCTAAACCTAGTTACAGAAATGCGAATCAGGCGCATTACGTATTCCAGGCCATAGCAGCTGCGTCTTGGAGACTTCACAGTGCGCCGTAGAATCACGTCAGTTCGTCTTCTTCCTGCTGGTACTGTAACTGAGATTTGGTAACAAGGCAGGATATGTTTGGCAACTCTGTGATCGACGAGTTACTTCATGGTGTGAACGGAATTGAGCCTCAAAGTTCACTTTATATTTCCTGTCATTCCCATTGAAATATCTTGGTTATTATCGGTTGAGGTGTAACAAAAGAATGTAAATTTACGGTTTTCCGCCCAGGAATGCCGTTGCACGTGGAAATCGCAACGAAGCTCGTTCTTCAAATTGCGGTTTACGAGTTCTAGACACTATTGGCCTCGTAGGAGGAAGGCACAATTCGTACCTCTTCGCTAGCTCTGTGGGAACGTGCTGACATGTGAAAAAAGCGTCCGTTATTGTTCGTGGTTTCAGTCTCGCTTACTGAAACGTTTACATCCCTTCTATGAAAGAGCTACAAGCAGTCAGATCAAACATCGATAAGGAAAGCGCAAGAAAATACTTTCAGCTCGTAGTGCAATGGTGAAAAACTTACAATGCTGCACAACAGGTAACGCCTCTTTCGGCTGCTGACAAGGTAATGTAGAAAACACTTTTCTATTTTGGCACTATGTGCTCTCCCCATACATAACACAAAAGCTTCGAGATGCATCTGCTGCCTGGCTGTCTATTAAAACTGAGAAGAACAAAATGTTGCAGAAGTTAGCCCTTTTTCCACATGCAGCTATTTTGGGTTGAGAAGTGAAGGGAATTATGTTCAAAGTTCCATTAAATTGATAACTGCAGCAGACAGCAGAATTGCGTTATAAAAAATGTAGCAGCGAATCTAATAGAACTCGTGACGTCTTATCTACGGCGCGCGACGCTTACCGTTACGCTAATAGCTGTCATGTACTTACAGCACCTCCAGATGTCAAGAACTGTTCCTCCACAACTTCCGCATCCCACAGTGCTGAGAGATAATGCATATGGCAGGAGCTAGATTTCTGAGAGACTGACAGTTACTGCATTTCTTTTGCACTGCACGACGTTTTCAACAAACAGATAGCGCAATCTCTCTCTTGTATTCAGTCTTCAGTCCTGAGACTGGTTTGATGCAGTTCTCCATACTACTCTATCCTGTGCAAGCTTCATCTCCCAGTACTTACTCCAACATACATGCTTCTGAATCTGCTTAGTGTATTCATCTCTTGGTCTCCCTCTACGATTTTTACCCCCCACGCTGCCCTCCAATGCCAAATTCGTGATCCCTTGATGCCTCAGATCACGTCCTACCAACCGGTCCTTTCTTCTTGTCAAATTGTGCCACAAACTCCTCTTCTCCCCAATTCTATTCAATACCTCCTCATTACTTATGTGATCTACCCATCTAATCTTCAGAATTCTTCTGTAGCACCACATTTCGAAAGCTTCTTTTCTCTTCTTGTCCAAACTATTTATCGTCCATGTTCCACCTCCATACATGGCTACACTCCATACAAATACTTTCAGAAACGACTTCCTGACACTTAAATCTATACTCGATGTTAACAAATTTCCCTTTTTCACAAACGCTTTCCTTGCCATTGCCTGTCTACATTTGATATCCTCTCTATTTCGACCGTCATCAGTTACTTTGCTCCCCAAATAGCAAAACTACTTTACTACTTTAAGTGTCTCATTTCCTAATCTAATTCCCTTAGCATCACCCGAATTAATTTGACTACATTCCATTATCCTCGTTTTGCTTTTGTTGATGCTCATCTTATACCGTCCGTTCAAGACACTGTCCATTCCGTTCAACTGCTCTTCCAAGTCCTTTGCTGTCTCTGACAGAATTACGATGTCATCGGCGAACCTCTACGTTTTTACTTCTTCTCCATGGACTTTAATACCTACTCCGAATTTTTCTTTTGTTTCCTTTACTGCTTGCTCAATATACAGATTGAATAACATCAGGGAGAGGCTACAACCCTGTCTCACTCACTTCCCAACCACTGCTTCCCTTTCATCCCATCTGGTTTCTGTACATATTGTGAACAGCCTTTCGCTCCCTGTATTTTACTCCTGCCACCTTCATAATTTGAAGGCGAGTATTCCAGTCAACATTGTCAAAAGCTTTCTCTAAGTCTACAAATGCTAGAAATATAGGTTTGCCTTTCCTTAATATATTTTCTAACATAAGTCGTAGGGTCAGTATTGCCTCACGTGTTCCAATATTTCCGCGGAATCCAAACTGATCTTTGCCGAGGGTGGCTTCTACCAGTTGTCTGTAAAGAATTCGCGTTAGTAGTTTGCAGCTGTGACTTATTAAACTGATAGTAATTTTCACATCTGCTAACACCTGCTTTCTTTGGAATTGGAATTATTATATTCTTCTTGAAGTCTGAGGATATTTTGCCTGTCTCGTACATCTTGCTCACCAGATGGTAGAGTTTTGTCAGGACTGGCACTCCCATGGCCGTCAGTAGTTCCAATGGAATGTTGTCTACTCCCGGGGCCGTGTTTCGACTCAGGTCTTTCAGTGCTCTGTCAAACTCTTCACGCACTCTCGTATTTCCCATTTCATCTTCATCTACATCCTCTTCCATTTATATAATACTGTCCACAAGTACATTGCCCTTGTATAGACCCTCTATATACTCTTTCCACCATTCTGCTTCCCTTCTTTGCTTAGAACTGTGTTTCCATTAACGCTCTTAAAATTCATACAAGTGGTTCTCTTTTTTCCAAAGGTCTCTTTAATTTTCCTGTACGCTGTATCTATCTTACCCCTAGTGAGATAAGCCTCTACATCCTTACATTTGTCCTTTAGCCATCCCTACTTAGTTATTTTGCACTTTTAGTCGATCTCATTTTTGAGACCTTTGTATTCCTTTTTGCCTCCTTCATTTACTGCGGTTTTATATTTTCTCCTTTCATCAATTAAATTCAACATTTCTTCTATTACACAAGGATTTCTACCAGCCCTCGTCTTTTTACCTACTTGATCCTCTGCTGCCTGCCTTCACTACTTCATCCCTCAGAGCTACCCATTCTTCTTCTACTGTATTTCTTTCCCCCATTCCTGTCAATTGTTCCCTTATGCTCTCCCTGAAACTCTCTAAAACCTCTGGTTAGTTTATCCAGGTCCCATCTCCTTAAATTCCCACCTTTTTGCAGTTTCTTCATTTTTAATCTACAGTTCATAACCAATAGATTGTGGTCAGAGTCCACATCTGTCCCTGGAAATGTCTTACAATTTAAAATCTGGTTCCTAAACCTCTGCCTTACCATTATACAATCTACCTCATACCTTCTACTATCTCCAGTATTCTTTCATGTATACAACCTTCTTTTGTGATTCTTGAACCAAGTGTTAGCTCTGATTAAGTTACGCTCTGCCCAAAATTCTACCAGGCGGCTTCCTCTTGCATTTCATAGCCCCAGTCCATATTCACCTAGTATGTTTCCTTCTCTCCCTTTTCCTACTCTTGAATTCCAGTCACCGATGACTATTACATTTTCGTCTCCCTTCACTACCTGAATAATTTCTTTTATCTCATCACACATTTCATCAATTTCTTCATCTGCAGAGCTAGTTGACATATAAACTTGTACTACTGTAGTAGGCGTGGGCTTCGTGTCTATCATGGCCACAATAATGCCATCACCATGCTGTTGGTAGCAGCTTACCCGCACTCTTATTTTTTTTATTCATTATTAAACCTACTCCTGCATTACCCCTATTTGATTTTGTATTTGTAACCCTGTATTCACCTGACCAAAAGTCTTGTACCTCCTGCCAACGAACTTCACTAATTCCCACTATATCTAACTTCAATCTATCCATTTCCCTTCTTAAATTTTCTAACCTACCTGCCCCATTAAGGGATCTGACTTTCCACGCTCCGATCCGTAGAACGCCTCTTGAGTAGTCCCCGCCCGGAGATCCGAATGGGGGACTATTTTACCTCCGGAATATTTTACCCAAGAGGACGCCATCATCATTTAACCATACAGTAAAGCTGCATGCCCTCGGGAAAAAAGTATGGCTGTAGTTTCCCCTTACTTTCAGCCGTTCGCAGTACCAGTACAGCAAGGCCGCATTGGTTAGTGTTGCAAGGCCAGATCAGTCAATCATCCAGACTTTTGCCCCTGCAACTACTGAAAAGGTTGCTGCCCCTCTTCAGGAACCACACGTTTGTCTGGCCTCTCAACAGATACCACTCCGTTCTGGTTGTACCTACGGTACGGCCATCTGTATCGCTGAGGCACGCAAGCCTCCCCACCAGCGGTAAGGTCCATGGTTCATGGGGGGGAGCGCTACAGAGTAGCCCAAATGGAAAAGCGCAATAGAGTAGCTCAAATGGAAAGGAACACATCTTATTTAAATTTTCTGCATCCTACACTGTTGGCAGTTCTGTGTAGGTGGCAGTTACGTAATTCTATTTCGGTGATTACAAAATTGAGTCAAATGTATGCACTGGGTAACGGAGGCAGCTACTTCATGGCGATTTGGTCAACCAAGTAAATGAATGTACGGAACATGCTGCAATCCACTACAGGGATCGTAAGCGATCGAATTCTCATCGAGTGTGCAGCAGCGGTGTTAGAATAATGGGTCTAGGAAATGAGGTTTTGGTGGTTTGTTGGATTGATGGTAGGTTTCCATGATCGTGGTCTGGGTTCGGTTCCAGCTTCTGGCCATGATTTTTAATAGGGAGATACAGATTCTATTCTGTTCTGGCTACGCCAAGTGAAGAAGGTATAATGGCATTGTGGTCTAAAATTCACATTAAACATGATATTCCTTCTCTACCAAGTAGACGTTTGGTTGAACCACAATAAAGTCAGGTGTGGCGAAATGTGGGAGCTCTATCACCAGTAACCTTTCTTATACTAGTTCTCTATTTCTAGTGACGAAACAGACGCTATGTAGGGTCACAGGACACTTACTCCATCTTTTATTTGAGCTTCAGTATGTCGATAAAATTGGTTCTGAACTGGGAATGCAACCAGACCGCTCTTAACGCGGAATTTGATCGCTTCGTGACAATACAGCTCGACTACTATTTGTAAATTGCAGATTCCTTAACATCTCCATATATTGCGTGTGAATGGCTTCGAATGCTGGGCCGGCACTAAAGTTTTAATTATGTATTATCAAGCTCTAGCATGAGAACACCTATCCGCTGGTGGATAATTATTTTGATTTTTAATGCATTTTCATTCGTTGTTAACACTAGCGATATCGGACGTCTTCGACTCCCAGTGGGACACAGAACTACTTGACAGGTCACTGTAAGTTCACGGATGTTTTTCCGAGCTGCTGGTGGAGAAAAATTGGTTAGCTGACGTCTCTTTGTGTGTAGTCAACAACGATATGTGTAAGGTTCGATTCCCAGTCAGCTCTGAACTCTTCGTCATATTACTTCTAGTTCAAACTTGCTCACATGTCGCTGCTGTTGTAACAAACCCATATTTAACGTTCGTTTTCACTAGAATATAACAGTGATAGGTGCCGGGTTCGAGTGCAGGGAAGGAAAAAATTAATGTGTCGTCCCGTCATTTCAGTTACAACATCTAGCACCTGCCGAGAAAATCCGATATGTCACAGTTGATTGTTGTTCGATAACAATTGGATTAGGTTCTGGGTCAGAATCCCTGTCCAATGCAGAGCTCTTCCTCACGGCATTTCAAGTCAGTTACTTGTGAAGAAGCAATATTTAACATCTCTCGTAGTTCCTTAACAGGGACAGTAGATGCTAGGTAGGAATTCGCGTCCGTTAAAAATTTTTCCGTTATGTAATTTAAAGTTGACATTTGCTAATTGATACTGTCTAAAATCGAGGTATATCACTCTCTGTATGCCTAGTCAGGAATGACTGTTAGTTTCTGTCAGTCACGAAATCATAGTCCGCATGACCTGAGCTTGAATCCATATGCAGAACGAGACGGTTCGTCGTGTCACTTGAAGTTCATACAAATTCTCAACTAGCTGCTCGTGAATAACGTACATTTTTACTGTCATTTTGTGTTAAATAACAAGTACGGTATGTTACTTTGAAGAGGAAATCATGAATACGACGAACTTACTACGAGCATTACCTATCTGACGTAATAATGAGAGAGGTAAAATTTCAGGTATGTCATTTATTGCAAGAAATGTGAGCTGACAAGCCTTAAGGATAGTCTTATCTGTGATAAGATGTTCCCTGATATTTGTAGTATCGTGGTATTACTTTACATCTTGAGTTATTGCGATACAGAGCAGTGTTTTCTGGTGGTGACTTGTTGGAACCATTTTCAATAGTGAAACGACTGTACCAAGGAGCGATTAGAGGACCTTCTAGACAGCTGCGTTATGTGGGTTGCATGCGAATCAAGTGAAATGCATTTCAGCTCGTTCGGATACTTTTGAGCATGACTGTACATCTTATAAGGCAAGGCATATAAATATATTTATACTGTCACTTTGACAGTTTTACCTTTATCAACACTTACATTTTGTTGATGCTCTCTTTTTCAAGTTCTGCTTGCATATAGACGGATATTTCTTTTGTCTTTCTTAGTTCTGATGTTGTAGTTTTTTAGTATATCTGTCATTTTCTATAGCTGCTTTTGTAGACTGGTAGGTTACTTCAGGTTTTAACAGTTTAGTGTATCACTTAACTGACCCGTTTCTAGTAATCGAATATTTAATTAATGATTGTATTAATAAATAGTAGATTTGTACAACATGTGGAATGGATATTCGTTACGGTATAAAATACATAATCCTGTTTTAAGCCTTCCAGGCCCTCTGGTTACAATTTTGTGTATATTACGTTTTACTGCATCTTAACTGCAACAGTGATATTTTTTCCCACTAGAAAACTGAAGTATCCATTTGTGAATGTTCCGCCGTTTCATCATGTGCAAGCGCTGCCAACTGTCGGATATAACTATGAAAATATCAGCAAGTCAGTTCAGCAGAATTCAGCAGGTCCAGACCATCACAACACATTGGTATGGTTGGTTTGCCATATTCCACGGAAAAGTTGAATAACATTGTTGTTTTTCTGCAAGGCAATTATTGAATGATTATTTTACTATTTATAAAAAATAGAATACTTCGTAATTAGTTACTTTAGTCCATAAAATGGCCAAGTGTACAATGAATGTTCTGAAAATAGGTACATATTTTTTTATAAATCTTGAATCTAAAATCACAAAAAATGTCCGCCGCTGGTAGCTGAGTGGTCAGCACGACGGAATCTCATACCTAAATGGCCGGGTTTGATTCCCGGCTGGGCAGGAGATTTTCTCCGCTCTGCGACTGGGTGTTGTGTTATCCTAACCATCATCATTTCATCCCCATCGACACGCCAGTCGTCGAAGTGGCGTCACCTCACAAGACTTGCACCAGGTTAAAAGGTCTACCCGATGGGAGGCCCTAGCCACACGACATTTCCATTTACATCAAACAAACTCACCTACGAGTATTACCACATAAAGAAAACTTGGCCTCTTCCAGAAAAATGGGGTTAAGTATGTGACGGATGTATCTACTGATTTCATCAAATATTTACAGTAAATTCACTTATAATGTATTGTCCATTTTCATTCTGTTTATAATCCTTATTTGTATATGTATAACGTAACATAACTGTCACGTGGTTTCTTCTTCATGCCTGTTCTTAATTGCAGTCTGCAGAGCCAAAGTCGGTGTTTCTGCAGCGTTTTGAGTGGGAAGTGTTTCCGCTTTCATAATATAGCCATAATTGGCTCCCCTGAGTTTCCTCTCTGCTGGCTATGAAGACAACATTTTGGGAAAGATAACGAGCTGTAGATCAGTGTACAGAATTGTCGGAAAGCATAGGCACCTGCCTTCTATGACGAGAATATTGGAACGCTAAGGAGACACAACAATACATGTGTGCAGAATCAAAGTGCTTAAAGCAGGCCAACTAGGGTTCCTGCTGATCTGGCAAGCTTCATGGGTTCCGTTTAGCCAGCTGCAATTGTCAATAGGTGACGGTATCACTTCAATGTGACTAACCAGGTATTAGTTTGCGTAGGTAGCATCAGTGATGCTAATTTATCGTAATGGTGGGAGCAGCAAGAAGAACAAACCGAACTTAAAGCAGATTGAGGAGAAGTTTACAACAGGGGAATATCCAGAATGAGATTCTCACTCTGCCGCGGAGTGTGCGCTGATATGAAACTTCCTGGCAGATTAAAATTGTGTGTCCGACCGAGACTCGAACTCGGGACCTTTACTTTTCGCGGGCAAGTGCTCTACCATCTGAGCAACCGAAGCACAACCCACGCCCGCTCCTCACAGCTTCAATTCTGCCAGTATCTCGTCTCCTACCTTCCAAACTTTACAGAAACTCTTCTGCGAACATTGCAGAACTAGCACTCCTCAAAGAAAGGATACTGCGGAGACATGGCTTAGCCACAGCCTGGGGGATGTTTCCAGAATAAGATTCTCACTCTGCAGCGGAATGTACGCTGATATGAAACTTTCTGGAAGATTAAAACTGTGTGCCCGACCGAGACTCGAACTCGGGACCTTTGCCCTTCGCGGGCAAGTGCTAGAGCACTTGCCTGAGAAAGGCAAAGGTCCCGAGTTCGAGTCTAGGTCGGGCACACAGTTTTAACCTGCCAGGAACTTTCACAGGGGTATATATTTGCCATTCACGGAACGGAGCCCATGTCCAGCAGAGGAAAAGTGTCGTGTGTTTATGAGGCAGTTTCTAATATATCGGTAGGCATCCTGCAGCGCCAATTGTGTAAAAAGTGACTAAAACCTCATTCGGAAATCTCGAGTGTGCTACGACATGCTTGTAAATTTGACCAGCAGTTTTCTCATTCCATAAATATTTTGAAACAGGAAAAAGTCGTAGTGGCTGACAAGTGTGTGGAAACGGGTCCTAAGGAGTTGAGGCCATTTGGCAGCATACAGACTTCCTAATTTAGGTTAAGCCTGAACTGAAACAGGAAAAAAAATGTGGCTCAGTAGACATTAAAATCCACTTTCTGGTGGTAAGCAACATATTGCGAAAAAGCTTAGTATGAAAGAAGAGCTTCTTGTAACAGGAACGTACTTCTTAGCTTAACTTAATATGAAGAGTGAACTAGCACTTAGATGGATCACTGACCAGGTCTGCCCAGTGCTGTTGGCAAGGGGGGTGCACTCATACCTTGTAGGGCCAATTGAGGAGCTACATGACTGAGAAGTAGCTGCTCCGGTGGCGAAAACTGACAACACCCCGGAGAGTGGTATGCTGACTGCATTCGCCTCCGTATCCGCGTCCGGTGACACCAAAGGACTGAGGATGATACGGCGAACGGTCGGTACCGTTCGGCCTTCAAGGCCCGTTCGGACGATGTTCGTTTTCATTTTGGCCACTTAGAATGAATTCAGTGAACCCGCAATACACATCCTGGGAAAAGTGATTAAAATTGGTATAACTGGGATCATCTTTGGCTCAGACACACGAAGGTCACCGGAATAGTTTCCGAAAACCATATTTTACTTAGCATTGCAGTGTAATAGACATCTTCAGATTCTTAAGAGCTAAGGACCTCGACTTTCAGTTTGCTACAGAAATGGTGTGCTACAGACGACCTGATGATGGATTGAATTGAGACTGGGCAGTGCGAGTCGAAAGAGGGCGAAATTGCACAGAAAACCGTTCTTATCGTATAAATCAATAAGACCGCGCGGAATGGCCGTGTGGTTAGAGGCGCTATGTCACTGAGTGCGCGGCCCCTCCCGACGGAGGTTCGAGTCCTCCCTCGGGCCTGGGTGTGTGTGTTGTTCTTAGCATAAGTTAGATTACGTTAGTTTACGTAGTGTGTAAGTCTAGGGACCGATGCCCTCAGCAGTTGGGTCGCTTAGGAATTCACAAACAACTGAATATTTTTGAAATAAATCAATAAGCTCAAAATACGCCTGAAAGGGAAAATAGGACAAGTAAAGTCCACAGTTTTCTATCCCGCAGTGGCCAAAAATGAGTATATATCATATTGGGCCTCGTCGTGTAATACTCGGGTAGACACTTATTTTTCATCAGCTTCCGAACCCAACTCGTAACACTACAATGAAAGCACACAGAACAGACTACTACGTAGCGTTGCACCATGATAAGACGGGCAAGTAAGCAAGCAAGATTCCTTTAACCTGAATGGGCTGGGCATAGATTGGCTTGGTTGGGAATAAAGCAGCCTGCCCGTTCTGCTGATGGCATCGGCAGCTTGCCTGTCTGGCTAACGGGCAAGCATGGGCAGATTAAAAGCGATATTTGTACGCTTCTGATCAGCACGCAGTTCTTACTGGGGATGACAGTCAACAAATTGAAACTGTCAACTTTGTTCAGTTCAAAGTTTGTATTAGTGCAATGTACATCAACGAAGAGACGGTAGAAACACTTTTGGTAAGAGTAAGTACGAATCTAGTTTAAAGAGTTTTTATCTCATCCGTTAGAAACACAATGGCGTACGCGACGAATGTTGACATCAACCTGCTTTTGCATTTTGTTCATAATGACAGCAGCTGTTTACAGTACATTTAACCGTCTGAAAATTATCCAGGGCCGAGAGTACAATCATGGAAGATCTTCTGTTTGGATTCTGCCGGTGGGACTTAGCTGAGTACCTCCTTTGTAGGATCATCATTACTGCATCTTTTAATTGTATCGCAATGTGTAATTCACATAAATGTGTTTAGGCTTTTCCGGGTGTAGTATAAATTTCAGCCCATGAGGGTTTTCTGAAATATCACGCAGTCACTATGACGCCAACTGACAAAGTACCCAAGCAAAGTTTAAAATTCATATGTAATTTTTCTTGATATTATTGGTTGCGACGACATGAACACAGGACTTATGATCCCATAGATCCTACAATAGCCGTGTAATAAATGTAAAATTTGTAGTCGCAAGCGTGATTCCCACAGTGAGGTTCCTCTTATTTTGAACAGCGTTTTATTTTCTAAATGTTACATTTTAATGGGACTGCAGCTAGCAGAAGCAATTCGCTCACTTAAAGAACTGTGCAGAATATAACTGCATTGAGCCCGAAGCTGTTTCCCACGCCATCGGTAACAAACGTACCATACAGAATAGTAACGACTCGGTGGAGTGAGGACATGTAAGCGAAAGAGAATTCGTCCTGAGAATCTATACTTATTGAATTCACCAGTACTGGGGCGCGAAATCTAAAACCATTCTTGAGTTAATATTATTATTACGTTCCAGCTTTGTAAACAGTAGATTCTAAGTGGATGATGGTTGTCAGTAAACATTTGATACACAATGTCACTATGCAGTAAACTCGTTAAATCTGAAAACAAATGAAAATTGTTCAACTACCGATCACACACGAACAGACATGGAATCGTACGAAGTATGCACACTTTTGCTGAGCGCCAGTCTTGTTAGTCGTCCGTAAGTTCCCTGTGCTGGTGATCCTAAACTTTGTCTCCATTTTTAGTAAGTTTTTGGTAATTTGTTTCAATTCCATAACCGCAACCTCTTATACGAATTTCGTTAGTAAATTCACCGTAATGAAATCTAAGGACTCCCAAATCATAACCTCACACATCGCCTGTCTGAAACACCAAAAGATTCCAATAAGCTACAATAAGAACTATTGTAAAGGAATACACCAACGATTCAGCGTAACAATTGTTACACAGGAAGGGATCATATTAACTTTTGCAGGCGCGAGTGTGCAGGTATGATACGTTGTATCAAAGCTCCATAAATGTTTCTCCGTTTGGCCACAAGTCCGTAGAAAGCAGAAAAGGCGTATAACGCTTTCTATGGAATTGTGGCTACATTGAGAAACATTTTGGCGGTTTAATACCTCGAGATGAATTTGCTTCACCCATCACTTGTACTAAACTCCCAGTGCCTGCAGATAAGTTTTCTTCTTGGACTCTATTCCAATTATGTGCATGTAGTGAGAAACGAGTACAGTACATGCAAGTAAATCACTCAGGACGGATAGGACAAATAGTGATAGAAAGACTCCATACACATGTTTCGACTTTCATAGTTCCGAGTTATAAAAAATCTAACCGTATATTTACACAAAGTGAGTGGTAGTATCTAAAACTGATACCTGTGTCAAAATAAGGCAGCAGAAATAAAGGCGTTCACGTAAACATATCTCTACAAACGAGTAGTTGCGACAAAGAAATTACTGCATTACTGTAATTACGAGCTGCCACTGACTTCATTACAAAATGTATAGCCCAACCACTACTATTGGAATTTAGTATGCTTTTACCTAAATAACAGAAACCCTGTCTCCATGTTGCCACGTATAACACTGTAACTAAAATTTTGTTTACTTTCCAAATAGAGTAACTAGTCCTGTTAATACGAAAAGTTAAACAATAGAGTTACCTTGTTTACAGGATTAGTGTCTAACGGATAAGTAAATCAGACTATTCATTTCTTTTCCTAAGATCTTACCCAGCGGGTACACTGAAACGCAATATGAATAATATCATATTGAAGCTAGGACAAGTCAGTTGCAATTTCATTTAGTAGTCGCCAGCCTATCTACAATGAGACAGTGAAGTATTCGAAAAGCAGAAGTATGAATTTTGCCTGCTTTCTTGATGCTGTTTAATTTGGTTCTTCAAATAAATATTACTTCAAATAACAATTTTGGACTATACCCTTACGCATTACGTTTAAAAAGAGAAAAACCAAGTAGATAACTTCAGGGAAGCTAAAAATTTTGGCCAGGGGGACCTTTAGAAAAGAACTTCCCATAGTCAACAAACTTAAATACTAAAATATTTAGATACTGAAGCACACACTTTTTATACTGAACATTTCGCTTGTAGAAAACCTCTTTCTCACTGGAATTTACTTTCAAAGGCTATTACTCTTTGAACTAATTCTGTATAGTCTTTTAACAGATTCTAGTAACTTGGTTTCCCTTGATTGAATTTTACGTAATCAACTTTTACTATAACATTTTGCAATAGTTAAGAAAACTTTTTTATTATTTACACAATAAACAATTTAAATGGTGCCTCTTTATATGAGTCTGTAAACAGGATACTCGAATTACTCAAACACCAGGAAGGAACCCTATATAGGTGTACGATTAGGGTGAAATAACAGAGTGAACCAGTTTCTTTAAAGTTCGAGGATGATTATTAAAACAAAATCTAAATTAGTGGTTCACACTGTACAAAAGTAAAAAATATAAAAAATCTTGTGTGGTGTTTGTAGGCTTGGGTGTGGCGAACAGTTATGATGGCTACAGTACCCACAGTACGGCCTGCAAGTATTTTGCTGTATGGGCTCAATTTCTCTCCCGTTTCACATACAGTAGCCCAACAACTCGCAGGTACGCCGTAAGCCGTTTGTAGTATTGATCTGAGGCAATTTTGTGCAAATTTGTAGGCAAAGCTTCTCCTGCTCCACTAGGTGTTTCCTCAATGATTGCTACCTACATCGTATGTGCCTTACTTCCCGCGCCATTTCACCCTTGCCACCTTTTCCACTCACCAGAGACACTTTCGTTTCAATCAAAAGTACATTGGCTTTTACATAACAACTATTTCTTATATTGTTCCTAAGCGTGACCATTTCTTAAACTGTCAAATTTCATCAACATGAACAATTTATACACACAAATATTTTTAAATACAAAATGTCATCAGAAAATTATTTAACGTAATAAACAAATTACATAGTATTTTACATACATTACTTACATACACTGCAAAGAACTTCAAACTCCAGTGTAGCACACTTTACCTTACATCTACAGAAAATATAGTACCACTACGCGAAAATTTTAAAACAAAAAATTATAAAAATTTAAATGTACCATAAACAAATAATATTATGAATGGTGCTGTTGTTATTACAAATGTATTTGAAGTATTAGGATTTTGCTGTCTAACTGTGCTCATGTATCACCCTTGGCCAACCTGAAGAAGAAGTACAATACAACTTCAGCAGATTACATATCATAATTAGCTGTAGACTTGTGTCTGTTAAGGGAGAAGTAACACATAACCTCACATTTGCATGCAATACTGCCCTAGCCTCTGCTGTGAGCTACTCGTTCTTTCAAATACTTATGGATCACTTCGTAATGCTTGATGAGACTGTACAACACGTTGCTCACGTTCTTCACCAATTTTAGCGGGAGTAATAAATATTTTATTTTTGAGAGAACAGGAAACAGAAAAATGCAGTGGATTGTGGTTAACTGATCTTGAAAGACCAGGCGCAAGCTCTGTTTGACTGTTCATCTTGTTCCACATTAGACGTCTTACATTATTAATGTACCACATTTCCTATTTTGGCCCATGGGTGAAATTATGGCTCAAACAGAAGTAAATTTATTATAAACTTGTACGTTTCACATACATTTGTAGTAACTAGAACAATACTTCATACTAAAGTTGAAAGGTTTCTGTTATAATCATCCATCTTCCAATATTCTGCTTTTATGTAGCTTCAGTGGGAGCAGCTTTTCTGTGGCACATTGATCGATAACCATATATTCACGGCAGCACGAATGCGTCTGCCTGAGATGTTAGACTTGGGAGTGGCTTCGGCCAGAGTCTACCGAGGCTTGCTGCTTTGGAAGGAAAACAAAGCGTTCTCCTTCAGTCTCTTTCGTCTGCACTGTATTTTGCTCATGTACGCTATTGCGTCCTTACGAGCGTGGCTGCATTAACGCACAAGGTGATTCAGCTGTCCCAGACGATGGGTTTTATGCAGCCCACAACACCTTCAGAGACCATGCACAGTATTTTCATACTCTAACGTTACCTCCGTGGAAACTATCATACCTACAGAAAAAATGACAAGGGGCTTTTGTAGTAAATTTAATACAGCTAAAACCTGCATAGGATAAATTTTTGCTAGAAGCAACGGTTTTCGAATTATTCAAGAAAAACGCATTTGAAATTCGCTTTACTTCGTTTTTCTTGAATAATTCGGAATGTGTGGCTCTAGCGAAAACATATCCCAGTACAACATTATATTTCCTGCAAAAGAGTCCTGTTCATTTTTCCTGTAGGACTAATAGTTGACTTGTATCGAGCGACAGAATACGAAAATCTTTCGTGTGGTGTTTCAAGGCGTTGTGACTTGCAAAAAACTCACCGTCAGGAGCGGCTAATAGAGAGAGCAGTAAAAATTATAACAAGCATGGACAGGTTTTCTCTTAGCGTCTTTTCTGCAACACAAGGTAATTTGTCTCTTTACTTTACGGTCTGGCGAGCTGCACTGTCACGTTACTGTTGCTTAAGTAATGTTATGGAACGAGTAGCAGAGTTGCTGTCGCAGTTACGATCAATGTGGGACATATTCTGTTTTGTTTGTGTGTCGTTTCTTACTTGTGGTCGGATTTAGCAAGGGACGGATTCTGTTTTGCTTGTCGTTTCCGATTTATGATCAGGTTTAGCAAGGTGGTACGTGATCCATCTAAATTTTCTGCATTTATCATGAAGCAGGACTACGTATGACTGTACTTAGAGCACAAACTGAATCATGTAAAATCAGTGTGACTGTTCTGTGTAAAATCCTCGTGCGTTCTGGGATAAAATAATGACATTGTATTAAAAATAAAATTCATGTCTTTGTTGCTTTTTCGTTCCTTTCGTCAATTACATTGAAATTTATTAACCTGCTTTTGCAATACAGTGCACTGAATAATCAAGACTCTTACACTGATGCCTTTGGAGAATTAATTACAAAATAATAATCGTGTTTTATTTCAATGGATAGTTCAGCTGTAACCACTGTTCCGAGCAATTTATTCAAATATTAAGCTTTTCTTAACATCAGTAAATTATTTCCAGATCGCAGAAGGTAAGTTTGCGTCGATAGTTTCAGGCCAACAGCCGCTTCGTCGTCCCTTTATGCCCAGTGACAACGTCACACTATTAGGTCTCCATAACCAACAGAGGAGCGTTTCAACTAACAGAAAAAAATTGGTTTTGCATTACCTGTGCGTGGCTGTGAAGAATTATTGCTAAGGATAATCATATCACGTAGTGTTATTTCCTTTGCACTTCATTCATTTCTAAAGAGGGCATGTGTAATTAGGGCCATTTCGATTGAAACTTTTATGTCCACTGCTACTATAGCGAACTGACATCCAGTTCAATAGATACCATACATAGCCAGAGGCGGTTCATAACCACACGATCAAAATCATTCTACTGTTTGGAAAAAGTGAAATAGCGAGACCGAGAGACGTGATCACAATGAAATTTTTCTCCTGCTTAGGGACACAGGTGATTAGCATTACAGCCCAGTACGTGCAATGCGCCTATGGAAGTTCAGTACTGATTAGCGCCACCACGCTCTGCATCAGAGCTGCTGGCCGTCGTGACATGGAATCAATGAGCACCTGAATATGCTGCAGGAGAATGCTCTGCCGTGCAGTGTGTAGGACTGTCTACAAAGTCTGACCTGTGGCTGCAAGGGGACCTGAGCGAACAAGTTGCCGACTAACCGTATCCCAGACATGTGGGATTGGTGACATGTCTGGCGAACAGGCAGGCCAGAGGAGTAACTATATCTGTCGTTCTTCGAAAAAGGATTTCATATTCCTCACCAGATACGAGCCGGCGTTATCTTGCTGAAATACGGCAGGAGAATAGTGCCTCAGACTTTTAAGATTGCCCTCAAGACGTAGGAGGCGAGATCGTGTGTTACAGGCAATGGGTCCCCAAACCATCACATTTGGCGTTTTTCCACTGAACAATACAGTCTGCCCGATTGCACTCACGAAGGCGGTGTCAAATGCTTATGCGACCATCACTGAAGGACAAGTTGAAGCGGGATTTGTCCGAAAGCACCCCATTTTGGCTCTGATAATGCTAGAGAGAGTTTGGCGTGCCCGATGCTGTCCTCAGTATTGGTTGGTTCTTGTCAAAGAAAGCCGATGTAATGTCATACATGTCATCAGTCCAGCCCTCAGAAGACTGCGTCGAATCATAGACGCTGGCATGTCCACACCCCTTGCAGTGCTCCAATGTCACGCGAACAATGTCGACGATGGTGTTATGTCCGTTACGGACAAACGGACAAGACTGTAGTCATCTCGCACTGTGTTCACATTGAGTCGTCCATTATCCAGTCGGAGATGTGTACGGCCCTCTCCTCTCCACTGGTTCCACACACGCCTCACTTTTCATCACCGTGCCCTGTACGAGTCTCATTGTCACAGAACGGCAGACCCGCTTCTTGCATACCAATCATGCTGCTCAGTTCAAATGCAATCGCATGTCGATATTATACCAGGTGATGTCGGTGAAGCCTAGTGGCACTTAATTACACGTTTCCATTTCGTAAAAGATCACCGCACTGACTGAGCTTGTGCAAAACTGACTTGTACATTCACACAAAAGAGAGCGCTGTTGAGTTCTCGTGCACGCCACCTGTTGTTGTTGTGGTCTTCAGTCATGAGACTGGTTTCATGCAGCTCTGCATGCTACTCTATCCTGTGCAAGCTGCTTCATCTCCCAGTACGTACTGCAGCCTACATCCTTCTGAATCTGCTTAGTGTATTCATCTCTTGGTCTCCCTCTACGATTTTTACCCTCCACGCTGCCCTCCAATACTACATTTGTGATCCCTTGATGCCACAGAACATGTCCTACCAACCGGTCCCTTCTTCTTATCAAGTTGTGCCACAAATTTCTCTTCTTCCCAATTTTATTCAATACCTCCTCATTAGTTATGTGATCTACCCATCTAATCTTCCGCATTCTTCTGTAGCACCACATTTCGAAAGCTTCTATTCTCTTCTTCTCCAAACTACTTATCGTCCATGTTTCTCTTCCATACATGGCTACACTCCATACAAATACTTTCAGAAACGACTTACCGACACTTAAATCTATACTCTATGTTAACAAATTTCTCTTCCTCAAAAAGGTTTCCTTGCCGTTGCCAGCCTACATTTTATATCCTCTCTACTTCGACCATTAGCAGTTATTTTGCTCCCTAAATAGCAAAACTCCTTTACTACTTTAAGTGTCTCATTTCCTAATCTAATTCCCTCAGCATCACCCGACTTAATTCGACTACATTCCATTATCCTCGTTTTGCTTTTGTATATGTTTATCTAATATCCACCTTTCAAGACACTGTCCATTCCGTTCAACTGCTCTTCCAAGTCCTTTGCTGTCTCTGACAGAATTACAATGTCATCGGCGAACCTCAAAGTTTTTATTTCTTCTCCATGGATTTTAATACCTACCCCGAATTTTTCTTTTGCTTCCTTTACTGCTTGCTCAGTATACAGATTGAACAACATCGGGGAGCGGGTGGAACCCTGTCTCACTTTCTTCCCAACCACTGCTCCCCTTTCATGCCCCTCGACTCTTATAACTGCCATCTGGTTTCTGTACAAATTGTAAATAGATTTTCGCTCCCTGTATTTTACCCCTGCCACCTTTAGAATGTGAAAGAGTGTATTCCAGCCAACATTGTCAAAAGCTTTCTCTGAGTCTACTGAGTCTACAAATGCTAGAAACGTAGGTTTGCCTTTCCTTAATCTTTCTTATAAAATAAGTCGTAAGGTCAGTATTGCCTCACGCCACCTATCTACCATTTCAATCACTAATTACGGTTTCGCTGTCCTACACGTTCTCTTATAGTGACGTTGCAGAGGTGGCTTCTGACTGTTTTCCTTTTTGCAACAGTAATCTAACAGTCACCTCGTTTATGGGCCTTTACCCACTGGAATGTTTTTGCTTCTATTATTGTTCATTTTCATTCATGACAACTAGCGTTATTAATTATGGTAAACACAATCCTTAACCGAAATGTCTCCCTGAGAAATCCATTAACGGACTGATAATTGTCACACTCATTTGGCTGAAGGTGAATCCATCTCTGCCCCTGGGAAAGAAAGACTACAATTGCTTCACGCAATAGCGTTGTTTACTGCGACACTTACGTATATAAAGATCTCGGAGTCTCGATCTCGCAGTCATTTATTAAGAATGTGACAGGTTTCGGCCTCGAGTAGTAGGCCATCATCAGATAACGAACCATCCAGCTGACGACGAAGATGCTTGGAGAAGCTGTGCTGATCCCAGTCGTAAAATGCTCTATGCATATCTCTTTCTTTCATAATGGTCTGTCTACCTGCAACATTTAATTAACTGCGTTTCTCAAAGACAAGATAATGTAACACTTCCGAGAGCCGTGCTGCAGCCAATTACAGTGCTCGCTTTTGTTGCGCGGTCTCGTTAACGCCGGCGGCGGGTCGCCGTGAACGCTGGCGCCAGTTTATTTCGCGCTGCCGCGAACTCCGGCACGTGGATCGCCCCCTGCCCTGGCGACATTATGCCGGCCGCGATCGCCGATGGCGCGCGCTTCTGATAGTCCGCAGCCGCCCGGATCGGCTCGATTAGTATTCAGCGGCGCTTCACAATGACTCGGGCGGTAATTTAGAAATTCGCGGACCGCCTCTGCTTCTCCAGGTGGGACGTGACTTCCGCGCTCCACCGTCTCGCTAATTTTAAACTAATTTTTCAGCCTAGCTAGCGCTCTCGTCCTTCTTCTCTGTTGCTTTTTTTCCGTCTCGCCAATTTTTTTTATTTCCGTTCCTGATCAGTGGTTCGAGCGATACTTGTGCAAAACTGCCCCTTTGCATTTTAAATTCGCTTTTGTGAAGCCTCCCTTATCTCGAACTTAGTGTTCTTCATATTTATTAAAGGTAATGTACGCCTATTGAACTTTTAATTTTTCCAGTTTCATTCTAAATGTGGCAATTGCACACAAAATATTTCTATACACATTCCGTATTCCTTCATAAATGTTTTTACATTGTCAATAGACGTAAGACGTTAAGAGAAACTTTCCTTCTGTTGTGTTTGTTTCTGATATTACTTAGGTGAAAAAGTATCGACATATTTCTTGCGGTATTTATGGCGTTGCCATCAGTATCGAACATTAGGTAATTTGATAGTGATGGAGAAAATAACCTGTGGCTTCTAGTTATATGTACACCATGTCTGCCACACGTAAATGTGATATTAAATTACACCTAATGAGCAGTCTACAACTAACATGGCACATTGCAGCAACATATATCAATAATTTTAAGTCTGTAAGTCTTGTGCAGTGGTTAGTGGGTAGTCGGCACCTGTGGTACTAAACGAGAGACCGTTTGTTACGTCTTATTGAATCAGTGGGTGTTGTATTTTCAAAATGTGAACAGTGTAGCAAGCTGATGTAATGAACACTTTAACAAATTATGAAATACACTTGAGGTGGTAATCCAAAGTACACTACTGGCCATTACAATCGCAACACCACGAATTTGATGTGCTACAGACGCGAAATTTAACCGACAGGAAGATGATGCTATGATATGCAAATGATTAGCTTTTCAGAGGTTCACACAAGGTTGGCGCCGCTGGCGACACTTACAACGTGCTGACAAGAGGAAAGTTTCCAACCGATTTCTCATACACAAACAGCAGTTGACCGGCGTTGCTTGGTGAAACGTTGTTGTGATGCCTTGTGTAAGGAGGAGAAATGCGTACCATCACGTTTCCGACTTTGATAAAGGTCGGATTGTAGCCCATCGCGATTGCGGTTTATCGTATCGCGATATTGCTACTCGCGTTGGTAGAGATCCAATGAGTGTTAGCAGAATATGGAATCGATGGGTTCAGGAGGGTAATACGGAACGTCGTGCTGGATCCCAACGGTCTCGTATCACTAGCAGTCGACATGATAGGCATCTTATCCGCATGGCTGTAACGGATCGTGCAGCCACGTCTCGATCCCTGAGTTAACGGATGGGGACTTTTGCAAGATAACAACCATCTCCACGAACAGTTCGACGACGTTTGCAGCAGCATGGACTATCAGCTTTTACATGGTTACCTCCCCCCTGGTAGTCAACTTCCGGATATCCGAATGGGAGCTATTCCGGAATCTTCCGCCAATCAAGACACTCATTCAGTACAGTCCATATGTGCTGTGGATTCACGTTGTGTGTCATTAATGCTGTGGTTTCCGTTGTCTTCTGCATCCTCATGTCGTTGATCACTGATGATTCTTCCGCCTTTATGGGAAGTTTCCACCCCAAGGGCAAGAGAGTACTATGAATCTCTGTCCGATACTCTGCCCTGTTTCACAAAGCAATTTGAAGAATGAGGAGGACTTCTTATACCGGAACTCATTGGCCGTCATTTCTGATGCTTTTTATTAAAATTTAATGTGGTGGTGTTCTTGCTAACCCTGGACCGAGGATGTTTTGATTAGTAATCAAAGATGTTACCGCCAGCAAAGCGGATATTACATAGTCAGCTCCCGATGACTGCACCTAATATCCTAACAGCTGCGATCTGTTTTTGTTACACGGTTTGTTTCTCCCTGCTGCGTATTTATTTTGCGCAGCAGGGTGTCAGATATGTGCAGCAAAATGAGGTTGATAAATGGAAATTTCAGCAATCTGTTTAGCGTGATAATACACATATCTTATTGAGCAGTGCTAACAGGCATTTACCGGTAGAGTTAGTTGCACGTCGCTCACAAATAAACAGTGATTTATTCTTATCCATTCGGTGCTCTGTATGTACTGTGAATAATTGTAATGAGTAGGCCCATACAGTGAGTAAGGTCTGCAAGTAGAATATACACTACTGGCCATTGAAATTATTACACCAAGAAGAATTGCAGATGATGAACGGGTATTCACTGGACAAATATATTATACTAGAACTGACATGTGATTACATTTTCACCCAATTTGGGTGCATAGATCCTGAGAAATTACTACCCAGGACATCCACCTCTGGCCGTAATAATGGCCTTGATACGCCTGGGCATTCAGTCAAACAGAGCTTGGATGGCGTGTACAGGTACAGCTGTCCATGCAGCTTCAACACGATACCACAGTTCATCAAGAGTGGTGATTGGCGTATTGTGACGAAACAGTTGCTCGTATACCATTGACCAGACGTTTTCAGTTGGTGAGAGATCTGGAGAATGTGCTGGCCAGGGCAGCAGTCGAACATTTTCTGTATCCAGAAAGGCCCATACAGGACCTGCAACATGCGGTCGTGCTTTATCCTACTGAAATGTAGGGTTTCGCAGGGATCGAATGAAGCGTAGAACCACGTGTCGTAACACATCTGGAATGCAACGTTCATTGTTCAAAGTGGAGCCAATGCGAACAACAGGTGACCGAGACGTGTAACCAGTGGCACCCCATACCATGAAGCCGGGTGATACGCCAGTATGGCGATGACGAATACACCCTTCCAATGTGCGTTCACCGCGATGCCGCCAAACACGGATGCGACCATCATGATACTGTAAATCCGACAAAATGATGTTTTGCCATTCGTGGACCGAGGTTCGTCGTTGAGTACACCATTGCAGGCGGTCCTGTCTGTGATGCAGCGTCAACCAAACGATGATGTCCTACGGGTCGGGGCGTGAATGTCAGAAGCTTTAATGTGATTGGGAAGGTAGAAAATCTGAAAAGAAAAATAGAAAGGTTAATCTAGATGTACTAGGAGTCACTGAAGTGAAATGGATAGAAGACAAGGATTTCTTGTCAGATGAGTATATGGTAATATCATCAGCAGCAGAAAATCGTATAACGGGAATGGGATTCGTTATGAATAGAAAGGTAGGGCAAAGAATGTGTTGCAATGAACATTTCAGTAACAGGGTTGTTCTTGTCAGAATCGACAGCGAACCAACACCGACAACGATAGTTCAGATATACATGCTGACGTCGCAAGCTGTAGATGAAGAGGTAGAGAAATTATATGAGGTTATTGAAAGGGTAATACAGTATATAAAAGGAGATAATAATAATGTCGTGTGACTAGGGCCTCCCGTCGGGTAGACCGATCGCAGGTGTAAGACTTTCGATTTGACGCCATTGTGGTGTCACCGCCAGACACCACACTTGCTAGTTGGTAGCCTTTAAATCGGCCGCGGTCCGTTAGTATACTGTACGTCGGACCCGCGTGTCGCCACTATCAGTGATTGCAGACCGAGCGCCGCCACACGGCAGGTCTAGAGAGACTTCCTAGCACTCGCCCCATCTGTACAGCCCACTTTGCTAGCGATGGTTCACTGACAAATTACGCTCTCATTTGCCGAGACGATAGTTAGCATAGCCTTCAGCTACGTCATTTGCTACGACCTAGCAAGGCGCCATTACCAGTTACTATTGATGCTGTAAAACATGTACCGTCGAGAGCGATGTTCACCATTTATGGGTTAAAGTTAAGTATTCCACAGCTACGTCCTTTTTTGCTAGTCTAATTTCCTTGACCTGTTCCAGACCTCACGCCAGCCTGCGTGAGCTAAAACGCGTGCCTTTCGGCTTCCTCTCACAACCGGTTTGGCTCTCTTGCCAATCCACAACAGCCATTTCGGCGACTTGCGCGTCGATATAAAGCGAGATGAAAATCTAATAGTCATGGGGGACTGGAATGCAGTTGCAGGGGAAGGAGCATGGGCTTTAGACAAGGAACGAGAGAGGAGGAAGAATAATTGAGTTCCCTGATTAAATTTAAGCTAGTAATAGCCAATACTCTGTTCAACAATCACAAGAGAAGGAGGTACACTTGAGAAAGGGCAGGAGATACAGGAAGATTTCAGTTAGATAACAACATGGTTAGGCAGAGATTGTGAAATCAAATATTGGATTGTAAGGCTTACCCAGGAGCAGATACTGATTCAGATCACAACAGTGATAAAGAGTAGGCTGAAGTTTAAGAGATTAGTTGGGAAGAATAAGTACGTAAAGAAGTGGAATACGGAAGTACTAAGGAATGACGAGGTAAGCGTAAAGTTCTCTGAGGCTATAGATAATGCCATGAGAAGTCGCCCAGTAGGCAGTTCAGTTGGAGAAGAATTGAAATCTTTAAAAAGGGAAGTCACAGAAATTCGACACAGTCACAAAGAAGATAAATGCAGAAAACCATGGGTAACACAAGAAACACTTCAGTTGTAAGATGAAAGAAGGAAATAAAAAAATCCTCTGGGAAATCTTGGAGTAAAGAAATACAAGTCACTTAGAAATAAATAAACAGGAAGTGGAGGGAAGCTGAGGCCAAATGACTGCAGGATAAATTGAAAAGGAAATGATTGTCGGAAGGACTCACTCAGCATATAGGGAAGTCAAAGGGATTTCTGGTGAAATTAGAAAGCAAGGGTGGTGAAAATAAGAGTGCAATGGGAATAGCATTGTCAAATGAAAAAGAGAGACCAGATAAGTGCAAAGTGTACATTAAAGGTCTCTGTGGAGAGAAAGACTTGTCTTATGATTTGATTGGAGAAAAAACAGAAGCTGATATACAAAAGAAAGGGGATCCAGTATTGGAATCGGAATTTAGAAGAGCCATGGAAGACTTAACGAAACATAGACCACATTCCGTCAGAATTTCTAAAACCATTGGGACAAACGGAAACAAAACGACTGTTCACGTTGGTGCATAGATTGTATGAGTCTGGCGACAATTCCGCAAGTTACGGCAAGTATGATAATCATTGTACAATCAGCTTAACAGCTCATGCATCCAGAACAATATACAAAAGAATGGAAACTAAAATTGAGAATGTGTTGGATGAAGATTAGTTTGTAGCACTTTCCCGCGACAGGCAAAGGTCCCGAGTTCGAGTCTCGGTCCGGCACACAGTTTTAATCTGCCAGGAAGTATCAAGATTAGTTTGGTTTTGGGAAAAGTAAAGGGACCACGACAACTCTGACGTTTTGGTTAATAATGAAAGCAAGACAAGCGTTCGACAATGTAAAATGGGGCAAGATGTTTACAATTACCAGAAAAATAGGGGTAAGCTACACAAAAAGATGGGTAATATACTATATGTACAAGGACCAAGAGGGAATAATAAGAGTGAGAGAAGAATAATGAAGGGCTCGGATTAAAAAGGGTGTAGGACAGGGATGTAGTCTTTCACCCCTACTGTTCAGTCTATACGTCGAAGAAGTAATTACGGAAATAAAAGAAAGGTTCAAGGATGGAATTAAAAGTCATGCTAAAAGGATATCAAGGATAAGATTTCTGACGACATTCCTATCCTTAATGGATGTGAAGAAGAATTACAGGATCTGCTGAATGGAATGAAGAGTCTATTGAGTACAGGCCATGGATTGAGAGTAAATCGAAGAAAGACGAAAGTAATGAGAAGTAACGGAAATGAGAACAGCGACAAGCTTAACGTCAGGACTGGTGATCACGAAGTACGAGTAGATGAAGTTAAGGAATTCTGTTACCTAGGCAACAATATAACCCATGATGGTTGCAGCAATGAGGACATCAAAAGCAGACCAACGTTAGAAAAAAGGGCATTCCTGGCCAAAAGAATAGGCCTTAATTTGGGGAAGAAATTTCTGATAATGTACTTTTTGATCACAGCATTGTATGATAGTAAAAAATGAGCTGTGGGAAAACGGAAAAAGAAGAGAATCGACGCATTTGAGATGTGGTGTTACAGAGGAATCCGGAAAATTTTGTGGATTTATAAGGTAAGGAATGAGAAGATTCTTCGAAGAATCGGTGAGGAAAGTAATATATGGAAAATACTAACAAGATGGAGGGAAAGAATTTTAAAACTTCGATTAAGACATCAGGGAATAATTCCGTTGCCATGGTACTGAAGGGAGTTGTAGAAGGTAAACATAATAAATTTTTCAGGCGTTTTATTTCTTTTTCTTCCTTCATTTCTTACATTTTTGAATGCTGTCACTTCGCTAATTTATATTAAAATATCAGTATGTTATTCAAGGATATCTGCAGGGACTTATCTTCTTGTCTAGTTGTGCCTCTGGCGCCTTTACTATTTCATCTCCCAAACTGTTCAAAGGTCTCCCATTGTACTTCTCCACTTTTTACCCTTACGCTCCGACTCTCTTTTTACGTTCGTTGTAAATTATGAATTAGAAAATTTGGATTTTTCATAATATTGTTACTCTTTGTGAGTCCAATGTCGGATGTGGAAAATCTATCCAATTTAACCTCAATATTAGTGTTAGTATTACCAGTACTATTACCAGTACTTTACGTACTTTATTGCGGCAAGTAAGTTTTTTGTGGATATATACACTGCTGGTCACCCAAAATGCAACACCCAGAAGGAAGCATTAAAATCAGGTGAAATCTGCAGCGTGGTTTGCGCCTATGAGAGATACACGAGATAAGAGTTTCAGAGACATCTGCATTCCCTATATGAAGGGAAACAGGCGGCCTTGTGGACCTACTGGAATTATTGTTTTGTATGTTTTTTTGCGTAAGCAGCTTCAGTATATCTGGTAGAAGACACAGATTCCCATTGGAACACGCTTCGGAGTTCGACCGAAGCAGAACAGTTGTCTATAGGGATTGTGGATTGTTCTTAGGAGAAATCGATGATCATGATGGACGGAACCAAGCAGCTGTGAGGCGGATATGTAATTTCTGGATGCAGGAGGGAACGACGAACCGACTGGACCGAATGCTCTCGCCTCGTTGCATGACTACATGTGATGACAGGTATATAGTGATGGATCTCTCTGCTACATCACGAGCCATATCACGACAAATTCGGTCTGTTGCGCAACGGCAGTACAGTTCAACGTCATCTCCAGCAGACTGAAATCTCCGCAAGCCGTCCATTGCTCTACTGCCACAGAGCGAGCTCCACAGGCGTTGGCGTCGGCAACGGTGCGATGAATAACGGACATTGACCATCGAATGCATTGTTTTTACCGACGGTTCCCGATTTTGCTGAACCATTACGACGGTCGGATTAGAGTTGGCAGACACTGTGGTCAGAAATTGTAGAACTGTTGCCTTGTGAACCCCCTTACTGGATCTGCATCCGGAATTATTGTGTGGGGAGGAACTGAATTCCACTCCCGCACCCTCCTAGTACGCCTTGCCGGTACACTAATCAGCCAGCGTTATATCTCTGAAGTGTTGGAGTCTGTTGTCCTGCCATACCTTCGGAGCTTACCGATGGCCACAATGCCAGAAATTTCAGTGAGCCCGAGAGGACTTTGTTGACGTGCGAAATATAATGGAAGCATGGATCGTGGTCTGGTCCAGTCAGATTTGTTTATACTTACTTGTGTGTGTGTGTGTGTGTGTGCGTGTGTGTGTATGTGTGTGTGTGTGTGTGTGTGTGTGTGTGTGTGTGTGTGTGTGTGTGTGCGCGCGCGCGTGTGCGTTTGTGTGTATGTGTATGTGTGTGTTCATTTTAATCGTTCTTGACATATAATTTCCTGACTTGGTTGTGTGAAACACCACTTTTTTCCTTTTAAAACCTCAGCGACTTTTCTGGGCATAAAAAGGCACTGAATATAGTGCATTGTCTGAACCACAGGTCTTGTGGAACAGATATGGCACGTCTGCTCCACTTTTATACAGCTTTTATGACATCGCGGCTAGACTATGTGTGCTGAGTATATGAGTCAGCGAGGCTTTCTTACGTGATCATCGGCTCTACACCATCAAGGAATCAAGCTGGTCACAGGCGCTCACAAGAACTCAGTCTCCGTGAACCGCCATTTATCATCTGGCAGCAGTGTCCCATGGCGCGTCAGACATTGAAGCTCCTCGCTAGTCCCAATTCACCAGTACACCGAGTCATAGTTCGTCCAGATATGGAACGCCTCATTAACAATCATACACAGACAACGAGGCCGTTTGGGATCAGTGCAAAGTGGGAACTGGAGTCATTTGGTGTGGGCCAAGTTCAACCCTAAGACCAAGATTTTAACTCCATGCCACCCTGGTTACTTTAGAGACCAATTACTCTTGAGATTGGGTGCCGTTTTGTAGAGGTTACGCCCCTGTATATCTTTGTAACACGTAAGTTTATGATATTTTAAATGAGCACCACTCTAAAGCTTCATTTACGGATCGGTCTCAACAGGAGGACTCCACAGGTTGCTATGTTGTTTTCCCTGATCTGGTCCTCAATATCAGATTTCCTCACGAATTTATACGGAATTATGCGGGCCTTGTAGCAGATGAAATGTGTTATGTTTGCTAAATTACTTGTCCGTTCCAATTCTCAGAGCGCACTTAAATATTGATACCGCTTGTAGCCAGCAGATAAAGCAGTCCAGCATATAAAGGACGCCTTCCTCCTACTACAATAGCGAGGGAAGGAGGTGTGTTTCTGTCGGACGTCTTTTTATTTTTTTGAGTCATCAGGACTGTTTTGATGCGGACCACCACGAAATCATACCTTCCATCTTATTCACCTCAGAGCAGCACTCACTAACTATGTACGATAGGATGCATGTTGGATGTATGCCAATTGCTGTCTTTTTCTACAGTTTTTACGCTCCACAGCTCACTATCGTACCACGGAAAATCTTCCCTGGTGTCTTAGCAAACATCGTACCATCCTGTCCCTTCTTGTCCTTTGCTCGAGTATGGTGCGGAAAACCACCTCTTTTCTTACCGTGTCAGTCCACCTACTTTACAACATTTTTCTGTAGCTCCACATCTAAAATGCTTCTGTTCCCTTCTGTTGCCAGTCTCCCACAGTTCATGTATCACTACCACCAAATGCTGTGCTCCAGGTATACATTATCAGAAATTTCTTCTTGGCATTAAGGTCTATATTTGATTTTAGTGAGCTAGCCAGGAATGCCCTTTCTGTTAGCGCTGCTCTGCTTTTTATATCATCCTTGCTCCGTTCGTAATTGGTCATTTTGCTGCAGAATACTAAACTTCATCTAGTTGGTGATCACCTATTCTGATACTAATTTCCTGTAGCTCTCATTTCTGCTACTTTTCATTACTGTCGCCTTTTTTCGACTTATACTCAGTCCGTATTATATATTAATTAGAATATTCATACCGTTCAGCACATCCTGTAATTTTTCTTCACTTTCACTGAGGATGGCAATGTCTTCAATGAATTTTAACATTGTTATCCTTCCACCTTGAATTTTAATCCCACTCTTTGACCTTTGTTTCATTTCGTCATCGCTTCTTCTATGTACCTGTTGAACAGTAGGGGCGAGAGACTACATCCCTGTCTGACACACTTTTTTTCCCAGCACTTAATCTTGTAATTTTTGTATATCACCTGTATATCCCTTTGACTTACCCCTATTTTTCTCAGAGTATCAAACATCTTGAACGATTTTGAACGAAGAGCCACTGTGAACAAAGAGCTGAGCGAGTCTCTTTTGACTGAAGCAAAGTCTCATACCTGTGAAGTAGCTGTTGCTGCGACTGGGAGGTGTGGTTACACTTATCATAGCATGGACCCAAATAGGAGGTAAAGGAAAGCTTAGCTGAACGCCTTTCGGTAAGTGTAACGAGGGCCACAAGCACAAGAGACAAAATATCTGTGATTACTAGAATCAAAGAGGCTCTATTTTGTAGGTTAGAGTCAGTTTATAGACAGAGATTATTGAAAGAAATTACAGCAGTCTAAGACCATAACACTTTTCACAATTTCCAGAAAAATAACATTAATTTATTTCGTCAGAAAACAAGTGTGTTGGAAAAGAAATTAGATAAGCTTATTGTATGGCTAGAAGATGTGGGAAATTCTGAAGGTACAGATGTACCGTTCCTCTCTGTACATCATGTAAGCATGGGGACGGAGATGTTAAATATCATGGATTATAGATCCGTAATTTTCATGTCGAGTTAACATGGAAAAAGAAGGAGCTGCAAAATACGTAATAGTTGGACATAAAGTCAAAAATATTGAAAAAAGTAGTTTTTGTGTTGATTAGAACCTCGAAGCATGTGCTTGTAAGCTGTTACTGTAGAATACTTCTTTGATAATTGTAACAGTCTACAAATCCCCTGCAGAATATATTCAGCTGTTCATGAGAAATCTAGATGTATTATTGAGCTACCTGTCAGACAAGACGACGCAGTTAGTAGTTTTGAAGATTTCAGAGTAGGTTTCTTAAAAGATATGAGCAAGACAATTTAACCAGAATTATTATATGGGTGTATTAATCTAATTTCAGTGGTCAGTTTTCCAACTCATGTGCAGCAAAATAGTGGGACACCGATTAATAACATTTTTGTAGACAATGCTCACGCTGAAACAATTTCTGTGTACACTGTTGCTAATTGACTGTCTGATCATGATACACAGTCAATGGAAATAAACAGTATGGCACCTTAAAACCTGGTGGCAGGTTCATACAAAGCAGTAAGTCTTATTAATGAGAACAGGATATAGTGTTTTAGGAGGAAACTGAAAGGAGTGGTATGTAATGAGGTATCTGTACAAAAAAAATGCTAATGTCAAATACGATTTATTCCATAGTAAATTTGTGTCAATATTTGGAAGTTGCTTTCCTAAAAATTTATCAAAAAGATCCGTTAAAAAACAGGTGTCCCGTGGATAAGAAAGGGAATTAAAATCTCACATAAGTAGAAGAGGAAAATTTGTGTAAGGAGCAGAGTAAGTTAGTATACAACACTACTTGCCAACTACAAAAAATCCTACAGTATTTTAAGTAGTCATTAACGTGTCTAGAAGTATGCTTGTCCTAGATAAAAACTATATGGGACATTGCCAAACGCTAGATGGGACGGCGTACAAGATTCCATAGCAATTAAACTAAATGATGATGCTGTGACTGACAATTCACATAATACAAGTACTTTATATAATCATTTTCTAAATGTACCAGCAAATCTAGGATTAAATGATTCAGTTGAAAATCAAGAGACTATATTAAAAATGTAATTACACAAAGCCTTAAGCAACTATAAGTAGCAGTAGCATCCTGCACTGAATTTAATACATTTCTAAAAATTCTAAAAAGCGAAAGCTCTGATGGGTTGACGGTACATCAAACAGAATTCTGAAAAGTTGTTCCAACTTAATAAGTCATGTCCTTGGTGGTATATGCATTGGCACAGGGCGTTTTTCCAAATGGATATTTAAACTATTTGATAGGAAAGGTGCAAGACAGACTTCAGCAACTATCGTCCTATTTCCTTCCTGACATATTTTTCGAAAATATTCAGAAAAGCAATATACCGTTCCTAAGAGTAGTCGCACACTTAAGTGCAAACAATTTACGTACGATGTAATAGTTTGGATTCTAGAAATTGTACTCGACTGAGAATTCTATCTATACGTCCACTCATCAACAGTACAAACCTTAAATAACAATACATCGTCAGTTAATATTTTTACGATCTCTATGTGTCCTTCGATTGTGAAGGTCATGACGCTTTCTTAAAAAAACTCATGTTTTATGGAACTGATGGCTTTACAAACAGCTGGTTTGAATCATACTAAACAAGCAGAATGAAAAAGGTTGTGCTGAATAATTCAGTGTCGGAGAGATAGGAAAATTTAGTGACTTGGGTAAAAATTACAAAGGGAGGCCCACAGTGTTCAATTTTGCATCGACTCTTATTCCTTATACAAGTGAATGAACTTTCTCTTAACCATCGACAAGCAAAACTGCTACTTTTTGAGACACTATTGTTGTATTAAATACCTATAGAGGAAAAGCAACAGAAAAATTAATAGATAATATTTTCCAAAGAATTATTAAGTGGGTCTCTGGAAACGGACTCTCCCTAAATTTTGAAAAAGCACATTACATTCAGCTCTGGACAACAAATAGAGTCATACCAGCAACTGATGTAGCAATTGAGCAGGAGTCAGAAAGCAGTGTAGATTACTCCAGATTTTAGAGTGTACAAACTCACAAAAAGTAGAACTGGATGAAACGTATTACTGAGAGTCTCAAAAAATTAAGATCAGCTACTTTTGCTCTTCGTAAAATTGCTAATGTTGTAAAGAAACACATTTTATGCAGTCCCACTCAGTAATGTTGAATGGAGTAATTTGCTGGGATAATTCTTCATTTAGAAACAAAGTATTGGTTACACAAAAGCGAGCAGCAAGAATAATATGTGATGTTCACCCATAAAAAATGTAAATTCTGTGTGGCTAGGGCCTCCCGTCGGGTAGACGGTTCGCCCATATTGCAGGTCTTATTGACACCACTTTGGCGACTAGCTTGTCGGTGGCGATGAAATGATGATGATAAGGGCAACGTAACACCCAGTCCCTGAGCGGAGAAAATCTCCGACGCAGCCGGTAATCGAGCCCGGGCAGTTAGGTATGACTTTCCGCCGCGCTGACCACATCTACCAGGGGCGGACATGTTCACCAATGGATGTCATAAAAGTACCGCTTCAAGGAGATAGACATTTTAACTGCACCC
The DNA here is from genome assembly GCF_023864275.1 of Schistocerca cancellata. NCBI lineage: Eukaryota > Metazoa > Arthropoda > Insecta > Orthoptera > Acrididae > Schistocerca > Schistocerca cancellata. The sequence goes on along the minus strand of NC_064630.1, from coordinate 445,165,372 downwards.
TTATAGTAGATATCTTCGCTGATGACATTCGTCATAAGTACTGCATCATAGTGTGATAAGAACAGCAATGTACGTGCATACAACACTGGAGGGAGAAATGATCTTTATTACCCATTACTAAAGCTGACAGTGCCTCAGAGAGCAGTTCAATATGCTGGAATAAATATTTTTTGTGTAATTTGCCCTAAAACACAAAATGCCTGAGAAGTATCGAAGCACGTTCCAAATCGTATTTGAAATCATTTCTCCTGGGCAACTCCTTGTACTCCACTGACGAATTATTGCTTAAAAATTGGTATCCAGAAAAAATCGCTGTAGTTGCATGAGTAAGAATAAAATTATAATGTGTTCATCAGTGTTAACACTAATCATGTATACATATCCTTAAACCGACTCGCCGACTCGTTCCACATCGTTTCGATAAAAGAGACGTTCAAATTACCTATGGAACACGGAACTAACTAACTAACTTTTATATTGTCAAACGCTTTTTCCATATCGTTCTCCAATCTCTCTTCCATTATCAACCGCAATCTCAGATGGGAGCATGCATGCTGTAAGGAACATCGCATCATACTTCTTAATAACACAGACACTGCTGTTTCCTACTTATGCTCCAATACCAGGCTCTCGACTCTCAATAAATACGTCCTTCCTGAACAACAATATACATAGCGTACATGTGCAGCTTGTGACACACGGACGACAATATGGGGGAGCTAGGTTCTGGCCGCTATTCTTGCACGGACAGCCGAAAAGTTTAAGGAGACCACTCTTCTCAAGCGGAAAATGCGGTTTCGGATCCCGGTCCAGCACAAATTTTAATTGTCATCATCTCAGTATTCGGATCCCGGTCTAGCACAAATTTTCATTGTCATCATTTCAGTATTCAGCCAACGGTCGTTTATATTCAGAATTGTGAATACACTTCTTGTCTTCCATGTCTCTCAAATCGACACACCTTCAATAATCTGAGTTTACATACACATTCGCTGCAACAAAGTGAGTTATTTTTTATCACAACCTAAAGTAAAACAACTATGACTTGTAGATCTGCCAAATGTGATCTGGTCTGAGGAGCACATTCACAGGCTTCAGTCTGTCCAAGTTGAATAGCATTCGCCATTGACACGTGCCTATTATTATTCGAGTTCGCTTACATAACTGAATGGTCAGTGCTGCTGACCGATGCGGCGAACACGTGTTCGTTTTTCCGGTAAAGTCAGTGATTTCTTTCCTCGTTGGGAGTAATGGTGTTGTGGTGTACACAGCCTCTTGATCCCAACTGAGGAGATACTCAACCGATTAGTAGCGGTTCCAAGTACAGAGAAACCGACGTGACGAACAATATGCTGACCGCGTGACCTTCCATACCGCATCCGTTGACTCCACTGGCAGAGGATTACATGGCGGTAGGCCCCGATTGGAGCTTCACATTGATTAACCCTGCTGTTCTGTTCGGGTCTATATGACCCGAAACGAATATGAACGTTATTTTACATTATGTAAATACCAATATATATTTATGAAACTTTGTGACTTTGTCTGAAAATGGATGAGCAGCATGTGTTTTAAAAGGTTTTAAAAAAGTTTAAGAAGTTTGGGCTTCAACTGTAATAGTTGCATATGTAATGTTCGGGTCATAATGACCCGACACAAATATGTTTAGTGTAACTCGTATTTATTTCTAAAATCTGGAAATGGCGAAAATTATTTTTGTTGTGTTGTGTGGGAATAGTGACTGCATCATTCCAACTTACTCTCAACAATCACCTAAAGCTCCATGCGTTCACAACAATGGGCTTGTTTGTTGCTTTCCCCAGGAAATAATAATTGGCAGTTCTCAATAATTGGAATGCTTTGTTTCTGCCCAGTTTGACTTGTGACACCATGGCGATGAGACCATTGAATGATCGTGAGTTGGAAGAAATAGTAAATGCCTCACCAGATGAAGGATCACTTTCTGAGTTTGAAGATCACATCAGCAATGCATCTGAAAGCGAGTGTTCCGATGACAGTTACGACAGTCCACAGCCCATACAAAATAGTGTAGAGACTTTTCTTTCTAAAAATGGGAATATAGAATGGCAGTTGCATCCACCAGCACAACATGGTCGCCTACCAGCTTCGAACATCATCAAGAGTACCCCAGGAGTTACCAGGTATGCAGTCAGCAGAATATCTGATGTAAAATGTTCATTTGAAGCAGTATTTCACACAGCGCTTCAAAATGAAATAATAGAGATGACAAATATTGAAGGGCAGCGAGTTTATGGTGAACAGTGGACAGATATTGATGGTTCTGTTTTCCATGCATACTTAGGACTCTTACTCCTAGCGGGTGTATATCGATCTCATGGGGAGTCTACAAAAAGTTTGTGGGATAAAGATACTGGGCGAAACATATTTCGAGCAACCATGTCTCATGAAACATTCTGTAAGATATCACGTGTCCTGCGATTTGACAAGAAATCTACTAGAGAGGAAAGACGACGTACTGACAAACTTGCCGCAATTCGTAGTATTTGGGAGAAGTGGGTAGAGGTCCTTCCTCAACTGTATAATCCAGGAGAAAATGTTACTGTTGACGAGCAGTTAGTAGCATTTAGAGGTCGCTGTCCATTCAAGCAGTATATCCCAAGTAAACCGGCAAAATATGGGATCAAAATATGGACCATGTGTGACAGCAAAACTTCATACGTACTGAAAGCCCAAATTTATACAGGAAAGGTGAGTGGAGCGGCACCAGAAAGAAATCAGGGAATGAGGGTGGTATCTGATCTCACTTCTGAGTTACGTGGTCAGAATATCACGTGTGACAACTTTTTTACGTCGTACAATTTGGGGCAGCTGCTTCTGAAAAGGAAATTGACTATGTTGGGAACTATACGGAAAAATAAGCCGGAGCTTCCACACAAAATGACCAACAAGGAGGTACACAGCTCTTCATTTTACTTCACAAATGACACTACTGTGGTTAATTATATTCCTAAGAGACACAAGAATGTTGTACTTATGAGCACTCTCCACCATGATGCGGAAATCAGTGACAGGGCTGATAAGAAGCCAAAAATGATTTTGGACTATAATTCAACCAAAGGTGCTGTAGACACGCTTGATCAGTTATTAGGTACATATACATGCAAACGAAAAAGTAATAGGTGGCCAATGATAGTTTTCTACAATATTCTTGATGTTTCTGCTTATAATGCATACGTTTTGTGGATTTCGGTTGACCCTAATTGGAATGCAAGCAAATTGACTAGAAGGAGAATATTCTTGGAGGAACTTGGAAAGTCACTGATAAAAGAACATATTGCATCAAGAACGCATTTCCCAAGAACAGAAGATTCTTTGAGAATGGTCACAAGCATCCAAAACCCGAATGATGTGGGTGGTGTGTCAGAATCGGTAACAACAAGAAAATCTACAAAACGTGCACGCTGTAAGTTCTGTCCATCAAGTAATGACAATAAAACAAACATGGTGTGTGGAAAATGTAGTAAACATATTTGCAAGAAACATGTAACCTACTTGTGTCCACAGTGCAAGCAGTAAGAAAAGAACTGTAGTATTTTATAAGATGATTGTATTGAAAATTCTGTTGTTTCAAATTTATGTGAATACTTGTGCCTAAACTACAATCAGTAAGAAGAGAGGATTCTAAAGTTGTAGTGCTTTCTATGTTGGAATGTAATAAAAAAACTGTAGTGTGTTCTGTACTGTAGTGTGCTCTAAGATGAATATCTGTAATGACAACTGTCTGTTGTTAGAAAATGTCAATACTTACGTCTAAACTGTCAACAATAAGAATAGAAGTATGGAAAAACTGTAGTGCTTTCTAAGTTGAATGCCTGTAATGGAAACTGTCTGTTGTTTCAAATTTATGTGCATATTTAAATGAAAAATATCCCTCAATAAAGTTGTATGCATTGTTATTATTATTATTATTACCATTATTATTATTATTATTATTATTATTATTATTACTAACAAGGTACTGGAATAGAACAACAATGTCGATAGCTAAAACTGTACCAAAATTTATGTTTCTAAAGCATTTTGATATGTCGGGTCATATTGACCCGAACAGTATATATGTCAAGTAAAAGTGAACAGAACAGCAGGGTTAATCGAAGCGCCATCGCCTAGGAAAAGCATCACCGCTGCGTGTCGGAGTCGCAAGTTCGAAGGTAGTATTATACCTTGCACGGCGGGTGGTCTGCTTGCGTGGCGCACGGCGCGCCATTATGAGTGACGTTCCGCGCCGTAACGCAGCCGACGCTGTGACCTCGGCTGCATTCCTGGCGGCGTGCCTGGCGCATCCCTCCCCTCTCCTTTCTGGCCCTCGAGCTTTGCTGCGGTCACAGCAGCTCGTCTCACGAACGCTCCCGGGCCTCTGGGCCGTCCTTTGCAACATCAAATAGGGACAGTCAAGCTGGAAAGCTTAGCTACCATATTCACCATTTTCTGCTAATGGCCACACCACCTACTCTCTGGAGACATTTTATACAGGTCTTCCCCTCCTAACAAGAAACGCCTTTGGCTTCGAGCTCCCGGAACCGCATGAACGAAGCTTAGACCAACACTCGATTATAACAACTGCGACCTGTTTCATTTCCATGCTAAATTCCATATCTGTCAGCTAGCTCCATTAGACAGTGGCATGTAGTAGGTGCCCTAACAAGTGCTCGAGTTAAGTGAATGATATAGCTGCAGTACGAATGTGTCTCTTGGAGTGTTCGCATGCGGGTTGTGTACAGTGATATCATGAAGAGAATTAATTGTGCAGCGTGGTACAAAGATTACGGGCAAAGCTGCGACGTGCGGAATATATAAATGAAAACTTTGTGGTGAATAGAAAGTTCGCAGATATGTCATGTAACATAATAATTCAGAAATATACTGCGGATGACAGAAATAGATGATAATAGGCTGTTTAGGTATACTGATTTGGAGGGTCAGGAAGAACCTGAAGCTGAAGGTGGCTGTTCAAGCAGTAAACGATTTTCATTTTCAGAGCATCAGGAAGAGTCCTTTCAAGGTGAGTACGAACTGTCTTATCCCAAACAGTCAAGGCGCATTATATTAGAATACAGTGTGCTAGAGAAAATTTATGAAGATTTTACAATCTTTGATTCAATTCCGGGGTGCTAAAACTGCGTTAAACGTAAATGAGATTGTATACTAATTCTAAATTATGTGTCTAGAAAAGGCGAACAGTGGCTCGTTTCAAATAAAACAGACTGTCGCCATTACAAACAATAAAAGCGCATCTAATATTGCAATTCGATAGAGCAAGGTTGAATGGAACTACTGTTCACTATTGACATCTGCAAATATGGGCCCTAGAAGTGTCAAAAATGATTGTCTTGGAAAATTTATAAGCTTCGATTTCTTTTATCGACAGTCGTAAGGCTGAATATGGCATTTCATCTAGCCATGTTACTACATTTCTGACTTTTAAGGATAGAGGAGACGATAATATAACACGTGGGAAAACATAACAGTTTGTGGAGAACTTTATCATGTTTTCATCAGAGCGGGTTATGGAGAAAGGTAATGTCTGCAACAGTGACCAGAGTCAGTTCCAGTATTAAAAGGCTTCATCATGAACATTGTTTCACACTGGAGACAAAACTACATCTAGTGTGCCACAGTCTGTAAGTAGCTCTACCCACAGTTACACAGCTGATGTGACTTTATCAGTGACAAGACTACTATCAACGAAGTTCCACATCTGTCTGCAAGAGGCACAAAGCAACTTCGGCCCAAATATTTCAAAGAAACCCGCCCACGAAACATTGATTCTGAGGCAAGCAAAAGTGTAAGAATGACTGTAGAACACATTAAAAGTTTTCTAACTTCATTCCCCTGCGAACACGTTACAAGTGCAACGAGCATATTCCTGTGTGATTCGTGGTCACGTCATATAGATCGTACCCTCCTAGATGCAAGTTTACCAAACAAAGATGTGAAGCTGAAGATACTGCTACCGAAAGCCATAAAATATTGTTAACCCCTTGATGTTACTACTATTGGCAATATAAGCTCTATATCAGAAGGATTCCTGATTTTGTAAAACTACAATGTGACAAGTGATAATTTACTATTGTTATGGTTTGCACAATCAATTTTCTGAGCTTAAGTATAAGCATATGTTGCAATATGCTGCGGGAAAGGTAGGCTATGACGCTGACATATCCATATCACCATTTTAAAATGTTATCAGTGTGATCTCTGATACTGGACTTCCTATATGTGAAAGTGATTTTTAACGCAAAAACCTGTCTTTGGTGAGATCTGCACATCGTTCTCTTCCACTTTTTTAACCACTACATCGATATCCAACATATGAACTATGAGAACTAGTATAAATATTATCAGGTGTGTAGGATATATATTTTGTGCTCTTCTAATTATTGTAAGCAGAGGGTTTGCTGCACTGTTAATTGAAAATTTAATGACACACTGCATTACGAGTAATTTCCCTTCTATGGTGTCGATAACTTATTACTGTGCTTCTTTCTATTGTCGTATGGCTAGGGCCTCCCGTCGGGTGGACCGGTCACCTGGTGCCAGTATTTTTACTTGACGCCACTTCGGCGACTTCTGCGTCGATGGGGATGATATGATGATGATGAAGACGACACAACACCCAATCCCTAAGCGGAGAAAATCTGCGACCTAGACGGGAATCTAACCCTTGCCGCCGGCCGTTGTGACCGAGCGGTTCAGGGCGCTTCAGTCCAGAACCGCGCTGCTGCTACGGTCGCAGGTTCGAATCCTGCCTCAGGCATAAATGTGTGTGATGTCCTTAGGTTATTTAGGTTTAAGTACTTATAAGTCTACGGGACTGATGACCTTAGATGTTAAGTCCCATAGTGCTTAGAGCCATTTGAACCATTTTAACCTCGCCCCCTTGGCATAACGTTCTGCCGCGCTGACCACTCAGCTATCGAGGCGGACTTCCCTATTAAAACGTCACTTCTCGCGGAATGCAAGTTGAACGTGGAAATAACATAGATCACAGTTTTTTATGATCGAGTGTTGTTCTTAGCATACTTTCGAGCGGTCCAGAGCGTACACGGTCAGAGCTGGCCCTTGTAAGAGTTGTCAGCGCATTTTCTTGGTATTTAGGCGGATACCTGCAATATCGTTTTTTATCCTACGTTTAGCTCGAGACAGTTTAAACAGCAGATACTGTCATCATGTCTTACAATGATACCCAGTGTTGACGGATGACCACGATTTGTTTCCCCTTTTTTTGGAGTCATTAGTCTCAATTGTTTGGTGAACGTATTCCAATCGCTGTCTTTCTCTGCAGTCTTTGCCCTCTACAGCTCCCTCAAGTACCATGGAAGTCATTCCCTGATGCCTTAACAGATGTCCTATCATCCTGTACCCTCTCCTTGTCAGTATTGACCCACTGATACCCAGTGTTGACGGATGACCACGATTTGTTTCCTCTTTTTTTGGAGTCATTAGTCTCAATTGTTTGGTGAACGTATTCCAATCGCTGTCTTTCTCTGCAGTCTTTGCCCTCTACAGCTCCCTCAAGTACCATGGAAGTCATTCCCTGATGCCTTAACAGATGTCCTATCATCCTGTACCCTCTCCTTGTCAGTATTTTCCACATATTCCTTTTCTCTCCGATTCTGTGCACAACCTCCTGACTCCTTACGTTATCAGTTCAGCTAATTATCAACATTCCTCATTCCCTACCTTATTAGTCCACCTAGTTTTCAACATTCGTCTGTAGCACCACGTCCTAAAAGCTTCGATTCTCTTCGGTTCCGCTTTCCCCACGGTCCATATTTCACTGCCATACAATGCTGTGTTACAAACGTACACTCCCAGAAATTTCTTCCACAAAGGCGTATGTTCGATTCTAATGTACTTCTTTTGGCCAGGAATTCACTTTTTTCCAGTGCTAATCTGCGTTTGATTTCCTACTTGCTCCGTCTGTCAATGGTTATTTTGATGCCCAGTTAAGAGAATTCCTTAACTTCTTCCACGTCGTGTTCACCAATTCTGATGTTAAGTTCCTCGCTGTTCCCCTTTCCACTACTTCTCATTACTTCCGCCATTCTTCGATTTACTCTCAATCCGTACCCTCTACTCACTAGACTTCTCATTCCATTAAGAAGATCCTGTAATTCCTCTTCACTTTCATTGAGGATAGCAATGTCATCAGCCAATTGTGTCGTTGATATCACTCCTGAAACTTTCCTCTATTTCCATCATTGTTTCTTCGGTATATAGATTGAACAGTAGGGGCGAAACACTACATTCCTGTCTTACACCATTTTTAATCCGAGCTCTTCCATCTTGGTCGTCCACTCTTATTATTCCCTTTTAGCTCTTGTACACATTATGCTGTATATTACTTGTCTCCCCCTATAGCTTATCCCTATTTTTTCCGAATTTCGAACATCTTGCAACATTTTACATTGCTTTTTCGAAAATCGACGTATCCTGCGAACGTGTCTTGATCTTTCTTTAGTCTTGCTTCCATTATAAATCGTAACGTCACAATTGCTTCTCTGCTGCCTTTACCTTTCCTAAAGCCAAACTGATCGTCATCTAACACATCCTCGATTATCTTTTCCATTGTTCTGTATGTTATTCTTGTAAGTAACTTGGATGCATAAGCTGTTAAGCTGATTGTGCGATAATTCTCGCTCTTGGCAGCTCTTGCAGTCTTCGGAATTGTATGCATGATATTTTTCCAAAAGGCAGATGTTATGTCGCCAGACATATACATTCAACATGCCAACGTCAACAATCGTTTTGTTGTCACTTCCTCCGATGATTTTAGAAATTCTGATGGAATGTTATCTACCCCTTCTACCTTACTTAATCTTAAGCCCTCCAAGGTCTCTTAAATTCAGATTCTAGTACTGGATCCCTATCTCTTATAAATCGATTTCTCTTTCTTCTATCACATCAGATAAATCTTCCCAGTAATAGAGGCCTTCAACGTACTCTTTCCAACTATCCGCTCTGCCCTCTTCATTTAATAGTGGAATTCCCGTTGCCTTCTTAACGTTACGACCCTAGCTTTAAATTTTACCGAAGGTTATTTTAACTTTCATATATTCTGAGTCAGTCTTTCCGACAATCACTTCTTTTTTGATTTCTTCACATTTTTATGCAGCCATTGCGTCTTAGCTTTCTTGCACTTCCTGTTTATTTCATTCCTCAGCGACCGGTATTTCTGTATTTCTGAATTTCCATGAGCATTGTTGTACTTTTTCTTTAATCTATCAAATGAAGTATTTCTTCTGTTACTCATGGTTTCTTCGCAGTCACCTTCTTTGTACATATGCTTTTCTTTCCAACTTCTATGATTGTCCTTTTTAGAGATATCGATTCCTATTCAACTGTACTGTCTACAGAGGTATTCGTTATTGCTATATGGATAGCCTTAGAGAAATTCAAGCGTATGTCGTCATTCCTTAGTACTTCCGTATCTCACTCCTTTGCATACTGATTCTTCCTGACTAATCTCTTAAACTTCAGCCTACACTTCATCTCCACTACATTGTGATCTGAGTCTATATCTGCTGCTGGGTACGCCTTACAATACAGTATCTGATTTCGGAATCTCTTTCCGACCGTGATCTAATCTAACTGAAACCTTCCCGTATCGCCCGGCCTTTTCCAAGTATTTCTCCTCCTCTTGTGATTCTTGAATAGAGTATTTGCTACAAGTAACTGACATTTATTACAGAGATAAATTTGTCTTTTTCCTCTGTCATTCCTTATTCCAAGCTCATATTCTCTTGTAATCTTTTCTTCTACTCCTTCCCCTACAACTGCATTCCAGTCCCCCATAACTATTAAATTTTCATCTCCCTCTAATACTGCATTTCTCTTTCAATATCCAATAGTTTCTCTCTCTCTTCATCTTCAGCTTGCGACGTCGGAATGTGTAGCTGCTGTACTATCGTTGCGGTGTTGGTTTGCTGTCGATTCTAATAAGAATAACCCTATCACTGAACTGCTCACTGTAACACACTCTCTGCCCTAACATCCTGCTCATAACTAATACTATTCCCGTTATACTAGTTTCTGCTGCCGTTGATATTATCCTACACTCTTTCGACCAGAAATCCTTGTCTTCTTTCCATTTCACTTCAGTGACTACGATGACGATCAGCGCACTACCGTAAAATATGTACACTACACTCATACATATCCATTACCCTTCCTTTACTTTGTATACTTGTTCATGATGAAGGTTACCCACGTATGGAAGTGAAACATGGATGATAAACAGTTTAAACAAGGAGAGAACAGAAGCTTTTGAGATGTGGTGCTACGGAAGAATGCTGAACATTTGGTGGGTAAATCAAATAACTAATGAAGAATTATGGGAAGAAAAGAAATTTATGGCACAACCGGTTGATAGAACACATTCTGAGACAGCAAGGTATCACCATTTCAGTACTGGAGGGAAGTGTGTGTGTGTGAAGGGTGGGGGGGGGGGGGAGTAGGAGAATCGTAGAGGGAGACAAAGAGATACATACAGTAAGGAGATTCAGAAAGCTGTAAGATGCAATAGTTATTTGGGTATCAAGAGGTTTGTGCAGGATAGAGCAGGTTCGAGAGCTGTATCAAACCAGTTTTCCAACAACACCATAATCACTATTATTGGGCTCCATACTAACCCAGGATTAGATTAAAAATAAACTCCCCCCGATGGCCAAGGTTTCTGGCTTTTCCGTTGGTTTTGAAGCAAATGCTGGATCCTGAAATCTCCTCCCAATACTCATCAATCCGCGCTAGGGAGAGAGTGAAAAGTATGACCCTACCGTCTCAGCTCCGTGTTAGTGGTATTGAAATTTTTACGCCACAGAAGTTACTCTATGTAATAAACGAAATACATTTTCTTGTACTCCATGCTTTCGTAACGGAAGTTAATCATTGTTTGTGAGAAACACGGAAAACAAAAAAGTCAAAGCGTTTGAAATGTCGTATTAAAGAAAGATAATGAAGTTAGGTTCGAGTCCTCCCTCGGACATGGGTGTGTGCGTGATTGTGCTTAGGATAATTTTGGCTAAGTAGTGTGTAAGCTTAGGGACTGATGACCTTAACAGTTAAGTCCCATAAGATCTCACACACCTTTTTTGAAGTCAGGTGAACTAGTAAGTAAGGAGGTGGTTCATCACAGAATCGCCAACGAGAGGAGCATGTGGGAAATGTTACATGACCGCTTTTCCCAAAGAGCTCCACATCTTATGTATAACCAGAAATGAAAAGATATCCAAATCAGACTAGATTAATCTCCACCTATAAGTGAATTATGTATCAGTACCAGTGTCTGGCAGCACATAACTATAGAGACTACTATTTCCTATGTTGAATTACACGCGCACGTATATATGAGGCCACTGTGAAAGTAGCTTGCCATTCGCTGCAGGCGAGCGGATGCACCGTTGGCTATAAACCAGCAAGAGAAGCAGCCGCAGCACAATTCGTGGAAGGTCGGCTGGTTCTCTCACAGGCGCTCAAACTGGACAGTGCTTTGCGAAAAGTCGACATGGCGTTTCAGGAAAGCCGACTCCACTCCGAAAGCAATGAAAGCCACAATGCAGATCCTATCTTTAGACTGTTCTGGGAAAACGGAAACTGTTTTTCTCGAGCAGTGTGTGGTCTGGTGGTGTGTGCTGAGTTTGGCACTCCTCTAAGAACTCCTATTGTGGACAGAAGAGCAGGCAGTCAGAATTCGCCGAAATACAGACTAGGAAGACTTGAATGGGCACAGACGCGTTTGTGGCAGCTTTGAAGACTGTGGAGCAACGCCACTATATTCAAGTCCTTGCCAGAGATAATGTTTTACGAACTATAAATACCGCAGCCATTGGTTAACTTAAGCAATTTAGAAGTGGGAGTTATACTTACAAAGGTCGACCTATATTGGCCGACATGTGAACGTACGAGAGGGAGAGAGAGAGAGAGAGAGAGGGTCTGACTCAGTTTTAGAACACTAACTAAAACGATTTTTGTAACTGGCTAATGACCAGAAATGAGAGTAAGGGAGGAAGACCAGCATCTCTTAAGACGTATTCTTACTGGTGAGCACTCGCAATGTTTATCATTCAGCCAATCAGTATTTCGTGATGTTAGGAAATGGCAGAGAACTGAGTACTTGTTGGAAGCGCACTGCAGAAAGCTACTTCTTATTTCAGTGTCTAGACAGATGGCCTTCTCTGGGAGGTGAACTGACTGGCGGGCTTCACTTCGGGAATGAGAGACTCTCATCCGGCTGAGGTGGACTTGGATTCAGGTGAAAGTTGTAGGTTAAGAGCCAATGACTGATGCTGCAGCTGCTTTAGCCGCCACTAGCAGAGTATGAGCTTGGTGAGATTCAGCTGCAAGAGTGAGGCGAATTGTACGGCAAGCCAAGTCATTTCTAATGGCATTCAATAATATAACTCTTCATTCTAACGACTTATTTACAATTAGAGGTTGAAAGTGCTTCCAACAGGCCACAGATACAACATATACCCTTCGATAATATTCTCTGTCCTTCAGCACTAACCTTCGGGAACCACGGGATGGCTTCCGTGAGTCTCGATGTTTTATCCCGATACAAGTTCATTTACTTACATGTCCGATCCCACGTAAAGGTTTTATTATAGTCAAAAACTGGTGAATCATATCTTCCCCATTTTCATGTAGTAAATTAATTTAATTGAGACACTTGTTTAATTTTGTAAATAGCAAATTCACTGATTTTTGTTTTTGAGGGGGCCAGTGATTTAATTACGTCAAATGTACGGGGAGATTTTAATATATCCGAATAATTTTACACATTCTTTAAAGCAGAACCACCGATAAATCAGTTCAAAATTTGCGACTCCTCTCAGGATGCGTTTACTTGCAGGATTCTGACGGAGAGGTAGCATCTGTGAGTTTCTTTCAAAATTAAAACTTAATGACACCGAAGAAAGATTTGCAGGGGCCATGTCAATAATAATTAAATTAACAAAATTAATTAATTTTCATCGCTGGCATGTAACCATTTTATGTGTTTATTTCAGTAAAGTGAGGTTGGTATATGAGCTTCGTTGTCAAGCTGAAGATCATAGTTGAACTTTTGGGAACGATTCTACATGTTTTTTGTGTACGTTGAGCGTTTGTGTTATCAGGGTACTGAAATATTATTTGTACGTGGGATTCGAGTATATTACTGCACGTTCCTTGGTTTTTATTCAAACTCAGGAAAGAGTTTAGAGGTTCGGTGAAGGCTTGTCGAATTTTCCACAAGCATGAGTTAGAAGTTTAGTGTGAATGAGTGAGGTTGGGAGAGAATTTTAGTTAATTCAGAAAAGGAAAGTACTGGTCAAACTTGGAGGTGCAGCAGGAGAAAATCAAGAACGTAAATTTAAATGAGCTCTGGGGAGCCGACGTGAGTAATGAAACTAATGTGGTAAACGATAAAATTTCCGAATTTGAGTTTAGAAGAGAAGACGATAGAGAAATTATACATGTAGTGGAAACTTCCGAAATCACAGCCCATGAAATTGCAGCACTGAGTGATACCTGTCAAGAACACAAACCTCACCAACCAGCACCATTCTGTATGCAGAGTCTTCTAACTGCACAGTTCAAAAGAAGCGAGGAAATATTAATGAAAAGCGAAGAGAAGAGTGACGCACAATCCGGAAAATTACATGAATGACTCAAGAAATCTGAGGAAATATTAAACAAAAGCAGAGAGAAAAATTATGTGCTATTCGAGGAGAGTCAGGAAAAATTTGGGCTGAACGTTTCTTCGTCTGATTTCCTTAGAGTACTAGAATTCCTAAACACTAAATCATTACATGATAAAGTTAATCTGTATGTTGAGGATGTACTTATTGCAGGAAAGAAATGGGAAGAGCATAACAAGATCTTGCATAAAGTACTCAAACATTAAAGAAACAAGGGGTCATATTAAGGCATAAAAAATCAGATTTTGGACGCAAGCAAGTATATTTCCTAGGACATGTGACATCTGACGATGGAATACAGCGAGACCCAGGGGAATCAGAAGTCACTGATAACCTAGGATCAAGTGTGTGTATTTTTAGGGCTAGCAAATTTCTTAACTTCTGCATTCTTAGCGAAGGTATTGGATGGGTTCTATGGCCTTTCTTGTCCCTTATGTTTACCTCTTGTGTTTTCTATACGTATTTATCAAAAGCATGTTCTCTCCTCTAAGCACTCTAAGTAATGAGGTCATGGTGTGGCTGACCATTTCTTCATATGGTTCGTTCTCTTATTGTAATTGTGACAATGGGTTTCACTATTTATTATGTTCATGTTTTGCCAAGAATAACTCCACTGGTGTTCCTGATGTATAAGTGTGATGTAGGTTGTTGAATATTTCGTCGATGGTGATAGGTATTCTACCGATTATGTTTGTTTATTTCGTGAATGAGCGCGAATAAATCTATTATATAAATTTCCTCAGAGTGGGGTTACTTTCCAGAAGAAATTTCTATATTAAAAATTGTTGAGAAGATCTTTCCTGTGGGAATAATTTTTCATTTTCTACCTGCAAAGTTGAATGATTCGTCTGACAAAAGTGCTAGGGACTTCCCAAAATGCTGGATGTAATGAAAGCAACTGTCGCAATGCAAGGTCAATTTACAAGGTTCCCAATGGTTTTTGTGTGAGAATGGGGTGTCATTTGGGTTCGCTGTTTTTAGTTTGTAGTTATGATCTAACCAAAATAAACAAGATCATATAAGCTGTTTTCCTCTCCAGCGTAAATGTGGAAAGGAGTCATGTTTACATATCTTGGTGCACATTTTTAAACTCCAAAGTGGAACCCAGGAAGAGTGTATATACAATATTAAATTTTCGTTTGATTCTGTCTAAATACAGACATCCTATAGATCATTATTAGGAGTACGCCTGTGAAATAATCTATTGTTGTGAATATTGTAGTATTGGAGAAGTACGTCTGAAATGTTTTTCATTGGTGTTTGTTTTATTCTGCATCATTTGTGGAGATGTCTAGATAGTACCTATTAAGATATGTCTAGATATGTATGTCCATAAAAATATTGCTCACACATGCTTGTTACTTGATAGACAGACGTACACAATAAAACATTTGCTTACATAACTTTTATAATGTGCTGAGTTTTGTCCACTTGACATCTTATGCATGAAGCCAGCGTAAATTGAACATGTTTTATCACAAAAAAGTTTAAGAGCAGAAGATGAAAGCTAAGACTGTTGAATCAGGTTGTCAGGAAATTTAAAAAAATGTGGGATCTTGCCTTGTGAATGGTTTTTAGCAATTAAAACAGATCCTCCTTCGTACCCTCATAATGAGAAAATTCAATCACTTCCTGCTAATTTTGGTGTCCTTTTTTGAAAAATCAATATTCAACTTAATTCTCTGTCGTCTACACCAGGTAAAGGCGTTACAACAGAATCATTGTTATTTAACTTCTATTTAGAATTTCTCAGTATTTTATTAACTCACAATTCCAGCCAGTGGATGAACTATTGGACTGCAGGAACTGAGTTACAGTTTATTATTTGCAATGAATTAGCTGCAGGGGTATGAAAGCAGACGTGCGTGACTCAACACTATGGCTACGTCGAGCTGTTGTTTATAGCCCAAGTACATAAAGTACGAGTAAGAGCAGGGAAGACACAAATAATTTGCTCAGGTGGGATGTTGTCTGGAAGAGCAACGACACTAGCATAACTGTTAGATACCGTGCCATTCCAAACTCGCATTACTCTAACTCAACCCTTACTCCAGAGTGCAATAACTGCTGCAGTACCTTTTCTTTTAACTCCATTTGCTCCTCCCATGTAGATGTAGCTGTTAACTAAACAGCTCATAGAGTATCATTTCATTCAGACAATCTGGTTACTGTACTGCGTCTAGCGCTGTAATAAAAAATTCTGTACCAACATCTAGGCCAGAAGCAAGTACCTCAAATTGCCGACTTTGGCCTCCAGGAAGAAAATCGCTATACTTTCGGGAATTTTCTCACGACAGAGACTGCCAGTATTAAGCCGTGAAATCTATGCTCGTATTTAAGTACTGAACACGACATTTTTGGATTTATTCCCCGAGCATCTCCGGTCTTGTTCGTACAGGTACAATTATTTATTTCCTGCGGGTCTAGAACTAAATTCACTTGTCTATTTATCTTGCCAACTTCTAGCAAATCGATGCTCGTATTTAAGTACTGAACTCCATGTTACTTTTGAATTTATTCCCCGAGCAACTCCGGTCTCGTTTGTACAGGTACAATTATTTCATTTATTTCCTGTGTGTCTAGAACTAAATTCACTTGTCTATTTATCTTGCCAACAGCTAGCAAAAGAATTCCATAAGATGAAAGTTATGTTTCAGTTATCCTCCAGTCTAGCGTTTTCATGATCTCCTTCTCTACAGCCTCGCGTTTTGTTATTCAGTTAACCTGCGCCTGTCATACCACATTTCGTGCCAAAAGATCTGGAAATATTGCCGTTATTTATTGGAGAGAGAGAGATATCCGACGAATCCCACTGCTTTTAGAGAAAAAAATGGCTCGTTATAACATTTACATGACTCCTGTGTCCCCCCAGTCATACTAACAGCTGACTGCATGGATCTGTGTCGTTGAATAACACCTCGAGAATGTCCATATCTCTGCTGCAATTACATCCACTGCACCTGATGGCACACACCAGAAAGCTGAGTGCAGTGGTGTTTAGTTTGTCGAGCCAGTCGCGGTCGGTGAAGCATGACCTTCTGACACCTCCACTATTCTGACACATTGGTTTGGCGGTTGCTTGGTCGTGAGAAGTTGGAGCTATCAACAGGATTAGACCTCCAGCTATCTCCTGTGTTGATGATGATTGCGTGGGGCAGTCCATTGTTATTTATTCTGTGATGCTACCACATACTGCAGTGTCTTTTCTGCCAGTTCTATGATTACTGTTTTTTATTGGCGAATCCTGAGCTAATCCCGTGATCATTCCTTCTTTTTTTGTTGAAATATGGTGTACTTTATGCCATCGTCTCTTTACATTCGGAAGTCCACCATGTGAACGAATGTCATTGTCACACCACTCAGCCTCTTTACTGTTGGTTGTTGTGTCCGCTGCTGGCCGCTGCCCGTTGACTAGCGCCGCTGCCATGACTCATCTTTCATACCTCGTGTATTATATCGAGCAAATCAAGAACAGACAACAATTGCTCTACATTCACCTCTTGTGTGTGAATTATCTTTTCCTTGACATGTGCTGGTAGCTTCGATTTTAACAACCTAACATGTGTGAGACTGGTTCTGATCTATCTTCCTACCACAGTTGCTAAAGGACGTTCTGTGAGTGTTTTAGGATTTCAGTGTTGAACCTACGGTGTACAAGGTAGGAAGGTACCATCTCACGCATGCAGAGTTCAGAAGAGTGCAGCAGTATGGACAGCGAAGTAATCAGACAATGACTTCAGTGTCGGTTCCACTACATTTGCTGTAAAGAAAACGTTATCGCTAATAGAAATTAGTGTACAGGTTCAGGCGTAACTGTATGTTAGCAAAAATGAAAATCTTAGATTGGAGTTAAGGTTTATTTTTACTCTAAGTATGACTTCATCATATAGCAATGTAAGAAAAATTACGTACAGGATGGTGAAATATTGGTTTAGGGTGTTCACAACTGTGAAGCGAAATTCCTAATTATTATAAGGTTCTTTAGTGGTAAGATGGTTAATGACCACGACTGAAGATCGAAAAAAATACAAACAATTTAAATATAATTGGGGCCAGAGACATAAATTACGCTAAAATTCACAATGAAAATACCCAAAATTGAATGGGGGTTGGTAAAGAGAAACTAACAAGAAGTACACAGTTAAAACAATTTAATAATTTCATGGTATAAAGCACTCCACAGTGGCTGATCAATTCTTCCTGTTAAATGACTTGCGTGCGATTACTAGTGTGAGTATTAGTGGTTTATATTCATAAAATGTCGGATAATTTATTCACTTCGCCTTACCTGTCAATAAAATTCCTACATTTTCAAGTAACTAAGTCGTGTGACATATCGATTTAACAGTAATTATTTCAGGAATTCAATATAAAGTGTGTTATTTGTTTGACATCTGAGTAACATCTTTCCAAGACATGGGTTTATCCTGGTATCTCATTTAGATATCGCTTAAAATACTTCCTTGAAGTGCCCTGTTTCATGTTATACGCCTCAGGATCATTCACTTCCTTCTGAAGTCGCTCCCGTATAGATGCAAACCAGTATTTGTTGCAGAAATCTCTGTCAGATTCTTCGAAACTTTGACAAATTTTTGGTTGTTTCCGTAGCCTAAAGCGCGGCATCTCCTTCTGGGTAAACTGTCACAAATTTAATCTTTTTCTGATTATTCCTCGTTTGGCGTAATACACCACTAAATCCTCTGATGAATACAACCGGATGTGGTGATTTTTTTCTCCGGAAAAAATACCTGAAACTATCTTTCTTTTAAAATACTCTCTTCTAATAGTATAGCGGATAACGTCAGTCTTGCCCCAACATAATCGACTGAACAGTCTGTATAGCGATTGAGTGGTCCCATCTCCTCTTCATACTGTCTGTCATATAAAAGTGCATTTCTGAAAGAGTAAAAGTGCATTTCTGAAAGTGTCACCCGTCCGTACGCTTACCGGAGACTGATCATGCATGACACCTTTCACCGCTGCTATCTCTTGCCACAGGTCACTGGAATGAGTGATTACTTGTTCACGCCATTGTAGTGTTTCATGCTTTAACTCATCTTAATCTGGGGTTAACTGGTTTCTTTACTACAGCTTTACAGGCGCTAAATCCGCACAGTGCTTTTTGATTCACACTGTGTAAAGCAGCACGTAATTCAGTGTTGACCGATTCATTGATTTGCATGGCTTGCGTCTTTAACCAGGACGAAAAGTCATTCGCAAATTCCTGGCGTTGCCTGTCAAAACTCTCCTTGATCTTACCCTCTTGCTCCGCAACTAAATTCTGAAATTGTGTTGGTAGGCGTCGTACCGACGTTTCTATTGCCGTTTGCGGCTTCTTTAGCGCTCCAACTTCTTTCAATAGTTGTTGTATCCCGTCCGGTGTATTTAGACACCAGATTTCTAATGCTGTTATTTCGGAAAGTGTTCCCCCGAAATTCGCGTTGAAGTGATCGGGTGTGTTCCTTATCGGCCTGATCAGATGTTGTTTGGATATTACCTGATTGTTCTGTTGCAACTTGGGTAAAAGTATCTTTCACCCGTGTATTTAATCTTTTCGCTAAACGTTCAAAATTAGGTGACATTTCGTGTCAACATATTTCACAATGCGGTCAATATTGTTCTGATGTGGTCTTATTGTTCTTTTACCATATTCCTTAATGTGGCACACATCAAAGTCTATACTTTCTCATATAATATGACAAACGGATAATCTATTCCAGATGCTGTTTCGGTTGGAGGCGGTTGTGCTAGCACTTGCGTCTCAGTGAGGACCGAATCTCTATTTTCGACGATCGACTCCGCCGCATAGACGTTTTCGATTTTTCTCGTCTTTGTAATACTTTTATCTGATACATATTTTCTACTTCGCCAGTTTTTGTCTTAACATGGATAATAATTTTGAAAACTTATCTTAAGTACTTCAAGTGCGCTTGTGTACACGTAAGTGATGCAGTCAGTAATAACGAAATACTCCTCGAACTTTCGACAAGATGCACGTGAAGTTACGAGACAAGATCGCACAGGCATAGTAAGTACGCAGAATGCAATAGCCACCATCTTAATGTCGCCACCCCTGAGAAACCACAGATTAGTGTATTTAAAATCCATAAGATAGTTAAGAGCAAACTCTTTGATCGGATATGATTCGTCCACTGCAGAATCTCAAATTTCGAGACCTTATTGCGAGAGATAACGCAAACATATACTGATACCCTTGATGTTTGTTGGAATGACCATAACATTTTTGTAATATGATATAATTGTCTTATTTGCAAATAAATATAACTAGATATTCATTTCTTAAATCTTCCTTCTCCTTGGATTCATTAATATATTTTTAATCTCTTTAGACGTCGTATCGACGTATTACATACAGCTAACAAATTATTTGTAATACAGGGTGGCGCACAAAATGTGTCACCATTTTGTATTCAGCTAAACAATTTGCTGTCAAGACAAACTCAAACGTATTTATTTTGTCATGGAAAACGCTCTGAGGGGAATTAGTATAACCCAGCAATTGCTTAGTATGTTCAACATCTTGATTCCTGTCTTCCTTCGCACGATTGATGGTAGCGATAACCCGGCGACAGATATCTTTCGTGATTTCACAGCAAGTCAGAAAAAGAAGACGTCTTAGTTCCATTAAATTATGTGGACGTTTCGCGAAAACTGCTTCCTTTAGATACCCCCAAAGAGAAAAGTCACCAGGGTTGAGGTCTGGACTACCGAAGGGCGAAAATTGTCCGTCTTTGAAACAACCTGGAAATCTGAGTGAATAGACCCGCAGGTCGAAACGCTCGTGTAATAAATCCAACACAGCGTTTGCAGAATTTGGCCTTGCTGTATCTTGCATGAACCAGCGCGTGTTGAAGGGCATTAAAGTAGCAAGAAGCTGTGGAAGTTATTTGCGGAGCATGCTCAAATAAAGCACATTCTTCACAGTTTCCTCAAAGAAAAAAGGAGGTCCAAGATTTTAGTGACAGGATCCTACTAATCATCGGAGCACATCCTCGGAGCATAATATTGTCGTTTATGAAAAATGGCTCTGAGGACGATGGGACGTAACATCTGAGGTCATCAGTCCCCTAGAACTTAGAAATACTTAAACCTAACTAACCTAAGGACATCACACACATCCATGCCCCAGGCAGGATTCGAACCTGCGACCGTAGCAGCAGCGTTGTTCCAGACTGAAACGCCTAGAATCGCTCGGCCACAGTGGCCGGCGTTGTTTATGAAGCACTTGTGGATTTTCAGTAGCCCAAGAGCGTACATTTGGCTTGTTAACCATGCCGTGCAAATGAGAATGCGCTTCGTCTGAAAACCAAACGTTCTTGAGCGTTTGTTCCCCATCCTCCGCCATGGGGCAACGAGTGGTCTCTGCAGCTTGTGTTCTGCTGTGAGCTTCTGAACAGAGGTCACCTGAAACGGTTACATCTGTAGGTCACTTTAAGAATCTACTGAAAACAACGTCTGAATATGCCCAATTACATTGCCACCTTTCTGCACTATTTGCCGGGGCTTCTCTGCCGTTCGAGTATTGTCCGGCGAACAGACAGATGTCGCCCGAGGCCACTTTGGTACCAGTATTGATCCTTCCCGTACAAAGTGATCATAGAGGTTGTGAATGGTTCTCTCGGAAGGGGCCCATCGTATTTCAACTGTTGTCGAAACTGCCTTTGCGTCGCAACAGGACTTTTCGTTTCGTGAAAAAGTAATACAGTTGCCGATCACTGCTGAATTGTTAGTCGTAAGTTGTCGGTCATGTTGTAAACACTAGTCGCATCTACCGCTAATGCTGTTGTGATACTAAACGGGATATCTAGTGCTAGTCATAAATTATGTACGAAACTAACACATTTAGTGCCCCACTGTGTAGATATATAGAAATGAATTTCAATATTATAACCAGAAGAGTTCAATCGCGAGTCGCCAGTTGTAACTCATCGTTTCTTTCTGGCAGATAAAAGTGAGAGAAATATTTAAATTTCGATAAAAACGTGCATTGCATGAATAATCGACACGCTACAGATGTGATGGCTTATGATATTACGCACAGCGAGATACAGTCAAACTTTCTACGGTATTGAATCACTATCATTTAAGTTTTTAAGCCATCACACATCCTGACCTTTTAAATTATCAGGCCCTGCTGGCTATTGAGTATCACCACTGTTTGAAACTTCGTTGAGCGTAAGCATACTATATGGACTTCTTGGTAAAAAATGCTCATGAATATTAATTAGGACTTCGTAAAAATACATCTGCAAATATGTCTCGTGTAGAAAAAAATACTTAAATGACACGACATTGTAAGCAGTCAGTCATTCTGCATTCAAACAATGTGTGCCCAGTATCCTGATACATCTACCTGAAAAGTATAGCGTCATCAAATAAAATCGATTTGGGTTCAGCAAAAGGTTTCTGTAATAATTGCAGCCACCACTATTCATCATCGCCGGCCGGTGTGGCCGAGCGGTTCTAGGTGCTTCAGTCTGGAACCGCGCGACCGCTATGGTCGCAGGTTCGACTCTTGCCTCGGGCATGGCTGTGTGTCATGTCCTTAGGTTAGTTAGGTTTAAGTAGTTCTAAGTTCTAGGGGACTGATGACCTCAGATGGACACATAGTGTTCAGAGCCATTTGAACTATTCATCAAAAAATTATTATTGTTCGATAAATCAGATATTCCGCAGAAATGACAACACGTACTTTCTTATCGATCGAGTGCGTAACCAGAAGAGGAAGTGTCAGCTCTTTTGTTTCTGAAAACACGGATGCAAAAATTGTTCAAATGACTCTGAGCTCTATGGGCCTTAACATCTGTGGTCATCAGTCCCCTAGAACTTAGAACTACTTAAACCTAACTAACCTAAGGACATCACACACATCCATGCCCGAGGCAGGATTCGGACCAGCGACTGTAGCGGTTGCGCGGTTCCAGACTGAAGCGCCCAGAACCGCTCGGCCACAACGGCCGGCAACACGAATGCTATACAGAGGCTACTCATTACAGTTTATGCGTACTGTCTGTGAGTTATTATTAATATCCGTCCTTAAATCATTGATATTACGTATTCATATACATTTTACGTGGTACGTTTCAAAACCCAAAATATTTTAAATTGGGAGACCCTCTGGCTCACTACAGTCTCGCCTGTTGTTTGGCTGAGAAATCCGTGGATCTATAATACGTCATTAACCCAACAGTCTGTTCACCCTGGAATAAGAAAAATATTTTCAAAAAGCAGACAGTAGCTTCCCCAACTATGTGAAGACGACGTCAGTCTGTGGAACAAAGTACGACTTCGGTTCACGACCCAGCGCACCACACTACCGACACCAACAATCGCTATTCACGAGCTGGGATTAGCCGTAAGCCCTCACAAGCGCGCACCAACAAAATCTTTAGCGTATGCATGAACTTTGTGCAACTCTCTCAATTGTTTCAAGGAGAAGATTGACAATTTTTTTCCGTTAACTCAAAATATGTATTTACGCTACATCCGAACATTAAGATTGGTCTATCTACATCAACACATACTATTAAAAATTTTGAATGTGGTTATAATCACAGATTACTTCCAACTTGGTTTCTTTTACAAGCCATTTACAGGGACACTTTTACTGCATATCGGTATGTGAACTAATATTGTACAAGGCAATGTTTGTAATATATCAAAAATAGAACTAATTTACGCACCAGTAATAAGAATCTACTTTGTCGTTATAGAAGTTCCACCTATCGTTTTATGGACAACCCACCACAGTTATAACCGTTGCTGATTTGGTTCTATATTTGACGCATTTCTTCTTAGCGGAGTTAGGTTTATCTTCGAATATCGTCCTGCCATATGTCAACTACATTATGAGTGATTCATTGGACTTTAATTTACGTGTAGATTATGGCTCTCATGAAATATATATGTGATCATTCCGTTTCAGATCCCTACGAATTAATCATCTGCCAATCCACGATTAGCCCATTCGGACTGTTCCAGCCTCAGCATATCTACCTCGACCATCCCACACTACTTCACCCAATACGATTTTATTCCGTCACCTGTCGACGTATCCTCTCAGCTGAAATACGCAATACATGCTCTTTCCAACCCTGTCTTCGTTAGATTACTTTGTCAGTTTATTGCTGTACCCCCAGTACTTTATTTATTTCTTCATTTCCCGTCTTCGCTTGTGCCCCGTTACAGTAATCTAAGGAATTTCGTTTCTGATGTTTCAACTTGCCTTTGGTCTTTCTATCTGAATTTCCTACATTTGCCTTCATATAGTGGTGTGGGTTGTGTCATTACTTTATTAAAATTTATTTGAATTTCTCTTCGCGTTTTAGCCATTAATGTTCTTCTCATCATACCACCTACGTGTTGATAAACAAAAATTAGTGCATGCCGTAGGTAATGGAAATTGAACACCTGCTCTTTTGTTATGTTACTGATGATTATCTTAGTCATTGTGGGCTATTATTCCGCTTTTGTCTTTGTAGTTGATATTTTCAGGTTATAATGTAAGTTTATATTTTTTAATTTGTGTACCACTATTCATAACTTGGCTTGGCTTTCCTGTATGATTATCAGGCCGTCGGCAAAAATCTATGTATTTATACACTTATTTGTCCCAATTCTTTTTTCTTAAGGTGTGTTATCCTAAATCCGTTCCCTGACCAGTTCATCAATGTAGATATTGAAAAGTATTGGTGACACACTACAATCTTGCCTTACTCTCTGGTCTATCTTTATCTGTGGCGTCAGCTCTTTGTGATTGTCTGTTGTTAACTTAATGTTTTCATATAAACCTAAGCATACTTTTATCAGGTACCTGGGGAATCAACTTTCCTCTATTATTGAACATAGCTTTTAGGGATTACTGTTAAATGCCTTTTCGTAATACATGGTAAGTCTGGTTCGTAATTGAATTCTCGTCTTTTTTAATCTAATTTGCTTCTGAATGAAAATATATCCAGTACGTTATCTTCTTTTGGGGAAGCTCGCTTGCTATTCTAATAAAATTGAATTAGATGTTTTCGAGGTCTTTCATCTATTATTTTGTTTCGAAAAAAAATTCTTAGACTCAGGTATTAATAATTATCGAATTATGCTAAAGTCATAGTGTATTACATTTTCTTCCGTTTGGTGAAGTGGACAGTTTTACACTAACGGACATTAAAGCAAGTTGCCAATATCTGCATCAGTCTGAAACCTTGTCAAGATCTGATTAAGTACTGGCGCAGCTGTCTCTACACACTACTTAATTGCAGGTAGTTCCAATGCCCGCGAAACGCCTGAGATTATCCTTAATATTATCTGCCAGCTCGATATTATGCACTGTAAATAGGAAAGACCCCAACACGTATCCCAAGGGCACACCTGAAGTTCCTTCTGCATATGTCGGCAAACTCTCTGTCCGATAACACGCTGAGTCCCCATGGTCTGTGTAGAAGCTATAACTGTCAGTGTCCTAATAATTTGAGTATTTTACGAGCGCTGGTATCACTTGATCCTATTACCTATCCGACTTTGTCTCTTGAAACGAGACTTTTTCAGCGAAATGTATGACAAAATGGTAACATTACACAATTATTTAAAGACTGAAACATTGCTCAACATACGCATTTTTAATTCTTTTATTCATGCTCAAAATATGTGTTTGATTACTTAAATCGTGAAGGCACATTTGAGGGCTTCCCAAAAACATTCATTATGATGACTGAAATAAACTTCGTGGAAGACTAGCTCTAAATGTTTTTTATTTGAAAGAGCAGATATTCTTTCACAGGTTTACGGGGGATACTCACATCACCAGCTACGAGTGAATATCCATCCTCCGTTTCAACACAAGTTGTTTTATGTTAAACGACCGTTCACGTCTGCTGCCATGCGTCAATTGCCAGAATGTCCGCGTGGCATTCACGGCTACTAGCGCGGAAACACGACCTCATTAAATTTCTAATTACGCTGATATTTTACATACTCTATGACTGTCACCCACCTTATAAATTAGGTTATGCAACCTATCGCCGTAATGGAAAGTCATGTGTCACACAGAGTACGGTCGCAGAGAAAAACAGTCAAGTGGTGTACTCGGTGTGGAGTGCTGCTGGGACAGCACGTAACACCAAAAGCACTCGTGCAACACACTACGACAACAAAGTTAAGCCAAGGTACGAAAAGTGGAAAATGAAACGGTCATAAAGCACTCGAGGAGCAGAGCTTCACGGTGGCTAGTTTCCTGGTAACACGATAATATTGCCTAAACACACTCTACCAAAACTGCGTATTTATTCTACTTAAGCGTTTCGTTTTACTTATCACTGATGATATTTTAAACGATTAAAATGGGAAGTGTAAAATAAATATAAAATTTCAGCCTTTGCGTAGACATATTTGAAACTACGGACACCATGGTTACACATGTGAAAAATATATCTGGGAGCCTAACCATGCTTAGCGGTGTGTCAGTGTTTAGTAGTATTTATTTCTGCTCTCTATCGAACTAAGTGGTGATGCGACTAAGGCACAGCACTATCACTCGATAATACCGGGTTACAAATCAATACAGGTACGTAGCTTTAAATTTTTCATGTAATCCTGAAGCCAGTAAAGACATATCCCGGGTGGTTTCTTTGTAAATGGCAGTACCAATTATCTTCTCCCCTCCTCATATTATCTAAGCTTAGGCTTTGTCCCTAATCACACCATCGCGTACGGGATGCTAGAGTCCAATTTTCTGCCACTTCCTGTATTCTAAGTTAACAGTGCTTGGAGAATGTACATGAAACACTTCACAGAAAAAATGGTTGTTAGAGTTGCGTTGTCGTAGTGTCTAACAGGTAGGGAGTGTTTATATAATTTGACTTCATGTATGCGATGTGTTATGCGTTACGTTGTAATCGAGGAAGTATTACAACCTCCCCAGTTCTCACAAGCTTCTGACCATGGATTTAAACTAATGAACAGATTACGTAAACGCTGCTACGCACTTAAGATGTAGCTAAATTTAACTTTGTTGTAGCGACTGAAACATAGCAGAGACAGCAATGGAATAAGCTTGATAGGTAAAGACGTTACCTATAAGACACATATAGCACATGTCTCTGGATGATCTTGTAAATGAAAAAGGACAACGCAGCTTCAGGACGAGAAGTCGGCCTAGAGACTATGTAAAGTACTTCAGTCAATAATTCACACACCATACATAGACCGTCTCCGTTTCAATGGATCTAATATGACGATTGTGTGAGAAATTTTCAGCTTAGCTCAAATAAAACACATTTTTTCGGAGTTTAAGAACTATTACACTCGGTTTGGGTGTCCAACAAGAGGTCCCCATTATAAAACTGGCCCAAGAACGTAGCACAATAGGAAAAAAATGCGTACAATTCCGTTTATTTAAAGTTATGATAAACTGAATATTTTCTATATGAAACTCCCGTCACTCGTATTTTCCCGATGTGGCCCAGGTAAGCTAAAAGTTTGATGACCCCTGGTCTAGAGAATGTCTGAAACTTACACAATAACTAATGTTTTTGATGACTACAAAAGTAATGCAAATGTATTCAGCTAAATGGGTGGCTGTGGTTATTGTTCCTAGCAGCTAATATTTTCATCCTTAGGAACTGAAAATGTTGCATATTTCCTTCGCTTTTCGATTAGTATGTTACAGTAAAAAACTGCTGTACAGTACATGCGTCTTGTTTCAAATATCTGTAACAAGTAACGGACTGTATATCCACTTCGAAAGCAAAAAATAATGTGCTACACACGGCTAAATAACGAGTATTTATACAGTAAAAAAATAACTTTTATGTGAATTTTTGAAATATTTCCGGTACGAAGAGAGATAAACCTTGAAATATATCCAACTTTAACAAAGATCAGGTGCTAACAATTTTTCCTCGCTCAAACGTTACAGCCTTAGTGAGATACAGAAGCCACAAGCACGGTACGAGGGACTCGTCCTGCGTGAAAGCTTCGCCGGCTGTATGACGTCACACGGGATATCCCTCAGCGCACGTGAAATGAGACAGGTGGAGAGAGCTCGGTGCTGTCACGATGACGTGGTTCCAGCTTGTTAACTTGCAGACGGCAAGATCCGTCACTTGATTTTTCCCAGCTGCTTAGACGGAACGTCTAAGGTAGGGGGAGAGGACGTGTCCATGTTCATCTGAAGTGACTGCCACAGCATTTCTCTGTACGTTGGCCGATTGCTCCAGTCTGCCATGGTGTATGAAAGCCCGGTCAGGAGAAAAACGGACTGCTAGCCAGCCCCGTCATGTTAGGAGCACCTGTTGAAGACACTGAACAAAATTAAAAGAATAAAGCTTTGTAATGTATGACAAGGCGATTTATTCTGAGTTACCGGATGTTGTAGTTGAAAAACCTAAAAGTAAAGCAGCACGTGCTTAACCAAAGGATCATTCAAAAGCTGATGACATGTAGATTCTGATTACTTCTTGTAATTATGTAGTATTGGTTGTTTCCAGAAATTATGATGAAGATAGTACCTGAGAAATTTTCGTTTTATCTCATAATAAAAAGCGATTACAACTTCGATCGTTAAAGGTGGCAGCTTTTATAATTGATGATACAGAATTTGAAATGATAATTTAATGTCTATGTTTCATGTCAAAAATAAATACACTCCAAGACAAAGAAAAAGATGACACACAACGAAGGAGTTATCCGAATAGGACCGAAAACGATAGATTTTATTTACATGTACATATAAACAAATGATTGTGTTGGTTCAGGTACTTATTAAGGCTTGGCATTGATTGACAGGGTTGTTGAATATCCTCCCGAGGAATCTCCTGCCAAATTCTGTCCAATTGATGGATCAGATCGTCAGAACCAAAGGTAGTTGGACGATTCCGCCAATAACGAATCAAACGGTCTCAGTTGGGGAGAGATCTGGCGCACTTGGTGGCCAAGGCAGAATTTAGCAAGCATGAAGACAAGCAGTAGAAACTCTCGTCATGTACCGGCGGGCATTATCTTCCAGGAATGTGAGCCGTAGATAGCTTGCCATTAAGGGCTGCAAAACGGGATGTCCAACATCGTTGACGTACCGCTGTGTTGTAAGGATGCTGCTGTACAACGAAATGGCACTGCAGACTATCACCCCTGGTTGTCGGGCCATATGGAGGGCCACAGTCAGGTTGATACCCCACCGCTGTTCAGGGCCTCTCCAGACTCATCTTCGGCTTGGAATCTCGTTGAGTGAAGTACAATCGTCTTCAGTCATGAGACCCAATTATAATTGAGCCCCAATGACCAGTGACTGATGTAATGTATGCTCATTAAAAGTGTACATAAATCAAATATAGAATAAGTACGTGAATTCGACGACAATTCGCAATGGAATTTGTCCGACCCTCAAGTACATATGAGCAACCTAGGGCGACAGGTGGACAGTTACACTCGGACATGATGCTTCCGAAGTTACGGACTTCCCACCTTTCCCATTACCTGTCGGTTTACGTTGAGGTGACAAATGTCGTGGGATACCTCCTAACATCATGTCGGAACTCCTTTCGCATGGAATATTGCAGAAAAAAAGATGTTGCATAAACTCAACGAGTCGCTGGAAGTTCCCTGCAGAAATATTGAGCAATGCTTCCTGTATAGCCGTCCATCATTGCGAAAGTGCTGACGGTGAAGGATGTTGTACAGGAACTCATGTTTCGGTTGCGTCCCTTGACTATTCGATGGGATTTATGTTAGGTGATCTGGATGGCCAGATCATTTGCTTGAGTTGGCCCAGAACGTTCTTCATGGCAGTTGGGAACAACTGTGGCCTGGTCACATGACATCACAGTTTGGGAACATCAAGTCAATGAATGGCTTCACATAGTCTCCAGGTAGCCGAATATAACCACTTCCAGTCTACGATTAGTTTAGTTGGACATAAGGACTCAGTCCATTCCATGCAAATACAGCCCAAACCACAGTAGTAGGAGGCAAAGTCAACATGGGTGGAGACAGCGTTGCTGCCAAATTTATTCAAGCTAACGTTAGCAGATGCGGCAACATCGCACTGATGACGTCTCTGGGTGATGTCATGGGTTTTCCTCCCACCCCCCAATTCCCTTCCACTCTTCTCATCCACACCCCTCCGCTCCCTTCCTACCCCTTCTCCCCTACGCCATCTGGCAAACAGAGGGGAATGTTCAGTCTGTTGCTGTGGGAAGACATTTCATTTTTTTTTGGGGGAGGGGGGGCGGGTTGTGCAGATGTTATTCAGTTGGAAGAATTTTCTTGAGTCACGGTACCATCTAAAACCGACGGGAATAGTTTAGGAAGATGCAAGTATTATTCTGTTGGGTCAAACAACAACTATATGCCCTAATTACACTGCTACAGATGATTAATCTAGATCAGTCAAATCATAAACTCCTCAATGCACAGCTAAAGATCCTACATGCACAGTAAAAATTGTGAAACACTACCCCAACATAGCTAAAATCCTCGCCTAGACACTGTTAAACTTCACTGACAAATGGAACAAAGATTCAGTACACAGCGTAAGATCGTGAAAATATACCCCATCACATTGCCTACATATCACATAAAGATCCAATACACACTGCAAAGCTCGTGAAATTGAGTACTCCAGCAAAGCTAAAGACCTCTCCCGGAAACTGCTTAACTTCACCCATAAATGGCATAAAGATCCAATACAAACCTCAACATAGCTTTAGAAAAATCTCGCTCTACATACCGGAAATGGAGTCTAAAGGTCACTCACTTGCACGTTCTATGAGCGTCGGAACCACTGGGTGCCAGGAGCACAAAGCTTCCCTACAACCACTCATTGCGACACCTGACCACCGACTCTTGCCTGCACATTAAAGCCTGCACTCGCCGCTTGCACATGGGATGGCTGGTGATCTAACTGCTTGTTACTATCATCTACCAGCCTCCTCACTAACCATTACAGCCTCATGCAGGCAGGCAGTCAATGGCGGAAGGTCGTCTTTGTTCTCACAGCTGTCTTTGTTTGTCCAGGCCATGATGAACACCTACCATTGTGGCAGGTGCTCTTGAGCCCATTGGTGGCATTGTCAGTAGTTCGTACCTGGGGACTTGCACTATTGGCAGCTTGATTTTTTGATGACTGGCAGCTCTGGGACATCTGTGGAACACCTGCACACTGACTGCCTGGACTGGGGAGAAATAATACATCTGAAATTTTATGATGAAGTGCTTCCAATCATCTCACATAAGCAACAAAGTGCATTTCTCAGAATGAGATTGGCAGCCTCTGGCTAGTAGATACCTGTAATGGGTGGTTCAAAGAGTCCTCATCTTTTCCAAACACATACTGTCCTTCTCAGAACATTTGGGTACTCAAATGTCATTGGGGAGGTATCGGGTTTTGGATCAATATGCTTCCTTTCGTTCCATTTGCAAATCTAAACGTTCTGAGATGTGATTTCGAGATATGCCAGAAAGGCTGACCCTATGAAAAGTAGCAGAAGTGCCTGTCTGCAGACTAAACCACCCCAAACGTGTGCAAGCCGGCAGCAAGTTCCTGGGGACTTGCTGCTCAAAATCCCCTATTATAAGCTGCCAGAGACAAAGACACAGAGTTTAGTGATTCCTGGAACACCTGCACATCCTAGCATGCAACAGTTCTTATTGTTGTTGTAGCTGCTTCAGCTGTCATGTAAGCGTATACTTTTTTTCATTAAAATTTTTCTTCATAGGATTGTATACGTCAGCTGAAAAAATTTTTAAACCAGTATGCTGTTGTAGGTGGTTTCGAGGAGCTCCAGCCAACAAGTGTGAGGATGGCGTTATACAAACCTAAAATCTTGTGGAGCTGCAATTTGTATGCATCACGGGATGAGGGCTGCAATGTTATCCATGCGTCTAGGTAAGATTACTCATTTACATGGTCCATCGGGAGATAGAAGTGGACGAAAGCTTTCGAAGGTTAGCGGTTGTAAGGGCAGAGGAAAAATGTGCCAAGGCAAGCGCCAAGGGAAGAAAACCTCTGCCACAGCAGGATGGGTAGTAAGGGCTGTAGCGGCTTGCTAGCTGCGACAGTGCATGCAAGGTGAGGTAATGTTAATGTGAGGTATCGTGCATCGTTACCTATGTCTCTGAGTGTTCGTTATAGCTGGGTCAGTCCGGGTGCTGCAGCTGGACTCGTCATGGTTCTCCTGTGCCTGCTGCAGTGGGTTCGTCCCTGTCACAAAGGCAGCTCGCTGCCGTTCGGCGTTCTCCACTACTGCATGACGCAACTCTGCCGCATCTGAGCCTCGAGCAACTCTGTATGCTCTGCGAGCTGCGCCGCATCAGCGTCGGAGGAACGCACGCCGTTCGCTGCCGTTCGCTGCCGTTCGCTGCCGTTCGCTGCCTTTTTGGCTTCTCGGTTCCTTGCGGGGGCCGCCCCCACGGCGGTCGGCGTCGCCGCCGATACCGCTGCGGCGGCGGTTGTCTTCTTTGCACCTTTCACCTGCGGTGCTGCTGGGGCGGCCGCTGGGGCAGGCACGCGAACGATCTTCTGCGAGGTCACAGGAGTGTTCGCTGGGGTTCGAACCCCTTCTGCTGCACGGAGGCCTTGGGCGAAGACTGCACGCAGTTGCCTCAAGACCTCTTCCTTCTCTGCAGCCACGGTGACTGCGATGGCAGCCCTATCTGCCGCCATGACGGCTTTGAGGGCTGCAGTGGCCTCCTTCACGGCGGTGCCGAGTTCGAGGTAACAGTTCTTCCCGTGGGCGCGAGTTGCATCCAGATCGCCCGCCACCGGGCGGTCGTCCGCACTCCTGGAAGGTTGAGCTGCTTCTCCGCTGGCCCTCAGCTGGGCCGGGCTGGTCTGCGCCCTATGTCGTGGCCGACGTCGTCTTCTCTTCTTCCGCTGCATTGGTGCGGCCGCGGCCGCCTCGCCGCCTTCGGCACGGCTGCGGTTTGAGAAAGCCGCGCAGCCGCGCCAGCTGGGGACATGCAGACCGCCACACCGGATGCAAGTCGGCAGACCGTTACTGCCGTGGTCGCAGGCGCCGCTGACGTGTTCACCGTAGCACTTGACGCACCGCGCCGCGTTGCGACAATACTCGCGACATGGCCCTCGCCCTGGCACCTGAAGCACTGGGGCTGGGGGTCCGTGGCCGTCTGGAGCGCTTCTGTCGTAACCGGGAAGCCCAGAAACTTCAGCAAGGCGAAGATGTCGCTCCCGCCGTCCACCGTTTGCACTGTCACGGCATAGAGCGGCGCCCTCTTTCTGTTGGTCCGGTTGTGGAACCTTGCGGTTGCATTACCCAACCCGGCTCGCAGCAGCCCTTCCCGAACCGCTGCCTCCTCAGAGCACCAAGGTAACCTCCTGAGGAGTGCCTTGGTCGTCTTCTTCCTTCCAACGGAAGGTGCCTTCACACACGCTGGTGGCACGTCGACAATGTGGTCTGCTACTGCGACCATGCTTCAGCCCCGTTTGCGGCCAGAACGCAGATCAGCGAGTCTGAATCGACAGACTCGTAGACAACCTCGTTCTTGGCGCAATTCGTCATTATGTCGAACAGCGCTGTCCACCGGCCTTTGCACTTGACGTACAAAGGGGGCACAGGCCGCGACTCGTCCTCTCGCGACTTCCTTGGTTGGTCGGCAGACTCAGTGAGTTGCACAACCGAAGTACCCTTCATAGCCGCAGGTTTCCTCTGTGCGTACTTCTTTCCCATGCTGTGGGGCGCAGAACACGACAATCTGCAGGCGTTGTGAGAACAACACACGCCAATCTGCTTCCCGAGACGCCCACAGCACAGAAACTTCTTCACAAGCTCACAACGGCCGAGTAAGCGTAGCGTGCAACGGCAGCGATGCGCACACCTCGCTAGCTCAGGCCGCTCTTCAGAAGCAGAATACCCATTCCGATTGCTCTTCACTTTTGTAGTACATTTAATCAATGTTCATTCTAGGCAGCAGGTAAGTTTAGTCAATGTATGTGGAATGAAGTACTTAATTTTTCGTTATTCTTTCTCTACAATTAGTGAGCTGAATGTGTGTGGTGGAACTTCTCTAATACCATCGTTGCAGTAACCACCACCATTTAATCCTAGTTTGTTATATAAGTTTCAAAGATTCATTAAAAGAGCTATAAATTAATTTTACATTTCACCTTATAAACTTAGATTTTAACCCCAATAATATAAATTACAGCAGTATGCAGTGTCATGGCTACCGAGACAGGTGAGGGTGACATCACTGGCACAGTTCACCCATCAGGACGGAACTCATTGTTGCACAGGCAGACCCCACAGCCATTGCTGGTGCCACCACATCCACCCCATAGCTCTGGGGCTGTGGGCTGTAAATGACTAACAGTCTTCCACCCTGACAGCTATTAGGGCGTCTTCACCAGCTGGATCAGGGTTGGGAGTCAGAGACATGCCTTTGCCCCCCCCCCCCCCCCCCCCCCATACAGCAGCCACCTCTGCAGCCCAAATGCTCCTTCATGCCTGATGCATCAAGTCAGGGAGCTCCACCTGACTGCTGGTGATCTCTCAAGGATGATGTACTGCACCACATACCTTCTTGCCCCTTCCCTCAGCCAGCTTCACTGGAAGGATAGGTGTTGTAGACTGCTAATAGCGATAATAATAGTGATCCTGTGTCTAAGAGTAGTTTTATCGCCCACTTTTTTATTAACAGACACTACATATGTAACACCACACCACAGTAAAATTTAAAAGTGGTTGCAGATGCATTTGTTATCGAAGCATCTTGTGGATTGTTCTACCTAGAAACCGATATTTCTGGATATCCTTACAAAGTAAATAAAATCTTAAAGTTTAAGAATGCCCAAAGTCAAGAGCGATATCACTTTGTAATGTGTGCTGACTTGGAGTGCCTCCTCGCACCAGTTACACGATGTGAAGGCGACCATAGAGCCTCACATATTACCTTCACAGAAAAACGCATACAACATAAGGTAGTGTGCCCAGTTGTGTGTTCATACATTCAGAGTCTTAACCATCACAAATTATTCAACAGGGACAATCATGCAATTTGGCTACTTGCTGAGCTCGAAAAACCCTCGTGGGAGGTTGACAAGCTTCAAAGCAGTAATATTCCCACGGCCATTCTGAAAGAGAATGATTATTTGTAAGGCAGTGTGGTTGACTTTCACATTCGTGGGCTTTCGCAAAATAGAAATGCGGAAACTCCTCGTAGGGACCAATGTCATCTAACAGAGAAGTTCTGTGGTGCAGCTCACAATGCATGCAACTTGATGTATTAATTACCATGGCCAATATCTGTCTTTTTTTCATAATTTCAGTGAGTATTATGCTCACTTTCTTGTTGAGCAATTGCCTAATTTCGGTGAGAAGAATGGTCAGTATTCTACCTGAGAATGTAGTAAAATATATTTCATTCTCCAGACGAATGACGCCAAGAATTATGCTCTGCTTCCTAGACTCAGTACATTTTATGGAGTCACCTCTCGAGAAACATGATGAAACTTGGCCACAGAAAGACGTACTCATCATTTGAGGTGGATATCCCGATAACGCAAAGTTTCAACTTGTGACAAGGAAGGGGGTTCCCTACACAAGAATACAGACTGTATGGAAAAACTGGCCGAAACCAGACTACCCAACAATGTTGTATTCACCTATAGCCTTACAGGGGATGCCATATCGAATGCAGAGTATGAGAACGCTGTGAACGTTTGGCAGGAGTTGGTCATCCTAAACTTAAGATGCATGTAGACCTTCAAATGGACACTGACATGCGTTTGGTTTCTGATGCTTCGAGATATTCTGGAGTGCATGCACGGCCACATATACTCTGCATCTTGGCTTTTATTACTCAGCACATGGATTTTCTTGGGACGCTGTGCTCAAGAAAACAACAGTCAACATTAAACTATTGACAGATGTTGACATGTTTCTTTTCTTTGAGCAACGGATTCACAATAGGCTTTTCCAATGCTATAACCACACCAAGCAAATAACTCACAGATGGGTTAGGGCTTCAATATATTTGACAATTCGAGCTACATCATGTACTTCGATGTGAATAATTTATACGGGTGGACCATGCAACAGTCACTGCCGATTGGCAAGTTTTGATAGCTGTCCAAAGTCGAATGCATGTGATTAGGTGAAAATGTCCATAGGGTGGCGGCTGATTGTGGTATGGGGAATATTGTGGAGGCTGAACTCGCGTACTCAGTCAGTCTGCATGATGCACACAGTGATTTGCTGCTATGTCCAAAGAAACTAGTTCTACGAGGATGCTCCATCCTAAACTGATAAAAACGCTGGGGAACAAGCGGATATAGTTTCTCCACTATCATAACCTCCAGCTTATGGATAGAGCTGGTTAGATTCATCCATCATTTTTTTTAAATTGGTGAATAAAACAATTATCGTCAAATCAACGGAGAATTTGAGAAAATACCGTAAAATTCATCTTAGAATGGAATGCAATGATCATTATGGCACAAGGAACCGTCACCAGACCAAAGTTCAAATGGGTCACAATATTCAGTGAGAAATTTCTTGCTGTGGAGGTGGTGAAGGTTGCAGTAGTGTTAACAAAGCCTGTCTGTGTGGTGACGAGCATATTAGACCTCTCTCATCTCCACAAAGTTTCATTATAAGTTCGCGAAAATCCGTTGATCCAAAGTTATTTTGTATGGATACAGATTGTTTCATCTATTGGGTGAAGGGTTGCAAGCCATATGAAGTATTGAGCTGCCACACTAATGCATTCAACATCTCTTCACATGTGACCAATAATACTTACAGTATTGTTCTACAGAACAAAAATGTTAATGTCCTTATAAAAGATGAGGCGAATGTACGCATGTTACATATTGGGAGGTGTCACCCAGAGATGAACAAGTGGTGTGCATCATGTGGCATCAAAACTATTGGAGCGCCAGCCATGGTGGCCGTGCGGTTCCAGAACCGCATGACTGCTACAGTCGCAGGTTCGAATCCTGCCTTGGGCATGGGTGTGAGTGATGTCCTTAGGTTAGTTAGGTTTAAGTAGTTCTAAGTTCTAGTGGACTGATGACCTCAGATGTTAAGTCCCATAGTGCACAGAGCCATTTGAAACATTTGAACTACTTGGAGCGCCTGTACAGTGGTGCATGCAGTGCTCCTCAGCAACCCAAATTATGATGCTGCAAACTAATATTCACATCTGAGGGAAGGAACGTACACTCTGCTGCAATCGAAAGTTGTTCTTTCACCTCATGGTGATAAACAGATCATTTGTGATGATGGATTTAAACTCACCTGTACTCACACTATTCACTTGATGAGGGTGGCAAGATTGAAAGACAGTAACAGTAGCCTTAAAATTTGATTGTAGGTGAAATAGTATGACAAGCTTATCGTACCATAAACAATTTTTATTAAATTGCACATTTAGTGCTCTGACATAGATGAATACCATGTGCTAATGTAAATATATAAGTGTATACTGTGTGTGCTGACAAAAATGTGTACCATGTAAAAACATATCCACAGCATGTGTGCTGACAAAAAACGTGTACCATGTACACTTGTAACTATTGCATTTCATGTGTGCTAACAAAACTGAAGGTCCCGTTTATTTGTAGATTTTGGCGATGCTGTACTTGCTGAGAATGTCTGTATTACGCTGACGTCTTCCGTGAATTCTAAGAATGCCATATCTTCGAATATGAACCATCTATGCTCATCATCATGGAAACCTTGAATATCTGCAATGATGTTCATACTTTGAGATGTCATAGAGATATGCCTAAGGTATGACACAACATCTGTTCATTTACACATCTCTCGGCATAACAGCTGTCAGTGGACAATAGTTAATCATATAGACATGTAGAAATAGAGCGTATGCTGCAATGCATTCTGGGAGATTCGCAAAAATATCAAATTCAATTCGTATATCGATTAGTCCTGATTTAATTAACTCATTCTATTTTGAGCAGTCTATTACAATGATTGATGCCAGGTCCTTGAATTTCGTGGAGTGAGTAGATATTCCTCACCTTCAACACTTTCATAGTAAGAAGTGCAAAACCTCACATACATGTCAAAAGCTAGACTGTATACGTTTCAGCAATAAAACGTCGTACCGATAGAATTAAGAATTGGTGGAATCATTTGCTATATTCCCCTTATGTCAGTCTGAACTGCAAGTATGATAAACTCGTGTGTCTCCAATTTAACAGAGGCTTTAATTGCCGACATTTATCTTGTTGCTGCCAGTAACGTTGGGTAGTCAATAAGCTCCCATGAATGGAAATTTTATGGCAGATATATTCCAGCATTCACAACTTGTTATAGCTTCAAATGCTCCTCTTCGAGATGTAGTCATTTTCCAAACTGCATTATTTATAATGATCTCATCCTCCTCTAGAGCTCTTAGAAATTTATGAGTAATAAGCTGGCACACTTGGTACCAGAATATCTTCCTGTTAAGGATTTATATCAGTTCATCGAATGTCTACAAACTACTTCATAAGCATGCATGTCAACGGTCGACACCTTACAATATCACCTGCACTGGTTGGTATTTTGCCTGAAACAGCATTTTTGAAAATACACATACATGCTCAAAGCATACTTCATCAGCATGCGATAAAAACGACTTGAGAATGTTTGTCTCGTTGCAGTTCAATGGACCCACAATTATCACTCGCGTATTATCATGAAACAGTATCTCATTCTTCTTTTTATGCTATCACAGCACCAGTCGCTTACAGTAAAGAAATTGTGTTGAGGTTTCACCAACCGTGGCATGATACTAACTACATGATGTACTGGTGTACAGTGGACTTTTATAGAAAAAAAACCTGTAATTATAATATGTGTATAATATGTGTGGCCAGGAATGAACACCTTACCAACTGAGCTACAATGGCTACACATCTATACAGTACTGGCAAGCGGAGTGCACTCAGCCCTTGTGAGCCAAACAGAGGAGCTACTTGACTGAGAAGTAGCGGCTCTGGTTTCGTAAACTAGCATATGGCTGGAAGAGCGCTGTGACGACCACATGCCCATTATAATTATCCGGGCTGTTATGCCGTGGTCGGTTGATGAATGCTGTGGTGATTCCCAACGTTTCGTCTCCGACTGCGGGAGACATCTTCAAGGGGGTCCGTAGCTTGATGGAAGGTCCAACACACACACTGGCTCAGTCAGTAGCGAGCCAGTGTGTGTGTTGGACCTTCCATCAAGCTACGGACCCCCTTGAAGATGTCTCCCGCAGTCGGAGACGAAACGTTGGGAATCACCACAGCATTCATCAACCGACCACGGCATAACAGCCCGGATAATTATAATGGACATGATATTTCCGGCCGTGAAAGTTTACATTTTAGTATGACCACATGCCCCTCCATATTCGCAGCCTGCACCTGTGGGCTAAAGATGACATGGCGGCTGGTCGGTACGATTAGGCCTTCATGGTCTGTTCAGACAGAGATTTTCATGTCTTTTGAAAACATATTTACAACAGTATATTATTTCGTCATTCACACTTTAGCAGCGGTACTTGGGAAGCAGTACGTCATGAAAATCCCTTGGATCAGTTTTCACATCAGCACAATATTTTCCAAATAACTGTTTCTTATATGGACTAAATTCTGCTCCTATTTCTATCAAACTAATAGAAGAATCACAAAAATTTAGATAGATTCCATGCCTGCTGGAGCAATATTAGTTGACTTTGGCACTGAAATGATACATGATTTGAAGTACTGTTCTATATCATTCACATGTATACTATACTAATCAAGATAGTCCACATCTTTGTATACACCAATACAGGATCCCATACGCTATAGGTTGCTGCTATTGCTGCTGCAGGTCCCTACAAACCAGGCTGTTGTGCTGCTGCAGGCCCTGACAAACTGGAGGGCATCGTCGCTGCTGGTCCTGACAAGCTCCAGATCACCTCTATAAGTTGCAGACTACCACTGCTCCTAAATAAAGGAGAAGATGAAGCAGAAGAAGAAGAAACGTGAAATCTGATAACAACAATAGAAAGTCCGGCAGACATGCGATATTGTTAAGCACGGGTCCCCACTCTTTCATTCCTTCCTGTTCTGCTGGGGGTCACTGGATGAACTCGTCTGCTGCTGTTCATGCTTCATAGTCCTTCCGTTAACTGACTACAGCTGAGCCCAGTGAGCTTCCGCACATGCTTTATATCCCTGATGTCACGATCATGTGACCAGTTGTGGTGTTGCCAAATCGTGTTGTCTGCGCTTTGGTGGTGGTATTATGGACAAGGTCAGTAAGCCTGTGACTTTGGAAGAGGACGCAATCGGTTTCTTCACTGTGGAAGAGATAAAATGAAAAAAGAAAGGTTCAAATGGCTCTGAGCACTATGGGACTTAACATCTATGGTCATCAGTCCCCTAGAACTTAGAACTACTTAAACCTAACTAACCTAAGGACATCACACAACACCCAGTCATCGCGAGGCAGAGAAAATCCCTGACCCGCCCGGAAATCGAACCCGGGAAACCGGGCGCGGGAAGCGAGAACGCTACCGCACGACCACGAGCTGCGGAAAGATAAGTTGACTAGCCATTTTTAAAAAAATGAGTTTCCATGGTTTCCAGTACTTCCATGTCAAGTTTTTCTCGTATTCCTCTAGCTGTCATACACTCATTCTCGTGTTCAAGAATTTTCCTCGTTCTTCCTCAATTTTCCAACATTTGGCGTACTTCCCTCAATTTATACATATTTTCGGCAGTTTTCATAATTTTACCAGTTTTGTGTCACTTCTGCCCATGCGATCATGACATCACTTCTAGCCATGCATTAAGATCAGGAGGGGTTTCAGAGGTGATCCACCATCCATAACAACCGGGACGGTGTTTGAAAGTGGATCCACCACGTGCTATCACCAGGACTTGGCTCAGAGGTGGTTCTACTACATGCCGCTGCCAGGATCACGTGCTAGTGTCAGGATTAGGCTCGGAGGTGGCTCTACTACATGCCACTGCCAGGATCACGTGCTAGTGCCAGGATTTGGCTCGGAGGTGGCTCTACTACATGTCACTGCCAGGATCACGTGCTAGAGCCAGGATTCGGCTCGGAGGTGGCTCTACTACATGCCACTGCCAGGATCACGTGCTAGCTCCAGGATTTTGGCTCGGAGGTGGCTGTACTACATGCCACTACCAGGATCACGTGCTAGTGTCAGGATTAGGCTCGGAGGTGGCTCTACTACATGCCACTGCCAGGATCACGTGCTAGTGCCAGGATTTGGCTCGGAGGTGGCTCTACTACATGCCACTACCAGGATCACGTGCTAGCGCCAGGATTTGGCTCGGAGGTGGCTGTACTACATGCCACTGCCAGGATCACGTGCTAGAGCCAGGATTTGGCTCGGAGGTGGCTCTACTACATGTCACTGCCAGGATCACGTGCTAGAGCCAGGATTCGGCTCGGAGGTGGCTCTACTACATGCCACTGCCAGGATTCAAATCCACTCGGTACATGTCCACAGCGGTGTCTGTCGTTGGATTCGTAGGCGGTAGTTTTTGAGCATGCTTGGGAGGGGAGGGGGGGCACCCTCGTGAAACCAATACATAAGGAAAAGTATGTAAGTGGCGCTAGGTTTTGACAACTGTGCATTCACATGCAATTTTAGAATACGTGGTAAGAAATGATGCCATGATCACTTGAGCAGAAGTGATATAAAAACGGTAAAATTGAGAAAATAGATGGAATATAAATTGAGGGAAATACACGAAAGCTAGCAAACTGAGGGAAATGGGGGAGTACTTAGACATCTTCAGGAAGAGTCTTGGATATGGGAAGGAGTATGTAACAGCAAGAGGAATACAAGAAAAAAATTGACATGCAGACACTGGGAACCAGGGAAACTGTCATTTTTCGTGAACAGTTAAAATATGGTCGGATGACCTCCCAATGTAGTGTAATAAATTTCTATGTGTAGGATTACAAGCGCAGGTGTGACCCCAAAGTTATCAGCAACCAACTTACAGATTTTTATGAAGTGTCTTTAGCTAAGGAGCATTATATTATCAGCTTGGGAACTGCAATAGACAACTAGACAACGCATTGCGAGTTTGACCCTGTGCAAAAATGTTTGTGTGTTGCAAGCTCTAAGAAACAGTACTTACAGTGTGCTTCTCAACACACTCTACTAGTGACAACCATGCGATGTCAACTAAAAAATACATTACAGAGCAATTGCTGCATGGTTTACAAAAACATTATATTGTATCTCTATGAAGGTAAAAGGGATACATACAAGTTAACTGCTGTCTTTTTATGCTATCCTGGAAAAAAACTTCTGCCTCTAAACTGACTTTGATCAGCATTAAGGGATGATGGAAAGTAGATGGAGTAATCGGTTGAGAGAGGTTGTAACGAGACTCATTTAATGGTAGATTAACGATGCATTCTACAGAGAGGGAGGTGTTTCGACAGGTCATTTATCATGCATTGAACCATTTTCTTTCGTCATGCGCTATATCAGTTCCTTAGTACAACCTGCATTCGACTCGTAACCAATTTTATATTTTGTGTCTGACTTAGAGCGCTATCTACCTGCGATCGTTAACAGATATCCTCTCCATACCACAGTTAGCAGCGAAATTCCAGCGTGTGTGTGATGAATCATGTCCACTGAACAGATGGAAAACTTTTTTGGTCCACTTTTGAGTCTTCAGGATCAAATAAGTGAGGAAAATTTTTATCAGTGTTATTTTTTGTAGTATTACACATAATTACATTCAGGTTTATATTATTTGTATTTTTATTTCTTGTACAGTCTAAAATATTTGAGGTAAATGTGTGTGGACTTCAGGTCGTAATCGGTAAATAAATAATAATAATACATTAGAAAACGTATTAAGATTTTTGTTTGTGAAATTTTACGAAACAATTGTTTCTAGTCTCCCATAAATAAACATTACACTTCTTGATCAAGGTTCTTGTGCGGAATTTGCAATCTTCAAAGCGACATTTACAAGCAGTTTTTGCCTCTACATAATGGCAAAGATGATCAATCTGGTCATGTCGAGTTGGCTTTCCTGGCCTGGAAACAAGTTTTCTTCTTTTGGGTTTATTGTCATCACCTTCTCCTAAACTGTCAGTGATCTCCTATTCATCCTGGAAGGAGAGATGAAGATCTCTGTCTGTATGTGTGAAGATGTTGATTCACACACAAACAAGAAGTAGCCACTTGAGAGGGACAGAGATAGGTTCAAATGGCTCTGAGCACTATGGGACTTAGCATCTGAGGTCATCAGTCCCCTTGAACTTAGAACTACTTAAGCCTAAGGACATCACACACATCCATGCCCGAGGCAGGATTCGAATCTGCAACCGTAGCGTTCGCGCGGTTCCAGACTGAAGCGCCTAGAACTGCTCGGTCACACCGACCGGTGATAAACATGAAATCCTGTTTCGAGTCTCGGTCCCGCACAAACTTGAAGAACTTTCATTGTCATCATTCCTTAATACAGCTGACGTTTTTCCGCGTTCGCAGCAGTGGACACACCTACTAGAACCGATCGGCCACACCAGCTGGCGGACAGAGACAGGAAGTGTGTCTGGAATTTCGTGATCTAGGAGGCCGACATCCCGTCCATGGTCGGTTATACTTTGTATCGAGATCTGTAACCATCACATTGGGCAGTTCTTGACCCCTGCGGCAGCTCCCGGACGACAAACACATGCTTTGGGAACCGTAATGGTAGCTACTTTACCACAGTTCATTCCATTCCTTGGGACTTACAGTTATGGGAATTGTGTATGGAGACTGCGGGTGACCTGGAGCTTGTCAGGACCAGCAGCTAAGGTGCCCTCCAGTTTGTCAGGGCCTGCAGCAGCACAACAACCTGGTCTTTAGGGATCTGCAGCAGCAGTAGCGGCAACCTATATCATATGGGATCCTGTAGTCGTGTATACAATGATGTGGACTACCTAGGTTTGTATAGTAAACGTATGAATGGTTTAGAACAGTGCTTCATTAGAACTGCGGCTCGATGTGGCGACTACCAACTTTGTTACATTGTAGACGTCGTCTTATCTAACCTACTGCGTACCAAGACAAGCAACTCTGATACCTTCTGTTTCCCTCAATAGACGTGGACGCATCACACATCCGAACAGAAACCATCATAGAATGCAAAGGTAAGTTTCTAGACACATATATTCGAAATATGATGTATTCACTCCCATCTGCAATCCTAGTTGTTTGTATTGGGAGTTTCCGAACACGCTCATTTACAGTGATGATCCGAACGGATTCTTTAACATATTCCATGTCAAGTATGAGTTTACGAAAAATGAAGAGATCGGATAATGCATAGTGTTATTGCGTGATTCGTAAACACGTATGTGCCAAAACATTATAAGCACTGTCTATGGAGATAATGAAAGCCACTTTATGGCATTGCAACTGTTTGACACGATATGGAACATATATAATCGGAGCTGAGTCGAAAGAGGTATCATTTTAGTGACGAATTGGGAAATCCACTGACATAAGCGATTTTCACAAACACATTGGTATGGCCCAGACACTGGGAACTAGCATCAAGGAAATGGTGGAGCTTGTTGTTAGCATGCTGCTGTCTTGAGGCTCTCACAGTTGCTAGTCTTACTATGCAGTAGGTTAGGTAAAATTGTGCAATATCTGTAACAACGTCGGAGGTCGCCACATCGAGCCACTGTTTCAGTGCATTAGTACTGTTCCGCATGCATAGCACGCTGGGTAATTTTTTTGTTTTGGAATAATGTAAACACGTAAAGGTAAAGCGTTAATACAAACGAATGTGCTTAAGTGATAAATGGCTGCTTCGTAATGTTTCCTTTCAAATTGTTAACTAATAATTGTACTGTGTCATGCCTAATTCAATTCCTCAAGCAGAAGTGGATGAGATAAAGATCTGAACTGTAGCGGTACGTTTCCGCATACGGTTTCCTATTCAAGATACTATGTATTCACTCACTTCTACAAGACCAAGATATTTGTAACGTGAATTTCCG
Source organism: Schistocerca cancellata (assembly GCF_023864275.1). Lineage (NCBI taxonomy): Eukaryota > Metazoa > Arthropoda > Insecta > Orthoptera > Acrididae > Schistocerca > Schistocerca cancellata. The sequence continues at coordinate 445,120,644 of NC_064630.1, read as the reverse complement.
AACATCATGTTCAGGCAAAAGCCCAATTTTTAGCCTTCCGAAGGCAAAAAATCTGGTGCGAAAATTATCGAAAGTAGGACGTAGTTAAGCGTGGCTTTGTAATTGCACAGACTACGGTACACTGACTATTTTTGCTTTCCTTCGGGATTTACTTTTTCTCAGTGAGAGCTGAAGTTTGATTATTTTGCTGAGCATAGTCGGTTCTTAGATATTGCGCCCAGAGTTTCGAACACCGTTTGTTTTAGTGGCATTTCAAACCATGCTTATACAACCAAATCCAGTTCCAAGGAATTTTGCTATATCCGTGGCCATCAAGACCATACAAAGAAATACGTTTATTTAATTACTGTAATTAACGCTGACTGTGGTGTAGCTCTGCTGTGCCGCCAGGGACCTTGTGGCATTCAACGTGTAAAGAAATAACAAAGAAGTAAATATTTGCTGCGTGTTATTACGTGAACCGTTTACTATTTAATTAATATTGCGCTGTTGTTTCTAGTACTGATGCTCAGCGGAAACAACAAATTTTGTAAAATCGAAATTAGTAGATATATATCTCCTCTTCTATGAACCACATAGGTTCCGTTAGAAATTGTAGATTCTAATACTTCACTCAGCGGGTCCCCTCCCCCCCCCCCCCCCCGCCCTGTAATCTTTCATTAATTGTGTCAAGATGTATGTGTAGCGTGTTAAAATTACATGTAGTTTCGAACGTGTGACAGTGGCCCTCATTATTGGTATTGTATCATCGATTGCAGACGAACTTGTAAGAGTTTGTGGGAACTGTTTAGTAGTTCAGAATCAATTGTTCCCTTATTCCACTGCGAAATTACGTAATAGGTGGGTGCATTTTTGATAATGTTTGGAGGGATTGAGTGCCGCACGTAATAAATTTCATAGTAAATTGTGACCTACAGTTGTTTATTAAACTCTGGCAGCAATGTCTTACACGTTTCCTCCTTATTGCAGTGTATGTACTTACAGCACCAGGGAAATTTTTCGTGTTTTCTCCACTGTTGAAATTTTACGATTGGGGTCTTAAGAAAGCACTTTACGTCTGGGACTCTTAAGAAGGCAACTACAACATTATATTATTGTGGTTTGCGCATATTACGTCAAATCATTATCCATTCATTTTCCCGCTTCAGTAATAGAGTACAATGTCGATATCTGTCGGACATTAGCGATGGTATCAACACTGTTCCACAAGTCTCTTCATAAGCATAATTTCAACAAAAGTCCGAGGCACAAAGTTACCTCCAAAGGACCTTCAAATCTTATCCCACGCTTATCACTCGTCACTTAGGCAAACCACATCCTTATACCTTCAAATCTTAAAATAAGCTTTCAATCCTTGCCGTGAAACAGATGCTGAAATTAAAACAGTACCCGTGAGTATGACTAAAAATTGTTTTGTGTTGTACATTGCAGAATACAGCCCCACTATAATGCTATTTTCAGGCACAGGATGAGTAAGTTTCTGGTTGTAAGCAGATGGAAATAGCTGTAGCTTACACTAAGCAACATTGGAAGCTGCTTCGAATTAGTGTACTGAGCGAAATACCGGGAGTCATGTACCAGAGGCACTATTCTCTCCAGTGCCCCCTTCGGGAAGAACCGGAAGTAGCACCGCTCGTCCATTTGACAAGTGCGTGCCAGTGGTAGGTCTAGCAGCTGTACAGGCGATGGCAAGCTGGGAGAAATCGGAATAGTACACTCATCCTCCTAAACGGCAAGTATGAACTGCTGAAACTGAAACAGAGTTATTGAGACACGTTTCACATGTTGGGAATCCGGCTGTGACATGCGTCAGAGGGAAGCAACAAATTGTAAATCACTATCAGTTCATATATTCTGTTAATAACGGTATCCCTTAGGGAATCGTCAGCAGGGAGTGGGACCTACAAACTTTTTCTCTGTGCGTATATGCCAGCAGACCTCGTTCAACATCTTGCCACACGCTGTTCCAGCAGCCAGTGAGGAAACGATGTGCAACCAATATCAGAGTGTGCCGCACGCTATAACGAACGATGCCTGTCGACTGAGGCTCATGGTCATACTTGGATCATTCCAGTGACCGGCAGAGACGGTTGACAGGATTAACTTCACTCACGGAGATTCAACGAAGCTCGTAGGTGGCAGCATTGTTCCCAGAACCGTTAGACGCTGTCCTAAAATCCTACAGATTTCCGAGGCATCTGCGATGTGGCCCCACAGTGTGAAGCAGTACTAATCAGCAGGTTATCTCGTGATGAGGATGATGATGTTTGATTTGTGGGGCGCTCAACTGCGCGGACATCAGCGCCCGCACAAAGTCCCAGTTATTACGCAGTCCAATTTTTTCGCAATCCAGTCTAGCCACTAGCAAGAATGATGATGACGATGATGAAGATGATGAATAAGTGATGAGGACAGCACAAACTCCCAGTCCCGGGCAGAGAAAATCCCCAACCTGGCCGGGAATGGAACACGGGACACCGTGAACCCCAGAGGTAACAACTCTAGCCACTAGACCACGAGCTGCGGGCGCAGTTTATCTCGTGTAATTCTAGGTACAGCTGACCAGTGCCAGAAATCGACAACTGTGAGGTCTTCATACTAAATCCAATTACAGGCTACATCGAAATGATTGACTAATGAGTAATTTGTGTGATGTATTTGTCGCAGAAGACAAGAAACTCAAGTCCATAGAGTTTGAAATAGAAGTCACTTGGGAGAGTGTTTGGTTATGAGTCAGAGAGAGGGAGGCATCTGGTTCATACAATCGGTCCTATCGACCGCAAGGCACAATCCGGTATCTAAACGGAAACATATGAGACATAGTTAGCTATTACGAATGTTCTCTAATAGTACTGTCGTCAATGGAGAATACTTTAATCACCCAGCAGTCTATTGAAGAAAATTAGGTTTTGTAAGTAGGGTGTGACACGATATGCTGTGAAACATTATTAAGTGCACCATCTGATGTGAGAATACCGTCTGATCTAATCCATCCTAACGCCATCTATATCTACGTCTACATGATTACTCTGCAATTCACATTTAAGTGCTTGGCAGACGGCTCAACGAACCACAATCATACTATCTCTCTACCATTCCACTCCCGAACAGCGCGCGGGAAAAGGAACACCTAAACCTTTCTGTTCGAGCTCTGATTTCTCTTATTTTATTTTGATGATCATTCTTACCTATGTAGGCTGGGCTCAACAAAATATTTTCGCATTCGGAAGAGAAAGTTGGTGACTGAAATTTCGTAAATAGATCTCGCCGCGACGAAAATCGTCTTTGCTTTAATGACTTCCATCCCAACTCGCGTATCATATCTGCCACACTCTCTTCCCTATTACGTGATAATACAAAACGAGCTGCCCTTTTTTGCACCCTCTCGATGTCCTCCGTCAATCCCACCTGGTAAGGATCCCACACCGCGCAGCAATATTCTGACAGAGGACGAACGAGTGTAGTGCACGCTGTCTCTTTAGTGGACTTGTTGCATCTTCTAAGTGTCCTGCCAATGAAACGCAACCTTTGGCTCGCCTTCCCCACAATATTATCTTTGTGGTCTTTCCAACTGAAGTTGTTCGTAATTTTAGCACCCAGGTACTTAGTTGAATTGACAGCCTTGAGAAATGTACTATTTATCGAGTAATCGAATTCCAACGGATTTCTTTTGGAACTCATGTGGATCACCTCACACTTTTCGTTATTTAGCGTCAACTGCCACCTGCCACACCATACAGCAATCTTTTCTAAATCGCTTTGCAACTGATACTGGTCTTCGGATGACCTTACTAGGCGGTAAATTACAGCATCATCTGCGAACAACTTACGAGAACTGCTCAGATTGTCACCCAGGTCATTTATATAGATCAGGAACAGCAGAGGTCCCAGGACGCTTCCCTGGGGAACACCTGATATCACTTCAGTTTTACTCGATGATTTGCCGTCTGTTACTACGAACTGCGACCTTCCTGACAGAAAATCACGCATCCAGTCGCACAACTGAGACGATACCCCATAGGCCCGTAGCTTGATTAGAAGTCGCTTGTGAGGAACGGTGTCAAAAGCTTTCCCGAAATCTAGAAATACGGAATCAACTTCAGATCCCCTGTCGATAGCGCCACTAACTAATGTGAAGCTGACAACTATATTTCCTATAGACAGCGAGCATTGTGATGTCTGTAGAACTATCTGTAACGTGGACTGGTCAATGGAACTCACCCGAGTAACATATCCATCAGAGATTTCAACCACTCTGAAGCAATGTGATAAAATTCATGGTGAAACCTTCAGCTGTAATTTATTTTCCACAATTCGCAACTTGTTTCGGTCAATGACCATTATCAAGCTTAGGTGGCATAAACGGCAGGAAAATTTATGCCAGCTAAGCTTGACATTGGTCATTGTCCAAAAGTAGTAGCGAATTGTGCAAAATAAATGAAAGCTGAAGGTTTCACGTCGATTTTTAACAATCACTTGACTGCCGAATTCCCCCCCCCCCCCCCCCCCAGGAAACATACTTTATTAGTGACATGTTTGTGATCTTGAAATGTAAAGAAACCGCCACATCTAAGACGAGTCCAGGTTAACAACATGTACAGACGGACAAGGAGCATCGACCATTTCGGTGGGTGCATGAACCGCTGCACCATCGATAGCTCACTGGAACACAATCCTTGGCGCTATGGCGGAGTGGCACATTTCCGGCGAGTGGTTTTGAATCTATTTTTCCGGAGCGCCAGTGAGTGAAGCAGCACGGACAGCCAGGTGTGCGGGGTAACGGGTTGGATGTTGGTTCTAGTTCTATCGCCCATGTGACTTTCAAGTTTGTCTGGCTGAGTATCTTCCAGACACGAGGGACGTGCGCTGGAGACAGGAGTGGACACATTATTCCTTTGGCCGAGTAGATTTCGAGGCGAGAGGTGGATTGTCGTGATCCCTGCATCTTCTGATAGTTCCAAGCTTTTCCATTGTATGTCACCGCACAGCGACTTGAATATTCGATTAACTACTTTTAGTACGTTGCGTCGCTACCCAAACAACGTGGTATGGGTAAAGACTGGTCTCGCTCCCCGATGTGATAATTGTGATCTGTTCGGTTCCTGCTCTTCTTTGTGGCTTGTTGCTTTTATATCGGATTCGGTTCAGCCTCCTAATGTTGTTGTTCACTGTTCCTGTGTCTATCCTTTGAAAATATAACAGCCTCATTTTGGTAACTGCTATAGACTTGTGGTTAGACTGTGTGTTTTAAATTATTGGGGTTTTGCAGTGACTGGAGTTATGAAAAATTTCGTAATAGTCCGTGTGTCATTTTGTGACGTTCAATTTTTTTTCTGTTTGGTACATTGTGCACTAAGTCGCCAAGTCGCTTTCTTTAGTTATTTCGATGCCGGAAGCTTATGCATCTTACAGGTACAACTCTTGGTGCATGTATTTTGGTGGATTATACTTCCAAGCAAGCTGGTGTTTAACGTAGGTTAGCTTCATCAGTCAGTCATTCATGTCTTCCCTCCACTTACGTTTGCCGTCCCGTTAAGTATTTACCGTTTCTGCTTCGTGGCGTGATTCGAAGGTGAATCTCTGTTGGGCGATAAACTTCTTTACAATCAGATGTAAGGGGGGAGGGTGGGGGGAAGGGTGCCCTAGTCAATTATCTTATCATGTTTTAATGATTTGTTGCAATAGTTTTGTCTACGTTGCTAGACTGTAGTCTGATGACTTACGATTTTACTCTTTTTTTAAAAAAATCGGTTGTAAAAATCACACGAACTAAGCCAAACGAATCACTTTTGAACTACAAATTTCTACCAGCAGTCCATCTAGCACAAGTACTCTCCATAGAAAATTAAGTGAATAAGGTGAAATGCTCGAGCAGTCTCTCATAAGCCACACATTTATGCAGTCCGGGCAAAGCGATGATAGACGCTGTGTAAAGAGCGACGCCACTGGGAAATGGATGACTGGAAACGAGTGATCTGGAGTGACGAATCACGCTGTATTCTGTGGCAATCTGATGGAAGGGTATGGGTTAGACGAATGTCTGCAGAATGTTAGCTGCCATCATCAGTAGTGCCAACGCAGGTGTACGGAGCAGGATGTATGGTTAGGATGTGGTCTTCTTATTGCACTTCAGAAATCGCTATGTGCAGAAGGCTATGGACGCAGTTTATAGTATCGTGCGCTGCGTAAAGTAGATGTTTATTTCGAAGAGATTGATTGCTTCAGCATGAAATTCAACCCTACGATAAATCAGCAGCTATGAGGCAATGGTTTTTAAGATTGAGCCACATATCTTCTACATGTTGCTGCCCAGAGATAAATGTTTTGTGTTCTTCTTTTGGATATGAAATAAGCAATTTCATCTACCTACTTATTTCTGTTGTCCAGCGTACTTTAGTAACCATCATTGCTATATCTGCCAGATGATCACTCATACAACTACCAACATAGACATCCTCAAAGAAGTCCTTCAGACCTCAACTCAATGGAAAACTTTTGGGATGAGTTTGAAAATTGACTTTGCTCCAGACCCCCAATGTCCGACATTTCTATCTACACGGGTTTCGGCCCTTGGGGTGGAACGGGCTGCCATTGCTTCACAGACATACAGACACCTCACCGCCAGTGTCCCCTGCAAAGTTCAAGCTACAATACAGGTGAATAATGGACACACCCCATACTAATACTCATTAAAAGCTGACCTGATATATTCGATGAGATAATGCATACTGAATCTAATGTCAAAAAATCGGCAAAGGACTCCTTGAGGATGTCTATGTAGGTAGTTATATGAGTAATCATGGGACAGATATAGCAACGATGGTTACTAAAGTATGACGGGCAGCAAAAATAAGTAGGTAGATAAAATTTCTCGCTTCATATCTCAAACATCCATTTCCGGGCAGCCACAACTAGAAAATACGTGGCTCGATCTTAAAAGAGTAGTTGACCGTGCACAGCATATATACTTACCTGGCAGTACAGTATTCATAACACTGTACGGTAACTGGTAAGGAACTTAAAAAAAGATCGACTAATACATAATAAATGTAAAATATAGCACTGGGCTACACAAAGGGATACGCTGAACGAAACAGTTTTGACTGCAAAGATGGCAATGCATGAAGCCTTCAGCGACTGCTTTAGTACATTCTTATGGAAATACCTTTCACAAACCCTAAAGATATTCTGGTTGTATGTAAAATCTCTGCCGACCGCGGTGGCCGAGCGGTTCTAGGCGCTTCAGTCCGGAACCGCGCGACTGCTACGGTAGCAGGTTCGAATCCTGCCTCGGGCATGGATGTGTGTGATGTCCTTAGGTTAGTTAGGTTTAAGTAGTTTTAAGTTCTAGGGGACTGATGACCTCAGATGTTACGTCCAATCGTGCTCAGAGCCATTTCTAAAATCTGTCATGGCACCAATTGAGGGCAAAGCTAAAACAGAAAAATTCACTTTCAAAAGTTCTTTACTGATGAAGATACAGAGGCACTGCTGCAGGGTACTTGTCGTGCCACTGCATAAATGGGTGACACAGACATTGGTATTAGTGTCACTAAGAAACACCCCTCCAGGTACGTGACGCATTTCAAGTCGGTATCTATACAGAATTTAGAGATTGCTTCGTTCCACTGTAAGACATTAAATAGGTCCCCTTTGAACAAAATACTGTGCCCAGTAATTATAAGAAAATTTGAAAGTGAGGTATCGAATATAGTGACCTCCTGGATGTCAAGCAGTAGGGACTAAGGATACATCATGCACGCAAAACGCCTCTTGCACTTTTCTCACATGGTATCCTGAAAAACCAAGGTCAAGGTGGATGCAGTATTTCTCGACCTCCAAGGGCGTCTGAAAATAAAATTGTGAGTGGCTGAGGATATCTTGGTAGGGAGGACTCAGCATGTCAGCTTGGATGAACTTTAGGCGTGCCTTGGAGCAAGGTTCTCGCTACCCACCTTGATTATATTCTACAGTAATGATTTGGTAGAAAATATTAATAGCAATCTGTAACATTGTGAAATTGTTGTAATGAAATACAATTAAATACTACGTGGAAGTGGCTGCACAAATAGCCAGTCAGATCTGGATACGATTACAAAACAGTGCAGAGATTGGGCAGTCAATCATATTGTTCAGAAATGTAGAACTCTGCATTTCAGGAACCATATCAGAGTATTATCCACACTTGTGCGTACCCTGTTGGAACACTGCTCAAGTGTGAGGGACTCGTACCAAACAGAACTACGGAAGATATCTGTACTATAATACAAAAAGGGGAACCATAGTTCCCTAAAATCTTGAAAATTTCTGATCTAATTAACTTCAAAGTTTTGCATGATACTATAATAAACGTTCGGACGGACACACGTTACATAATTTTTTTTTTTCTAAACAACGATGTCCAGGTTTTCTGTTATAACCGACTGCGCAAAAGGAAATGCTGTGCTGTGAAAATGTGCGGTTTCTCTTATTTTCTCACCGTAGGTGGTCACTACATTGTCAGTACATTTAAAGAATCAGACAAATTTTTGCACATGGCCAGTTGTCTGACGCCCTTTCTCGAACTGGTGATTCATACTCTTACCGCACAGTACAAAGATCAGGAAATATGTATTCTAAAGTTTTGTAATTGTACTGCGTATATAAAATTAAAAAAAGAAAGCCTAAAGGGAAATAAAGGGGTCTTTTCATTCACATTCTATGTGATTCATAATAATTTCCGGTTCTATACCTTCAAAGTGGGCAAAGTCGCAACGAGTAGTCCAAGTTAGCGCCCTGACACAGTTCCAGGCATAACCCAGATTAAGAGTCTAATATCCTTTTAAAACACTATTGTGTCGATCGAAAGTTTTATTTCATAGATAAACAGTTACAGCCATTTCAACGGCCATCTTCAGATCTGTAAAGGCTTACGACCATATACGAGTCAATATTGCCTTTTCCAAAACAAAAGTGTTGCAATATCATTAAGAAGAGTATATGAACTATACTGTAATGTCAATAGTGTAAAGTTTGTGTACAACACGTACAAAATATGATAATTTACGGAACTGAGTATCATAGAGTACTGAGCACTCTCACATAGTGTGAGATAATAACCGTAAGGAGAAATTCACGCCATCCTGCATGACTTGGGAACCATTTGAAGGGTTACGAACGTTTGATAACTATTAAATTACAATTCATGAATAGAATAGATAGATGAATGGTATTACGAACCTGCAAATGTATTTCTAAAACACATGTCCTCAATGGCCATACTCCGGAACACACTACGTCAATAAGGCAATAGATATTATATCTATGTTCAGCATTATAATATACTACCAGAACTGGTACATGGTAACGTCTTGCGAGCCTTACATTTTACCCTAGGATACTTATCTGTACTGGTCACATGCCGATGGACATTATGTCGATACAGTAGCAGACACTCTGCTTTTGTGTTGTATTATCAGGCAGCACGTGTAAGATCCAGTCAGCTTACAACCGAAAGTGCGGACCGTAATACGTAGCTCTACGTCTACACTGTATTTATTGTGGGGTTTATTTATTTAGCGCATTGCAGTAAGACACAAATGACAATAAAATTAGTTAAAATTGAAATAATTATCATTATAAGCAAATATCTAACATATTTATATAGGCTATTGCTTCTGGAGTCGCCATTAGGAAATCTTCAGGTTTCACTTCATAAGCTGATGAGGGCTTTCTTCTATGACGTGTCTTATGGTTTGGATTTCACCACATTCATAGAAGGGTGTCGATTTCTTGCCCTATTTATGCAGTAAACAGGCAAATCTAACATGCTGGGTCCATATTCTGTTCAGAACTGACTAGTTTTTACGTCGTAACTCAAAACCCGAAAGCCTCTAGGTAACAGATCAAATTTCCTTACTCTGCTTTGTGATCCAGTGTTGGTGCCAGGCTTTAGTCAAACTGAATTCTTCCTTTAAAGTAATGTTCTTCCATTCACTTTTCCAGCAAATTATGTAGGATCCCTGATGGTCATACCCCATTTCTCAACATATTTAACAACTGCGAAGCATTTCCGGCTGTGCCAACTGATTTAGGCTATAAAAAGAAGGGTGACATCAACTGTTAGAGCTTTGTTGAACTCGCGAGCTGTCGCCCCTGAAACAATGAAAGATCGAACTGAAGGACATTACAAAATAGATGCCAATTATCCGACGAAAACCTACTTATAAAATGTGAATAATTAGTATTAAGCCGGCCGGATTGGCCGAGCGGTTCTAGGCACTTCAGACTGGAACCGCGCGACCGCTACGATCGCAGGTTCGAATCCTGTCTCGGGCATGGGTGTGTGTGATGTCCTTAGGTTAGTTAGGTTTAAGTTGTTATAAGTTCTAGGTGACTGATGACCTAAGCTGCTAAGTCCCATAGTGCTCAGAGCCATTTGAACCATTTTTGAATTAGTTATTAAGTTAAGAGTTTAAATACATTTATCATTGTCCTACGTATTGCTCCCGTAGGTACAGTGAAGATGAGGTTGCTGAAATTACGGCCATACAAGAAGCGTTGAAGCAGCTATTCTTGCCGTGATCTTGGTTCGGACTAGAACAAAGATAAATCCTGTATGTGGTATCGTGCAAAGTTCCCTGTACCATGAACGTCACTGTAGTTCTCAGATATCTGTATGGATGTATATATGAAAGATACGAAATTATTATTAGTATTATTATTACATACTACGTAACAGGGAAATAGAAAGAAAGAAATATTACTGAAAGCATGTACTAAGTGGTAGGAAGGTAAGCTCGCTAACCCTTATATTTGGAAGTTGAAATACAGCTACGCAAAGCAATATGTATTATGCGAAAGAGATGTGTGGCTGGGTGATTCTGTGTTATATGAACATATTATTCGATTACTCTCTTTGTCGTAGCTGCTTCGCGAGGAAGATAACACGTTTCCTGCGCCGGTAGGGCTTCTTTAGTTTTTCGCAGAATTCGGAGTAAGTACTTCATTGCTCCACCACGGTTAAGTGAGGGCTCTTTGTCTGGAGATCTCCCTTTTCTTTGTTCGTAATTTGGGTCCACGTAATTCTCAAAACTTTAATGCTGCTCGGCAAAGGATGTCCAGAATTAAATTCTCATCTTTTCTGTATACGAGTACCATTTTATCTGTATTTTCGCGTTCTCAGTTTCGAAAAAGCATTCCAAGTATAATTACTTTCTTACAGAAGAACAATGAGGAATCTTCAGGCATCGGCGTATTGTTTAATTAAGCTTCTGAATAATAGAACAGAACGCCATCAGTTTCTCCGCAATTCGTCTAAGTACCCTCTTGTTGTATAACGGACCTTGAGTGTCCACAATGCTATATTAAAATCCATGCTCGCAAGAAAATTTTGTTCCGTATTCTTTTTCTGCAAATGCGTGACCCATTTCACTGCGACAGAAACGAACGCTGTACATGCTATTACTTGTAATGGGGCATTTCCTTTCATTTTGATAAATTCGTCGTTATTTTCCTTAGCGCTGGAATTACAATTTTTTGCAGGCGATCATTGTAAATTTAGAAATTAATAATCTTCGTTATTTTTACTTTTTTTTCGATTTTTTATGTGACCTACGACGAATTCGTCACCTCAGAGTAGCACTCCAAACCTACGTACTCCTCCTTCCCCTCCAGTTTTTACCTCTAAGATCCCTCTATTTACATAGAAATTATCACTTTTTTCTACACATGTCTTATCATCCTGTTCCGTCCTCCAGTCAGTGTTTTCCATATGTTCTTTTTTTCGGTAGTCTACGGAGAACATTCTCATTCTTTACCAGTCCACCACATTTTCAACATACTTCTGCAACACCATTACCCAACCTCGATTACATTCTATTCCAGTTTTCCCACAGTCCATGATTCACTATCATACAATACCGTGCTCCAAACGTACGTACTGATAAAATTTATTCTTCAGATTAAGGTCTATGTATGATACCAAAAGACCTGCCTTGGCCAGGAATGCCTTCTTTACCTGTCCTAATTCCCTTTTTATGCCCTCCTAGCTTCGTCAGCCATGTCTTATTTTGCTTCTAAGATAACAGAAATCTTTAACTTCGCTTATTTTCCATTCCCCGATTTTGATGTTGACTTTATTGCTAATGTTATTCCTACGACTTCTCATTACATTTGTCTTTCTTTCCTTTGTTCTTACTCTATATATGCTGTTCATTCCATTCAACACGTCCTGTAAATCTTCTTCACCCTCGATGGGTATAGAAATCTTAACAGTGAATCGTATTATTGATAATCTTTCCCCCTGAATTTTAACCGACTCTTTAAAGTTTTTTTTTTATTTCCATCCCTGCACCTTCGTTACTAGCGTGTCTAATTCAATATATGCAGTAATGGATGACCTGAAATACATGCTCATACTACTCCAGTGGCAGTGCTACAAGATTCACGTTGTGAACGGCGGCAAAAGACATATTGCTTTCTCCTCCATATATCTCACGGTGAACCATGCAAGTAAATTTAAGAACATACGAGGTCATACGATGACTTACCAACATTATTTCATCCTGATTACCACTGGCAACTGCAGAAGGGGAGGATAGACTTTTATGTACTGATTTATTTGAATAAACACGTCGTTCCAACAGGTTGTGGTTTAAAAGTGTGTATCATTTACCTCTGAGCTTGATAAATTACAGTTTTAACACAGAGCCTACTGAAACGAACTCTTTCTGCAAATTTATCACTCAGAAGAAATTAAGTGATTTATTTGTTTCCGTGTGTATGAAACTACCATTTACAAGCAGTATCAGGTCGTGAGTGACAATTATAACGAAACCTTCCTAATAAAAAATTCACAAGCCCTAAAGAATAATTAAAGACAACTAAAAACTAAGATCTCGTTGAATTTAATCCCATCCACGACCAAATCTATTTTAACAGTATTCTATGGCAAGAAAGAGTAAGGGACCTGGCGCTAGTTACATCGCACGGTTTCAGAAAATCAGTGTAACGACCCACCATGAAATTTAATTCCGTATGTCATATCTGATCCAATTAGTACAACACGAATTTTTGGATCGGTCTTTCTCCACCAAACCATAACTTATGATTTTTATATGAATAATATTCTACACCCTAACTGAAACACCTACAGTTGTTTCACGCAGAATATAACAAGAGCACATGTGGCCAATGCCTGGCCTATGACGTATTAGGGGGTGCAGCTGCAGTAGTAACGCTAGAGAAGTTCAAGCACAGTACATACAAATTAAAAAGAAAGGGTAAAACACAAATTAAAACAATCACAAGTGGTGTTCAGAAAATACTCCACGGTTGGCCTGAGAAGGTCCCTTAAGGGTGCAGTGAAGTGGGAAAAGCAGCCAAGGCTTAAGGTCAGATACGAAAAGGCAGCACAACCTAGGGACGGTTCACGAACGACCGACAATCTGACCCATTTCCAACAGTAAAATCCAACTCCACAACCAACCGAACATATCGGCCGATGACGAGTGAACCAGGATACCTATAACTTCGGACACGGCCTCACCAAGATCAAGGCATCAAACACCACTCAAGAAAAGTTCAAAAGAATACAGAAAACACAAGTCAAAACAGTCAAATCACTACGGAAGAAGGCTACAGGTTCTATGCAACAACAAACACACCACACGCGTCAACGACTGAGGAAAGAACAATCCACAAGAACGAAGGAATCGTAACAGTCGAGTTTTAAGAAGAGGCAACTAATTACTGAACTTGAGGACCCTGCTTCGGAGGAAAGCGAAAAGTCGCTTACACAGCTAGCACCTCGAAATGCAACAGCGCGTGCCCGCCACCAAAAGCCCTGGCCTATGTTCGCGCTGTGGAGACTACGTCGCTTCTCAGTTCCATCGAAGGTCCACGAGGAATAGTGTTCGTCCTGAGCATCCAAGACGTCATCGAGAGAGACGGCCGGCCGAGAAAACGACCAACGGCAGCCCACTTTCGCAAACAGCGGTCCCGGTGAATAATAACACCATCCAGACCGTTGCTGGCTGCCAACTCTTCCCCAACTGATCCTGGTGCCAGTGCTCAGCAGACCACATGTCGCTATCCGACGACCAGCCGACTGACCGACCAACGGCCAACGACCAACGGCCTTCAGTCTGTGTCGACCACGGTCCTGGCACGTACTTGCACCGTACGGACCTGCCTCATACTGACTGGCAACTCGTCCAACAGTCGAGTAACGACGGATCAGACTCAGTGCCCAACCCAAAGGGAACTGAGACTCAGAGCCGACTGACTAACATGCGACTGTCAGCCTTTCAAGTGACTCTGCCGACTCACTGCACCCACTCACTCCACCGACTCCGTCACACCGTCTCGTTCCTGTTAGAGCAGAAGCCGGAAATACTCGCGGTCGCTCCACAGATAGTAACACGAACCTACTATCGATAACGCTGGTGCTGCCAGTTACGGACAGCGAGGGTGAGCAAGGATAGTGGCGGCAGAAGACATTAACAGAAAATTTTAAAAAATATTCTCCGCGTTTCAGAATTGCAAGAAGGACAGGTCACAATCGTGAGCCACCCAAGACTCAATTCTCTCTGGTGATATGACAAGAATGCTTGTGTTACTCCTAGTCACTCAGATACTTAAGGATTAAGAAAAGTGTTTAATTCCATGTCATCTATTATTTGTGAGAACTAGAAATACCAGTTAGTATACACTTTGTATATTGTATAGTAATCAAAATCATTTGGAATCTAGTGAAACGAAAAACAGCCGTAAACCATACCCCAATACACCACCGTGTCTTTGAAAGAACTAGCACACCACTCGAATGAATCATGAATGAGTGTGCATAGCTTAAACATATCGAGAGAGAATACAAGTGGCATGAAGAATTCTTAGAATAGAAGATTCAAAGAACAGTAATAAATATTGGTTTGAGAAGTAGTAGCCAGCCGGGGTGGCCGAGCGGTTCTAGGCGCTACAGTCTGGAAGCGCGCTACCGCTACGGTTGCAGGTTGGAATCCTGCCTCGGGCATGGATGTGTGTAATGTCCTTAGGTTAGTTAGGGTTAAGTAGTTCTAAGTTCTAGGGGACTGCTGACCTCAGAAGTTACGTCCCATAGTGCTCAGAGCCACTTGAGCCGTTTTTGAGAAGTAGTAATTAAGACTTAACAGGAACACAAGACCACCACAACTAGGGAGCTGGATGATAGCTGGACCGAGAACAACAAGATACTAATGATGAACACACAAGTTCGATTTCAGATGCTGCTCATGAATAAATTATTGTAAAATGCATGTACACTATATTAATCTTATGTTTAAATTTGTTTAATTTATTTTCACTTCTGTCTGAAACAAGAGGTCGTACAATGACGAAATGTCTGGTTCCAGTAACCCAGTGATATCAAGACCTGAGCTGTGTGGAGTGGTAAGCAACATTTTGGTTGTTTCGAGGAGTAAGGTCTCAGTAAATTCTTATAAATAAGACATCGCGTGAACATGTAATTTTTTTAACATATATGGCAATGTTTTCACATATATCTACCGTAACGTCATATTTTGGAAGTAGTAAGTCCTACCCCAAACATTATTCGTAAAATGTCGTTAGTGGGTACTTACCAGTGTTTACTTACAAACAGAGTGCGCTACGTATAGCGTCGCCACGTATCGGAATTTCATGAAATTATAGCGGCTGAAGAAGGATTATTCCACGATGTCCCAGGATGTGTTCCACATGTTTTCAAACGAAACTCTGTTACATTTCTTATTGAACAACCCCGTGTTTCGAGCTTTTAGTAATTTGCTTCTGGAGTCAATAGGTACCTGCAGCCTTAGCGAAACTGATGCCATTATTAAATACTTGAAAGGTGTCACATAATCCAGAATGTTTATTACAGCATCAGTCCCAATAAAGTGTTTCACAAATATCCCATCGATGTGGACCGTAACTGAACAGGTCGTACAAAACAATAAATTGTCTGATACGACAAAAAGGGTTCGAGTAAGATTTAGTCATAGCTATAAAGTATTTTTAAAACTCTACTCACTAATTTGCTAGACTTCAGTCTGGGACTTCGTCAGCATTATCGTAATCCGTTTCATAAGCCACTTGACATCAATATATATATATAAATATATATATATATATATATATATATATATATATTTATATATATCGTCATCATCATCATCATCAGCCAATTCAATCACTAGATGATGTGGCCTCTTCGAGTCGTGGATTCAGGTAGGCTTTCAGTAGTCTTCTCCAAGTGGAACGATCTTGGGCAGTTCTCTGCCAGGTGTTACCAGCGATCTACTTGATGTCTTTGTCCCATCTGTCTGGTGGTCTTCCTCTAGGCCTCCGGTGCTCTCTCGGACTCTACTCCAGTACTAGCTTCGTCCATCTGTTGTCTTTTCTTCTTGCGACGTGGCCAGCCCACTGCCATTTCAAGGAACCTACTCTCTCTAAGATGTCATTAACCTTCGTCGCAGACCGGATGTCATCTGCCCTTTTCCTGTCCTTTCTTGTATAGCCCAGCATTGATCTCTCCATGGCTCTCTGTGCTGTCCTAAGTTTCCCTTTTGTGAATGAGTTCAGTGTCCATGTCTCGCATCCGTACGTCATCACAGGAAGAATGCATTGATCAAATACTGCTTTCTTCAGATTTACTGGCATTTTTGATCTGAATACTTTTGAATTCTTCCCAAATGCTTGCCAACCAAGCTTGATGCGTCGATAGATTTCTGGTCTTATGTCTCCCTTCATATTTATAATCTGGCCAAGGTAGACATATTCACTGACCTCTTCTAGTAGACTGTCCTTGACTTTCACATCTCCAGCTGGGGCCCATTTGTTGGATATTACTTTGGTTTTGGAAAGGTTCATGTTCAAGCCAACCAGCTGACATTCCGATGCAAGATCTGTAACTAAGTTTGGAGCTCTGCGAAGTCTTTGGCCAGTGAGGCAATATCATCAGCAAATCTCAAGTTGGTAAGCCTTCTTCCATTAATTCTAATTCCCTTACCTTCCCAGCTCAGCTTTGACATAGCCATTTCCAATACAGCAGAGAACAGTCTTGGGGAGATATATATATAATATATATAATATATATATATATATATATATATATATATATATTAACGCAAAATTATATAATAATTAATATGTCATTAATTTAACATTATTATCATCAATACAGTTATACCAAGACGCTAAAATTCATAAAAGTCATTGGCATAATTTTATTAGATTTGGCATTAGCCATTGCACATCGTAAGTTCATAAGCTTCCTTGCTTTCACTTTCACTGTTACTCGAATACCAGCTTTCCCATCTGGAAATTGTTATCAGGTTTAATCAGGTCCAGGCTACGGCGGTAATACTGGAACCTGATAGCAATTATTCCATGAAACATTGCCTAAAACTCTTTACAGCGTCAGAAACTGTTGTTTGGCTCAGATTGTATTTAAAGGTTCTCTGATTCAGTATTTATTACGCAATATTATTGCATCAATATATTGCGCAGCGTCAGAAACTGTTGTTTGGCTCAGATTTTATTTAAAGGGCCTCTGATTCGGTATATATTACGCAATACTAGAGCATCAATGTATTGCGCTAAAAGACTAAGAATGGCATAATAATATTGCGCAGCCGCGTGTTTAGTGACGCCATGTCACGGACTGCGCGGCCCCTTACGTCGGTGGTTGAGTCCTCCGTCGGGCATGGGTGTGTGTTGTTGTTGTTAGCGTAAGTTAGTTTAAGTTAGTTTAATTAGTGTCTTAGTCTAGGGACCGATGACCTAAGCTGTTTGGTCCCTTAGGAATTCACACACATTTTTATTAAATATTGCCCAATATTTATGCCTGGCACGCGATAGCCAGAACTCTGCCTTCGCGGCGAATATGTTGGCGCCTGATGATGCTGAATTCACATGTATTGCTCTTGCAATCGCTACATATTACAAAATGAAAAGCAAGAGCACAAAGTTGCTTGGAAGGAGTCCTACAACGGTTGTACTAACGTGTTGAGAGGAACATCAGCAGAGCCAGATAACAGTCAGAAAATTTTAAGTATGACGGATGAACCTTTCAACGAACTGGTGAACTTTATTACGTTTTATGTACACAGAAAAGATACTGTGTATATACTTATTGGCATCACCAAATGAAATCAATTCTCACGTGTACAGGCAACAATTTTCCAGTCGTCTCTGGCGCAAACGATAGGGTCACGAGCCCAGGAGAGGCGCTGTAGGTGATGTCGTGCTGTTAGCAAAGGCACTCGCGTCGGTCGACTGTTGCCACAGCCCATTAACGCCAAATTTCACCGCACTTTTCTAATGGATACACTATGTGATCAAAAGTATCCAGAACACCTCCCCCCCCCTGCCAAAAAAAAATCCATACGTTTTTCATATTAGCTGCAATGTGCTGCCACGTACTGATAGGTACTCCATATAAGCGACCTCAGTAGTCATTAGACATCGTGAGAGAGCAGAATGGGGGCTCCGCGGAACTCAGGGACTACGAACGTGGTCAGGTGATTGGGTGTCACTTGTGTCGTATGTCTGCACGCCAGATTTCCACACTCCTAAACATCCCTAGGTACACTGTTTCCGATGTGATACTGCAGTGGAAACGTGAAGGAACACTTACAGCGCAAAAGCGTACAGGTCGACCTCGTCTGTTGACTGACAGAGATCCCAGACTGTTGAAGAGGGTTGTAATGTGTAATAGGCAGACATGTATCCAGGTCATCACACAGGAATCCCAAGCTGCATCAGGATCCACTGCAAATTCTATGACAGTTAGGCGGGAGGTGAGAAAACTTGGATTTCATGGTCGAGGGGCTGCTCATAAGCCACACATCACTCCGGTAACTGCCTCGCTTGGTGTAGGGACCGTTAACACTGGACGATTGAACAGTGGAAAAAAGTTGTGTGCAGTGACGAATCATAATTTGGTGATCCGATGGCAGGGTGTGGGTATAGCGAATGCCAAGTGAACGTCGTCGGCCAGCATGTGTAGTGTCAACAGTAAAATTCGGATGATGTGGTCTGTGGTCATGTTTTTCATGGAGGGAGCGTACACCCCTTGTTGTTTTTCGTGGCACTATCTCAACACAAGCGTACGATGATGAGCTGAGCACCTTTTTTCTTCCCACTGTAGAAGAGCTGTTTGGGTGTGGCGATTGCACCTTTCAACACGATCGAGCACCTGTTCATACTGCACGACCTGTGGCGGTGTGGTTACACGACAATATCATTCCTGTAATGGACTGGCCTGCACAGAGTCCTGACCTGAATCTAATAGCACATCTCTGGGATGATTTGGAACGCCGACTTCGTGCCAGGCCTCACCGACCGACGTCGATAACTCTCCTCAGTACAGCACTCCGTGAGCTACCATTCTCCAAGAAACCTTCCAGCACCTGATTGAACGTATGCCTGCGAGAGTGGAAGCTGTCATCACAGCTAACGGTGGACCAACACCATACTGAATTCCAGCATTACCGATGGAGTGTGCCCCGAACTTGTAAGTCATTTTCATCCAGGTGTCCGGATACTCATGATCACATAGTGTATTTAGAGGCAGCTGGGGTTACTTGTTTCATTCTAAATGTTATTTAGCGTTCATTGCTTTAAAGGCGACGCCCTACTTAAAACACAGTTGTGTTATATGCTGTGTCCGGATTTTGGCTGAGACTTTTACACTGAAGAGCCAAAGAAACTGGTACACCTGCCTAACATCGTGTAGGGTGCACGCGAGCACGTAGAGGTTCCTCGGCATAACGTCACTTGGACTCCACTAATGGCAGAAGTAGTGCTGGAGGGTTCAAAAGGTTCAAATGGCTCTGAGTACTATGGGACTCAACATCTTAGGTCATAAGTCCCCTAGAACTTAGAACTACTTAAACCTAACTAACCTAAGGACATCAAACACACACCCATGCCCGAGGCAGGATTCGAACCTGCGACCGTAGCAGTCCCGCGGTTCCGGACTGCAGCGCCAGAACCGCTAGACCAACGCGGCCGGCAGTGCAGGAGGGAATTGACACCATGAATGCTGCAGGGCTGTCCTTTAATCCGTATTAGTACTAGGGGATGGAAATATGTTCTGAACAGTACGTAGCAAGGCATCCCGGATATGTTCAAATGATTCAAATGGCTCTGAGCACTATGGGACTTAACATCTGCGGTCATCAGTCTCCTAGAACTTAAAACTACTTAAACCTGACTAACCTAAGGACATCACACACATCCATGCCCGAGGCAGGATTCGAACCTGCGACCGTAGCGGTCACGCGGTTCCAGACTGAAGCGCCTAGAACCGCACGGCCACACTGGCCGGCCCGGATATGTTGAATAATTTTCATGTCTGTGGAGTTTGGTGGCCAGCGGAAGTGTTTAAAGTCAGAAGAGTGTTCATGTAGCCTCTCTGCAGCAATTCTGGACGTGTCAGCGACCGCATTGTCCGCTGGGATTGCCCAAGTCTGTCGGAATGCACAATAGACATGAATGGAAGCGGGTCATCAGACAGGATGCTTACGTAGGTGTCGAGTCGCATCTAGACGTATCAAGTCCCATATCACTCCAACTATATACGCCCCACTCCATTACAGAGCCTCCACCAGCTTCAACACTCCCCTGCTGACATACAGGATCCGTGGATTCATGAGGTTGTCTCCAAACCCATACACGTTCATCCGCTCGATACAACTTGAAACGAGACTCGTCCAACATGTTTCCAGTCAATAGTCCAATGTCGATGTTGACGGACCCAGGCGAGGCGTAAAGCTTCGTGTCGTGCAATCATCAAGGGTACACGAGTGGGACCTCGGCTCCGAAATCCCATATCTATGATGTTTCGTTGAATGACTCGTACGCTGATACTTGTTGATGGCCCAGCATTGAAATCTACGGCAGTTTGCGGAACGATTTCACTTCTGTGACGTTGAACGATTCTCTTCAGTTGTCATCGGTCCCGTTCTAGCAGGATCTTTTTCCGGCCGCAACGATGTCGAAGATTTGATGTTTTACCTGGATCCAGATATTCACGGTACATTCGTGAAATGGTCGTACGGGAAAATCCCCACTTCATCGCTACCTGGGAGATGCTTTGTTCCGTCGCTCATCCGTCAACTATAAAACCGTATTAAAACTCCCTTAAATCTTAATAAGCTGCCATTGTGCAGTAACCTATCTAACAACTGCGCCAAACACTTGTTGTCTTATACAGACGTTGCCGAACGCAGCTCAATATTCTGCCTGTTTGCAAATCTCTGTATACGAATACGCACGCATGTCCCAATTTCTTTGGCGCTTCAGTGTACTTTCTACTTATAATGTTGTCGGAAAGACTGCAGTCGCTGATCCAGTCTGTTCTAATGTCCCGTTTCTGTGACCTCGATGGGAAGTTTTATTCAGTATTTGCTCCTTGTTATTTCGGAAGCAGTGTGTTTTTACGTAAGAAGACATTCAAGGTGTAGGTCCGGCCTAATATCACATTTGTCAATCAGTATTAAGGAAGTGTTTGTGGGGCACAGCGCTCCGAAACGTACCGTGGTTGGCAGCGTCCACAGCATCCAACTATGGAAAAACTCACGGGTCTGTAATCTGTATTTCGCTAACGGGGAGAGACGCCTCGTCAACCAGCCGTTAAGCGGATTACCACGAGGGTGAAAACAACGACAAAGAAGCTTAAATTGGGCAGATCAAACCAGAGCAGTGGCAGAGAGTCTGTCACGTGAAACATTTGTACCTAACAAAACGGACTGGGTGGAAAATGCAAGCGCACAGGGTGGTTAGCGCTGTTGTGGGTCGCGTGGGTTATTGTTTTCGCATTGTGTGCAAATGAAATGCTTTAATTAGTTTAATTAATTTCAAGCTCGTAATATCTCCCTTAATTGAACGTGTAATACGCGAGCGAACTTAAGTAACGTTTGGAGAGCTAACAGCGAGAATTAAACGATGCGGACAATTAATTTGGAACAGTAGCACAACAGTTAAGTTAAATTGGCTCCCACATATTGTTATTGACTGAATCATTGCACTGCCAGTACAGTGTAAGCTTACCTACCTGAAATGAAAGCACTTGAAGAGATACGCGTTTCATCCAAAATATAAATAGCCGTTTTTTTAGCAAAAATTAAACGTAAGGCAGGAACAGTACCTAAATACGTGTTGTAAATACAGCAAAAATAGATGTTTATTGAGGTAACATTTAAGTTCTGGATTTATTTGCGTTTAATTTAGTGCTGATTCCTCACTTGAGGGGACAGTAAGTCTAGCACAAAAATGTAAGTTCATTTATAAGCAGAATAAAATTCATGGTTCTAAAATCTATTTCCAATCTGTTGGAAATGAAATGACAGAGGCAGTTCTTCCTTCACAGCCCCTTCCGTAGCAAGTAGTCAGAAACATGCAAATTTTTTGATTCATCTTCGTGCAGTCAATATGCTTCTTGTAATGAAGTGCCATTGATGTGAAGGAATCTCTTCTGGTTACACTGCTACAGAACTCAGTCGTTAAAATAAAGGAAAGGATGTTTCAGACCTTGATTTGATGCAATTTAAATTTGGCATTTCAGTTATTATACAGGGGGTTAAGGGTATAAATGAAACTTGTTTTATTAGTTACTGACTACAGTATACTGAACAACGTTACATCAGTTTTTACTTCGTTTGCAGACTAGTAAGTATGGAAGATAGTGGTAGTGTGTTCTTAGTCTGTTTAGTACCTCCAACTATATGCGGCAAGAGCAAGTCATTACTACTAATTTAATTCTAGGTATTGAAGTGTGGGTGGCCGGCCGTTGTAACCGGGCAGTTCTAGGCACTTCAGTCCGGAACCATGCTGCTGCTACGGTCGTAGATTCGAATCCTGCCTGGGGCATGAATATGTGTGATGTCCTTAAGTTTGTTAGGTTTAGGCAGTTGTAAGTCTAGGGGACTGATGACCTCAGATGTTACGGCCCATGCCCGCATCTCGTGGTCGTGCGGTAGCGTTCTTGCTTCCCACGCCCGGGTTCGATTCCCGGCGGGGTCAGGGATTTTCTCTGCCTCGTGATGGCTGGGTGTTGTGCGCTGTCCTTAGGTTAGTTAGGTTTAAAGAGTTCTAAGTTCTAGGGGACTTATGACCACAGCAGTTGAGTCCCATAGTGCTCAGAGTCCCCCCCCCCCCTCGTTAAGGCCCTTAGTGCTTAGTGCCATTTTAACCATTTGAAGTGTGGATACGAGGACATGAAACGGTAACTCTGTACTGACAGGCATAGTCCACTGAGTGGTGCATTTACACCCATGCGGAAAACATAATGTAGTAAAAGACGTTACGTGTCTGTGGGGAAACTGTTAGATGCAAAGAAAAACTACTAATACAATGAATTGGGTACATATTAAGCTATCAATTATCCCAATATCTACACCGGCACCCCTAACACCTTTTGTATTGGGAGTACATAATGGCATAGTTAGACGATTTGATGAACGCATTGCTGGTACCCCTCACGTAGGATAAACGTGAGTATCATGATAATTTGTTCATTGACAAGATATTGATATCCCCAGGAATAAAGAAAATATTCTACATACTGTTACCTCCACCCTGCAATCCCTTCTAAAGGTATCGTTTGATGGGTAAATGACAAATGTGTATCTTATGCACATCGCGTTTACGGAATGAGCCCTCAGGATTATTTGTGTTGTTGTTAGGAATATTCTTCATCCATCATTCGTGTTACGTACATCTAGGACGTACCTCCATAACACCTGTGCATTGTCCATGACTTTCAACAAGCAGTCACCGCGACGAAGACTGCCTAATTATCCGAAACAGACATCCTGCAGTGTCACCTGAACACATGTAGTGACAAATTGTAACACTTCTTAATACGTTTTTGAAGCTGTTTCGGAAAAAAAAGAAAGTTTAACTTCGCTTTGCACATCGAAGGTATAAGACACAAATCATGACAAGAGGGAACTGAGAACTAGGTGTGACGTATGGTAGTTAATTATCTGCAACTGTGTTTTATACTTATCGGTAGCCTTTGCACGTGAACCAGTTACGACCCCGAATCAGATAACTATCTGGATATTTCATCACGAGATATACCTCAAGATCTCATACTCATACGAAAAGGGAGCGTGAGAGACAGGATCGGGCCGGCCGGAGTGGCCGTGCGGTTCTAGGCGCTACAGTCTGGAACCGAGCGACCGTTACGGTCGCAGGTTCGAATCCTGCCTCGGGCATGGATCTGTGTGATGTCCTTATGTTAGTTAGGTTTAATTAGTTCTAGGCAACTGATGACCTCAGAAGTTAAGCTACATTGTGCTCAGAGCCATTTTGAAGACAGGATCGGAATTTGAATTTTCCTATTATGCAAAAATACTACAATAGTACAAGTTTATATGCCAACTAGCTCTGCAGATGACGAAGAAATTGAAGAAATGTATGATGAAATAAAAGAAATTATTCAGATAGTGAAGGGAGACGAAAATTTAATAGTCATGGGTGATTGGAATGCGAGTGTAGGAAAAGGGAGAGAAGGAAACGTAGTAGGTGAATATGGATTGGGGCTAAGAAATGAAAGAGGAAGCCGCCTGGTAGAATTTTGCACAGAGCACAACTTAATCATAGCTAACACTTGGTTTAAGAATCATGATAGAAGGTTGTATACATGGAAGAACCCTGGAGATACTAAAAGGTATCAGATAGATTATATAATGGTAAGACAGAGATTTAGGAACCAGGTTTTAAATTGTAAGACATTTCCAGGGGCAGATGTATACTCTGACCACAACCTTTTGGTTATGACCTGTAGATTAAAACTGAAGAAACTGCAAAAAGGTGGGAATTTAAGGAGATGGGACCTGGATAAACTTAAAGAACCAGAGTTTGTACAGAGTTTCAGGGAGAACATAAGGGAACAATTGTCACAAATGGGGGACAGAAATACAGTAGAAGAAGAATGGGTAGCTTTGAGGGATGAAGTAGTGAAGGCAGCAGAGGATCAAGTAGGTAAAAAGACGAGGGCTAGTAGAAATCCTTGGGTAACAGAAGAAATATTGAATTTAATTGATGAAAGGAGAAAGTATAAAAATGCAGTAAATGAAGCAGGCAAAAAGGAATACAAACGTCTCAAAAATGAGATCGACAGGAAGTGCAAAATGGCTAAGCAAGGATGGCTAGAGGACAAATGTAAGGATGTAGAGGCTTATCTCACTAGGGGTAAGATAGATACTGCCTACAGGAAAATTAAAGAGACCTTTGGAGATAAGAGAACCGCTTGTATGAACATCAAGAGCTCAGATGGAAACCCAGTTCTAAGCAAAGACGGGAAAGCAGAAAGGTGGAAGGAGTATATAGAGGGTCTATACAAGGGCGATGTACTTGAGGACAGTATTATGGAAATGGAAGAGGATGTAGATGAAGATGAAATGGGAGATACGATACTGCGTGAAGAGTTTGACAGAGCACTGAAAGACCTGAGTCGAAACAAGGCCCCCGGAGTAGACAACATTCCATTGGAGCTACTGACGGCCTTGGGAGAGCCAGTCCTGACAAAACTCTACCATCTGGTGAGCAAGATGTATGAAACAGGCGAAATACCCTCAGACTTCAAGAAGAATATAATAATTCCAATCCCAAAGAAAGCGGGTGTTGACAGATGTGAAAATTACCGAACAATCAGTTTAATAAGCCACAGCTGCAAAATACTAACACGAATTCTTTACAGACGAATGGAAAAACTAGTAGAAGCCGACCTCGGGGAAGATCAGTTTGGATTCCCTAGAAATACTGGAACACGTGAGGCAATACTGACCTTACGACTTACCTTAGAAGAAAGATTAAGTAAAGGCAAACCTACGTTTCTAGCATTTGTAGACTTAGAGAAAGCTTTTGACAATGTTGACTGGAATACTCTCTTTGAAATTCTAAAAGTGGCAGGGGTAAAATACAGGGAGCGAGAGGCTATTTACAATTTGTGCAGAAACCAGATGGCAGTTATAAGAGTCGAGGGACATGAAAGGGAAGCAGTGGTTGGGAAGGGAGTGAGACAGGGTTGTAGCCTCTCCCCGATGTTATTCAATCTGTATATTGAGCAAGCAGTAAAGGAAACAAAAGAAAAATTTGGAGTAGGTATTAAAATCCATGGAGAAGAAATAAAAACTTTGAGGTTCGCCGATGACATTGTAATTCTGTCAGAGACAGCAAAGGACTTGGAAGAGCAGTTGAATGGAATGGATGGTGTCTTGAAGGGAGGATATAAGATGAACATCAACAAAAGCAAAACGAGGATAATGGAATGTAGTCGAATTGAGTCGGGTGATGTTGAGGGTATTAGATTAGGAAATGAGACACTTAAAGTAGTAAAGGAGTTTTGCTATTTGGGGAGCAAAATAACTGATGATGGTCGAAGTAGAGAGGATATAAATTGTAGACTGGCTATGGCAAGGAAAGCGTTTCTGAAGAAGAGAAATTTGTTAACATCGAGTATAGATTTAAGTGTCAGGAAGTCATTTCTGAAAGTATTTGTATGGAGTGTAGCCATGTATGGAAGTGAAACATGGACGGTAAATAGTTTGGACAAGAAGAGAATAGAAGCTTTCAAAATGTGGTGCTACAGAAGAATGCTGAAGATTAGATGGGTAGATCATATAACTAATGAGGAAGTATTGAATAGGATTGGGGAGTAGAGTAGTTTGTGGCACAACTTGACCAGAAGAAGGGATCGGTTGGTAGGACATGTTCTGAGGCATCAAGGGATCACCAATTTAGTATTGGAGGGCAGCGTGGAGGGTAAAAATCGTAGGGGGAGACCAAGAGATGAATACACTAAGCAGATTCAGAAAGATGTAGGTTGCAGTAGATACTGGGAGATGAAGAAGCTTGCACAGGATAGAGTAGCATGGAGAGCTGCATCAAACCAGTCTCATGACTGAAGACCACAACAACAACATATTATGCAAAATACTCTGATAGACACATGATGTGTCAGTAGACTATAATATTATCTGCGTATCATATCGTAAAATCAAAAAAGTGAATCAGTTATTTGCAAAATGTACCTCACAGTCGAAAAGTAAGCTACAAATCTGTGACAGTCTTATTACAGTCAGGAAAATGTAATGATTTAGAATACACACTGACACAGAGACGCTGCGATGATGACAGGTTTCCGTGCCGTCTAGATATTGCCAATTAACGTCCTAATCCGCGGTTTCTGTCTGTAAGTTCGAGAGAATGTCAGCAAATATTGTGGGGATTTTGATATGCTTTTCACTAATAATACTGCAAAACAAGGTATGTTTTAGTATACAATTTTTTACTGTTAAGTAATGATGAGTGTGTAATGCACGCATTTTTACCTGTTGCATTTTTAATTGACGTCTGGAGAGAATCTTGTGGCAGTGATGAAAGTTAAGAGCTATTCAGCTAGATAGGAGATGGTATCTGATACGAAAAGCAGTGATGTAACCGTGTACGTTTACTATACTCACGTGGAAGTGACAGCCACAACAAATCAAGAGACGATCGAAGCATGGCCCGAATCTGTACATGCTATAAATAAATGTCCCCTGTGATGTTTTTGGGTCTGCATATGAAGGCTGACCTCACAAAGTGTTGTAGAATGTTTGATATGCTTTTCACACACTAATTAAAGAGGAAAACGGTTTATATTTTAAGTCTCACCCCGCGTTTCTCTGTCTGTATGTGAAGGTTAAGCTCAGGAAATACTGTAGGGATTTTGATACTGTTTCCACTAGCAGAGAGAATTATTCAACAGAAAGGTCTGTCTATTTTACTACATTAATAAGGAAGTCATCTGGTCGTAGATAATTAGTGCTAACCGAGCAAGATGGGTCAGGTCGCCAGCAGATACTAAATACGTATTAATACTACGTCTAAGAACAAGAGGTATATCGTCGAAAACTCTCGCCGTACGTCACTCTACGTTTAGAAATGAGTGTGTCACAACTGTAACTATTTTGAATGGATGCTATTCAGCTGGAGTTCTTCTCTTCACAGTTTACAAGTATGTGAAGATATTCATCGATACTGAAAAGCATCTAATGTGTGAGGCAGGCCTGCATAGAAGTAATCAGCGTGCGTTATAGAATTAAGCAAACTTTCCTTCGTTGACTGATTTTCTCGTCCTAGAGAACTCACTCCGTGGGATAAAAAGCCTACGATTCACATTTATGCACTTGGAAACGAAATGAAGATTTAGTTTCTTTTTTAATTACTGAGTGATGTTCTTCATTGATTAACACACGAGGCGAACATTAGGAAGGAATTGGGTTCAAATTCCCGTCAAAACTTGTGATTCTGATCCTCTCATGGTTATCTACGTTGCATAGAAAGACAAACATTGTCTAGGTCAGTTTTTCTTTTGTAAGATAACCAGCTTCGATCTTTATTTACGTGATTCTGAGATTCATTAATTACTGAATGGTTAAGGAAGCGCATGAATAAATACAGCCGTAAACTGGCATGAAAATACATTCAGTGACCGTACTAAAAACAATAACAGAACAACATCAAGAGAACCATACCCAAATACCGCAAAGCATAGATCATCAGTCACAACCACAAATTATATGGAAATTAAACTACAAAGAAAGTTACGCAAATATTATAACATCACTGACATGTTTCAGCGTCATACAACAAAAGTCAAATTAATAATGAGTTTACTTTTCAAAGGAAAATCCTAAGAAACCTAAATATTAAAATACGCACACTTACAAGATTACAATTAATATATGTTAATTATTGTAAAAGACGTTTAAACCGTAGCTTACTGAAAACTACCAAATTAAGATAGCCACAAAGGTGCAGCAGGCTGCAAAATGGCGTTTCTTTATAGTCAGCGTGCTGCAGCCAGCCTACGGTACATACCGCGAAAGAAGTAAGCTCATTCACATTTGCAAAAGCAGGGAGGCATCAGGAATTTTAGGTTTACTGTCATATATGTTGAAATAGGCATTAAGTGAAAACTCGTTTTGGATATTCAGAATCTTGTCTGGATGTTTTCTTTAGGCTCAGTGTATTTCAAGCTCCTCCAGCACATCCCAAAACCACCTCTTGTCAGCTTTTTGGAGGGTCTCTGTGTCTGACACCAAGCCCGAGATTGTATACTGTCGTATGGGTTGCCAATTTGGCCTCAGTTTGTGCTTAGATGAGTTCCTTATATGCGTTTTATAGGTTTTACCTGTCTGCCCAACTCACACATACACACACACTTTCACATATATTTTTCAAACTGCATTTCTATTAAGCCTATTGGCGGGACTAGGTTTTGCGAGGTACAATTTTTTCTTGAATCGGGATGAGGAATCGCACCCGACTGTCAAGTGCGGCATCTTTTCTTCTTCCTGTATATAGACAGACTTATATCCTCTCTCAATTATACTAGACGAAGGAAAAATCGAAGTAAAAATCGCGCTCTTAGCAGTCGGTATGCGAATCCTCATCTCTATTCAACACAAAAGTATATCTCGACAAACTTAGTCCAGGCAGTAGGCTTAATGGAAATGCGAACTGAAAACACGAGGCTCTGACAATATTGTGCTGCGTACCTGAGGGTGGACAACACGAATTTTGAGCTTTGCTGGAGCGTCCAGTTAGCTCAGTGAGACATTGTAGCCGGCCTGGGTGGCCGAGCGGTTCTAGGCGCTACAGGCTGGAAGCGCGCGACCACTACGGTCGCAGGTTCGAATCCTGCCTCGGGCATGAATGTGTGTGATGTCCTTAGGTTAGGTAGGTTTAAGTAGTTCAAAGTTCTAGGGGACTCATGACCTCAGAAGTTAAGTCCCATAGTGCTCAGAGCCATTTGAACCATTTTTCAGACATGCAGTATCACGCGGAAATGATATGTAGACTCATCGATGTTCGAGTCGCATTCACGCCACGCTTTTGTTTCAGGTAAATAACGAAACTGTATCCAGTATACATTTCCACAATGTGTATTTATTTTTGTTACTGTTACCTGTCTATGAACATTAAGACATAACTTGAACTTCTTACAGACATAACCGGCTACTTTGTTTCGTCCATGACACAAATAAAGCCAATACAAAAAAGTAGTGGGTAGAGTGACGTCGTCTATATCCAGTGAGGTACAAAAGACACAACAGATACGCTACACTAGTCTGCACATTATACTACGGACGACAGCTCCATTCTGTTCGTTTGACGTCCAGGTTTACGTTCACAGACCCGGTACATACACATAAGACAGTTATCGCTTTAGAGAAGATGTTCAAAGCAGCCACCTTGCATTTCAAAATACTTATCCCTCGCTGAATCATACTTCACTGGACTCTTACGATGACATCTCAATCCACCATTGCTGAAGAGGCATGTACTCGATCTATTAGGCCACGTACATCCATGGGTGGAGTACTGTAAACTTGTTCATTTAAGTCTCCCCACAAACAAATATCTTGTGTATTAAGGTCCAGAGAGGGTGGAAGCCAAACCATGAGAGCTCCACGACCAATCAGTATCCCTGGACGCTTCATTTAAGTAGTTCCGCACATTCATTCCACAGCGTGGCGGCGCACCACATAGGTGAAGCCATAGCTGTCGCCAAACACAAAGTGGAAAGCTTTGTAATGTATCAGGCAAAGAATTACAAGGAAATACACAACAGGGCGCTTTCAACTTGTCCTGCGATAGGTAATGGCGCACAATCACTCCTCCCGCGATTCCAGCTCACACATTTATACCAAAACGTATCTTAAAGCCACGTTCACAAGTGACGAGGGGGTTGTGTTCAGACCAATAGCGGCTGTTTTGGAGTAAAGCTAATTTGTCAGTCTATCTCACATTATTTATGAAGTGTTCATTATCTTCCAATTGGCGCAAAAACCATTCACAAAACAGTACTGGTCGAATACGGTTTTCTGACCGCTGGTGTTGAATTAACGACTAATGATATGGATGCCTTTCTTCATTGTGCAACACTTCAACAACCAGTCATCATCATCATCATCATCATCATTTAAGACTGATTATGCCTTTCAGCGTTCAGTCTGGAGCATAGCCCCCCTTGTACAGTTCCTCCATGATCCCCTATTCAGTGCTAACATTGATGCCTCTTCTGATGTTAAACCTATTACTTCAAAATCATTCTTGACCGAATCCAGGTACCTTCTCCTCGGTCTGCCCCGACTCCTCCTACCCTCTACTGCTGAATCCATGAGTCTCTTGGGTAACCTTGCTTCTCCCATGCGTGTAACATGACCCCACCATCTAAGCCTGTTCGCCCTGACTGCTACATCTATAGAGTTCATTCCCAGTTTTTCTTTGATTTCCTCATTGTGGACACCCTCTTGCCATTGTTCCCATCTACTAGTACCTGCAATCATCCTAGCTACTTTCATTTCTGTAACCTCAATCTTGTTGATAAGGCAACCTGAATCCACCCAGCTTTCGCTCCCATACAACAAATTTGGTCGAAAGATTGAACGGTGCACAGATAACTTAGTCTTGGTACTGACTTCCTTCTTGCAGAAGAGAGTAGATCGTAGCTGAGCGCTCACTACATTAGCTTTGCTACACCTCGCTTCCAGTTCTTTCACTATGTTGCCATCCTGTGAGAATATGCATCCTAAGTACTTGAAACCGTCCACCTGTTCTAAATTTGTTCCTCCTATTTGGCACTCAATCCGTTTATATTTCTTTCTCACTGACATTACTTTCGTTTTGGAGATGCTAATCTTCATACCATAGTCCTTACATTTCTGATCTAGCTCTGAAATATTACTTTGCAAACTTTCAATCGAATCTGCCATCACAACTGACAACTAAGTCATCCGCATATTCAAGACTGCGTATTTTGTGTTCACATATCTTAATCTCACCCAGCCAGTCTATTGTTTTCAACATATGATCCATGAATAATATGAACAACAGTGGAGACAGGTTGCAGCCTTGTCTTACACCTGAAACTACTCTGAACCATGAACTCAATTTACCATCAACTCTAACTGCTGCCTGATTATCCATGTAAAGACATTTAATTGC
This sequence comes from Schistocerca cancellata, assembly GCF_023864275.1. Taxonomy (NCBI): domain Eukaryota; kingdom Metazoa; phylum Arthropoda; class Insecta; order Orthoptera; family Acrididae; genus Schistocerca; species Schistocerca cancellata. The sequence goes on along the minus strand of NC_064630.1, from coordinate 445,088,634 downwards.
TTGCAAAAGTTTGCCTCGTATTCCATAATCTTGTAGAACAGACAATAACTTTCTCCTAGGAACCCGGTCATATGCCTTTTCTAGATCTATAAAGCATAGATACAATTCCCTGTTCCACTCATAACACTTCTCCATTATTTGCCGTAAGCTAAAGATCTGGTCCTGGCAACCTCTAAGAGGCCTAAACCCACACTGATTTTCATCCAATTGGTCCTCAACTAATACTCGCACTTTCCTTTCAACAATACCTGAGAAGATTTTACCGACAACGCTGATTAAAGAGATACCTCTGTAGTTGTTACGATCTTTTCTGTTTCCATGTTTAAAGATTGGTGTGATTACTGCTTTTGTCCAGTCTGATGGAACCTGTCCCGACTCCCAGGCCATTTCAATTATCCTGTGTAGCCATTTAAGACCTGACATTCCACTATATTTGACGAGTTCCGACTTAATTTCATCCACCCCAGCCGCTTTATTGCACTGCAATCTATTGACCATTTTTTCCACTTCCTCAAATGTGATCCTATTTCCATCATCATTCCTATCCCATTCTACCTCGAAATCTGCAACATTACTGATCGCATTTTCACCTACATTGAGCAACTCTTCAAAATATTCCCTCCATCTTCCCAAGGCATCCACAGGATTCACCAACAGTTTTCCTGACCTGTCCAAAATACTTGTCATTTCCTTCTTACCTCCCTTTCGAAGACTGGTAATTACACTCCAGAATGGTTTTCCAGCAGCTTGACCCATAGTCTCCAACCTGTTTCCAAAGTCTTCCCACGATTTCTTCTTGGATGCTGCAATTATCTGTTTGGCTTTGTTTCTTTCTTCAACATAACTTTCTCTGTCTACCTGGGTTCTGGTATGTAGCCATTTTTGATACGCCTTCTATTTCCTTTTACAAGCTGCCTTGACTGTATCATTCCACCAAGCTGTTTGGCTCTTCCTACTTTTACACACTACTGTTCCAAGACATTCTTTAGCCACTTCTAGTACTGTGTCCCTGTACCTTGTCCATTCCTTTTCCAATGACTGTAATTGGCTACATTCAACTAACTGGTACCTTTCTGAGATCGCTGTTATGTACTTGTGCCTGATTTCCTTATCCTGAAGTTTCTCCACTCTTATCCTCCTACATATGGACCTTACCTCCTGCACTTTCAGCCTCACAATCCCAATTTCACTGCAGATTAAATAATGATCAGTGTCATCAAAGAATCCCCTGAATACACGTGTGTCCCTCACAGCCTTCCTGAATTCCTGATCTGTTACTATATAGTCAATGACAGATCTGGTTCCCCTGCCTTCCCAAGTATACCGGTGAATGTTCTTATGTTTAAAAAAGGAGTTTGTGATTACTAAGCCCATACTGGCACAGAAATCCAAGAGTTTTTTCCCGTTCCTGTTGGCCTCCATATCCTCTCCAAATTTACCCATAACCTTTTCATACCTTTCTGTTCGATTTCCAATCCTGGCGTTAAAATCACCCATGAGCAGAACACTGTCCTTGTCCTTTACTCTAACAACTACATCACTGAGTGCCTCATAAAAACTATCCATCTTATCTTGATCTGTCCCTTCACAATGCGAATATACTGACACAATCCTAATTTTCTTGCTAGGCACTGTCAAATCTATCCACATCAGTCGTTCGTTTACATACCTTATTGCAACTACACTGGGTTCCATTTCTTTCCTTATGTAAAGCCCTACACCCCATTGTGCTATTCCTGCTTTGACTCCTGACAGGTAGACCTTGTATTCTCCCACTTCCTCTTCTTTCTCACCCCTTACCCGAATGTCACTAACAGCTAAAACGTCCAGCCCCATCTTACTTGCAGCCTCTGCCAGCTCTACCTTCTTCCCAGAGTAGCCCCCATTGATATTAATAGCTCCCCATCTCATTACCATTTGTTTGCCAAGTCGTATCTTAGGAGTCCCTGGTTTGTTAGTTAGAGGTGGGACTCCGTCACCTCCAAAGGTCCGAGGCATTTTGCTCTGATTGTTGCCAGCATCATATTTAAAGTACCAGGGAAGCAGGTTGCTAGCCTTACTTGCCCCGAGTCCCATTGGGTTTTACCTCTAACGGCTGAGGGACTAACCGGTGGATTTGGTAGTCTTTGCCGTATGAGCACAAAGGTGACCACGACTCAGAATATGTCCGAGATGCCCAGCCTTATTCCAAAGTAACTGGTATCCCGACTGTCAGGACCACTTACTTGGCCACTCATACGTTGCCCGTGGTTCATGAACTAGGACATGACTACAGGAACCCACACCATGAACCACTCAACAACCAGTGTTTGAGATATTTGAAACTGCCTTCCAATACTACGGGTATTTTGCCGAGGTGACTGGTGATCGTGCCAAGAATCTCGTCATCTGGTTTTGGAGTAGGTCTAGTCAATTACTTGCGGGTGACTGATATTTCCATTCTGTAGCGGAGTGTGCGCAGATACGAAACTTCCTGGCGGATTAAAACTCTATGCCGGACCGAGACGAACTCGGAACGTTTGCCTCACACGGGCAAGTACTCTACCAACCGAGCTACCCAAGCACGGCTCATAACCCCTCCCCACATTTCCAGTTCCGACAATACCTCGTCTCCTACCTTCACAGAAGCTGTCCTGCGAACCTTGCAGAACTAGCACCGCGGAGTTATGGCTTAGCCAGAGACAGGTTGATGCTTCCAGAATGAAATTTTCACTCTGCAGCGGAGTGTACACTGATATGAAACTTCCTGGCAAATGTAAACTGTTTGCCAGACCGACACTCGAACTCGAGACCTTTAATAAGCCAGGAAGTTTCATATCAGCGCACATTTCGCTGCAGAGTGAAACTTTCATTCTGGAAACATCACCCATCTGTGGCTAAGCCATACCTCTGCAATATCTTTTCTTCCAGAAGTGCTAGTTTTGCAAGGTTCGCAGGAGAGCTTCTGTGAAGTCTGCAAGGTTGGAGACATGGTACTGTCGGGGCTAAAATTGTGGGGACGGGTCGTGAGTCGTGATTCGGTAGCTCAGTGGATAGAACGCTTGCCCGCGAAAGGCAAAGGTCCAAGTTCGGGTCTCGGACCCGCACACAGCTTCAATCTGCCAGGAAGATTTCACCTGTGTATGAAGTTTACCGGTTTCCAAAAAGTGTGGCTCCAGGCGACGCAAAACATTCCTATCGGGATGACGTCTTTGAGGGTACCGTGCCGGCCGTTGTGGCCGAGCGGTTCTAGGTGCTTCAGTCTGGAAACACGCGACCGCTACCGTCGCAGGTTCGAATCCTGCCTTGGGTATGGATGTGTGTGATGTCCTTAGGTTAGTTTTTTTGTTTGTTTTGAGGGTACCGTGCAGCAAGCACGAGCTTGCTTGTAGGATGCACCCAGCACCAAAAGCATATCGACGTATTCACTGTTTGTGTACTCCATTGGGAAGTCGCCATACGTGAAATTAACAGGACTAGTTATCGTTGTGTATTGCGCGATTAACAGACACGTGCAAGCAGTTTAATGGATCTCATAGTCATGTGATAAACTATGTCACGTGACAAATGATGTCCCGCTTAGCAACAACGAGAACTAGGGGACGGGCGTGTAAGAAAATAAAAATAGGACCTGACAAGGTTTCGAATCATAGCTATATGATGGATGTGAGTTTGCTGTCCCAGAAAACTACTTCTATCTTTTTCCTGGTGCTCAAAGGGAGGGGTAAGACAAAGTGGGCGGGGCTCGCAATCCGATTCCTGTCCACCATGTTCCATTCCCTTCCCCAAGAATCAAGGAAAGCACAGGATACGTGGCGTAGAGGTACAAAGCACGCTATGAGACAAGATTTATGTGATTTTACGTTACGTTTTTTCGTATTTTTCAATTAATTTTTTTTATTTTGTAGGTTTTAATTTTTTTTTATTGTTTATACCATCGAGCGTAGCAGGAAACCGAGGTCACGAAGAGGAGGGAGCCGCAATTCGTCACACTCGGAGGGATTATAGACGAATAGTTTTTCGGAGAAGAACATTTCTACGACAAGAGGAAGAATGGCTACTGTTTATCAGAGTTAAGCCACAAATCTGTGATGGTTTACGATAGACATTACAAAGAAAATTAGAGTAAAATTGTCTGTATGTGGGATTGCAGGCAACTGCCCAATGTCATTCGTTGAGGAAGTGCCGAAAATCAGGGTGATTTTTTTCGCCGTGAAATAGATTTCCACAAATCCACTTTATGTACAGGTAGTTCATTTGTGGGAAGTATTGCGAGTCTAGAAAAAGGATCAGGCCAGATGGTATCTGATGAGTAATTGAACAGGTAATTAAGGCCAGCATCTGTCGAGCATACCAGGCGTTGCATATCTTTGTCCAGAACACCACAGGTGACACACAACGTGGTATCTGCAGGGTGAATCAGATGAGGACGTGACCGACATACTTGCTCCCCATTAATCTTAAGGTACTACGGAGGCTGAACATCAGTGGCAAGGTAAGGAACGCAGCATACCGTTCCCTAGACGGCACGCAGTCGACTTGGGGATCCTTCCCCTGAACCACATTTGGTGATCTGTTCTGCTGAAGAAAGCAATAGCTCGCCTTCACTAAAGCGCGCTGGCAATATTACAACGTGGACATAGCTCATTCCGAAGAAAAGTGGTGGAAGTAAAAGAAAGCCGCGGCACGTCGCTGGATAAGGGCTGAGTGAAACAGTGGTGCAAAGGCCTAAAACATAGGGCTGCTAAGGAGCATTGTACGATGGTGCCACAGCACCATTTCAGAGCGGACGTAAAGGGCTATCGCTGTGTCAGGGACGTGAGTAAAGGCCCAAACCGCCCCAGCACCGCGGGAGGGCCGTGGCATATATATGAGCCGAATGCCGCTAGAATGGTGCGGATGGAATGGGGAGTGCCTGTGCCACGTGGTAGATAAGTGGCGCCTCATACATTAATTCATTTTGTTCGTTGTAGAAAACCGAGAGCTCCTAAACGATAATCTACGGGCCCAGGTCCTAATTGGGAGAGTAGGCTCCGGCAGTTGAGGACAATAGTGTGCTGCAGATCACTTGCGGAATCAAGTGCAAAGCATCAGATGGTAGGCGGAACACGGAATCGAGCCTCACGGTCCACAGGAAGCCCAGTGTGTAAAGCTGGTAGCCGCCTTAACGGGCGTTAAGGCGGCTACAAGAAGATTCGCCGTAGGTGGCAGCTGATGCCTACGACTCCCTAACTTCAGCACCGCTACGAAGAACGACACCACACACATAAGCAGTGCCGCTGAACACATGGCCCCCGAGACACATCCGAAACAGGGGTTGACGGAGACCGCAGAGCAACGTTTCCAGGGGAAAGCATACAGCAGTTCAGTGAGCGAACAGCCCTGACGCATTGAACGACACAAGATGTGAGGACTGAGACGGCCATTATACAATACAGGGGACGCTTCTCCACGAAGGAGATGCATTACGACGTCGACGACAGTATCGGGGTATACCATATTGCGGAGCACCCCATCCAGGTAGTCGTGACTGAAGTCAAGAGTGACCGAAAGTGCAGGCACACGACGAGTGTCAGCAAGAGCAAGTAAGTCACGATAGTAACCGGGAGCAGTGCAGATATTATTCGCACATTCCAAAGAGATTTGATGACGGGAAACCAAGCACTAGGTCGTCAGTTAAAGCCGTGTAGCCAATAGCCGAATGAGGATCTTCGTATCACTGTTGAGAAACGTTAAGGGGCGGTAATCGCATATCCGTGATGTATCCCGTGGCCTGTGGATGTGAATGAGCGACATATCGTCCTGACAAATTTCCGTCCACACCTGCGTTAATTGGGGACGAAATGTCCGGTAAAACTCTAATGGAGGCCGTCAGTGTCCAACGACTTGTTCGTAGATCCCGTCTGGATAGCGTCGTGGATTTCGTCTTCCATCATGTGGACAAGCACACTCATCGTTGTATCCTCAGGAACCGGGCCAATGGAGAGTCGGGTGATCGCCGTCACCTGGTGACTGGGTTGTGACGTCGTGCAGAGTACAGTATAACATAACATGCATGAAGGGCGGATCGTTTATCGTATAGGCTACCTAAGCGCCGCCCATCATCAGCGTCAAGGCCGTTCCACAATCACTTGGTACATAGACGGACGCTCCTGACCGCAGCTCCTTGAAGGTAACGCCGAGAGAGAGCAGCGAGCTGTGCCTTGGCTGGATTCAACAGCGCGAAGGCAATATTCACCATCGCCTGACGCTCTAACGAAAATGCCATCACCGTTCACTCCCAGAGAATGGTGAAGTAGAAATCCTGGGTTCGCCGTAGCCACTCCGTGAACTCCCTTTCATAACCAGTCAAGGCTTGCGGAGGGTAGGCAGTGCCGCAAAGGACTCACCATGGCCGGGCACATTAATATGCGTCGTGACGCCAATGACGAGCGGTCCACGTGATGTTGCCGGCAGTCGGGTGAAGTTGAGTTTCCAATGTCCGCTGCCGCGTCGCACCCTTTGGCGGCAAAGATTGACGCCATAGACATAAATATATACCTCATCGTCAGATATCCCAACAGGTGAGATTTCAGCATTCTGCGCACCACTGACAATATGCAAGGAGATAAGCACGGCAGAAGCAACTACAAGAATGGCTAGTGACCCAAAACAGATGGCGCAAAGACGTTGATGACCCTGACGCCTCCAAACGTTGGAACCATACCTCAGGCCTCTGGGAGACAGGCAGCTGCTTCATCGAGTACCTCATGTCCCCCTGCCAGTTTATATTCGTCGAGTGTTTCATAATATGAACACTTAGCTACGTCTAATAAACTGTAAGCATAATTTCAAACCTTTTCCAAAATTTTTTATTTACATGCATCAAGCCAATATTCAACACATTGAGACATTTGTAATGAGACATTATATGCGGGAGCGAGATTCTTTAAAAAATAGCGATTTTACGCGAATCTTACTAATTCTCTTGAAAGAAAGTGATTGTGGCATCAACGTACAATTTACAGTTAATTACTCAATTTCTAATTAGATATTTATGCGGAAATGCTTTTTCTAAATACTTCGTTGACTAAGTCAAATGCCTGGGTGGTTCCCCGGAGAGGACATTTTAGATGGCCTTTCCATTCTCGTCAAATCGGAGCTTAAGCTCTATCCCTAACGACATCGTCGAGGGGTGAAGGCTTTCACGACCGGGTGACATGGCTGTTGATATACTTTCCGGGATGTGAGGTCGTGGTCCAAGAACTTTTCTGCTCCTTACGTTTCGTCCAGCGCAGTCCTGGACGAAACGTAAGGAGCAGAAAAGTTCTTGGACCACGACCTCACATCCCAGAAAGTATATCAACAGCCATCGTCGAGGGGATATTAAACCATGACATCATTTCGTTTGAAATTTTACAATGATAGCAAAGAGGTAGAAATCAAGACTTCAAGAAAATACTGTAGTGTACAAATTAATTGGGACAAGATTTTTAAACTTCATCAATGCAGATTTGTTATTATTTGTATAATACACTTAGTAGCTTACTGAATATTAATAACCAATTGCACTTGTATTACTTAATGGATAGCTCCCAGAATATCAATAACTAATGTCCTCCTTTTGTTTTAATGAGGTTCTGAACACTCTCTGGCATAGATTCAGCCAGGTCAGGGCAAATACCTCGTAGTTTATCGTCATGAAACCATACAATTACAAAATTTACTAACATGCGTTCTTTTGCTGAATAGTCCTGTCTACCAATACTCTTCTGACAATACTCCGCAACTTCTCGATGGGATTTAAGCCTGATGAATTACCAAGCCACTAAAGAACATCAATATTGTGTTCTTCCGTGAACGTCTTCACTGCTTTTGAAGTGTGACACAGGGCCAGATTATGTTGAAATGTTCCTCTATCATCTGCAAAGGTTAGACACAGTCCTGTGTCTAAGGATTTCCATTCATTTAATTGAATTCATCATGAAATTGACTGGAACTAGTGTCCCAGGGTCACTTGCAGTGAAGAAACTAAAAAAAAAAAATTGTATTTTATAACCTGTTCAAACATGCTCAGCTCTCACTGCCTCATGGTTGCTTCGTCTGGCAACCCTTGCTATGCACCCTTGAACAATGAAATGTGATTGAGTACTGAAAATTACACGTTTTCTGTCACTGTGGGTCCAAGGTTTATACATTTTGTCCCATGCCAACCGCTTATTCTTCATGGCAAGTGTTAACAACTGCTTTTCTATTGATTTTCCTGCCTTATGTCCACAATCAAGAAGCCTACGCCGTACCGTTGAACAGTCGATTTCAAAGTTAGTATCCAATAAATCTCTCTAAAGGTCCCTTACTTGTCTGTATTTAGAGTTTTGGCAGTTTTAGGGGTGGTTTTTTGTTTCTGTACACATCTTCCTTTTCTCTTTGGAGAGTATAAGGCGTTATTACTAAATGCTTTAATAAGTTTTCAAGCACTATATTTTCACACACCAACAACAGAGGCAAAGTCTCTTATAGTCATAGACGTGTGTTCATGAAGAACCACTATTTTTGAGCGATACTTAGAGGAAATGTACAGTAAAATACAAACAGAAAGGTTCACTGTCGAAAACACAGGAATGATGCACGCTCTTGCTACACATACACACTAAACTGAACTGGAGGGGTCCTATAACTGTTGTACATAGTCAAGGAAACAGTAGTTCGCCAAGAGTCTAACAATTGGGCACATAAAACATTTTAAACCTAAGTCCGATATTACACTATCATATTTCTTTGTCAGTACCTATTTCAAAGAAATTTGATGGTGTACTAGGAACTTTGTCAAATATCATCTGTCGTCAAATAAATATGGTCAGATCTAGGGCTTCGCCGTATAGATTTGATCATAAACGTCGTTCGCCTTTTGTTCGCTGCAATGTGAAATGTAACTGCTTGCTGCGTTAGCATCGCTGCAGGTATGTGACGTCTCTGTAGTGTGTTTCTAAAGGTGGCTTCAAAGTTGGTTTGTTCCTTCGACTCTTTTTTTTTTTAATCACCTTTCCTCAACTAGATTGGGGTGAACAAGGGGCACAGTGAATGCTACTAGTTGTGTTTTGATGGGCAGGTGGAATAATCTGCAGCGGACTTCATGTCCACAATCACAGCTACAGCCAGCACCCTCTACATCTGGAAATATCCAGGCAGCTTTTCAGCAAGCCGCCAATGGAGGATGTGGTCATACTAAAATAAAAAAGTCTTTCTTAGATTTTCATTCTACTTAGTCTATTTTTGACTCTGGATGCCACAGGATAAAAATCGCTTCAATTGTTTCGTATTTTCTATTAATTCTGTAATTGTTGGAACACTAATGAATAATTTAATTAAATTATTCAAAAATTAAAATAGTTCTTATTGACCATATAGTGTACTAAATATTTACCTGCACATATTCCCCCTTCAATGCTTTATAAATCGCCTCACACGTTTCTGGTTAAAGTGCAATGTCATATTCGAGTGCTCTCTCCTGTATCAAGAAATCGCAGTGTCACAGTTTGCCTGTCATCTGCATATATAGCACTTCCCAAGTGAGTATTCGGCCCCTCACGCCGGAGGTTCGTGTCCTCCCTTCGGCATGAATGTGTGTGTTGTTCTTAGGATATGCTAGTTTAAGGAGTGTCTAAATCTAGGGACCGATAATGTCAGCAGTTTGGTCCCTTATGAATTTACATACACAAGAGGGTATTCTGTTTTGTAACATGAAAAACCACTTTACTGAGCAAACACCGAAGTATACTCTAATCCATTCGTAAGAATTTATACATTAAGACTTGACTTTCTCTATTTGCAGCCCTAATAACAAATTTTGTTGAATGCTTTTAGTATTCCGACTTAATGACTATGGCTTAATCCAAGAATTTTTCCTTTTTTTTCGGCCGGTTTCGCAAATACACACACAGTGCAATTGTGCTAGTAACAACTTCAGCGCATAATAACAAGTTGTTGTTCGCCGTCTTGAAATTTAACGAAAAATAGTACTGTAATATCCTTTTTTGACGACAAGTCAAAGATCTTTGTCAACGGAATTTGACGAATGTTTGATCATATTTCTTTGTCAAAGAAATATGATAGTGTAATACCGACCTAGCCAACTTCAATTCCTTGTAAATTATAGGCTTTTCTAAATTACTTTGCACACTATTGTATGTATAGATAATTACACGACTGGCCATTAAAATTGCTACACCACGAAGATGACTTTCTACAGACGCGAAATTTATCCGACAGGAACAAGATGCTGTGATATGCAAATGATTAGCCTTTCAGAGCATTCACACAAGGTTGGCGCCGGTGGCGACACCTACAACGTACTGACATGAGGAAAGTTTCCAACCAATTTCTCATACACAA